>NC_068281.1:27512919-28122010 GCF_025860055.1 Xyrauchen texanus
TGTTTTAATATTTTTCTCTGACCCTACTAGATCTATGCCTTGCCTCTACAGAATTATTAAATTATTTTCTAAGTTCTCAGGTTACAGGGTTAATTAGTCTAAATCCGTAGCTTTGGCTCTGACAGCATACTGTCCAGTAACAGCCTTTCAGCCGGGTGCCTTCCAGTGGCCCAAACAGGGCATTAAGTATTTGGGTGTTTTATTCCCAGCAGATTTGTCTGATTCAGTTAGAGTAATTTTTGACCCTTTAATTAAAAAGGTTTTCGAGCAATGTGTACAGGTGGGCTTCATTACATTTATCGATGATTGGGAAGGTTAATGTTATTAAAATGAACTGTATTCCAAAATTCAGCTACCTGCTACATTCTCTCTCTATAGATGTCCCCCTCTCTTATTTCAAACAATTTGATAGCACAGCGAAGTCCTTCATTTGGAATGGTAGACATCCCAGACTATATTTCAACAAATTTCATAGGCCGATTGACATAGGTGGGCTAGGCCTACCCAAGGTTATGTTTTATTATTATGCATTCGGTCTCGGATTAATACACTGGGTGACCTATATGAGAGTGCAGTATTGAGATCTTTTGAAAATGTTATTAAACATTTTAGGATTCCCAGATCTCAATGCTATAGGTGTTAACAGCTGCACCACCTGCGCTCTCTCTCTCTCTCTCTCTCTCTCTCTCTCTCTCTCTCTCTCTCTCTCTCTCTCTATATATATATATATATGCATACACGCACACATATACATACACACACACACACATTTTATTGTTGTTGTCATTTTAGTGTTATTTTTCACATAAGATTGATCTTATCATGATGATCTCATCAATGATGCTACATGTTGCAAGCTGCAGACAGCGGGGGTGAGAGACGAGCGTCTCCGTGTTAGAGTGCGCATCACCCGGCAGAACTTTATATCTCTCCCGGTCTCGACACCCGCTCAGATTGTGTCTCTTCCGCGACTGGTTGAAGCGGCTCTGACTGCACAGAGAATAACAGTTTTGGAGTTTGTGTTTATTTACATGGCACGCTCCCATATTATATGAACTTTAATTAAGGATAAAATAAAGATATATCGCCAAGCTATGATCTGTGTTATTTTTTCTGGCCACCAGTTCAGTGTCAGTCTGCTCTGCATCCATCTTCTCCTGATTTCCACGCTGCACACCGGAAACTCACATGACATGACCACACGTGCCACTCCCTAAACTGAGACTGACTGGTCATCTTTTTATTAGCGGTCTAGAAAATGGGCAAACAGCTCTCAGAGAGAATGGGCTGTCACGTCCACACGTGCACTTATTTATTTAATATAATCGCTGTATTTTGCCGTCATATAATCGCACAGGCTGACATCGCGATTTCGATTGCGATATGATTTATCGTGCAGCACTAATCTGAATCAGTCCATTTTTTTTTTTTTTTTATAATTTACAAAACAATAGTAATATTATTCTATAAATATTATAAAATTAATAATAAACATAATTAAGCAATATCACACGGGCAAGAGTGTGATATGGCCCTACATCAGTACTGCTGTGATTCGGCCGTAGGTAATTACATCAGTGCTGATGTAGGGCCATATAGCATGATTGCGAGTGTGATATTGCTTATATACAACAGTTCAATGAACAAGTACATTTAAAAAAATTAGAAAAAAATTTAGTACGTTCATAAAAACACATTTGTGCATGGAACTACTTTATTAAGCAACCGATCAGAATCTGCCGTTGCTGGTTCAAAACAAATGATGTGTCCAAACCTCTATTAGTAATTCAAAATGTTCACTTCAGATATAGTATCACAGCTTGTGCTGTTTCTAACAAGTCATTGGATAAACAAGGATAGATAGATGGATGGATGTGTTTGTCTGTGTGTGTGTGTGTGTGTGTGTGTCAGAGAGAGAGAGAGAGAGAGAGAGATGGAGCATGTGCGATACCTGTTGCCACACACAATCAGAGATGCTTACAGCTTTCTGAAGGTCAGCTTTTTCAGTGGAATATAGCCATCATTCATTCATTATAGAAACAGTGATGTCCTCAGCCATTTTAAACAGTATGTATCCAATGTGGAAACTCACAGGGTGCTTTTCTATGTAAACAATGACTAACGGATTCCCTTTAGGTCACCAACTAGCTCATATTACACACAAAAATGATCTTTTGCCACCACCTGCTGGCTAACAATGTAATTTCAAAAATAAATACAGTAACTCCTAACACATATGCACTACACTTACACTTTAGTTTAGAACAGCACAAACACAAGCGGAGTGATACACACAGTGAAGCCTCTGAGTGCTGATGCTGTCACACCATCAGTGCTCATGGAACGTCCAATCAGATTCGAGGACCGGAACTAACTGTGGTATATTATGAAAATAATTTATCTTTTATTATTATTTAATATTTAGTATATAGCCTAATCTGTACATCATAACTAATTATGCAGCACAGCTCTCTTTCATTATCTAATCTGTTAACATTTTCAATATTTATTATCAAATTTAAACGGCCATTTTTAAGGTCCAGACATACAAGTTGTGGAAAATCAGATGGGATCTAAGAGCTTTTTACAGATTTACACCGTGCATGCCATTGAAGAGTTGGTAAGTCTATCCATCACAGCATCATTTCCATTCAAACTCAAACATGGCGCTACTGAGAATAAGGTCCAAAAATGTCAGCGCATGCACAGTAAGCGAAAGTGGTCTTCAATTTCTCTTTTATTTGGCCTTAACAAGTCTTAAAAACTCTTACATTTAATTCCTTCAAACCTGCAGAAACACTGATAATGTTGATTACCACAAAAAATATTTTGACTCGCCCCTCATTTATGAAAAAAATAGAATGGAAGTGAATGGGCTCAGTCCAGAAATGCTGAAATACACACAGTTTCAAAATGATAACAACAAAACGTAAAGCGTATACATGTTAAATTGATTTTAGTGTGATAAAATCACTTACTAACCATATCTTTGTAAAGTTATATCCAATACCGGGATTGCAAGGTTTTGTTATCATGACTATCTAGGATATATCTTTACAAAAATGAATTTTAATAAGATTAATAAGCAATTTTGTCACACTAATATTGTTAACATGTATTTATGTTTATGGACTGGCCCCATTCACTTCCATTGTAAGTGGCTCACAGGAACCATGATTTTTGCTTTTTTTTAAATCAAGGATGGATTAAAATAATGCTTTGTGGTAAATAACATGAATATATATATTCATTTGCTTTCTCATGTCACTAGCTTTAAATTTGCAACTTAGCTGGCTAACGAATGCATAAATGTGAGCAGCTGGATCTAAACTAATTCAAATAGATGGTAATATCGTGACATTTAAACATTTGGGTAGGACTTGCTTGTATTTTTGTCACATTTGTCACAGATATCTACCCTGTGCTATTAACACATTGATAGTGTTAACAGGAAGTCTTTTTATATATAAAAAAATGAATGTGAAGATATAGCATACTGAGTCTAATGGATATGGTGATAGACTGTTAAACACAAGATGATTTTGTCAAACTCAAAGCTTGTTTTGATGTGAACATATCTAGGTGACAATTATTAATGTACTATCCCATCTACTACTTTAATCTACTACTTAGAAGGATGATATAAACACAATGCTGCAGGGATATGGGTTTCATTGTTTGTTTGTGTTATAGTGGCTTTTTAAAACATAATGGATTATAATAGGTTTCTTAGGGCTCATATCTGTAGTGTGACCCACTTGTGAAACTGCTTTACAGATTTAATGTGAAAAGTCAAAAAGGTAAATCAAGATTTAAGATTTAAATCAAGCCCCCACTGGCATTTTGTCTTTTAAATTTTTTCATTCAGTGTTGAATTCTTTTTTTGAATGAAGCTATTTATTTAAGACAAAGGATTTCATTACAAATGAAACACATTTTCCAGCTACATATTCTTCAAATTGAACTGCTTATTGGAGCACATCTAGTTGCAGTAAACAAAATTAATTTAAAGAAGCAGGTCGATATGAAAATGTTCTGATCAATAAAAATGTAGTGAATCAGAAATGTTGTGCCAGAGCCATTTTACATTAATCATCCAGTTACTGCTTAAGATACATTTATGTAGTCATGCTGAATTTTGTTCTGGTGGAAATTTTCAACTGTTTCTTTCAAAAGAGTTTCCAGGTGATAAACAACAAATATCATAATGATATCAAAGACCCATATGCAGAACAAGAAGTAGCGCCATTCACCATAGTCTTCAGGATGCATGAAAATCAAAATTACAAAGAACATGACAAAGGGGAATGATGAAATAAATATATCATGTTTATCCATAATTATTAGTATGTATAATTTTATATCAGGAAATACATTTCTTACCAAAGTTCCTGTTGTTGCTCATATCTTCTCAAATCTTCTCAAAGTAAAACTGAAATATTAAAATGGGTTTACATATAAAGCTACTTAGATGTATTACATATTAAAAAAATGTTGTGAGCACAACATTACATATACAATATGTATATACAAGCATGAAAATGATGCCTTTGACAAGAAGACCGCACTTACTAGAAATAGTCGGCAGCAACAGTGAAGTTTATGCTCATGCAACTGGCTGTTATATTTACTCCTTGAAGGGTGTAAAAAGGCACTTCCTCTTTAAGGGGCACCACAGGCTTGTTAAGAACATTCAACACACTTCTCTGTCCTCCCTGTCCACCATCTGACACAACACTGACAGAAGATGTTTTCGCCACATTTTTACCAATAATGTTACAACCATTAGCAATACATTCTCAGCGCCACACCCTGCCAAACACACGTCTTCTGTATGCAGCTCTTCTGTTATCTTCTCTCTTCTTACTGACGCTGAGGTCTGTAATCTCCTCCTCTCCAACCACCACACCACCTGTTCCCTTGACCCCATTCCTTCTCACCTTCTCCAGGCCATCTCTCCACTGTCAGCGAGCCAGCGTTGTCAGCCTTGTCTGCCCGGAGGAGGAGGAGAAGAGGAAAGAATTCTGCTCTCCAGCCTCCGCCTTCCACGGCTCCGTCCACAGAACCTCCCATGGCTCTGCCACCAATGTTCAGCGAACCAGAGCTCACACATGCCACGATCAACAAATCAACGCCTGTAGCCTCGACCGTCAGTGAGCCAGTGCCTGTAGCCTTGACCGCCAGTGAGCCAGTGCCTGTAGCCTCGACCGTCCCAGAGCCAGCGCCTGCAGCCTCGACCGTCCCAGAGCCAGCGCATCTCGAGCCTCCCAGGACTCCGCCCCCGAACCTTCCACGGCTCTGCCCCTTGAACCTTCCACGGCTTCAACCCCAGAGCCTTCCAGGGCTCCGCCACCAGAGCCTTCTACGGTGCCACCTCCCTCGGCTCCGCATCCAGAGCCTTCTATGGCGCCGCCTCCTGAGTCTTCCACGGCTCCGCCTTATACGGCTCCGCCTCCAGAGCCTTCCATGGCTCCGCCTCCAGAGCCTTCCAGGGCTCCGCCTCCAGAGCCTTCTACAGCGCCACCTCCCTCGGCTCTGCCTCCAGAGCCTTCTATGGCGCCGCCTCCTGAGCCTTCCACGGCTTCGCCTTATACGGCTCCACCTCCAGAGCCTTCCAGGCCTCCGCCTCCAGAGCCTTCTACAGCGCCACCTCCCACGGCTCCGCCTCCCACGGCTCCGTCTCCTGAGCCTTCCTCGGCTCCGCCTCCTGAGCCTCCCACGGCTCCTTCTCCAGAGCCTTCTACGGTTCCGCCTCTTGAGCCTTCCATGACTCCACCTTCCACGGCTCGGCCCCCAGAACTCTCCATGACTCCGCCTACCACGGCTCTGTCTCCGGAACCTACTACGGCTCTGCCTCCTGAGCCTTCCATGGCTCTGCCACCTGAGTCTTCCATGGCTCCGCCCTCCATGGCTCCGCCACCTGAAACTTCCATGGCTCCGCCTACCACGGCTCTGCCCTCGGAGTTCTCCATGGCTGTGGCCCTGTGGCTGACTCCCAGATCTCCTGAACCTATCCTGTGGCCACCTCCCAGGCCTCCTGACTCAGTCCCTGTCCTGTGGCCACCTCCCAGGCCTCCTGACCTAGTCCCTGTCCTGTGGCCACCTTCCAGGCCTCCTGACCCAGTCCCCATCTTGTGGCCCCCTTGGACTGTCTGTTTGCCCCTTGTGCCCCCTTGGACTGTCTGCTTGCCCTTTGTGCCCCCCTTGGACTGTCTGTTTGCCCCTTGTGCCCCCTTGGACTGTCTGTTTGCCCCTTGTGCCCCTCTTGGTCTGCCTGCCCCCCCCCCCCCCTTTCACTCCTTGGACTATTTTTTTTTGTTTTTTTTGTGGGTTTTCCCTTGTTTTGTTTTTTCAGTTTTTCCTTTTTGGGGGATGTCACGATCCCCTGTTGTCTGCCCCATGTTTCACTCGTCACCTGTCATAAACTACAATTCCCATAATTCCCGGCCCTCATCACTGCCAGCACTCAGTCATTGTTCTCACCTGTTTGTCGTTTAGTCCTCATTACCCCTGTGTATTTAAACCCTGCTGTTCCTCCATTCCTTGTCGATCGTTCTTGTCTGATATCTTCTCAAATCTTCTCAAAAACTGAAATATTAAAAAGGGTTTACATATAAAGCTACTTAGATGTGTTACATATTAAAAAAAATGTTGTGTGCACAACATTACATATACAATATGTATATACAAGCATGAAAATGATGCCTTTGATAAGAAGACCGCACTTACTAGAAATAGTCGGCAGCAACAGTGAAGTTTATGCTCATGCAATTGGCTGTTATATTTACTCCTTGAAGGGTGTAAAAAGGCACTTCCTCTTTAAGGGGCACCACAGGCTTGTTAAGAACATTCAACACACTTCTCTGTCCTCCCTGTCCACCATCTGACACAACACTGACAGAAGATGTTTTCGCCACATTTTTACCAATAATGTTACAACCATTAGCAATACATTCTCAGCACCACACCCTGCCAAACACACGTCTTCTGTATGCAGCTCTTCTGTTATCTTTTCTCTTCTTACTGACACTGAGGTCTGTAATCTCCTCCTCTCCAACCACCACACCACCTGTTCCCTTGACCCCATTCCTTCTCACCTTCTCCAGGCCATCTCTCCACGGTCAGCAAGCCAGCGTTGTCAGCCTCGTCCGCCCCGGAGGAGGAGGAGAAGAGGAAAAACTTCTGCTCTCCAGCCTCCGCCTTCCACGGCTCCGTCCACAGAACCTCCCATGGCTCTGCCACCAATGTTCAGCGAACCAGAGCTCACACATGCCACGATCAACAAATCAACGCCTGTAGCCTCGACCGTCAGTGAGCCAGTGCCTGTAGCCTTGACCGCCAGTGAGCCAGTGCCTGTAGCCTCGAATGTCAGTGAGCCAGCGCCTGTAGCCTAGACCGTCCCAGAGCCAGCGCCTGTTTCCAACAATGGAAACTAATGGAATTCAGATTCCTTTATTTGATAATACAGTTTATGTAACCATTGTCCAATTTACTAGTGACAACCTTAGTGTCCATTCTTTATTTGGTTTTGTGGAATCGTTTAGCGCTAGGTACTGTTGCCGCTTTTGCCTACTAGAGAAAGAAGACTTTCAGACAGAGTTCAATGAAGATAGTCCAAAGATGTCAGTGCAAACTAAAGAACTTCATGCTGAACACTGTCAGAGTATGCAGAGCAATCCCAGTCTACCTTATGTAATGGGAGTAAAAAAGTCTTGCCTTTTAAATTAGCTGCAATTTCCACACCACTGCAAATTTTTCGGTTGATTTCATGCATGATATATTAGTGGGGGTTGCACAATATGAGCTGAAATTACTTATTCAGCACCTGATTGACAATTACACCACATCAGCAGAAGTACACAGATGAATTCAGAGTTTTAACTATGCTTCATGGAACAAAATAACAAACCTCCTGGTGTAGCATTAAGAGAGGGTTCCAATGACCTGGGTTTAAATGCCACTCAGAGCTGGTGTTTATTGCGTAATCTACCCATTATGTTTGGAGATTTTGGCGTCCTAATGATCAGCACTGGTATTTGTTCATTTTATTGCTTCAGATATTCAATATTGTGTTTTCTTCAGTTATATCCACTGGTATCACCATTTATTTGAAACACCTGATTGCAGAGCACCACAGTTTGTTTAAGCATTTGTTTCCTGGTAAGAACTTGTTGCCGAAGCATCATTTTATGGTGCATTACCCCAGTTGTATGCAGAAAATTGGACCACTCCTACATTGTTGGTGCATGCGTTACGAAGCGAAGCTTAACTTTTTTAAAAAGCAGTTGAAAAGCTTTATAAACATAACGAAAACATTAGCAAAGAAACACCAATGCCAAATGGCTTATATTTGGCAAACATTTGATCCAAATTACATCCTCCCTTGAATGAAATGGAAGTTGGTGCTGAGATGGCTGAGAAACTTAATGTCCCTATGTGGACTAAGGTCCTGAATGTGAAATGGGTCAAGCGCTGTGGAAATATTTATCAGTTAGGGTTAGCAGTTTGTGTTGAAGTTCAGAATGACATGCCTGTATTTCATGTAATCCAGAATATTGTTATCAAAGATGAGCAGGTCCTTTTGATAACAACTGCACTGAAAACTTTTTGTTTAGCTGAACATATCCATGCTTACAAAGTTGCACATACCACAGAAGCACCTTCTGTTTTGGAGATTAAAGATATTTTGCACCACACGTTGTTTGACATTCTGATGTCTTATGGTTGTGATGCTGATTTGTTTATTGTACCATATTGTTTCATGTAATTCTTCTTCGTCTCCTCTTTTACATTATCATTATCGCTATCACTATTTTTTATTTGTTTTGTATTATTGTTTTCATAATTTATTTATTTTTAATGATCACAGGTGAATTGTGTAAGTGTAATATTGTATAAACAGGTGCTTGAAAAATTTAATTGTGAGACATGAGTATACAGTTTGTTGTTGATTTTATTTTCAGACTGAAAAGCAAGTTTTTCATTTATATTTTAGGGCTTTTTGAGGGTAAAACATGGATTCTGTTATATAGAGTTATTCTTTGCAGAACTCTGGATAGTTATTCTTTGTAGTTCACTCATAATTGATGATAAACAACTCTGTAGGGGAAGTAAATTGTGGCAGAGTAAATTTGAAGTTCCTCTGAACAGAGTTAAAAAAATAGCAGAGTCAATTTCTTTTAGCTCTGAACTGAGTAATATTGTACGAGAGTTGATTAAAAAAACACTAAATAGAATCAAATATCACAGGAAAGAGTAAAATATTATCTCTAAATATTTTAGTAACTTTTACTCTTTTCAGAGAGGGACCAAATGTTATCTGGCATAGAGTAACATTTTCTTCAATTTGAGTAAATTTTACTCTGACAAATTTACTGTGTACCGGCTCGGACCTGGGAAAACATGGGATGATACTGACTCAACCCTGAGATTGTAAAAATCTTGCAAGGATATTAGGTGTTGCCCAACCCGCTGCTCTACATATGTTGTAGAAATTTTGATACTCATTGATCAGTGATAATCATTGCAGGGGAATGCCTCTGTGTCTGAGGGATGCAGAGGGGGAGGATCTGCTTTTGTTGAGAAACCTTGGGATAAAAGAGTATAAAATACAAGTCAGCCCTCCCCTCTGGGTCCCACTCACGGCACAGATTAACTCCTGTGTAATGACCGGGTCCTCCTTGCAAGAATAAATAATTTTAAAAGACTGTTTGAGTCAGAGTGTCTCTTACGCAGTGATAATGGTTGGTTGATAATTTTTTGCCACAACAATTTGGTGTCAGAAAAGTGGGATTCCTTGGAAGTGCCTTCTGGACCAGAGTGCGGACGGTGTTTGGCCACCTGGACTGAGAAGTTCCAGCTCTACCTCGTAAGTTTTAAGAGAGAGGGGCCGACCCCACCAGGGCCAGGAGAAACTCCACTGGAATCAAATGAAAATGAACCCGTGGCAACCCAAATATCTCTGGTAAGGGACGACTAAATTATTTTCTTGTGGTATGAAAGTGAGTGAACCATATTGGCTGAGACTGTTTTTTGTGTGGTCCGAGTGCAAGAGGTTCTCGAACAAAGACCGAGACCTGATAGGTCAAGAGGTTTTCTAACGGAGACTGAGTTCTCGCAGAAATTGTTTAATTAGGTTAGCTGAAATCGAAGATTTTGAGCAAATTGTAATTAACAAAGCACTAGGGAGTGCACTCTTAGCTGATCTTGAGTTAAAAATCAGATCTGTTGGAGACGTCGACAGATGATAAGATGTGCGTCGAACAGTAACCCACAGAGAAACAGAAACAGCCAGTATGGGGAAATCTCAAAGCAAGCTTGCCGAATTTGATACACTGGTTTTCTGTCAAATGAGGGAAAAAACTATAGGAGAATCAGTGGTACAGGGCAGCGGGGCACAAAAAGGTTGTTGTGGCTGCGTTCAACAAGTGTGCAAAGAATGTGAACAGACAGTGGGCTGTTACTTTAAGGAAGCAGATAGAAGAGAACAAAAGCAAATGCAGAAAGAATTAGCATGTAGGGTTGAAAATGTGGAATGTAAAAATAAGATGTGTGAAAGATCTGTTTGTGTGTCAGCATCACCAGGACCGACTAATGAAAAGTATGTTTTTGTTTTCCCACATGCAACGACAATTGTGCCGGTGCCGCCGGCATACAAACATCACTATCCCGTGGCAGAGCTGAAAGCCCTGAAACTGAACCCTGACCTCGACTGCTCTCAGCCCAGAAGACAAGCACCACAAGCAGCTTCTCCCCTCTCTGACAGTGAAGGAGACCTGAATGAACTTTTTTTCCTGAGACCTGAGATCGCACAAGCAGTGAAAGCAAGTTACATTGAATGGAGCGGGCGATTGACCTCCACCCTGGCAAACGCTGTACACGCAGAGCAACAGCTGCTGACAAAGAAAGACAAAGTCAAGGCGAAGGGAGAGAGAGATCTTCAGCTGGCGTCTAATGTCAGCACATCGAAACCACAGCAGAAGTGGCCTGACAGGAAGAACAAAGGCTACAGAAACCAGCGAAGATGGAGTTGCAGCTTGTGTAAGACTGACTACCATGTATTCAGAGAATGCAAGAGATGCAAGAGAATGCAAGAGATGAGGGGAAGAAAAAAGGCAAACTGAGGAAAGGAGGAGAGCAGCGAAGGTGGGGGCCGGAGACAAGGGCGATCAGCAGCTGCTACAAGACAGGGAAGTGAACATTTCTTTACCCACACACACACACACACACACACACACACACATACACTGATTTACTCACTGCTCTCTGCAATGAAGACAATTCTTGCGAATCTTTCAGTGTGACTGATAAAGTTTTATGTGATAATGTTTCGGATGAATGTTTGAGTGTGCAAAAGTTCAGGGTTTTTACAAATGCAGAGATATCAAATGTTAGTTGAGGGGACATTAGTAAAATTTTTTTTGGTAGATTCTGAGTCTGGCCATTCTATGATACGATCATGTGACTTGCCATGTGTCCCAAAATTGACAGGTTCAGTGCATAAAGAGCACTTTGGCCTAGGGCCATTTGATTTCTGAAAAATTCACAGTGCCCTTAGAGTATGAGTCAAAGGAGAAGGGGAAAACATTTAAACATGCGTTTTTGTGTTCACCAGCTTGTCCAATTGCATTGCATGTCACATGTCGTAATTGAACGTGAACCATAATCTGAGGAGGGGTGGTTTAACAGGTTAGAAAATGAGAGTGTGAAATTTGATAAGATTTACTGGGCAGAAAATGAGTGTGCTCTTAGCTTGCCTGACAGAAAAAAACAAATGCAGTTCTATTTTGATAGCAGGGAACACTGAGGCACCCTAATCAGTGATCAAGGCCAAAGAGCAACTGTGAGCAGATTTGGGCCCCTTTGTGAGAGAATGCATAAAAGCAACAGATTAGTACAGGAGTTAAACACAGCAAAAGTATAGGAGCATTTATGTCAAAATGTGATTTTGAGATCGAGGTACAGAGAACTGTAACTGCTAATGTGGAGAGTGCGGTGGAGAAACATTCAAGGGGGCTCTGACAGAAGTACCTCCTAGATTATGGGTTAAACACAAATATGATGTGGGTTTAATCAAAGGATGTGAACCGGTTATAGTCAAACCAAAACCTGATTACAGACCGTGTCAAGCGCAATGCCCCCTAAAAGAGGAGGCATTGCAGGGTATTATGCCAGTTTTTGACTCCTTGTTGAAGGAGAACATAATTATACCATGTCATGATTCTCCAGTTCGCACTCCAATCTTCCCTGTGAAGAAAATAAGAGTTAAGAATTCACCAACTGAGTGGCGATTTGTGCAAGATCTTCAGGCCATAAATTCAGCTGTCATTGCTAGGGCGGCACGTGTACCAAACCCTTACACAATTTTGTCACAAATTCCGCAAAATGCAATGTATTTCACTGTGGTGGATTTGGGTAATGCTTTCTTTAGCGTCCCAGTGGACCAGAAGAGTCAGTTTTGGTTTGCGTTTGATTTTGACAATAAGGGTTATACGTTCACACTGTTGTGCCAGGGGTACACTGAATCCCCAACGATCTATAATGAAGCGCTTCGAAGAATCCTTGAACCCCTAACACTGACAGCTGGAACGGCTTTGTTGCAATATGTGGATGATTTGTTAATCTGTGCATGTGATGAAGCTACGTGTGTGACGGACTCTGTGTCTCTCTTGAAGCACTTAGAACAGGAGGAACACAAAGTCAGTCTTTTGAAATTGCAGTTTGTGAAACAGGAAATAAAGTTTCTGGGACATGTCATCAGACCAAACAGTAAATCCATCTGTGACAAACGGGTACAGGCCATAAAAGATTTGCCAAGACCAATTACAAAAAAACATTTATTGTAATTTTTAGGAATGTGTGCTTATTGTCATACATTTATTCCTAATTATGACATTCTTGAACAGCCTTTGCGAGCCCTGATGACAGGGAAAGGGCTGAGGTCATGTGACAAGCTTGTTTGGACAAGCGAAGCCGAAGAGGCATTTGCAAACATGAAAGTGCAAATGGCTCTGGCTCCCACTTTGGGCCTGCCAGATGTAAACAAACCGTTTGTTCAGATGACTGATGAGAAAAATGGGTTTATGACTTCTGTTCTTTTGCAGACTCATGGAGACAGACTGCGACCTGTGGCATATATTACAACCAAACTTTATGCAGTAGCAGCAGGGCTACCACACTATTTGAGGGATGTGGCGGCTGCTGAACTGGCATCCAGGGAATTTGTGGGGTATTCTAATTTAACTTTGAGGGTTCCACACGCAGTTTCCATGATTTTGCAAGAGCAGAGAACGTCACATTTATCTACAGCCCGATGGCTGAGGTACCACACAATTTTATTGGACATGCTAAACATAACTGTTAAAAGATGCACAACTGTGAATCCCTGCCACACTTCTCCTGACAGAGGAGGATGGCGAGGGACCTCACTGTTGTCTGTCGGCGCTTGAACAAGTGTGCAAACCGCTTCCAGATCTTTTAGACATGCCATTAGACAATTGTGACAATATCCTCTTTGTGGATGGGTCGGCTTCCAAAGATCCACAAACAGGAAAGAATAAGGTTGGTTACGCGATAACCACTGAATTTGAGGTTGTGACATCTGGCAAACTGCCATCAAATTATTCAGCTCAGGCAGCTGAACTGGTTGCTTTAACAGAAGCATGTAAATTTATGGCAGACAAATGTGTGACGATTTACACAGATTCGCGTTATGCCTTTGGGGTAACACACGATTTTGGTGCTTTATGGAAGCACAGAAAATTTCTGAAGTCAGATGGTCGTCCAATATTAAATGCATCTCTTGTGTCTGAGCTTTTGGAGGCCATTCTTTTACCAGACAAGGTCGCGATTTGCAAATGCGCAGCGCATACTAACGATAACAGTTCAGTCTCAACAGGAAACGGACGAGCAGACGCGGCAGCGAAGGCCGAGGCAGCGATGGAGACAAAAGAGACTACGTGTGCTTTGATATCTGACAATAACCTCAACATTTGTTCTTGTTTACAGAGCATGCAAACTTTTTCCACAGGCAAGGAGAAAACCCGATGGAAGACAGCTGGCTGTAACTTGGAGGAGAATGTGTGGATGAGCTGTAATGGCATGCTTTGTTTACCCAAACATTTCTTTCCTCATTATGGAAAGTTGATACATGGGTTAGACCATGTATCAAAAGCCGGGATGGTTGCAAAGATGAAAGAATTGTGGTTTACAAAGGGTTTCACGATATTTGCTGAACATTTTTGCAAAAGATGTGTTATTTGTAACACACATAATGTGGCAAGAGGGATAAAAACACCTATAGTATCTCAACCACCATCAGGGGGGCCTTTGAGTATCTGATGATGGATTTCATCGAGTTAACCCCTTGTGGGAAACAGAAATATTGCCTGGTTATGGTTGACATTTGGTCCAAATGGGTTGAGGTCTTCCCAACCTGGAAACAAGACTCGGCAGCAGTAGCGAAGGCTCTTTTAACCGAGATTGTTCCGAGATGGGGAATTCAGAGGAAAATCAGCTCGGACAATGGGACACACTTTGTCAATGAAGCAATAAAGCAGGTGGGGTCAGTTTTTGGGAATTGACATGAGAACACACTGCAGTTATTGAGAGGGAGATTCAAACAATCAAGAACAAATTGGCTAAGTGCTGTGAGGAAACTGGGCTCACATGGGTTAAAACTCTCCCAATTGTGTTGATGTACATGAGAATGAGAAAAAGAGTCAAAACAAATTTAAGTCCATTTGAAATACTCTTTGGTAGACCACCATTCATGGGAATAGAAAGGGTTAGACAAGGGCTGCCATCAACAGATCTGTGAGAGAATGACATTTTGAATTATTGCAAAGAAATGTCTTCTCTGTTGTCCAATGTTTGTGTTCAGGTGAAAGTTGCTGAAACCCTCCTGCATAGGATCAGGCCTGGTGATTTCATTGTGATTCAGGACCTGAGGAGAAAGAGCTGGAAGGCCAAAAGTTGGCTGGCACCATTCCAAGTGCTACTAACGACTCACACGCCAGTGAAGGTCGCAGAGAGAGCTACGTGGGGGTTCATGCCAACCATCGCAGGAGAATCAGCAAAAGGAAGAGATTGTACCGAGTGAATGTCAATAAACGCCGAGATCAAGTTTGAACACCAAGTACCACTATCAGTGGAAGAGCAAGGCCAACCACAGAGAATAACATGGCCTGTGTGCAGAGTGGACCCCATCGTGTGGTCACAAGCAGTAATCATCATGAAAAGGTACAAACTGAAAAGAATTCAAGAACAATGCGAGACGGTTTAAAGCAGGATGGTCTGATTGCAGGGTCAGAATCAACGTGAAGGACAGAACAGCGGACAATTGTACAGCCGTCATCAACGACAAAGTCAACTTCACATGCCCATTCAGCAAGCCACATGAAACTTCACCTGCAGCAGTGTGGGTGTGTGGCAACAGGGCATTTCATCGGATGCCAAAGAAATAGTCAGGGTGTTATTATTGATGAATGTGGGTACATCTGTGTATTTGCCAAACAAGGCACCTGGGGTGGGTTGAAATTTTACCTGGGGTTTTACCAAAGCATTATGCAGCAATGTGGGGTGGTCATTGTTCTTAGGGGTGGGTACAACGGTAACAATTAATAAGATAAATGGGATAGCATGGAAAGTATTAGCAATAGATAATAGCACAGAAAATGCTTTGACAATGATAAACGATGAAATTAAACAGTTAAGAGATTCAAAACAGGTTGGTTCTTGATATGTTAACTGCAGAGAAAGGGGGAGTTTGCAAAATGTTGGGAATGTCTTGTTGTTTCAATATTCCAGATTACAGTGACAACATCACGAATGTAATTGAACACATGAGAAAAGCCGTACATTAGCCAGAACATATTGAGAGTACATGGGTTACTTGGTTTATGAATCTCTGGGGAGGATGTGGGTATTGGCTGATTCAAACTGTGTTACCAATTGCGGTGGTAAGACTGTCGATATTCTTATGTTTACCATGCATCATAATGTGTGTTTCCAGCTCAGTACAGAGACTGGTTAAAGCAGGGATGTCTGTTCAATTGATAAAAATGACAGTATATCCAGAGGATGATGAAAACAAATATGATGATACAAGTAGCGAGAGCTACTGTGAAATGTGTTAAAATGAGGTATGTCTTTTCTTTCTGAGAATGTTTTGATATGTAAAGAGGGTTATAAGCAGCTGTCATCCGTGTTACGAGATGACGTACAAGGAGAGGGTTTGAAATGAGGGATTTTATTATACTTTATTCTTTGTATTTTTTTTTTTTATAGCCTGCTGACATAACCAAAGTGTTAAATTGATGTGTTTTTCCTACTTGATCTGTACACTATTCCTTTTGTTTATTCTGAGGTGACTGAGGGTCTGATTTTATGTCAGACGTGCAGTAACGGTGTTTACTCATTTAGCCCGGCTTCAGATAAAGTCTTTACTTGCTTGCTAATACTTAAGGGACTATCCCCACAAAAAAAAAAAAAAAACAGTCTAAGCTCTTATTTTTCCAAATGTTATTTCACAAATGTTTAAGAGAGTGATCATTTATGCGAAAATCAGAGATGAAGAGTGTAAGTGTGATGATATGACTTAAAATTTGTCTTATTGTTTATTATTGTGATTGAGTAATCTGAATGATAAAAAGCGGGGAATTGTTGTAGAAATTTTGATACTCATTGATCAGTGATAATCATTGCAGGGGAATGCCTCTGTGTCTGAGGGATGCAGAGGGGGAGGATCTGCTTTTGTTGAGAAACCTTGGGATAAAAGAGTATAAAATACAAGTCAGCCCTCCCTTCTGGGGACCACTCACGGCACAGATTAACTCCTGTGTAATGACCGGGTCCTTCTTGCAAGAATAAATAATTTTAAAAGACTGTTTGAGTCAGAGTGTCTCTTACGCAGTGATAATGGTTGGTTGATAATTTTTTGCCACAACAGTCTGCTGGGGAGGTGCCCCTGGGGACCACAGGAACGCAACACTTGTTGAGCGGGGGAGTGGGGGGCACAGCCTGGGTGTGATAGGCCAATGAAATGGCTTACACAACCCAGTGGGAAAGCCTCTGTTTGGAGACAGCATTCCCTTTCCACTGTCCGCCAAAGCAGACAAAGAGCTGCTCAGAACATCTAGAGCTCTGCGCGCGCCCCAAATAGGTACGCAAAGCACGTACCGGACACAGCAATGAAGGGGCTGGGTCTGCCTCCTCCTGGGGCAGCGCTTGCACGTTCACTACCTGGTCTCTAAAGGGCGTGGTAGGAACCTTGGGCACGTAGCCCAGTCGCGGTCTTAGGATCACATATGTGTCTGCCGGACCGAACTCCATGCAAGTGTCGCTAACAGAGAACGCTTGCAGGTCCCCGACCCTCTTGATGGAGGCGAGAGCAATCAGCAGGGCAGTCTTAAGAGAGTGGGCCCTGAGTCCAACTGATTCTAGCGGCTCGAAGGGAGGTCTCTGGAGGCCCGCGAGGACCATTGAGAGACCCCAGGAGGGGAACAGGCTTGGCCAGGAGGGATTCAACATCCGGGCGCCTCTTAGGAACCTGATGATTAAGTCATGCTTACCCAAAACTTGCCGTCTACTGCGTCGTGGTGGGCCGCAATGGCAGCGACATACACCTTTAGGATGGAAGGGGACAGCCTCCCCTCCAGTCTCTCTTGCAGAAACTGATCTAACTGCGCACCTCTGTGGGTATTTGGCCTGGGAAGAACACCAATTTGGGAACAAGCGCCACTTCAGGGCGTAAAGTTGCCTGGTAGAAGGGGCTCTGGCTTGGTTGATCGTGTTTACGACGGTAGGTGGTAGACCAGCTAGATCTTCTGCGTCCCGTCCAGGGGCCAGACGTGGAGGTTCCAAAGGTCTGAGTGCGAATGCCAGAGTGTGCCCTGTCCCTGAGAAAGAAGGTCTTTCGAGGGGCTGTCGAGAGGAGTACGAGGTCCGAGAACCAGGCCCGGGTGGGCCAATAGCGAGCCACTAGTGTGACTTGTTCCTCGTCCTCCCTGATCTTGCACAGCACCTGTGCAAGAAGGCTCACTGGGGGAAATGCGTACTTGCGCAGCCCCGCAGGCCAGCTGTGTGCCAGTGCATCTGCCCTGAGGGGAGCCTCTGTTCGGGCATACCAGAGCGGGCAGTGGGAGGTCTCACGGGAGGCAAACAGGTCTACCTGGGCCTTGCCTAACCATTCCCAAATCAGCTGGATCGACTGGGTGTGAAGCCTCCACTCTCCACTGGGCAAGCGTTGTCGTGACAGCGCGTCCGCTGTCACATAGAGGTTGCCGGGGATGTGAGTGGCACGCAGCGACCTGAGTTGCTGATGGCTCAAAAGAAGGAGACGACGGGCGAGTCGTGACATGTGGCGGGAGCATACGCCGCCATGGCGATTTATGTACACTACCGCGGTGGTGCTGTCTGACCTGATTAGGACATGTTTGTCTCAAACTAAAGGGAGAAACTTCCACAGGGCAAAGAAAACAATTCTAGGCAATTGATGTGCCAGCGCAGCGGGGCCCCTTTCCAACGGCTCGCGGCTGCGTGCCCGTTGCACAAGGCGCCCGGACCCAATTTGGAGGCGTCGATCATGACGAGGACGTGTCGGGACACCTGCTGCAAGGGGACTCCTGTCCGCAGAAAGCAGAGGTCTGTCCAGGGTTTTGAAGTTTGGCGGCAGGCGGGGGTGATGATCACACGCTGCGTGCCGCGGCGCCATGCTCGTCTCGTGACTCGAGTCTGGGGCCAGAGCTGAAGCAGTCTCATATGTATCAACTCCAGTGCATTTTAGCACTGACTGCGTGCTCTCGTTGGTGAGGCGGGCTGACATTGAGACTGAGTCTAAATTGAGAAAAGAGATGCTCTGATCAGGGGCGAGCTTGCTCTTTTCCCCGTTGACCTGAAGCCCCAAATGGCTGAGGTGCCTGAGCACCTGGTCTCTGTGAGCGCATAGTAACTCTCAGGAGTGGGCCAGAATGAGCCAATTGAGTATGCGAATGCCAGCTTCTTGGAGCGGGGCAAGGGCTGCCTCTGCGACTTTCGTGAACACGCGAGGGGACAGAGACATGCCGAAGCGGAGGACTTCAAACTGATACGCCTGGCCGTCAAACGCGAACCGTAGGAAAGGTCGGTGTTGAGGCAGAATTGAGATGTGGAAGTACGCTTCCTTCAGGTCTACCACTTCGAACATTCACAGTGTGTTCAATAAAGACATGAAAATGTATCATTGTTTGTGTATTAATTTTTTAAGCAAGCTGTGTTTGTCTATTGTTGTCACTTAGTTGAAGATCAGATACAATTTTATGACCAATTTCTGCAGAAATCCAGGTAAATCCAAGGGTTCACATACTTTTTGCAAAACATACAAACAATCAAAAAAAGTTGCTTTAATGTCTGTTAAGATTCTTGTAAAATGTAGAATTATTGATGTGTTCCTCTTTGATGGGATCTTCAATTATTTTCTTAATGTTGCTAGAAAATCCAAATGAAAACTTGACGGGGGCCAACATTTTTTCTATGTCTCTTAGCTAGCAATTTTATTGTAAGTAATAAAATGTTACCATACAAAAACAAAATTAAACAACATCACTTCTGTGTGTTTTAACATTACAATATTCAGGGGTATTCAATTTACATTTTTAAAGGTTTTCTTAAGATCTGACTGAAGAAAAACATGACTTAACCTTAATTAACAAAAACATTTTGATCAACTTTACCTTAAAAAATAACAACATAATGATCAATTTAACATATCAGGGCTATTGTTTTACAAACTATGAAAATGTAGAGGAACATTAAGATCTGCTAAAGCTAAATCTTTGACAATATCAACCCATATAAGAAAACAATGGCCATCAAATATAGAACTTTTAAGAATACGTTTAAAACTGAGGGGATTTTTTTTTTTAAATGTTTGTTCCTCATCTCTCAGTTTTGCTCCCATTCAATAAGGGGGAAATGAGCCTTTCCTTGTCTTAAAGATATTGTTTATCTGCACACAGGAGCCAGTGCAGGAGACAGATATTTGTGGAGATAATCAATAAATGGAGAACTACAGTATATACGGAACAAATAATTGTAACGGGAATTTAAACAATGCCCAATTGGCACTAAGGGGCCTAAAGTGTGCCAAGAAAACATCCCCCACACCATTACACCACCACCACAGCCTGCACAGTGGTAACAAGGCATGATGGATCCATGTTCTCATTCTGTTTATGCCAAATTCTGACTCTACCATCTGAATGCCTCAACAGAAATTGAGACTCATCAGACCAGGCAACATTTTTCCAGTCTTCAACTGTCCAATTTTGGTGAGCTCTTGCAAATTGTAGCCTCTTTTTCCTATTTGTAGTGGAGATGAGTGGTACCCGGTGGGGTCTTCTGCTGTTGTAGCCCATCCGCCGCAAGGTTGTGCATGTTGTGGCTTCACAAATGCTTTGCTGCATACCTCGGTTGTAACGAGTGGTTATTTCAGGCTAAGTTGCTCTTCTATCAGCTTGAATCAGTCGGCCCATTCTCCTCTGACCTCTAGCATCAACAAGGCATTTTCGCCCACAGGACTGCCGCATACTGGATGTTTTTCCCTTTTCACACCATTCTTTGTAAACCCTAGAAATGGTTGTGCGTGAAAATACCAGTAACTGAGCAGATTGTGAAATACTCAGACCGGCCCGTCTGGCACCAACAACCATGCCACGCTCAAAATTGCTTAAATCACCTTTCTTTCCCATTCTGACATTCAGTTTGGAGTTCAGTAGATTGTCTTGACCAGGACCACACCCCTAAATGCATTGAACCAACTGCCATGTGATTGGTTGATTAGATAATTGCATTAATGAGAAATTGAACAGGTGTTCCTAATAATCCTTTAGGTGAGTGTATACATGTATGCAGGTTCAGGTGGAGCTTAATTAACACTTTTACCCATGGTGACCTCTAGGGGTCGCTATGTATGTTTATTCACTTGTCTTTCGTTTGATTATAGGTTTTGTAGTTCTTTCCTTGTCTTTGTTCACTGGTTCTTACGTTTATTAGTTCCAGGTGTTCCTTCTTGTCTTATCAGTTCTTTGTGTATTTAATCCCTGTGTTCTTTGTCAGTTCTTCCTTCATGGATGTTTGTAGTGCGAGTTTCAGTTCTAGTTTTTTTTTTGCCTTGCTTTGTGTTGTGTGTTACCTTTTCCTTAAGACTGTGTTTGGATCCAGTCCCTTGCTCTCTGAGACTGAGTTTCATTACACATATCACCAAGTCCTCTTTTTACTTTCAAATGAATAGATAGCAAAGGTTTCAACTCTTTGAGGATAGAGTTACTATAAGCTCTTAAGAACATAATTTCACTTAGGTTTTCTGCAATTGTTATCAGGTGTTTTAATTAAATGAATCTTATATCTAGATTAGAGATGAAGTGTGTAAAGAGGTTCAATGGAAAGGAGGTTTCGAGAACCGTATTGACAATATAAATAATAGTTCAATATAGAACTAAATGAAAAGACACAAACACACACACACACGACGGACATGCCGGTAAACATTCTCTCTCTGTCACACCACCGTCCGCAGTCTGCCTTTATCCCTCTCAGAGACTTGATTAGCCTGTTAAGGGACTGGGGTGTGTAAAATCAAGACCCGTCCCCGCCCTCTGCCCGATCACATTCCTCCCTCGTTCTCTCAGGCCAGGGAGCCCCCGGCATGACATACAACCTTTCCTTGGGGGAGGGCATGCCTTAAGCCCTGTCTGCCGGCAGGTCATCCCCGCCTTCCTGAATCTGGGAGGGGACAGGGGGAGGGATACAATAATGAACAATAGGGGGGTACTCCCTGTAACAGTGCAGTACCCCCCAACAAAAAACACTGTACATTTTAAAAGAGAGGGGAAAAGTCTCATACCGGCTGGTAGGGGTCTCCTCCGCCCCTTGCAGCGGCCCTGACAGCTCCAGGTGGTCGGTTAGGAGCCCCTTCTCCCCTCACAGTCAGTGGCTGTTCCTCCGCTTCCAGGCAGCTGGGCTCCTCCGTCCCCCCGAAGATAGCCGCGGCTGCTCCGTTGGGGTGGATCCACTTCGGCTTATCCCTCCTCATTCCCGGGTTTTCGGCACCAGTGTAAAGCGGTTCAATGGAAAGGAGGAGGCAAGAACCAGCTTGACAATATAAATAATAGTTTAATAAAAACTAAATCAAAAGACACAAACACACACATAGGACGGACAGCTGCCTGTAAACCTTCTCTCTCTGTCGCGCCACCGTCCGCAGTCAGCATTTATCCCTCTCGGAGTCTTGATTAGCCTGATAAGGGACCGTGTGTGTAAAATCACGACCCCGCCCTGCCCTCCGCCCTGTCACAAAGTGATTTGGCAACCAAGACAGAGAAACAGCACCAGTACAATAGCAGTACTGCACATTTGAAATGAAATATTTCATGTCTCTTTAAAATACACCCTGGAGCTCTACTGGACTAACTGATCAAGAATGACTTCATAGGCTTCCTAATCTGTGGAAGAACATAAGGGAAAATATCCCCATCACCATATGTCAACCATTAGAGGTTTTGCAATCATACTAAGAAATGATACATTTTCATGTTCAGCATCATCAGTGATGTCAAGAAAATAAAAGCAAGTATTTAGATGCAGTGACAGTGCTGAAAAAATCCAGACCACATTGCATCATTGTAATTTTGTATTAGTTTAAAAAGCTTGCATACTTATAGTATCACGCATGATTCCGGTTTCAATCAATAAAATAAATGTTTTCAACACTTTCATTTCACTTGGTTATGCACTTAATAAGGACCAGTTGCATTATCTTGCATCTATTGCATGCAACTTCAAATATCTAACTCACAGCAGTGAAAATACCAACCATGAAATTATTTTAATGGGTTGTATGAGCAAAAATTAAATGCACAAGCTCTTTTGAGACAGGTGGGATTTTTTTAAAGGTACACTGTCAACGCGATTTCTCTATTGAACAGGCCACAACTTGTGCAGAGTCTTATTCTAACAGCAGGTTTAAAGTTTGGTATTTACAAACAATTCTCTGCCTTTCTGGCTTTACATTAAAAATGCCCAGGCATAGTTTATCATTCACTGTCAGCCCTCATGCAAAAACAGGACCAAAAGCATAAGCAAACAGAATCTTCTGAATGTCCTGTATAATAAATCATGAGCAGTATACCAGTATTGCACAGCTGGCTTCTTTTTGTGTGTGATTTTGTCTCAAATATTTCTCTCAAGGACAAAAAAGCCATAGACCACTTCTGTTACCTCCTAGATCAGGGGGTTTAATGTTCCAGCTGATCCTTAACTAGATTTCATGCTGACATGCTGCTGGGTTATTTGGGTCAACAAGTCTATCTTGATGTGTGTGTCCCTATTACATTTTACTGAATTGATCTGACCAAACAGCAATGAATCATTATCCCCTTTCAAAATAGCACCTCTATGATTTTAATTACCCATCACTCCTGCACTTCTGTGGTTTAAATTTACCTTAAGGTTGTTCTATGGGAGGCACGTCCTTAAAGGCATAGTTCACCCCAAAATGAAAATTCTCTCATCATTAACTCACCCTCATGCCATCCCAGATGTGTATGAATTTCTTTCTTTTTCTAAACACAAATGAAGATTTTTTGAAGAATATCTCAGCTTTGTTGGTCCATTCAATGTAAATGCCAGAACTCTGAAGGTCCAAAAAAGGAGCATAAAAGTAATCCATGAGACTCAAGTGGTTAAATCCATATTTCTGAAGTGATATGATCAATAAAAAGAAAATGTCAATATTTAAGTCCCTTTTTTATTATAAATTATCCTCCCTGCCCAGTAGGTGGTGATGAAGAATGTGAATTACCGAAAACAAAAGAAGAATGTGGAAGTGAACATTGAACAAGTGTCCTAAACGACACACTATACACTATACACTTACAAAATACACTATGCACTCAGCCATGTTGTGTATTAATTATAAAAGTGTAGTATCATCCCAAATGGAACACTTAACTATTTTTTACCACACGGAAGCATTTGCCGTATAACAGCCGACAGAAGTGGCATTTCAAACGCATGAGATGTGTTGCTGCTAGTTTTAGCATGTTAGCCAATCCGATTGAAACACTTGTATCTTAAACAACGTACATATTTACACAGCTTGATGTGATGGTAAGCATTTAACTTACATTTCTAAGGTGCTGTCTTTACTGAAGTTTCGCTAGTTGCTACATTCTCCATTATTTACAATTGTTTTGTCAGACTAGCAAACCAGCAAGTTAACCCCACCCCTTCTGCTACTTTTAGCAAGCCAAGAGCGCTGAGTGCATGAAGTGTCCAACATTCAGTGCTCTATTTAGACCGTTGAAAAAGTGCATCATCCGTGTACTTGTAGTCCACCTCTATTTGTTGCATGTTCAGTGTTATCATACTACTCGTACGTAGAATAGTGTGGAAATGTGTGGTTTGGGATGCACCTTTATGGTAAATAAGGACTTAAATATGCTGTCTTTATGTGATGTTGGAGCTTCAAAGTTCTGGTCACCATTCACTTGCATTGTGAAGACTTACAGAGCTGAAAAATTCTTCAAAAAATCTTAATTTGGGTTCTGCAGAAGAAAGAAAGTCAAAAATTTCTGAGGGTGAGTAAATTATGAGAGAATTTTTACTTTTGGATGAACTATTCTTTGCATAATACCAATCTGCATTTTAGTGAATAAATATATGTTACATTTGAAAGAACTAAATGCTTATTTATTAAAGCATAATAATACATGTAAGCTTTTAAAAAACATAACATGACGTCACATCTTTAAAACCACCAAACTGCACAATGTTATTGTTTTTTTTATATAATATGTATAGACTCATTCACAATAAAATAAATCTTTCAACACAAGATGAGTATACTCAAAGTTTAAACTCATTGTCGTTCATGGATCTACTTCTGTTATGCAAGTGAATGATTGATGATATTTCTTATTGATAGTGTGGGCTGCTGTAATCCAGGCAGGCCTTGAGAGGGCGGTGCAGGGCTTCTCAGTTTTGAACAGGATGTGAGCTGAAGGAGGATATAGAGCGGAGAAGACAATAGATGAAACATGAGATAAGAAGTGTTATATTCCTTCTCCATCACAGAACGGCGGCCAAAACCAAAGACAGTTTCAACACATAATTTCAACGTCTGGAGCCATATTTCCACTTACATTTACATTTATGCATTTGGCAGATGCTTTTATCCAAAGCGACTTACAGTGCACTTATTACAGGGACAATCCCCCCGGAGCAACCTGGAGTTAAGTGCCTTGCTCAAGGACACAATGGTGGTGCCTGTGGAGTTAGAACCTGTGACCTTCTGATTAACACCTGTGCTTTAGCCACTATGCCACCACCACTTTAGACTGGGAGCACTGTCTATCCTTACACACTACTAAAACTATAAAATATACATATTTTAAAGGTTTTGAAGAATCTTTTCATAAATATCCTTGTATTTTAAGGGCAGAGTCATAATGGAAAAGCATTTGGTACACTTATGACATATTGTCAATTAGGAAAAGTGATCATACTGTAAACGGTAGACTATAGTTCAAGAATCCACATATAGTCTATCTTTAAAATTATTTCTCAGATTCAATTAGGTTAAGTCTAAATTAGTTTAGGGAAATAGGCAGATATCAAATACCTTTGAGGTAGTCTATATAGTACTATTTTATATTTCAGCTTTTCCTTTCCATGGTTAATGGGATTTTAAGCCATTCCACAGACCAGTGAGCTTATGACTCATCCTGGCTATTCAACAAAACACCAAACTAAAAAGCATCAAAGGTGTATTTGCTTGCTTTATGTCTGCATATATTTTAATTTATAAATCTTTTAGAGAGTGTTGTTTAGAAAAATTATGACTCACTTATACCAGAATGTAAGTTAGCTGTGAATTACACACTGTTTGTTCTAAACACTAAATATTACCAACTAACACATGAAGCACACATGTTTTGCACAAATTGTTCACTTTTCTCTTTTTTCAGTTGAACAACTTTGCTTGCAATATTTTCACTTGTTATGATGAAGGGTGCAATTTATTTGTGCTGGTGGAGCACATTGCTAAGTCAATACATCTCTGTAATAAATGGCTTGATTAGTAAATCTGTAAAGAATATTGAATTTACAGTATATAGTTTTTGGAAAGATGAGGGAGCTCATAGAGTGTGACTCCTGATAAGGGAAGATAGGCATAATTTCTTGAGGGCATATACAGCATTTAACCTTAACATTCTTAGAATTTTTGCTTTTAGGCTTTACCAAATACACTCATTCCCCTTTTGGCAGGTCTTTTTGAAAACAAGTCAGTGCTGTGGATTGCTTTGCAAATAAAATGAAAGAGGCTTTTTGTTGCCTTGAGAATTACATTGAGCACTCTCTCTAGTATACTTTCTTCACTAGTGTAGTTAATGGTTTCACATGCTGCCCATGTGCCTTGACTTACCAGATGAAATAAAAGGCAATTTTATTTTTCTCTCAAGTTTCAATTAACTCTACAATGGGAAAAAGGGGTGAAAAAAATATAGCAGAAAAGATTCTACTTTCTAATTTGAGTAAGCTAGATTAGGGAAGGCCAGTTTATTTATATAGCACATTTCATACACAAGGGTAATTCAAAGTACTTTACATCAAAATAATAAAGAAAATAAAATATACATCACTTAAGAGCAAGAAAATATAAATAAAGTAAGACTTAAGAATTTAAAATGTTAAAATAAGAATTTAAAACCAAGTTTAAGAATAAACTTCATATAAATATATAATAAATTCAATACATTTGTACTCAATTCAAACATGTAAATATGAATACTCTTCCTTATAAGTAAATGTTATTTACACTGTAAAGAAATTCTGAAATTTTAATGGTAAAAGATGTAATGTAAAACAGCTACAGAAAAAAACTTTACTTGATTAATGAGTATTAACTGTAAAATATTCAGTAATGTTTTAAATATATTTTAAAAGACAATACAGTAGTTTTTACAATAAAATGTTGTAAAAATAAAAAAATTTAGATGTAAAAATTATGATTTTCCTGAATAATTAATGGTAAACATTTACATTGTTTAACAGTAGAGTACATGTACTTTTACAGTAAATTATTGTTAAAATTGCAGTAAAAAACAATAATCGGGCATTCCCAGAATTCCCTGCATGGCTCAATATATTTTATGGGTATAGTTATGCTTCTTATTTTTAATATCAGTTATGTACATGGGGATGTTCTGTTTTATATTTGATGTAGATGAGTTAATGTTTACTGCATTATTTATATTTCACATTTCACATGTTACCCTGATGGTGTTTGGTGTTTGTGTTAGTGACACTGAGCACTGTCTCTACATGTTTATTGCTCATTGCTCCTGGAAGAGACACTATTGATGAACTTCATGTCATCATGTGCTCTTCTGTAATTTTTACGGTGATTAACAATACATTATAAAGTGAAAAGCAGAATTTTACAGTTTGAGAAGGTTAATATCAAGTTTATGAGTTTTTTTTTTTACTGTAAATCAATGTATCATATGTATCAATTGTAAAGAAAACAAAACTGTCAAATGTATTTGTTAATTTGAGTCAGTTTAATAGATAAATAACAATTTTTGTAGCTGGTGTTTCCAGCATGTGCCGGGCTGGAATAATTAATGAGCTAGCTTGGTTCCACTGTATGCAGGTTTATTTACACAATTTTTATTAAAGATTTTGTAGTTACGTTTGATTACCTCTTGTTTTGTGAAGTCTGAAGTTAATTTTCTACTCAAAATTACCCGTTTATGATAAAACAAATGTATCTGTTGATTGTGTTGTGTTGAGGTCTGCGTGCACAGCTTTGTATCTGACTCCTACATTAATGCAAGCTGATGTCTCATAGACTACATAGCATCCATTGAACGTTATTAAACATGTAATAAGCAATTTAAAAATGTTAAATGTTACAATAAAATGATCATGTACATTTTACTAAATTTATTTTAGTACCATGTACATTAGAAATGTAAGTACAAATTACTTGACTGAAACTGAATTGTTTAAGTTAAAGTTACGCACAAACTTTAAGCAATTGACTTTAAGCAAAATGACTTTTAGGGAAAAGAAAAAAGAAAAGTAAATCTTACTTTTCAGTTCAGAATTCCATATATAAATGATATCTCAATGTAAGGACATTAAGAGAAGAGGGCACAAAAATTGGCCCGGTTGCTAGGGAGGGTAGAGTCACATGGGGTAACCTCCTGTGGTCGAGATTAGTGGTTCTCGCTCTCAGTGTGGTGCATGATAAATTGTGCTTGGATCAATGAGAGTAGCATGAGCCTCCACATGCTTGGAGTCTCCGCGGTGTCATGCACAATGAGCCACGTGATGTCCCCCTCAATGTATATTGTGGTTACAGCCCTGCAATAAGAACAGAGTGCGTTTCCGTCAGTTACGTGTTGTCAACAGGGAAGGCAAGGGCTAAGATGTTTGCACTGGTTTGTTAGCTTACATAATTATCTTGCATGTCATGTGAAAATATGATATGACCATTTAATTACATACACATGGGCTCTGACCATCTTCGGGTAAATCTTCTGTCAACAATCAGCAGAAGCTGTTCTACAGATGAACAGAGTCGAGAGCATATTAGAAGCTGTGCAGCTGAAGATACTTAAAAGAGAAACATATGAAAGTGTAAGGGGTCAAGAACAGAAGCTGTGCAATGCAGACAGGTTAAGACAGAGAATGAGACATTAAAGATTTTTGTGCTGCCACAATAGACTCCTCACACACGCGCGCGCGCACGCACGCACGCACACTACACAAACTACTTTGTAAGAGAAGGTATTGTATAAGACGTTGGGCGACAGCCTTTCAATTACAATCCACCTCGCTTGTGTCATGTGTCTACGTGGTTCATGCAAACGCCTAAAGGTGAATGTCTAAAGCATCGGAGCACTCAAGAGGCGTTTATGAATGAAGTGTCTTTTGTATTGCGGAGAAATATGGACAGCCCGCGCGGCGCAGTGCAGCTGGTGAGCCCACGCGCACTTTTTGTTGGCTGACACTTCGAATTCTTTGTCTTTTACTTTACGGTCGACAACTTGCCCCTCTGTGTATCTGTACTGTTGGTGAAGCGCTCTGTGACCAGGGAAAAATTGGAGCCGAAACAACTGCTGAACCTCCAGACCGAGTTTCAAAATGTTTTTTTCAAAACTAATGCTGGTTCTTTATCTAACCTGCTCGCTCGGACCTGTAAGTACCAACATTTATTTTCTTTACTTTTTTTTTTTGCCTGTTTTCCCATGTTATTACGCATCGACGTAAAATAAAATCACTAATTTGTTTAACTCACTCACCTTGTCCTCAAGCAAGCGAGGATGTCAAGTCCAAAAATACTGTTGAAATAAACTGAATGCTAATGTTTTTCCATTAACCATCCAAGTATGTGCCTAAAACCAAAACTAATACATTATATTGACAAAAAGAAGAAACTATAAACTCTAAAAATAGAATTGGTCACTGTAAACTGATTTTAACAATTCCAATCAGGCATCTGTTGCACGTTTTGAGAGCACAGTGTGTCAATTCAGAGCAGCTCTGTACTTGTGTGTCGTCTCATGATAGGAAAGATGTTTGTATGTGAAAAGAACATTTACATTTTATAAGCCTACCAGTATTTTTTATTGGCTTTCAATAAAATAAAATCTATTTGCTGTATAAAAAAAAAAAAAAAAAAAAACACTGTCTTTTGAAACATTTCTGCATTATCCGTCAATTATGTATTATGCTAAATTATAATGCATGACTTTAAAAAACCCTATACAAATAGCCTACAAAAGGGTGTTAAAATGTCACCTATTGGATTCATTTGTTTTCATTAAGGAAAATATGATGTATAGCCTCTGTTTTCAACTTTATCTTCAACTTAAAGAGATCCTTTAAGAATTATGATTCACACATTTTTAAATGTTTATTTCAATCATGTGTATTTGTTGACTGTATGGGAGACAGAGCTATAGGGGGTCATAATAAAGTGCTGTCACAAAAAAGTGCCATCCTCTCGACAATTAAATAAATGTTAATTACTGTAAGAGAGATGAGAACCATTTTGATACAAGGTTTAGAAGTCTGTGATAAATAATGCTGCTTGGCTATCATTATTTAAGAAAAGAGTGCATGATGTTTGGCACATTGGATTTGTGGTCAGTTGGCACATGGAGAGTTATATAAGAATAACTAATAACTTAATCCTTCATTTGCTCCTAGTTGGGTTATCTTAATGTTTGTTCCACCAGAGATATTCAACAAAGAATGAAAGCAATTTGGCTCAACTTTTGTGGTTTTTAAATGTGCTTTATAAATAGTTCACTTGAAAACTGTGCCAACCATCCCTGGTCACTCTACACATACAGTAAAAAAAAATAAATAAATAATAAAAATGAAATTCAGTATAATTATTTATAACTATAATCCATGTTTGTTGGCAGTGGCTTTTGGCAAGACCCCTCTCTTTTCGCTGGTCTCCTCTTGAGCACCTGTGGCATCTGTAGTCACTCAGTGATGTGGCTAAGAAGATACTAGAGACCTGTGGAGTTAAGAGATCTTTTGTCAGCTCTTTCAGGAGCAGCCGACATGTATTGGCATGAGGGTACAGGGCAATAAAGTGTAAGCGTTAGGGTTGCCACAACAAGGAGATGTAAAAATGTCCATCCCCTTGTTCTCCCTGTAGATAGGGAATAGTAATGTGGATAAGGGAGTTTTACTTACAATTAACTTTTCTATTGCATATTAATAAAGCATAGAGATCCGAAATATTATTAATAAAGCGTAAAATCGAGCTTTGTCTCGATGGTTTGTGGATTTAGTTTGAATCAGTTTCTCTACCATTTACATTGAAATTTAAGGCCTATATGTTTTCAATGATGCCCTAAATTCCATATAGTCTACCCTTAACTTCCACTTACTCATTTGATTTCACAGCATTTTTTAACATATAAGTTATACAGCTGAGACTAGGCCTAGTTGTCACAGTTTTTACTCCTGTGACAATTTCTCAGCGTAGGATTATTTTTGGAAGTCAATATCTGTGTCACGAACCCCACTCCTCTGCCGCATCCCCGCTTCGTCGTACACACACTCACTCCCTCGACCTCACTCCCTCGCTCCGCCCCCTCGAGCTTTTCACACTCTTTTTGCTCGCTCGAGCCCTCACGCCCACTTTGCTCCTACTCGCTCACATGCTCGTAGGTTATCTCCCGTCCTCAAGGTTCTCATGCGCTTCCAATCCTCCTGCACATTAGTTTCACCTGCACTCGTCTCATCACCTTTCATTGTTTACACCTGCACCTTCCCCTATAAATACCACAGCACATCCGTTTCACGGGTGTTGGTTATTGTGTTTAGTTTCCCGTATCTTTGCCCCCCGCTAGTCTCGTCTAGTTCTGACCTCCTCATGTTTACCCCTTAGCTTGCCAGCTCCCCTTGTTCCCCTGTCTTTGATCCCGCTAGTCCCGTCTAGTTCTTCGCCCTAATTGTTAACTGTTTTCCCGGCTTCGACCTCCCGCTCTCGTTTACCACTCTCTCCCGGATTTTCCCCTTACGATACTTTGATTCCCCGGCTTTTGACCCTACGCTTCCCTCGACAACTCTTCACTGGATTTGCCCTTTGTACTTTTGCCTGCACTGCTTTCTATTAATAAAGCAGTTTCATCCGACATTGTGACTGTCTCATCTTGTGTGTGTGTGTGTGTGTGCGGGTTACAATCTGTTTAGGCACGTACCTTAAGTCTTTGCTACAAAAAAGTAATTTAATGTTTCCACTGTTATAGAGTGCAACAGTGCCTGCCCCCTTTTTCTGCTGTCCTGGTTCCAGAAGTATTTTTCCCATTCAGTTCCCAGGGTTTTCATATGTCTTCTTTAAAGCTTTGTAAGCCATGAACAAAACCAACCAGCTCTGAGGTGAAACACAACAAACTCTGATATGAAGCGAAAAAGTATTTGCAAATCAGACAAATACATGAAGGTACAAGACTGTGTACTTACTGCCTTTCATGTGAGAATGAAATGATTGATTTCAAAACAATGGATGTGAATTAGAACGTTTCGGTTACCTAAAGCTGATTCAAAAACACTGATTCATGAACAAAAGAGCACTAGTTTGAACCAGAGTATGAGTTTTGCTTGTTGGAATTATTTTTACTGGCAGAGAAGAAATTTTTCTAAAACATACATTTTTCAATATTATTTATTTTTTTGTTGAACTGTTGTAAAAGTAATTTCACACTCACATTTGTGCCATTGTTCTGAATATCAGGATGGTTGTTTACCTGCAGCTTATAGCTGCAACAATCACAGCTGGGATGATATTCAGAATCACAACAATTTGATCAATACGTTTTATGATTAATACATTGTAGAGATAACATTTAAAACGTGTGACAACTTGCCCCAACAAAAATGTACATTAAAAAAGTCATGTTGGGGCAAGTTCTCACATTTTTAGTCATGTGTTTTATTGTGTTCACTTATTCAACTGACATCCAATGCACACAAATATAATATTGGAATTTTAGTTTGGTGGATTAAATTCACATTGAATTTGAAACCAATATATAAAACCTGCAGGAGAAAACATTTGTGTCACTGGACATTTATATCAAAGCCTGAGATATAGCCCTTGCGTCTACTATAATAATAATAATTCCTTACATGTTATATAGCTTTTTCTAGGCTTTACATAGCATAGGGGGAATTTCCTCAACTATCAGCAGTATGCAGCATCCGCCTGGATAATGTGATGGCAGCCATAGTGCGCCAGAACGCCCACTACACACTAGCTATTGGTGGATAGGAGAGCAGTGTGATGAATGGATGGGGATTATTAGGAGGCCATGATATATAAGGGCCAATGGGGGGAATTTTGGCAAGGACACCTGGGTTATATCCCTATCTCTTTCTGAGAAGTGCCCTGGGATTTTTAATGACCACAGAGAGTCGGTTTAACATCTCATCTAAAAGAAGTTGCTTTTTTTACAGTATAGTGTTCCCGTCACTATACTGGGGCATTAGGACTCACACAGACCGCAGGGTGAGGACCCCCTGCTGACCTCCCTAATACCACTTCTACTAGCCACGGGCTCCCCTAATACTCTAAATTTTCATGCAAACGAATATTTTTTTCAACATTACATTTATGATATCTATCCCAGCCAGAGGTAGGTAGAGTAGCCAAAAACTGTGCTCAAGTAAAAGTACAATTATTAAAAACAATTATTACTCAAGTAGAAGTTAAAGTACTAAATAAATAATTACTTGAGGATTAGTAAAAAAATAGTACTGAAGTAGTGAGTAGGCAAGGCAAGGTAAGGCAAGTTTATTTATTTAGCACATTTCATACACAATGGTAATTCAAAGTGCTTTACATAGAAGAGATTAAAATAAGAATAAAAAAAATAAGAATAATTGAAACAGTTTAGAAAATAAAATAAAATACAGTGCAAACAGTCGGACACACAGTGGCACAGTGCTCATTCAGTAAATGCACAGCTAAACAAATGTGTTTTGAGTCTGGATTTGAATGTGACTACTGTAGGAGCACATCTGATCTCTTCTGGAAGCTGGTTCCAGCTGCGGCTGGCATAATAGCTAAAAGCAGACTCTTCTTGCTTAGAGTGAACCCTTGGTATTTCTAGCTGATGTGATCCTAATGATCTGAGTGATCTGTTGGGTTTATATTCAGTGAGCATATCTGCAATATATTGAGGTCCTAGCCCATTGAGTGATTTATAGCAGTAATAATACTTTAAAATCAATCCTAAATGTAACTGGGAGCCAGTGTAAAGACCTGGGGACTGGTGTGATATGTTCATATTTTCTGGTTCTGCTCAGAATCCTGGCAGCAGCGTTCTGTATGAGCTGCAACTGTCTTATGGTCTATTTGGGAAGGCCAGTGAGGAGTCCATTACAATAATCCACCCTGCTGGTGATGAAAGCATGCACAAGTTTCTCTAGGTCTTGACTGGAAACAAAGCATCTAATTCTTGCAATATTTTTCAGATGATAGTATGCTGATTTAGTTATTGCTTTGACATGACTACTGAAACTAAGGTCTGACTCTAGAGACACACCAAGATTCCTGACTTGATTTTTAGTTGTTTGACCCCTAGCGTCAAGGTATGCATTCACCTTGAGAACTTCATCTTTGTTTCCGAACGCAATGACTTCAGTTTTGTCTTTGTTTAACTGAAGAAAGTTTTGGCACATCCAACTGAGTTTATCACTTCTAGGAGATCTGCTTCTAAACAGTTGAACACACTTTTGAAAAAAGATGTGGGAAGTGCATTAAGGGCGCAGGTTGATGTTTTAAGGTGCTGTATGGTTTCTTCCAAAAAAGTTTTACTTGTTACTTTCACAAATGACATAATTTACATTAACTCCCTTATATTCCATTACATAATACACATTAACATATTACAGAAATTCTGTCATCATTCACCATCATGTTGTTCCAAACCCGTATGACTTTCTATATTCCATGCAACACAATAAGGAGATATTAGATAGAATGTTTGCCTGAGTCACTATTTACTTTCAGTGAATTTGTTTTTTTTCCATGTTTTGAAAGTGAATGGTGACTGTCAGTCTCTAACATTCTGTCTAACATATTTTGTGTACCACAGAATACAGAAGGTCACATGGGTTTAGAACAATATGAGGTTAGGGAAGGTATGACAGAATATTACATTATGGCTGAGCTATCACTTTAAAGGGCTGTTTATCCAAAAATTAAAATTCTCTCATTTACTCACCCTCATACCATCCCAGATATGTATGACTTTCTTTCTACTGCAGAACACAATTCAATAGATTTTTTTCAGCTCTGTAGGTTAGTACAATGCAATTGAATGGGTGGCAAAATTTTGATACACCAAAAAGCACATAAAGGCAGCATAAAAGTAATCCATAAGACTCCAGTAGTTAAATCCATATCTTCAAAAGTGTTATGATAGGTGTGGGTGAGAAACAAAACAATATTTGTAATTTTTTACTAGTAATTCTTCTCTCTGCCCAGCAGGGGGCCATATGTAGAGAAGAATGTGAATCACCAAAAACACAAGAGGAAGAATGTGAAAGTGGTCTGTTTCTGTTTCTCGTCCACACATTCTCATATCACATCGCTTCTGAATATATTTATTTAACCACTTGAGTCTAATGGATTACTTTTATGCTGACTTATTTGGGTTTTTTTTAGCTTTAAATGTTGGAACACGTTAATTTTATGGACCAAAAGAGCTGAAATATTGTTCTAAAAATCTTCATTATTTACCGCAAAAGAAAGAAAGGCATACATATCTGGGATGGCATAATTGTGAGTAAATGATGAGAGAATTTTCATTTTGGGGTGAACTATCCCTTTAGGGGTCTCTTGTCAGATCTGGATGAATTTGAGTGTTGGAAACCTTTCTAGTAATTATTACGTTGAAATTTTGAAAATGTCCCATAGGGACATTGTATATACTGTTGAAATATAAACCAAAGCAAGATCATGCTTTATTAATGCCTACTTTCGCTATTTCATATCTTTTAAAGTCCTGAGTGGATTCTTATTTCAGTGTAGTTACAGTTTTCATTGTTGAAAAAATTAATATAATTAGTTTTGTACATTCAGCCCAAAATGTAAATGCGTAAATACTGCTTATGACATGCGGGACGCAGGACAAAGCGCACTGATATTTTGCCGGAGATTTTAAAATGTACACTTAAAAACTGATGTCACAAGAGACTATATTTATAGAATCACCCTGAAAATGACCATCTCCATGTCACAGAAAAGCGTTTTCATTTGATCCACAACTCAACTTATTGTGCTGCCATAAATTGGAGATTAAATTTTAATCTTGAAATATCTGCTTGTCTTAGTGTTAAATGAAGGCATTGCATGATGAATCTATTCTTTATTCACTCTGCGGAGTGAAGAAAGTGTTTCACTTAGTTAGAAGAGCTTGATGCTGCAGCAGTGATGAACTCGGCTTGAGTGACAGTCTGTGACAGCTAAATGTCTCATTCAGTAATCTCTCAATAAATTATGCATTCATTAAAATTAAACCCAGTAATGTAACGACAGGAACGCCGCCCTTTAAGTAAAAGTAAAACATTTTCATTACAAATTTGTGCATGTTTGGAAGTGTGTTTTTTCCAAAATGTAAAAGGAGTTTTCTTTGTCTCGATGGTTTGTGGATTTAGTTTGAATCAGTTTCTCTACCATTTGCATTGAAATTTAAGGCCTATATGTTTTCAATGATGCCCTAAATTCCATATAGTCTACCCTTAACTTCCACTTACTCATTTGATTTCACAGCATTTTTTAACATATAAGTTATACAGCTGAGACTAGGCCTAGTTGTCACAGTTTTTACTCCTGTGACAATTTCTCAGCGTAGGATTATTTTTGGAAGTCAATATCTGTTTAGGCACGTACCTTAAGACTTTGCTACACAGATTGAACTGCACATGGTTCAGGATTGTCCCTACTCCCCACTCAGGGGCTGGTTTGGGAGTATGCATAGCACTGTAGTAAACATTTTATTGATGTCACCTCTCACTGGCCTCATCTGCCAGAGTTCCTGCTATAAATCCCATTGACCTTTGGTGCTCTAAATGGAGGAATCTAAAAGAGCCTACACTTTTAAGGAAAATTGGATACAGCTGCAGAGAGATGGTTGTTAGGACAAATAATTTATGTTGTGAAGTTTTCCACCATATAGATGTCCAACGTTTAGTTCTTTAAGGATTAACATAGGTGAAAGGAGACATGATTAAGATCTCAACTGAAGCGCAGAACAAGTACTTGTGCTACGCTAGTTAAATTGCTGTGTTAACATGAATTGTCCTACCCTTCATAAAGTCTCCATGACACTCAGGAAAAGGGAGAGGCAGTGTCACATGTGTAGCCTGTTCACTTTGTTCTTTTAAAACAGTAATTATGTTCAGCTTTTAATATGATCAAAGGGCATTTGCTTTTCAAAAATGTTATTTAGTGTTCTTTATAACTTTCAAAAATAAGCTCATGTCAGATTCTCATATTTGCCTTTTTGATTCAAACAGATGCTGTCTGTCCAGATGTGTGAGGTCATGTGGGAGCTGGAGGCAGAGAAAAGAGAGTGTTTGTCCAAGCTGGAAAATTTCACATCAGGTATGTACGTTGCATATAAGTCACTATATTTTGTGACAATTGCATGCATGAAAAAGCACAACATTTACTGTGATTTCTTCATATTGGTAAGTCGGAGTGATCCTGTTGCTGTAGTGCTTGGTCTGGGTTTCAATTCGATCGTTTCTGTTCATCAACTAGAAATAGCAGTGTAATTGAATACAGAACCACTGTAAACATAAAATAACATAGAAAAGGATGAGGTTGGCTTGAATACTGCAAAAGCAACATTTTACGAGTGTTGGAAGATTTGATTAGACCGATGGGGTACAAAGAATTATGCTGTTTAACAATATGTACAATTTGATGACCAGTGTAAAAAAAAAAAAAATCTTGTTTCTTCTCAAAGACTGCAGCAGTCCGTTAAAACGCCTCTTATTATTACTGTGGATATTGTGTGTTGGACAGATAATTGTTGATTTGTGTTTGTTGGTGTGAGTTATCAAGTTCTACTTCTCTACTTGGGGAATAGGATCAAAGGCAAGCTTTTTAATTAGGGAGCGTTGTATGACATTTGTGCATAGGAAGTATCACTCTGGGCAGTGCTTGGGAGAACATCTCATTGTTTACATTTCATGACTTTTATTTTACAGTCATTATCTGTATGATTTTACAGGGGTTGTTTCAGTGCTACGGCCTAGTGAGTTTATTTTTGCAAGTTATTTTAGTTTTTCAGCAAACGGATTATTTGTTCATATTATCTTCACATTGTTTATTAGATCTGCTTGTACAAAAGATGATAACTGCAGATGATCTGAATGCACATTCATGCACTACTGTTGTCACATTATCCTTTAATGATTTTGTAGAGCCTCCTCCAACTAATGAAAATATTAAGTAATCTGCTAGAAATAGCTGAATTTTACTGAAGTGCTTTTATTAGTAGGCCTATTGTTTCACTTGAATATAAAAGTCAGATTCTACTTTGATTAAGATATCCATGAAAGGGAGATCACCACAGATATCAAGTTTCCTCTTGACAAAGTTGACAATAAGCAGAGTGTTATTAAATATTACATTTCGAAATCAAATTCGAAGAATGGATGCAATGCGTGATATATTTGTATTGTATTTGTGTGATATCTGACATATTTGCATAGAGCACCTTAATTACTTGAATCATAGACAGGGATTTGCATGTATGTGTGTGTGTGTGTGTGTGAGCGTGTATTTATCACTTTGTGGGGACCAAATGTCCCCATAAGGATAGTAAAACCCAAAATTTTTGACCTTGTGGGGACATTTTGTCGGTCCCCATGAGGAAAACAGCTTATAAATCATACTAAATTATGTTTTTTGAAAATGTAAAAATGCAGATAGTTTTCTGTGAGGGTTAGGTTTAGGGGTAGGGTTAGGTTTAGGGGATAGAATATAAAGTTTGTACAGTATAAAAACCATTATGTCTATGGAAAGTCCCCATAAAACATGGAAACACAACATGTGTGTGTGTGTGTGTGTGTGTGTGTGGGTGTGGATACAGCTGTAAAGAGAGAATTATTAGTGTCTTGAGTTTGTTTACATTACTAAGCTGCAATGCCTGACCATTGGGCATGCACCTCATCAAACCGAAGCACAGTCTATTCCCCTGCTCTTTTGAAACTAATCTAATATTGATTTTGTTCTTAATGGGCAAAGCAGTTACAAAGGCTGGCTATGTAAAACTGAAGTCTGATTTTATATGGCATAGTGAGTGCAGCTTCAGTCTTGTCATCTGTGTGTCCTGTGATTTAAATTCCCACCAGATACCTCCCCTGAGTAATATATGTTAGACCAATATGCAAATTGGTTTCTCAGACAGTGAGATGAACTATGATAAAGCGTTCTCCCATGTGATTCTGTGTTTGATTTGATTTTCTTTGTCATATGTTGTCCAATTTGTTATGACAACATATAAAATGAAGATAATTCAGATTTTCACACTGGAACCACATACTTTGGAAAACAATGACATTTGGAAATGGAAAAAGGGAGTATTTAAATATAAACGTATAAGGTGCATTGAACAGTCTAATCTGTTTTCATTTGAAAACTCAGTTTGAAGTTTCCTAATGTCATCGTCTTCCAAAGTATGCAGTAAGTAGAGCGTTTTTCAAATACTACGTTTTCCATGACAGAAAACGCTGTTCTATTGTGGATGAGAGCCATAAACGTAGTAAAATCAATGCCTTTCAAAACTGATTGGAAGTTTGCTCTTATGAGACCTTTACAGAAGCAAAACAGACAGCAACAGTCCTCAGGCCAGTAAAAATAACTATGTATAAAATGCTTTATCTCATCTCATCTCATCACCATATCTCATTCTTAGACATGATTAGGTGGCAACATCTGTAAATCTTCAGTTTTTCTTTTTTTCTTAGGTTGCACAGGTGAATGGGACCTAGCATGCTGGCCATCAGCCAGGATTGGAGAGTTGGTCACCATCCCCTGCCCAAATTACTTCAGCCATGTCAGTGATCAGAGAGGTATGTTAAAAAAAAATTGTAATATACGTGAAGATGAAATATGTCTGAAACAAACCTTAAAGTTATGTCTTGCTTCTTGTTTGTTCCTGATAAACTCTTTCAAACCAGTTCCTAGAATGGAAATACCTCAGTGACAAGGTATCTGACAGCTTCTGTGGAGACTTGTTCTTTGAAAAAACAAACATGCAGATGCACAAACTACCTGCATTTTCATAGAGACATGTAATGTGACTTCAGTAATGGGAGACATGACTTACAATAGTTAGTATCTAGTGGACTTAAAACAGTCACTACCATAGCATTGTGTATGAACTAGGGCAAAGCCTTTTTCTATGTTGTCTTTGATAAAGTGGGAAAGAGTCAGATTGTCTTTGCTACTGGAAACCAGTTTGTAATTTTTGCACAGACACAGTCTATAATTGTGAAACTTTCTCTGGAGAGAACTTATTTGCTGGAAATTGATGTCCAGGTGGTATAATTTATTCAAATGAAGGAAGCACTGGATAATCTTTTAATTGTGTTTTGTAAACCACCCGTGGTTGTTTAATGCTAATCAGAATTATGTATTTAGTAACTGCACATGATTTGCAAGGTGTTCGTTATAGATACCAAGTAGCAGACATGAAATTGTCAATTTCTATTCAGTGTTTTTATATATCAGAAAAAAGGTTGCTTTGTACTATAGTCTTTGGGTGCATCTTAATGTAAAAATGCACAAAGAAGGTTTTCATTCCATTGTTTTGTTTATCTATAGGAGGTGGTTATTATTTGTGGGCTGAAAAGAAATGAGTGAATGTTTTCTCTTGCTGGTTGCAAATATTCATATAATTAAAAGGCAATACGACAAATTCTAAAATGCTACTACTGATATATATTGATGTTTTTTCATATGTGTTGTATATGCATATGTGTTTAAGTCATATTTGTACCTGAATGAGTGAATATCAATAAGAGTTCCTCAATGCATTCCTTGCCTTGTGTACCTTTTGCTGACTGGCTAGTAAATGTACTGTTTTGTGCATAATTTTACTAGGTTGTAGTAATGTGAATTGCGGTTGACCTCTCTGTTCTACTTAAGTGTTTGATGCACCTGTCAGTCATGCAGGCTTTTGATGAAACTATGACTGGCAGCTTTATACATAAACTTTCACAACATGTCAGGCATGAATTAAATGAAACCTAAGCTTGATTGTGTAGCCATCTGGGAAATTAATAACTTGCTTTTTGTCTTGAAGTTAATGGATCACACATGCAGCTTTCATTTAGTCTTCTCTGCAATCATTTTCACATGAAATACGCTTGACCCATCTTTGGTTTTTTACCCTTAGTATGCAGTGTAGTAAAAGATTGTGCTGTAATTTTAACCTTTGAAATGGTTATAGTTGCAATATAATGAAAGAAATGTAATTGGTAACTGAGGCAGTTAAGTTTCCCTTAAGAGCGATAATGAATGTATTTCTTAAGGCTGTGTTGCACAAGAAAAAGGAAGTGAAAATTACAGTGCAACTATGTGGATCAATAAGTTTTTTCAGAGCAATTATAATTTAAACAAAGCCACAACATCCATATAATTCTCATAATGTAATTCTCATCATATAATTCTCATCATGTAATTCTCAAAATATAGCTCTTAGGGCAAAATCCTTAGAAAGGCTTGTTGTTTGAATATGTAGCCATGACACCTTGCCTTTGATCTGTAGAGAGTGCATTTTATATATTCATTGGACCACCATATTGGTTATACAAATTCTTTCATTGTGATCTATTTCTTTGGATGTTCATTTTTATGTGCAGATACTCTTTTGCCATTACTTTGTCTGTCAGAATTTCAGCTTTGATTTACGAACCTGATTTTCACACTATGAACTGTGTTAAGATACGTCTAATGGCTTCCAGGTCATTTCTCCATCTTGATTAAAGGGGCATGCCTTTCCTGTAAAACTCTGAGCCCTTGACAGAATTCTCTTTGGAGGAAATCCAAATTATGGATTGAGGGATTTAGATGGTACAGGGTGAAATGCCACAGATGTATCTTCCTCATGTGGTTGTGGAGTTTATGCAGGAGATAGCCTTTTGTGAGCAGTGATCCAGGCCAGATTGGAGTTTGGAAGTGGGTTGATTGACGATCATGTGCACCTCATATGCTCCAGTTGGAACAAACAGAACTAACTAGGAATGTTGAGTTGCATTTTAGGGGAGACAGAGACATATTACTGACTTGGTGATGGAACACTTTATGAACCAGAGAGAAAAACAAAGAATATGCATGAACCCAGTGGACATGAAAATCCTCATTAATTTATAGCAAACAGATTAAGACTCCAGACTGAGAGGTCCAATCAAAGGAAACTTTTGTTTTCCTCAGCACCGTTTTCCCTGAAATAGTCAGTGTTTATTGTCTAGGAAGAGTGTTTTAAAGAAGTTCAACACTGAATTTATGATTTTAGCTAGTATATGTTGCATTATACTGCCCGTGGGTCAAAATTTTTGTCTTGGTAACCCTGGCAGATGTGTGTGTGTGGAAATATCACAGTTTATGGTTTGACATATTGTTGATGCTCTATATACGTAATCAAGCCTTAAAATCCTAAATCCCATTCCAGCTGTACCTATATTGTCCACCAGGAGTAACATTTCTTCCCTGAGGCTTAATCTTTCCAATTTTAGTATCAGATTACAAATATAAAAGAATCTACTGGGGATTGTGTTGTGCTAAAATCAAGAGGCAATTCATTTTAAAAGAGCATGGAAAGTAAAACAAGCATTATGAAACTTAGCAGCACACAGATCCAGGGACATGTCATAAATTTATGGTGGGTGGAGCTTATAGGGTCCTAACACATTTGAACTTTTTACCCAGGAGCTTTAGAGCAAACATACAGTCATTAATCATCTCAACTGTCCAGAGTAATTTATTTGGTCATAATTCAGTCTCAGTAATATAAGGAAACCTTTCACGCAATGTAAAAAGCAAAAATAATAAAATCAACCAACTCAAATGGAAAATTATCAAATTGAAAACTTTTAAAATACAAATAAAAAAGGTGCCAAAGTTCCAACCTTTCTTTTTTTCCCCCAACCTTCCGAGCACTTTTTGGTCAGAAATATAAGACCAAATCCACAGCAATCCGTTTTTGTTTAAAAACTAAATTTTTTGTTACCTAATGCTGGCTCCACACTAGCAGACACACTAGAGATTTGGGTGGGAGGTGTCACACTTAGTGAATGTTTTTGCTGATATTTCCCTCATAGTTGGTGAGCCTGTCACACTTAACTGATTAAAATCAGAGGGAAGGTGTTACACTTAATGACTGCATTTGACTTTTTTCAATGCTTCACTGTCACGCCCTATTTTCATAGTCAGTCAACCTGAAGCTTTTGAATACACATGTATTTTTTTATATTACTCCCAAATGTCTGCAGCAAATGCTATGTTTGGTTGTTTGCTAAATCATGTCCTATTGAGCACACAAACATTGTTGACTGCAAAGAGCAATAAGCATCTCATCCAAATGCAAGGTTATGTTTTAAAACGAACCAAAACTGCCAAATTTATGTTGTGGTTATTTTTATCTGTCATTTGTTGCTTTTGCATTATTGGTGCATTGTAATTGGAAGGAGACATTTTTCCTTTTGAAAGTGCATGATTGTTTATTGATCTAATCGAAACTTGTCGTAGAATGCATGTCAATATGCAGCTTTCTGTGAGTAAAGAAATGCATTCAATTTAAACAGACTGCTTGGGCCTATTTTAGTGCAAGAAAAAAGCTTTGTGCAGAATCTGAGTGTGAAGAAAACATTCACATCAGCTTGACATCTTGTCCATTCTACAGTAAAAGAAGAAGCTCATTGATCACTTGACGAGAACACAAGACCCTAGCCCCAACAATCAAGTGATTAACACCTCCCTCTGATAGATGCTAATGCATGCTCTGTCAGTGATTATGTTAAGGAAGCTAACACCTGAAAACTTTGGAAAAATCAGCTAGTGAGAGGCTGTATTAACATCAAGGTTTCCCAAATGGTGTGTCTGAAATCGCATACTTCTGCACTGTTCTATGATATTTTGTAGTATATGTAGTGCAAATTGTATGTTATCACTGAAAATGCAACAATTTTGTGAAGTGTGGAATGTTTGACTCTTTATGCACTTTATTGCTATACGTAGTCAAGTTATTTTTATTTGTATAGTGCTTTTCACAATTTGCATTTCAAAGCAGCTTTACACAAAATCATGCATTAACAGAAAATGAAACTGTGATATCTATGAAGTCTTAGAGTCATAATTTTGTAGTTTGGTTGAAAATTATTGTAAATTGTGTATAAATATATACAATTAAATAACAATTGTATTTAGAATCCCAGTGAGCAAGCAGAAGCAGGACGGGCAGTTACTTGGTCCCGATTCTGGTCTGACAAAACAATTGTAAATACTTAGCTGTTAAACAGTGAGTGCTTCCTTGTAGTAAAAACATTTTAGTATTTCATTTCAGATGATACATTTTGAAAATACGTACAGTAGATGGCTGTGTGCATAGTGTACAGTTGAAGTGCAAAGCCTATAATGTGTCAATTGGGATACAAGCTAAAGTATGAGGTAATTGAGTGCGTTTTTAAATGCTCCATTTGCGGTAGAGGAACACACCATTCTAGTGCAGATAAGAGGTGTAAACGTATTTAAATTAAAGCATATTCAAACAAAAATGTATTGGTAATGATGAATATATTGAGTTAAAATTTGAATTTTTGTGACAAGTGAAATGGAAGAAAACAAAGAAGATTTTCTTCGATTTCACTTGTCATAAAAATTGGGAAACCATGAGGAGGTTATCCCATGTAACTCTACCCTCCTAGCAACTAGGCCAGTTTGGTTGCTAAGGAGACCTGGCATGAGTCACGATGGGGATTCGAACTCGTGACTCCAGTGGTGGTAGTCAGCATCAATACACGTTGAGCTACCCAGGCCGCCACTAAGATGTTTTTTGACATACTGAAAATATGCTTTACCATGTGCTGTGTCAATATAGTAATAATCTCATGATCAAACCTCATATAAATGTAAATGTTTTGTTTAGAATCCAAAGTTTTCTCCAACGTTGCTTTGCATGCTTTATTGTTTTGTCTAAGTGAGTTTTTTTGCAGCTGTTGCCATAATGCAACAAGCAGCTTGCATTTTGAAAGACACAAAGGACTTGCCCACACATCCACCTTCCTTCATTGCAGAAATCTGCTGTTATAACACCTTGTTCAAAAAGCATAATCAGAAGCTTTCTGTGATTTCATGTTTTTACAAGACATGCTACTTATCAAGGCTTGTCCAGGGACCAAATCTTTAACACAAACACAAGCCCGATCCTCTCCCTTTAGTCCCTTCTAACAGGGGCAAGCTTAAACCTGTGGTCTACTCTGAGACCCAGCTTGTACCTCTGCAGCATGCTTGGAGAGAGAAGATCTCTTCAAAGGCATGCTCTGATACAACAGAACAGTGGGTTGATTAGCTCCCATGTTCAGTGCGCATCTAATGCATTTTTAGTGCCATTCATGGCACTACAAAAATCCCCATTCCCTTGTTTTTCGGGATGATGAAAGCATGCTTCAGACAATCCCTCATTCAAAACAAATCCTGACTCTAGTAGCGGTAGCTTATCTGCCTCAGGCTTGAGATTACAAAGACACATGCATTTTGTTGACATGATTGTTGTCAGCTTTCCTTCGCAAAATAACATATACTTATTGACTGCGCCTTTGTGGAAAGATTGCTGGATTTGGTCAACTTATATGGTTATACATTTTAGTCATCGAAGGATTGTTTCAGGTTGTTGACGCTGTTATGAGCAGTTAGACTTATTTTGTCATCTCTGTTTTTGACTATAATCTGTGTATTTGGATAAAACAGCTTAGATTTAACATATTTCACCCTCTACAGATCAGGCAAAACATCATCAGCTACACATACTGCTGTTATGCACAGTGGACAGGTTTTTCAAACGATCCCATCTGAGGGAAATTATCACGGCCACAACTAGCAAGCAGCCAATTGAGAATCGAATGTTCCAGAACCACGTTTTTAAGTGATCTTTTTCTCTTGCTTACCAAAGAACAATTTTAAAAGGATGTGAAGCTGATTTTTAACTTGAGAAATAAGAAAAGCCTCCCTGCGCATGATAGCGTCTTTGGCACTCATGGTGAGCAGGTGCCTTGAAGCATGGGTTCTGTTAGCGCTCATTTGAAAACAGTCTGATCTCATGAAAATTGCATGACTGTGGCAAAATCTTTTCAAAATTATACTGATGCAGTTCTAAGTTGAAATGTCCTCTGTATGGCACTAAAAGCAAATTGGTAACACTTCACAATAAGGTTCCATTTGTTAACTTAATTTAAGTTAACTAAACTAAATGTTCAGTAAAGTTTAACTTTAGTTAACATAAAATAACAATGAACAATACTTTTATAGCATTTATTAATCTTGGTTAATGTTAATTTTAACATATACTGATATGTTTTTTTAAATCAAAAGTTGTATATGTTAACATTAGTTAATGCACTCTCAACTAACATAAAATTACAATGAACAATTAATTGAAATGAAGATTAATAAATATGAATTAATGCTGTAAAACATATATTGTTCATAGTGAGTTCATGACACCTAATGGGTAATTCTCATGAAACTGAGCTTTAACCACGGCAGTGAGGATTTCTATATCAAAATTTCTATATACGTGCCTTCCGCCCCGTCTGCCGGCAGGTCTTCCCCATCTACCTGGATCAGGGACAAGGGGAGGGAAACAACAACAAAAAAATTCGGTACTTATATGCCGTAACGGCGATGGCACCAAATTAAAACACTAATATTTAAAAACAGAGGGAAATGGCCAATGCGGCACGGCAGTGGGAGAGAGAGAGGAGAGGGGAATTTACTCACCAGTTCTCTGATATGCCATAGCCTGGTTCTTGGCCACTCCTCCACTACGGTGCATCCGTCCTCCGTCCCAGGTTGCGGACCAAATGTAACACAGTTCAATGGAAAGGAGGAGGTGAGAACCGGCTTGATAATATAAATAATATTTTAATTATAAACTTAACCAAAAGACATATACACACGCATGTGTCGAGCAGCTGCCCATAACTCACACTCACTCTCACTCTCTCTCTCTCTCTCTCTCTCGCACTCCCATCTCCAGTCGCCTTTTACCTCACAGGCTTCATCAGCCTAATTAGGGGCCAGGTGTGTGGAATCACGATCCGACCCACCCTCCGCCCTGCCACAGAGGGTTTCAAGAAAAAGCATCTGCTCTCATCCAACAACAAATTCAAGCATCTTCAGTTTACCAGACACTACTGGAACTTAAAAAGGGACTGGGTTCTATGGTCAATAACAACAAAAATAGAGCTTTTTGGCAGCAAACACCAGAGATGGTGTTGGCGCACACAGAGAGGTAGCCATATGAAAAGTACCTCATGGCCACGGTTAAATATGGTGGTGGATATTTAACGTAGTGAATCTGTTTTTATGCCAAAGGTCCTGGACATCTTGTTCGGATACATGGCATCGTGGGCCATCAGATACCATTGATAAAAAAATCTAAACCTGACTGCCTCAGCCAGAAAGCTTAAAATGGGCCCTGGTTGGATCATCCAGTAAGAGAATGATGCACAATAATTACAAAAATTATAAACTGACCACAAAATCAATGTTCTACTATTGCCATCCCAGTCTCCTGACCTGAACCCCATAGAAAATCTGTGGGGTGAACTGAAGAGTCCACCATGTGGACCTTGGAATTTGAAGAATCTGGAGAGATTCAGTATAGAGGAATTGTCTCAGATCTGTTGCCATGTGTCCTCCAACCTCATTAGGCATTATAGGAGACGACTCAGAGCTATTATCTTGGCAAAGGGAGGTTGCATAAAGGATTGAATAAAAGGGTGCCAAAAATTGTGCCACACATATATTTGACAAAAATATTTGTTTTTTGACAACTTGTGTTGTGTTTGCAATTGTCAGAAGATTACATACAATCAAATCAAAATCAAATAAAATGTTACTTTATTGTCACGCAAACCATATACACAAGTGCAACAGTAGGTGAAAGACTTGGGTGTCGTTCCCGAGCAACTGCACCCAAAAAGTGAACTGTGCTTTTAAATTAACTGTGCTGTTAAGCAGCTTGGAAAATAACAGAAAATTATGTCAAGCCTTTAGACAGTTAGCCAATTAGATTCTGATGGATGTATTTTAAGGCCTACCTTCAAACTCAGTGCCTCTTTGCTTGACATCACAGGAAAATCAAAATAAATCATCCAAGATCTCAGAAAAAACTATTGTTCTGAAATTTCACATGCTTAAAGGAATAGTTCACCCCAAAATGAAAATTTGCTGATAATTTACTCACCCTCAGGCCATCCAAGATGTATCTGATTTCTTTTTTCATCAAAACAGAATTTAATATTTTTAGGATTTCTTTTTTGGCCTCCTCCTTTAAACAATGCAAGTGAATGTACTGTATTTTATTTTACGGTCCAAAATGTATATAATCCACAAGACTCCAGTCGACAAATAAAGTTCTTCTGAACCCAAAAGATTGATTATTTTTAAGAGGGTTGACGTAAGCTTGTTGGTAAGATCACCCGTCACGTGGAGGAGGCAGGAAGCTCGATGTGTTTATGATAAAAGTTATTCAAAATAACTAACATGTTTTTTCATCTTTTGAGGGAATAATGTCCCAAAACCCACATATGTGGACTTCATGTTTCTCAGCGCGCTGACGAACTAAAAATTAATTCATGTTTTAAAGCAACAAATCACACAAAACTAGAGATGCTACTCTTTACAACCAGACAAGTTTCAATAAAAAACTTAAAGGAACTTTTGTTGTTTGATCAACTGTTTTAATGCCTTTCTGGCGATCTGCACCTCAGTGCACCTTTGTATGAGTGTGCTGTATCACCATGCTATGGACTATGTATATGGTTTTTCCGGCTCATGTCAGAGCAAATTGCTTGTGAACATAATACGAGTGTTATGAACTCTTATGACCTAGGGTCATATTAAAAGGTAACATTGTGGTTGCGATGAACTTGGTGTGAGTAAAATGGCAAGAGACAACACGTAACGAAATAATGCGAAAGAAAGATAATTTATTATACATAAGTGAATTAATCATACCAAAAGAAGAATAATGTTGATAATAATAATGGTGAATATAAACAAAGAAAACAATAAGCAAAATATTTACAGCTCAAAAGATACCAGATAAATAGTTAACCCAAGAGAATAAAGGGATGTAATTAGTGAAGCCAAATGAATAAAAAGAACAAAACACAACTCAGTCTGACTTGTAAATCAAACCTCTAATCTAACTAATAAACAAAAGAAAAGTAAAGACAAACCTCTTCAGCGTCAAACGCCCTCTCTAAATTACACTGACTAACAAACACAAAAACATACAAGGGTGGCATTCACTTACTTACCTGATGTGTATATACATAGTTTTCCTAGGTGTATTTTTGTGTAAGTCACATGACATTTTTACCTGTCCACATTACTCTTGGTAACCTCAAACCACGCCATCAAAAGGGCAAAAATAAGAACATAAAAGGGAACGTGTCACAATAATATTCAAAACGAGATGGCAAAGAAAATAACAGAACATAACGAACGTACAAGGCAACAAAGCAGAGCGACAAAAAACAAGCCGGCCACGTGTTCTTTGCAACTTCCCTTTAACTGCTAGCGGGAAACTTGAATGGCTGCGGGTGGGGGGGGGTGACGTCACGTCATAGATTGAAATTGACAGCTCTCCCAGCCTGAGCGAGCCTAAGAAATTGAGAGAGAGAGAGAGAGAGAGAGAAACATCCACGCGCAACCACAGGGACGTAACACTCCCACCCTTAAGAACAAACCTGTTTGTGAAAATAAAAACACATGCAATACTTTTACACTCTCGAAAGAGCGTCAGCCAAAACATTATCAACACCCTTTTTGTGTTTGATCTCCAAATTGTAATTTTGGAGTACTAGAGCCCAGCGCATCAAACGCTGATTTTGATTATACATTCGAGATAAAAACACAAGAGGGTTATGGTCTGTAAACACTGTGACAGGAAGACTACTAGAACCAAGGTAAACTTCAAAGTGTTGTAGGGCAAGCAAGAGAGCAAGTGTTTCTTTTTCAATGGTAGATTAATTAAGCTGATGCTTATTAAACTTACGAGAATAGTAACTAACAGGATGATCTATACCATTTTTATCTTCCTGAAGAAGAACAGCTCCAGCACCAACGGCGCTTGCATCGACATCAAGCTTAAAAGTGTGTATAAAGTCAGGTACAACAAGAACAGGTGCATTACATAAAAGCGTCTTTACACAATCAAAAGCATACTGACACTCCACAGACCATTTAAAAAATTTAGACGGGCTGAGTAACGCAGTGAGAGGATTAACAACAGTCGAGAAATTTTTGCAGAAACTGCGATAATATCCAGCCATACCCAAGAATCTTCGTAACTCTCGTCGGGTGGTAGGGACTGGAAATTCCGCAATAGCTGTGACTTTAGCCTCTACCGGTCGTACCTGGCCTTGTCCAACCTCTTTACCGAGATAAGTGACAGTCGCTCGGCCAAACTCGCATTTCGCCAAGTTGAGGGTTAAGTTAGCTTTACGAAGGCGTTCAAACACTGTTCTCAACAAGCACACATGTTCCTTCCAATTCCCAGAGTATAAAACCAGATCATCGAGATATGCATTGCAATTCGGTACATCAGCCAAGACAAGATTTACAAGACGCTGAAAAGTGGCTGTAGCGTTTCGGAGTCCGAAAGCCATCGCTGTATACTGAAGGAACCTGTCTGGGGTTACAAATGCTGAAATTTCTGACGCTTGTGGAGTAAGTGGTACCTGCCAGTACCCTTTCAGCATATCCAGCTTAGTAACAAAACGAGCAGACCCAATATTATCAATACAGTCTTCCATTCGCGGTAACGGATAACTGTCTGGCACCGTTACGGCGTTCACCTTACGGAAATCAGTGCAGAATCTAAACGTGCCATCAGGCTTAGGAACGAGAAGACACAGAGAACTCCAGGGACTACAACTAGGTTTGGCTAAATCATTCTCCAGCAGATAACTTATTTCTTGACGCATAATAGATTTCTTGACTGCATTTATGCGATAAGCATGTTGCTTAATAGGACGAGCACCGTTTACAACAATATCATGCTGTAAGACATTAGTTTGTTTAGGAACATCACTAAACAGACAGTTAAAATCAGATATTACTTTAACAATGTCAGTTTCCTGGTCCAAAGTTAAATGATTAAGATACGAGTGAATATCTTTTAAAATCTCTGAGTTGGCTAACCTTGCACACTGCTGAGGAGCATTGCGAAGCACGACACCATCCTCGTCAGCCCCTGAGATACCAGAAGATGGGATCAGTTCCACGGTTATTGCGACAGACGAGACAGCGGGCCCTGCAGTCTCCTCTGAAGCTTTCACCTCAGGCATCGCCCTTTCATGGTAAGCTTTTATCATGTTTATGTGACAAACTCGGGTTTGACGTCTTCTGTCAGGTGTGTAAAGCATATAATCAGTTTCACTCATTTTCTGTTTCACCACATACGGACCAAAGAAATGGGCAGACAAAGATGATCCAGGAACTGGTAAAAGCACCAACACTTTATCACCAGACGAAAACGAACGCGCAACTGCTCTCTGATCGAACTTGCGCTTCATGCCTTTCTGAGCATTTTCTAAAGATTCTTTAGCTAGTGACCAAGCAGTATGCAAACGATCTCGAAATGTACTTACATAATCCAGTACGTTAGCGTTAGCGTTAGTGTCCGAATACGAGTTCGGCTGGGCTAAAACCATGAGATTCTTGTACAGTCTCTCTTACTGTGAATAGAACCAAGGGAACACCCTCATCCCAGTCTCTAGCAGTGTCCATACAATATTTCTTAAGCATCGACTTAAGTGTCTGGTGAAAGCGTTCAAGTGCGCCCTGGCTTTGTGGATGGTACGCACTTGAATCTCGGTGAGAAATTGCCAAAGACTCCAGTAGTTGTTTAAAAAGTCTTGATAAAAAATTTGTGCCCTGATCACTTTGTATTATTTTAGGAAGTCCGAAAGTGGAAAAGAACTTCACCAACGCTTTGCTGATAACGGGCGCGGTGATTTTTCTTAACTCTTTCCCCGCCAGCGTTTTTAAAAAAAAGTTGCCAGCCACCGCCAGGGTTTTTGACGATTTTCGCTAAACTTTAATGGCCCGCAGAATATTTTCTTCCATGAATATATGAAGATGCTATATATCACAATAAAGATCTGAGCCTCTGCTTTTAGGCAAAAAAAACGATTTTATTTTATCTTCATTTGTTCTTTTTTATTGCGACTTGAACAGAGGTAGGTTTTGTCAAAAACAACATTTCAGACAAAAAGCTGAGAAAAAGGCATGTTTATGTCTGATATTTTGAGCTTCTCAATACTCCACTTCTTCATGTTTGAGACGATCGCAGTCTGTTTCTTTGATCAAAGCGTTGCGTACTCTTTCAAAACATGCGCAGGGGTCTTCCTTACCGTATAACACCTAAAACACGGAAACCCGGAAAATTCCGTGTTTGGCGGGGAAGCGTTTTTTCATAAAACACGGAAAATTCCGTGTTTGGCGGGGAAAGAGTTAATGAAATTGCTTCCGGAACTCTAGTAGCCATGCACATTATGGTTCACAAAAACTGGTTACCAGATTTAGTTTTAGGCAATGGCCCAACGCAGTCTATGATCACATGCTCAAACGGCTCCCCAATAGCTGGTATGTGAGACAGTGGAGCAGGTCGAATCACCTGATTCGGCTTCCCAACAGTTTGACAGGTATGACAGGTACGGCAGTACTGAACAACGCATTTCTTTAACCCTGGCCAAAAGAAATGTCGCAATATCCTATTGTACGTCTTTGTAATTCCTAAATGACCAGAAAGCTGATGATCATGTGCTAAACATAGAACATGCTGACGATAAGGAGAAGGAAGGACAATTTGATATACAACATTCCAATCTGAATCGTTATTGTTAGAACACCACTTTCTCATCAACAAATCATTTTCAACAAAATAAGCCACTTTCTTGTCTTTAACCAAATCAAGAGAGATAGCAGAATTAAAAACAGTGATGAGAGACTTATCCTCTTTCTGTGCAGCAATAACTTTCTCTCGTGACACGGATCATTTTAAGGCATCCGCATCAGACACATTTACTCTGATGTTCTCTGACTGTGAATTGTTTTGCTTTGTCGACGTAACAGTACACAGTGATTCGTCACCAGCAAGGAGAGGAAGAAAAAGAGAGTCAGACAGATCCACCATATAACCCACTTTACGCGACTGAGCACGAGTGACAGCGCATGCGGGGAAAACCCCAGGGTAAGTATTAGACAAATCTTCTGACTGGCTAAACGCGTCTGGTTTGTCAACAACCTCTAACACGGGCAATATTTTCCCACCGGCCAGGTCATTTCCAAGAATAAAATCAACGCCCTGAACAGGAAGAGAAGGACGTACCGCCACTCTCACGAATCCCGTACATAACTCACTCTGCAAATGTAGACGATGCAATGGTACAGTTATGCAACTCATTTCAATGCCCTGTATTATTACACTTGATCCACAAAAAGTATCTTCAGACAATGGCAACCTATCTGCGACAATAAATGATTGCATTGCACCTCTGTCTCTAAGCATCCTTATTTCTTTCTGATCCTCACGATTACCATTTAAGGAAATTAACCCTTTCAAGATAAAAGGTTGGTAACTATCGTCAATTTTCTCCTCACTAGGTACAATAACAGTCGGCTTAACAGCTTCCACAAACCCTACACTTTTAGGCTGCTGTTTGCGTTTTAAAGTCAAACAATCTGCTATCACATGTCCTCGTTTGTGACAATAAAAACATTCACGATCTTCCCTAGTATGAGGTGGGCTGTGTTTAGAGTGTAACGTTTGGTTTTGCAGAGGAACCGGCTGTGATCTCTCTGGACGTACAAGTGCAAAAACATTTTTGTGGGTTAAAACAAACTCATCCGCTAGCACGGCTGCATGGGATAACGAAGTTACTTTCTGTTCGTTAAGGTAAACCACAACACGATCGGGCAAGCACCCCTTAAACTCTTCAAGCAGTACAAGGTCCCGTAACTCGTTAAAGTCACTCACTTTACTGGCTGTGCACCACTTGTCAAATAAAATGCCTTTGTCCCTTGCAAACTCCACGAATGTCTGGGTAGAATTTATTTTATGTCCCCTAAACTTCTGCCTATATGCCTCTGGAACTAACTCATACGCGCAAAGTATAGTAGACTTCACAGACTCATACTTTAAACTCTCCTCTAATGATAAAGTAGAGCAAACCTCATGAGCTTTACCGATCAACTTGCACTGGAATAATAAAGACCAGACGTCTTTAGGCCAACGAAGAGAAGTAGCTATGCGTTCGAATGCATTTAAATAAGAATCTACTTCTGATTCTCTAAACTGAGGTACTAAGGCAATGTGCTTGCTTATGTCAAACGTAACCTGGGATGAATCAGACCGCGGAGGAACATCAGAGACCGGACCTGGATTCGACTGCGCAGCCGAACCGGCAGCAACCCTCATCGCGTCCAGATCGAGCTGTCGCAGCTTCACCTGAGTCTCCGCCTCAATTTCGAGCCTGCGTAACTCCAAACGCAGATTTTGCTCAGCTTGACGTGCTTGGGCTTTCTCTTGTGCCTCATATTGCAAACGGGCCAAGCAGACTCTCAGTCGCGTGCCGTCTCTGGAATCAACCGAACTGGGAAAGAATGGATCAAACGGTGGGAAGCCGGCCTTAGCATCGGCCATCACCTCCGCATCAGCGCGACCGCTCTGCTTATCCTCATCATCCACAAGGCTGAGATTTGCCACTGCAACGTCACCCACACCGACATTTCCGCTAGCCCCATCATCACCCACGGTATTTGACATAGGAAGAACATTACTCTCTCTTAACCGCTGTATCAGCTTACTCCTTATGTCACTCTTAAGAGCCTGTCTACTCACAACAACCTGATAGTGGTCAGCTATCAGCACCAAGTCTTGCTTCCTGCACGAACTAATCTGCTCTAAGGACGGACTGGCAATAAATTCCTGCAAGTTAAACCTTTCCATAATGCACAATCAGAAAACGAGCACAACAATACCACCCCGTATAAATACGCCGCCAAAATAACGTTTCGTCACTTGCCACCAGCACACACACACAAATGATCACAACTATAAATTTATTTGGGATTTTAACAATCCCGGATGAGCCCCCATTAAATGTTACAAACTCATATGATCTAGGGTCATATTAAAAGGTAACATTGTGGTTGCGATGAACTTGGTGTGAGTAAAATGGCAAGAGACAACACGTAACGAAATAATGCGAAAGAAAGATAATTTATTATACATAAGTGAATTAATCATACCAAAAGAAGAATAATGTTGATAATAATAATGGTGAATATAAACAAAGAAAATAATAAGCAAAATATTTACAGCTCAAAAGATACCAGATAAATAGTTAACCCAAGAGAATAAAGGGACGTAATTAGTGAAGCCAAATGAATAAAAAGAACAAAACACAACTCAGTCTGACTTGTAAATCAAACCTCTAATCTAACTAATAAACAAAAGAAAAGTAAAGACAAACCTCTTCAGCGTCAAACGCCCTCTCTAAATTACACTGACTAACAAACACAAAAACATACAAGGGTGGCATTCACTTACTTACCTGATGTGTATATACATAGTTTTCCTAGGTGTATTTTTGTGTAAGTCACGTGACATTTTTACCTGTCCACATTACTCTTGGTAACCTCAAACCACGCCATCAAAAGGGCAAAAATAAGAACATAAAAGGGAACATGTCACAATAATATTCAAAATGAGATGGCAAAGAAAATAACAGAACATAACGAACGTACAAGGCAACAAAGCAGAGCGACAAGAAAACAAGCCGGCCACGCGTTCTTTGCAGCTTCCCTTTAACTGCTAGCGGGAAACTTGAATGGCTGCGGGGGGGGGTGACGTCACGTCATAGATTGAAATTGACAGCTCTCCCAGCCTGAGCGAGCCTAAGAATGTGAGAGCGAGAGAGAGAGAGAGAGAGAGAGAGAGAGAGAGAGAGAGAAACATCCACACGCAACCACAGGGACGTAACACGAGTCATAATACGATTCAAGCTTGGTTATTAAATAATGGGCAGTTAAAAACACTTGGACTTCAGTCTTACAGGCATGAAAAAAAACACCAAAATCTCACGCTTCCAGTGCAGGCAGATCAAAAATGTGACAGGCATGATTCTGCAGGCTGGTCAAAACATTTCGCAAGGCTCTATTCGGCCCATGGGCCGTAGTTTGGCAACTCCTGCATTAACCCATGTTAACGTATGGAACCTTATTACAAAGTGTTACCAGCAAATTAAATGTTTACCCAAACAGATGAGGTTTTTAACCTCAGTAACCTAAACCATTAACCTAACCAACGGTGTCATAAAAAGCAAATGTGAGATGAAAATCAGATGAGGTTTTTAAGGTTAATACTCTATCAAGTTTTAAATAACCATAACCAATCTCTCTTGCCTAAACCTTAAACCTAATCGGTAGTGTCTTAAAAGCAAAAGTTTGAATAAAAACGCAATTGCTTAAGCAATCACATAATTTTGTGGTGCTTCTACAACAATTTTGGATCACTTGTCTGTAACAAGGTTCGGGAAAGGAGGATGCGGGAACCAAATTAACGATCAACAAAACTTTAATGAGACACCAACATAAAACTAAAACATAGCGGGGATGCGCATGCGCAGCGGACGGTGATGGCTGCTTAATATCGACGCTCTGCCTCAGTTGTCTTTTTTTTCAGATTTTTTTTTTCAGATTTTTTTCAGATTTTGCTTGATAAGCAACTGAGCGCCATAAAACTAAGCATGTGGACTCGCTGGAAAAGGATGTCAAATCGTTCGGCAATAGATGTGACAAAATCCAGGCTACGGTGCGGGATGTTAAAAGGGACTCGATTGCTAACAAGTCTTGCCTAGAGGAGCTCCAGGAGAAACTATTTCTTTATGAAGATAAATCCAGACAAAATAACCTAAGGTTGGTGGGCCTGCGGGAAGGAGCTGAAGGAGGGAATGCAATTCAGTTCTTGCAGACCCATATTCCCAAGTGGATTCCAGCTCTACAAAGGAAGACGATCGAGATTGAACGGGCGCACCGCCTCTACGCGAACGAGGATCCCTCCAGGAATAGAGCGCGCACTTTGATTTTCAAATTCCTTCGTTACAATGACCGACAGGCGATCCTACAGGGAGCCAGAAGCGCACCACCTCTGAGTTATGAAGGGAGTATTTTAAGGTTCTTTCCTGACTTTAGCCAGGGAACGTCCAAAAAAAGGAAAGCTATGGTCGAAGGGAGGAAACACCTCCAGCAATTAGGCATCGAGTCATTCCTGCTTTACCCTGCATCGGTCAAAGTACGTAACGGCCAGGAGCAATTGTTCTTCAAAACCCCCGGAGACCTGGAGCGTTTCATCGCGTCTCTGAGCGCCACTACGAAAATGGACACCACCGCGCCTACAGGGATGCCTGATGAGTAAATTCGGCCTTCTTTGTTTTCTATTATGGCACTTTGAGTAGGGATATAGGTTTAATTTTCGCTGTGATGGACACTCAGGTGAGAGATGCTGATGCTTGAGTAACTGTTGCCACTCATAGTCCGAGTGCATGGCCTCGACTAAATTTGCTTTCCAGGCAGATAAGAGAGGGTGTTCTTCCTCTCTGCAAGCTGCCGATAGTAATTTATTTTTAGTTTTTTTAATGTATTTAACCATTACAATGTTAGAACTACCAGGGTTTGCCGTTTTTGTTGTACTATTTGTGTTTTTTGGGGGTGAAATTCTTGTCGATGCGTTCGGTTATTATGGCTACCTTTGTCTCATGTATAATTATATTGTGACAGAATGAGGGACTTTAATGTGATATCGTGGAATGTCATTGGTCTAAATTCTCCCGTAAAAAGATCCAAATGCCTAGATTATCTTCATCGCAAACGAGCTGACATGGTCCTAATACAAGAATCCCATCTCAAGGCTCCTGATGTTACCCGCTTTCAGAATAGACATTTTAAAGTGATAGCTTTTTCATCGTATAATAGTGCATCAAGAGGAGTTATTATTCTTCAGAACAGAAAATTCCCGTTTCTAATAGAAAAACGGGAGGGATGAAAACAGGCGGTTTACATATGTGTCAGGTTCATGGAATAATTTGAAAATGGTTCTCTTCTCAGTATACTCCCTAATAATTATGATGTAGATTTTTTCCATCTCTTACCAAATCCCTACTTAATTTTGTTGACTACAACCTGGTCGTAGGAATAGATGCTAATGCAGTTTGTAACCCCTTAATCGATAGATCCCTTGTCTCTGTTCATGGCGATCAGGCTTCGAAGTCGTTAAACGAGCTCATTGCTGATAACGACTTATGTGATATCTGGAGAGTGAAGAATGAGAGCTGTAGAGATTATACTTTTTATTCTGCACGTCACAAATCATTTTCGAGGCTAGATTACATTCTGATTTTTAATCTCTTACTCAAGGTGTAAACCTTATTGATATTTTACCCATACTGAATTCAGATCACTCCGCTGTGATTTGTAATCTATCTCCTCCGATAATTCCCCTAAGCTCCAAAAGGTGGCGTATGAATACAACTCTTTTGCAAAATGAAGATTTTTTAAAACAGTTACGTTCTAAATTATCTCTGTTTCTCAAAGAAAATTCGAGCTCAGCCACTGTTTTTTGAGAGGAAACTGTATTTCTTTTGCCTCCTTTGTAAATAAATCCAGAGTAAAACAATTAACCCGTTTGGAGGCTCAGATTAAATGTGTAGAGAAGGATCTTAAAAAACTTTTACGGAACAGAAAAGCAGAATCCTGGGGAATCTTAAAACTGACTACAAGGCGATCTTACTAAAAAGGGTAGAATTTTTGATTCACCGTACCAAACAAAATTACTATTTTAATGGAGAACGGCCAGGCAAATTAATGGCGTTAAGGTTGAAACGAAATGAGGCCTTGGCCTCAATAAATGCCATTAAGGACAATGCAGATGTTCTTCACACGGCTCCGGGTGATGTAAATAGGATATTCAAGGAATTTTATGAGCATCTATACAGATCTGAGGTGGGAGTGAATGAACAACCTGTCATTGATTTTCTGTTAAATTTAGATCTACCCCAATTAAGCGAGCAGCAATAAGCTTTTCTTGATTCTCCAATAGAATTAAAAGAATTGAAGGAGGCTTTAGAAGTTATGAATAAGGGTAAGGCCCCTGGTCTGGATGGTTTACCCCCGGAGCTGTATCTGGCGATATGGGATTTGTGAACTATGTGATAAGGTAATCCTTAAGCACCCCAGTCTCTGTTTGTTGAATGATGATGCAGATCTTGATCTGACTGTGAGCCAGCGTAGGATTCTTCACACTGCTCTAACTGCAGCCAAAAAGATTATCTTCAAGATTTGGCATGAGCCCACAATCCCAGTAGGTAAATTGTGGCTCATAGAAATTAAATACATTGCACTATTAGAACTTACTACAGCGAGAATTAACAAAGCCAAACCAAAAACGCTTAAGGCCTGGACTGAATTTGTTACAAAGCTATCTCATATAATAACTCAATAGGTCATCCGTACTGATTACTTCTGAGCGTTATCAAGGAGGAGCAGTGGTAATCCTGGAGCTGTGCTGGTGTTGTCAAGCCACCCCTAACTTATTCGTATACATGTATATGTGTATTTTATTTATTTTTGTTTCAAGCAAACCCTGGTCTTGTACATAGTTATATGTGGTCGCAATTGTGGACCATGTTCAACCTTTAAATAAATAAATAATCATAAAAAAAAAACAACTAAAACATAGCGACACACACATAGAATGCATGTCTCTCTCTCTCTCTCTCTCTCTCTCTCTCTCTCTCTGGCATCCCTCCTTTATCCCTCTCCCGCTGATTGGGCAACTCAGCACCGGGTGTGCGTCATCTTGGCTCGGACACGCCCTCCTCCTCGTCACATATCCCCACTGTCCGAATCAGGCTGAGGAGACCTCGGTCTGACTTACAGCCCCCCTCCCTTCCATCGCCGGCTGGTCTTCCCCACCTCCTGGGAACCTGGGTAGGATGAGGGAAAGAAGAGGGAAAGAGAGCGGTAGAGAGAGAGAGAGAGAGAGAGAGAGAGAGAGAGAGAGAGAGAGAGAAAGTACAGAAAAGAAAACTCTTATTTGGCTCCCGCAGGCACGCAGCTTACCTGGTCCTCAGCTGCCCTCCCCTCCCTGGTGGACGACAGTGGGCTCCTCCTCCTACTGGTGACTGGCAGTGTCTCCTCCATCCCCTGGCTGATGGCAGCGGCTCCTCCGCTTCCTGGAGGACAGCAGCGGTTCCTCTGCCTCCTTGTGGACGGCAGCGACCTCTCTGTCCCCTGGTGGACGGCAATGGCCCCTCCGTCCCGGAGGATGGCAGCAAGCTTGTCCGCACCCCAGCAGACGGCAGCGTCAAATTCTCCAGGACAGCATGCTCTTCCTCCTTTCCCAGGTTTCTGCACCAGTGTAACAGTTCAAGTGTTCGTTCATGGTGGTTGTACGGCTGTGATAAGCCATTTCCAATTTGCATATCTTACACAGCACCACATCATTGGGTCTCCGGCTAAAATACTCCCACGCTTTAGATTACATGGGCAAGTTTGTTCTTCGGGGAATCCATGCTTAAACCAGGTGATGCATTTTAATTAGAGCTGTCAATCCATTAAAAATTATAATCGTATTATTACATGGTGTCGCAATTAATTAATCGCGATTAATTGCATAAACAAATATTTGAGAAAGCACCTCAACAATATACATTCTTAAAATAATTCAATATATAAAGATTATACATATTAATATCAATATAGGCGTATGCAAAAGTTTAGGCACCCCTGACAAGTTCCATGATTTTCATTTATAAACAATTGGGTGTTTGGAGCAGCAATTTCATTTTGATCTATCAAATAACTGAAGGACACAGTAGTATTTCAGTAGTGAAATGAGGTTTATTGGATGAACAGAAAATGTGCAATATGCATCAAAACGAAATTAGACAGGTGCATAAATTTGGGCACCCCAACAGAAATATTTAGTTCAATATTTAGTTGAGCCTCCTTTAGCAGAAAAAACAGCCTCTAGATGCTTCCTATAGTCTGTAATGAGTGTCTGGATTCTGGATGAAGGTATTTTGGACAATCCCTCCTTGCAAAACATCTCCAGTTCAGTTATGTTTGATGTTGTCGAGCATGGACAGCCCGCTTCAAGTCACCCCACAGATTTTCAATGATATTCAGGTCTGGGGAATGGGATGGCTATTCCAGAACATTGTACTTGTTCCTCTGCATAAATGCCAGAATAGATGTTGAGCAGTGTTTTGGGTCGTTGTCTTGTTGAAATATCCAGCCCCGGCATAACTTCAACTTGTGAACATTATTCTCAAGTATCTGCTGATATTGAGTGGAATCCATGCAACACTCAACTTTAACAAGATTCCCAGTACCGGCACTGGCCACACAGCCCCACAGCATGATGGAACCTCCACCAAATTTGACTGTGGGTAGCAAGTGTTTGTCTTGGAACGCTGTGTTCTTTTGCCACCATGCATAACGCCCCTTGTTATGACCAAATAACTCCATCTTTGTTTCATCAGTCCACAACACCTTCTTCCAAAATGAAGCTGGTGTAGTGACTGTGACATACATAATTCATCTTGGTGTTAAATTTAGTTCTATACATTGTTGGTGATAATTGCAGTACTTTGTTCTTAGCGTTTTTCCTCATAACTGTTCAGGGATCGTGATACCTTTAAATGTTCTGTATGGGTGATGACGTATGACGCTTGTCGGCGCCTTTTGTTTGGCTGGAGTTTTTCTTACAAAATAAACGACACACGCATTTGTGTGCTCAAAGTGCGAAGTTGTCTCTTGCAAGTTACTGCAATTTCCACACTGGTGACCCCGACATTAGTCTGCTGGACGTATCCAGTGACACAACACGACCATGACTGTGAACGCTGTCACCCTCAAACTCCCTGAATTCTGGGAATCGTCCGCATCGGCATGGTTCGCACAGACTGAAGCGCAGTTCGCGCTGCGTGAGATCACCGCGGATACAACAAAATACTACTACGTAGTGTCGGCTCTTGGTAATTCAACGGCATCCAGAGTGGTGAGCCTTCTAACAAATCCTCTGGAAAACGAGAAGTATGCAGCACTCAAAGCCCACCTGCTGAAAACATTTGGACTGTCGGACGCTGAGAGAGCCGGCAGGCTTTTCTCCCTTCAAGGACTGGGTGACAGCAAACCGTCCGAGCTCATGGACCGCATGCTGGATCTTTTGGGAGAGCACAGACCCGATTTTCTGTTCATCCAGCTTTTCCTGCGTCAGCTGCCTTCACAAGTGAGAGCTGCATTAGCCAACACCAGGATCACTGACTGTCGGAGACTGGCTGAGGAAGCTGATAAATTTTTTCTGGCGAGTCACGGACATTGTGCGGACGCGCTTTTTCCTGCGCACATCGCTTCGGTGACACGTGACGACTCCACCTTCATCGCAGCAACCACTTCTCGGCGGCAGTTGTCTTCTGGCCCTCAACAACTTCCAGGCTTGTGTTTCTACCATGCTAAGTTTGGAACCAAGGCTAGCAAATGTCGCTCACCATGCAGTTTCAGCGGGTTGGGAAACGCCGGGGCAGGCGCTCAGTAGAGGCCATGAGCGTCGGCCGCATAGGCAGGCTGCTTTTCATCCACGACAGCATCTCTGGACGGCGTTTTCTGTGCGACACAGGAGCACAGAGGAGCGTCCTGCCTGCATCCTGTTTGGACATGGTGACCGACAGCCACGGCCCCCCTATGGAAGCTGCCAATGGTAGCCCCATCCGCGCATATGGAACGAGGTACATCGAATTGTGTTTAGGAGGACAGCACTTCGGCTGGAACTTTGTTACCGCAAAGGTTGCCGTTCCCCTCCTCGGCGCTGATTTTTTGTGTGCACATGGACTGTTGGTGGATGTAAAGAATCGCCGTCTGATTGACGCTGTCACGTTTTGCTGTTATACATGCACGCTCAGAGGGACCGACTCCATACGGCTGTCTAGCATGCTTTCAACTTCTGATGATTTCCACCGTCTGCTTGCCAGTTTCCCAACCCTCACTCAGCCCACTTTCTCTGCATCTGCCGTGAAGCATGGAGTGTAGCACCATCTCGCCACCACTGGTCCACCTGTCTACGCCCGCGCTCGGCACCTAGACCCAACCAAGCTTGCCGTTGCAAAGGCTGAGTTTGCGAACATGGAGCGCCTGGGAATAGTTCACCGATCCGACAGCCCATGGGCATCGCCCCTCCACGTCGTCCCCAAACCTGGTTGCGGCTGGCGCCCGTGTGGCGACTACCGGCACCTTAATGAGGCAACGGCGCCTGACCGATACCCAGTCCCGAACATACAGGACTTTTCAGCACACCTGTCTGGCAAGGTGATTTTTTCTAAGGTGGACCTTGTTCATGGATATCATCAGGTGCCGGTACACCCACTGGACATCCCCAAAATGGCGGTGATCACGCCGTTTGGTCTGTTTGAGTTCCTGCGCATGCCTTTCGGCCTTAAAAACGGAGCCCAAACTTTTCAACGCCTCATGGACTCTGTTTTGCGGGACCTGCCTTTTCTTTTTGTGTACTTGGATGACATTATAGTAGCGAGCACGTCCAAGTCTCAGCACCTGGCGCACCTCCAAACCCTTTTTGAGCGGCTTAGCCAGCATGGATTGATTGTCAACCCCGCCAAGTGCCAGTTCGGCCTCTCCACCATTGACTTCCTTGGACACAGAGTCACTAAAGATGGGGCGGTCCCTCTCCCATCAAAGGTGGAGGCGGTCACACAGTTCCCACGTCCGTTCACTGTCAAATCCCTGCAAGAGTTCCTCGGCATGGTGAATTTTTACCACCGTTTCATCCCTCGAGCTGCTCTGCTCATGCAACCTTTGCACGAGGCCTTGAAAGGTAAACCACAGCACGTTGTGGACTGGACTGAGAGTAGGGACAGGGCTTTTGCCGCCACTAAGGCAGCCCTAGCGAATGCCACCATGCTGGCGCATCCTTCTCCAACAGCCCCCATCGCCATCACCTCGGATGCCTCAGACTATGCTGTCGGTGCTGTCTACGAGCAGTGGGTAGGCGGTGCCTGGCAGCCGCTGGCTTTCTTTAGCCGTCAGCTGCGCCCCTGTGAGCGGAAGTACAGCACTTTCGACCGGGAGCTGCTGGGTCTCTACCTCGCCATCCGACACTTTCGTTCCCTGCTGGAAGGCCGACACTTCACTGCGTTTGTGGACCACAAGCTGTTGACTTTTGCCATGGCCAAGGTGGCTGAACCGTGGTCCGCCCGCCAGCAACGTAATCTGTCCTACATTTCGGAGTTCACCACGGACTTGCAGCACGTTGCTGGTAAGACCAACCACGTGGCTGACTGCCTATCACAGGCTGTGGGGGGGGGGCAGTCCACCTGGGTTTGGATTACAACCGCATGGCGGCCGCTCAGGCCACAGACCCGGATGTGCAACTCCTGAGGACCTCGACTACAGGTCTGCAGATCGAGGATGTGGTTTTTGGCGATGCTGGCACCACGCTCCTGTGTGACATCTCCACAGGTAGTCCTCGGCCAGTCGTTCCCTCGGGATGGAGACGACAAGTTTTTGACGCCATCCATGGTCTCTCCCACCCAGGTTCGAAAGCGTCACAGAGACTGGTTGCAGCTAAGTTTGTTTGGCACTGCCTCAAGAAGGACGTTAGGGATTGGGCTAACATCTGTGTTGAGTGCCAACGAGCCAAAGTCCACCACCACACTAAAGCCCCGTTAGGTTTGTTCCCGGTTGGAGAGATGTTTTGATCATGTAAACGTGGACCTGGTCGGTCCTCTGCCCTCCTCTCACGGTTTCACATATCTGTTCACCATGGTTGACAGGACCACCCGCTGGCCCGAGGTTGTGCCTTTGACGTCAATGGCGTCTGTCGAGATGACACGGGCATTTATTGGCACCTGGGTTGCCCGTTTCGGCACTCCTTCGGACATATCCTCTGACCGAGGCGCGCAGTTCACGTCTGAGCTGTGGGACGCTGTCGCACAGAGCCTCGGAGTGAAACTCCACCACACGACCGCATATCACCCGCAGGCTAACGGACTCTGTGAAAGTTTTCATAGGTCAATGAAGGCTGCCCTGCGTGCCAGCCTCAAAGACAGCAACTGGGTCGACAAGCTCCCATGGGTGTTGCTGGGCATCAGGACTGCGCCAAAGGAGGACCTTCAGTCCTCATCCACGGAGCTTGTTTATGGACAGCCACTGCGGGTACCGGGGGAGTTTGTCCCTAGTGCCAATGTTCCCTGGTCTGCTACTTTCCAGCGGTCTACTCTACTGGACATTGCAAAGCTTTTTGCACCTGTTCCAACTTCACGTCACGGCCTCCCTCAGTCACACATCCCCGCTGGACTTCAGACGGCTGACTACATTTTCATTGGCCACGATGCCCACAGGGGACCGCTACATCCGCCCTATGAGGGCCCATTCCGGGTTCTGGAGACGGGGGACAAACATTTTGTGGTGGACAGAGGTGGCAAACCGGAGCGACTTTCTATCGACCGCCTTAAACCGGCTCATTTGGACGTGGCCAGGCCCATCGACCTGGCCCAGCCCCCACGCCACGGACGGCCTCCTGCTCTGCCTCCACCCCTTGCTCCTAAACCTCCTACACTCCTTGCCCCACACCCGGGTCCTGACGGGACACCGGCTGCAGTGAGGTCTCCTCAACCTCCAGTACAGCGCAGTCATTGTGGTCGGTTGATACGCCCACCTCCCCGTTGACAGTTTGGTTCTGCGGATACGGTGAATTCTGGGGGGACGTGTGTAGTGACTGTGACATACATAATTCACCTTGGTGTTAAATTTAGTTCTATACATTGTTGGTGATAATTGCAGTACTTTGTTCTTAGCGTTTTTCCTCATAACTGTTCAGGGATCGTGGTCCCTTTACATGTTCTGTATGGGTGATGACGTATGGCGCTTGTCGGCGCCTTTTGTTTGGCTGGAGTTTTTCTTACAAAATAAACGACACACGCATTTGTGTGCTCAAAGTGCGAAGTTGTCTCTTGCAAGTTACTGCAATTTCCACACTGGCTTGTCTAAATGTGCGTTTGCATTCCTCAAGCGACTCTGTTTGTGGCGTGTGTGCAGAAAAGGCTTCTTCCGCATCACTCTTCCATACAGCTTCTCCTTGTGCAAAGTGCGCTGAATTGTTGAACAATGCACAGTGTCACCATCTGCAGCAAGATGATGTTGTAGGTCTTCGGAGGTGGTCTGTGGGCTGTTTTTGACCGTTCTCACCATCCTTTGCCTTTGCCTTTGCCTCTCCGATATTTTACTTGGCTTGCCACTTCTGGCCTTAACAAGAAATGTGCCTGTGGTCTTCCATTTCCTCACTATGTTCCTCAAAGTGGACACTGACAGCTTAAATCTCTGCGATAGCTTTTTGTAGCCTTCCATAAACCATAATGTTGAACAATCTTTGTTTTCAGGTCATTTGAGAGTTGTTTTGAGGCCCCCATGTTGCCACTCTTCAGAGGAGAGTGAAAGAGAACAACAACTTGCAATTGGCCACCTTAAATACCTTTTCTCATGATTGGAAGCACCTGTCTATGAAGTTCAAGGCTTAATGAGCTCACCAAACCAATTGTGTGTTCCAATTAATCAGTGCTAGGTATTTACAGGTATTCAAATCAACAAAATGAAAAGGGTGCCCAAATTTATGCACCTGTCTAATTTTGTTTTGATGCATATTGCACATTTTCTGTTCATCCAATGAACCTCATTTCACTACTGAAATATTACTGTGTCCTTCAGTTATTTGATAGATCAAAATGAAATTGCTGATCCAAACACCCAATTATTTATAAATGAAAATCATGGAAATTGTCAGGGGTGCCTAAACATTTGCATATGCCTGTATAATTATACATAGTTATCTTTAAATATTTAAAATTATATATATATATATATATATATATATATATATATATATATATATATATATATATTAAAAATATTCAGATAAATAAAATGCATTACATTCTGGTGGCAGACGTGTTCATCATTAATAAGACAATACAAAAAGCGGCTTTAAAATACAATTAATTGTTTACTACCATATTATTGATCATAATCCAATCATTGGCACACAGTTCACAGCAATCCATTTCACAAGTGAATTTGTCAATCAGTTCGAGATTTATTATGAGGGCTTGTTTAAGGACCCGTCAATGTACACCTGCGACAGACATGCTTGTGTAGTGTCTCGGGTGTGTTGTGTCATAAACATAAAACGTTTAGGTCACTGTGTCAAGATAAATATAGTTTAATACTCAATCTTTAAACACATCTTGAGATCCCTTAGTTTGCATTTGCGCTCCAAGTGTTTTGAGCGCAAGATAGTAATGCATGTTTGTGTTGTGTGTCTGCTGAACGTTGTTTTCTTCACTGTATAAACTGCGCGTTGCTCATACAGCTGAAATTTCACTTACTGCCCTCTGGAGTAAACAGGTGGTACTACAAGATTGCATTTCTCAGGAATCTTCCCTATTATGGTCCGGGGCAGTGCGATTAATTGCATTAATTATTTTAACGCATTATTTCTTGTCAAATTAATCGCACTGAATTAACGTGTTAAATCGACAGCCCAAATATTAATTATTCCATTGCGATGCACCAACGCGTGTTATGCAAATCGACGTATTTCTGTAATCGATGACATCGATTATGTCGATGAATCTTCCCAGCCCTACACTATACATACTGTAAGTGTAGGTATAGTAACATGATTCTGTGAGACCAGGTTGCAAAAAGAATAAATGTGCTTTGAAAATACACTGGGCAGGGTAAATAAATATTGTTATTCTGGTCCTCTGTCCATGTTTCAATTTTGGAGTGTGAAGAGGTCATTTAAAGATACATTCGTTTTTAGATAATTAATGGCTGATATTTTATGACAGTTTGTTGTTTATAGTAGGTTTACGTCAAACCCTATATAGGACAGCTGTGTATTTCTGTCCACAAGTGTAGCCTGATGTATTCTCTAGAGGTTTACGCCTATCTTCTTTGATGCCAGAACATTCCCTAAGGATGACAACGTTCCTACAAATGAGAGTAACATTTTCAGGGTTGAAGATGTTGATGTTTTATTCATGAATAACTTATCTAATTGTTAGGACCAGGCAAATTGTCCCCAGGGAAATTTATTTCAGAAGAAAAGAACCAGTGAAAAACAAAACATTAAAATAACCTATGTGGTCTTCAAAAAAATTTGGCAGGAAATTTAATATTTCCAAACGCAGAGTGATACATCAGCATTACATTTTTATGATCAGTGAAGTTAGAGGCAAACTTTACAATCCTTTCCTCTTAATACAGCAAATAATTTAGGGGGTTCTGTTTTTCAAAATTCCATTCCTTTCTATTCATTTTATGTTACGACATCAGCCCTATAAAAATATGGCCTCAAATATTCTAAGTCTATGTCAGACAAGTTATGCAGTAATTTGAATTCCATGATGTGTCCAGTCAGTAAAATGATTTCCTAGCAGGTATTCAGGCAGCATTAAGACATTCAGACAGAGCTACAGCTGTTATTTTTCCTCTTCCACTTGGCATGATTACCTGATGATGAGCTTGTCTACTGTCTGCTTCACAAAAACAGACTGGGTGCAAAAATCAGCATCATTCAATCCAGGGGTGGATCTAGAAATTTTTAAAGGAGGGGGCCACAGATTGGCCAGTGTGCAGAGAGGGGCCAAATTAATACCATGTCAATATGAGTCTATGCTCTTGAAATCTGAACACATGACCTAATTAACAAGGAATGTAAAAACAATCTTGTTATCAATACTTGCATAATTTTGTTATATTTTTAACATACACTGATCAACTCATTGAATAACAACCATACATTCTACAGAAGTTATCAGGAGAGGTTCTTTGATAACAATTGAAAAGATTGTTTTCATGAAATGTATTTTACATGAGGAGGCCCACATTTACATCCAAATGATACTTTGATACTCAGACTACTTATTTTCATTGTCTGTAATTGTAGTAACGTGGCATAATTGTTAAGATCATAAGGCCCAATATAACTATATTTTTGCACTTATTCCTCAAAATACAAATATTCTGAAATAAATAAATGGATAAGCATTGCCTAAATGCATATTACACTGAAAAATCTCAGTCCACATGAATGCAAGTAAGGAGTGTAGAGAAATAATATCAAGGATGAATATGAGAATGGAGTGGAAATAAATATATTAGATAGGCAGATCAATAAGATAAAGAACTTAAAATATTAACAAAGATGGAAACTTCTTAAGAAGTAATAATTAATAATGATGATGATTATTTCTCTTTGACTTTTTCGGTTAATTGGTTAAATTGAAATGTTTAGCTCTACAAATTCAGAACGTTAAATGAAGAATTGACTGAAATTGGCCTTTGTATGGTACTAAAGGGTATTGATAAATGGTCGGTAGTGGCTGACAGACACGTTCATCATGATACAGGTTTTTTTTTTTAACATTATTGCAATTAATATTTGAGATATGTTGTTGCGTTTCATGTTTATAATGAATATTATTTATTTTTGATCATCTGAGCAACTTTTTTGTAGTTTTTTTGTACTTCAAAGTGCTGTGTGAAATCAAACTAACTTAACACGTTATTTCTATAGGGCTCGTTGTAATATTCATGAATAAACCACTTTACTGATTTGGAACTGTTCTACTGTAGTCTGTAGACTTCTGTTAATGATTTAGGAATCATTTTGATGATATACTTTCCCTCATCAGTGCCGTCTTGGCGTTTAAAATTGTTGTTACTCCATAGAGCTTTCAAATGTAAAATTCTCATGTAGAATTCAAATAGGTCGCTTGAGGTTTGTTTTGCGCAATGATATCGAGGGAAGCCCAATCAGATTTCAGCTGGGGCCAGTGCCCCCATGGCCCCTTCCCTAGATCCCCCCAATTCAATCAGAAGTCCTGCAAGCCTGAGAGGATTCTCAAGCCAATGAACATTTAGCTCAATCTAATCAGGTGATGAAATCTGCTTCCCCAAATTGCAAGGAAAACTGTTCCAAAAATCTCTTCCAAAGTTAGATTTTGCTCAAAATAAATCAGATCACAAAATGGTGTGTTGCAACACACAGAAAAAAAGATGTTCCAAGTTTGTCAATTCATGTAAACAATTTCCCTTTGATTATTTCATTGGAGTCTTGGGTTTTGAGAGTGATCCATGAAGTGCTCATTTCCTTTGCTTGTTTTGCAGTAATCGGTGGTCCCATCTTTAGCTGTTTGTACTAAATGTGAGTGGCAGTGATTACTGGAGGAATGATGCTAGGATTAAAACTTGTGGTTTGGCATTCTACATTTCTCTCTCAGTTTTGACATATTCTCTGCCTTTTTGCTCTGTGCAGGAAATATATCGAAGAGCTGTACTGCCAATGGCTGGACCGAAATCATCCCAGTTGTCGTTGCGTTTAATTGTGGCTACAACCCCAATATCACAGAGGATGGAAAGGTGGTGCGTATGACACAGCGCAGCATTTAAACTTTATTTTTTTCTAGCATTTTGATAAAGGTAATTCATAGGTGTACTGAGCAAATCATTAATCAAATATATACCGGTAATTAAATAAAAAAATAATCAATTGGATGGTAGGAGCCCAAAGGTTAAGGGCCTCTATGACCCTCGTGCCCTTAAATAAGGCTCTTAACCCCAGTTTTCTCCATGGTTGCTGTATCGGAAATAATTGGGCCAAGTTGCTTTAAAGGAAATTGCTAGCTGCTAAATGACATTTAACTAAACATACACTTAAGACAATCATTAGCTGGCATGTAGTTTTGATTTCAGTGCTGTTCAGTGATGTAATCATCATCAGTGTGTTGAAGCAATTGCAATTGTTCACTATGTTTTTCCACATAGGGTGAATTCCTGGGCTCTGTGAGAATCGGATACACCATTGGTCACGCTGTGTCTCTTATATCCCTAATCATTGCCATCATTATACTGTGCTTTTTCAGGTAAATCCTCCATTCAACTCAAAACATGGGACATGGTCAAGCCAGATCTCAAGTGTATTGAAAAGCTTCCTCTTTTGGCTTTTGAAGTCTCACACTTAATTAAACACAAACATAGTTCTTAGATGTCTCTGTATGTGTGTTTGTTGTATGTACTGTAAGCTGTCATGCATACAGTATATGACTTGCCTACTATGATTTGAAGGGCAGACAATGAGCCCAGTGTGTGCTGAATAGAATGAGCGGCTCACCTCTCAACAGAGGAAGAAAACATGGTCTGTCCTGAACAATGTATAGATTCGAAATCCTGAATTTAGATAACTATATCCATATAAAGTTCATATATCCATATAACGTTGCTGTCTGATGAAAAGCACGTATCCCCAAAAAAAAAAAAATTTTCAAGAGCATGGAGAAACTATTTTTATCATAAACAGTCTTACAAAATGAACCAAAAATAACATATATTAATCACATTTAGCACCATAAATACAATTGTATCATTACACATCTGTTAATGAAATATTCCATATTTTAATTGGACTAACTGGAGTTTTGTTAGTGAACATTGACATAAATGTTCCAATGGGATCCAATGGCGCATGTTCAGTTACAGAACTTTTTGTGTTACGAGAACATTGTTAGTAGGTTATTGATTGCTAGAGAATTTTATTATTGGAAATAATCTGATCAGCTATTTTAGGTCGAAATAAATTTTATGACTAGGGTTTCTTGTCTGGTTGTTGAGTGGACAGTTCGGTTTCGAAATGCGTTTTCAGGGTCCAATGCATAAATTGCCAGTAAGAATTAGCTTTCACTCATGGTTTCGTGAAGATGGAAATCTGCACACAGTATATGGCTGGTATAGTCTACTTTTTAAAGCCACCTGTCTTGACATTGTGCATGCATGAATGGCTTTGGTTGTCAGTGAAATCACAGAGCCAGAGCGATTTCTTCACTAGACTTCAAACTAAAAAAAATATTATATACACAAATCTATGCTTTTGGACTACATTGGTGGTGGTGTTATAGATGAGCAGACCGACTCTAGCTTCAATTGATAGCTGGACAGCTGAGATTAATTAGTTGAAGCTCTTCAAAACATAAGGGAGGGACATACGTGGTTTTGATGGACACATCACATTGCCAATGGAGATACTTGTTAAACAGATTAAGCCTGATTAAACATCTTTTCTCTGGTCATTTCGATGTACATTTCAAACAGTAGGAAGATGTTGTTCATCGTATTCCATATGGTAAATGTAAAAATTGCCAAAAGTGGAGATATGTGTTTTTCACTGGACAGCGATGATATGGTATATATGGTGGATGGAAATTGAATGTACTACTTTTTTGTTTGCTGATATATATAAAATACTGTACATAAAGTGTATTATATAGCCCTTAGAAAAGACTGTTAATTGTTTTCTTGCCTCCCATTCATTGTGCTGAAACAACTATTTCAGTCTCTTACTCTCATTGTCCTTTGGCTTCTAGAAAACTCCACTGCACAAGGAACTACATCCATATACATCTGTTCATGTCCTTTATACTAAAAGCTGTTGCTGTGATTATGAAGGATGTAGTCCTATATGAGGTGGAAGAACCTGACGACTGCCACTATGGATCTGTAAGTGGTTTTCAAATTGCAGTATTAACCAGCAAAAATGTCTCTTCAGAACTTCTTGATTTCAGTTTTGCCATGCAAAAGTAAAATGTAGTAATTACAATTTTTTTCAGAATTGAAATTTTGTCTAGGCTCATCTGTGCTCATCTGTTCTGTGACAGAAATGTTTAGCTCATATCATTTCCAATAATATTTCCATGGTCTAATATCCTTCTATTGTTTTCATATTCACCCAAACATTTACCTTGTCATGATTTACTCACTCGTTTTGTTTCAAACCTGTATGTCTTTCCTTATTCTGCAGAAATATAAAGGGGATATTTGAAAGAATATCCCTGATTTCCATACATTGGCAGTTGATAGTGACTCACATAAAAACTTAAAGTAGTCCAAGTGCACCATATTCAAAGTCTTCTGAAGGCAGCTGACAGATTTAGTTGATAAACAAACTAAAATTTATTCAAAGTGAAAATCTTGGCTTTTGGCATTTTTTTGGACATCGTGAGTGCAAGAGTGAAGCTCGTTCACCATTTCTCTGTGTTTACACAGGAACTTGTGGTGTTTTTGATTTTGCAAGTTTTATGAGAGGGTCATTGTGAAAGGAGGGGACGTGCATACCGCTCATTCAGATTTTCTCTTCGGAGCCAAGCGGTCGATGGTTCAGCGAGCTTAATTTCCCACGGCTTCCATTCTCACCTCTGCTGGATCCTTACGGTGCATTACAGCGGCTTTCTCCCCTTTCTGCATGGGTGCACTGCAGAGATCGCCTCTGGGTGCTTTGGCAGATCATTTAGAGTGTATTCTAAAAGAGTATTTTCCTTTCTAAAAGAGAAATGTCTTTGTAAAGACACGTCTTTTCAAAGATGCACTTCTGATTGTGTGTTATTCCTGGATGCGGTCGATTTCTCTCGCCTTCAGACATCCACTATCGTTGTCTTTTGCGCCTGGGCACTGCCCATGCCGAGACATCTTTCGTGGATGCGTCATGCCCTCACTGTGAGGGCATGACCATGGCAACGTTGTGGTCACGGCTCGCTTTCATCAGAAAGCACGCCATCCCAGCGGCCAGCGCGGCGAGCACTGGGGGCGATTCGGGGACCATAATGGGACCACCTCCTCTGCTTTGTGCTCCGCATCCCTTGTGCGTGTCAGTGGACATATAGAACAGCAGTGCACAGTGCTATCTCTTCAGAATTTTCTCTTTCAGGGTAGCTATTTCTCTGTCTTGTACTGTGCATATATAATCGCTTTCAAGATCTGTACCTCTCACTGCGGGTGGCTAAGAGTTTTCTTCTACCCCCTGTGGTGCTCCAGCGATTATGGATTACTACAGCGATTATGGATTACTGTTGAACACAGTGAGGTAGTGCCTTGACACAGGTCATTTCAATGCCTGTTTTTACTGTTGTTGATCCTGTGCCACAACGCAGAGATTTTAGGCACCTTAATATGGCTAAATAGCCCTCTCACTTTCCCCGCTGTAGCTAGCAGAAAATTAGGTTCTACTACGTGCTCGAGCACAACTATGTGCTACGATTCGCGAGGCTGCTACCTCACGGGACGTGCCGGTTCTCCATTCAGAGACATTAAATCTTGCCAAAAGATGCAATAGAGATGGTAAATGGTATCAATGGATGATGATCCCCATTCCCATGGAATGAACACGAAGGTGAAATAATAATAATATGAATAATTATACAACATTGAATATCTTTGTGTCATGACTACAAAGAGGAAAAATCCCCAACATCATGAGGCATCTAAGAAATCCCCCTTTCAGAAATTAATTTCAGGCCCTGATATATTTGTGTAAGTGTTTCATATGATTTCAGTTGTTATGCGGAGGGAAATGGTAGTCAAGTGAGCTAATTTCTTTTGGAATTCTCCTGCCTGTTTGCCAGCAAGCAAGTTAGTAGCCTACTGTCTTTGTTTTAGGAATGTGCCTCGTAAAAGTGAATGAAAAAAGGTGAAGAGAAAGAATTTCAGAAGATAGTGAGAAGAGTGACACAAAGAGTGTGACCAAGGGCAGGTGTCCCTGTGCTGTAGAGTCAGTTGCAATAGTTCCTATATTTAATCATTGTTAATAAATGTTTGTTTATTTCACTTTTATGCCACAATGCCATCTACTGTATACAGTGTGGAAAATAATGAAACAATGAACTCATGTGTAACAGAAAACAATAAAAAACAATCAAATTTACCTCTGTATTAGAATTTCATTGAGACATATTCAACAGAGTATGATATTCCATAGTTCAGTTAAGACAACTCTCGGAGATAGATTAAAGATTTGTATTGATTATAATGACAGTGGTAGTCATGGCTGACTAGTTCTGTTATACGCATGCTGCTGTTACTTGACATGAGTCAACATTCTACTGTTGTTGGCAAGAAAACATGATGCTGCTGAGACAGAAGAGATATGCTGTTGCTGTACCTACATCAAGATAAAGCCCCCAACAGCTATATTTACAGATAGATATACAAGCAAACAGCAATGTCTCCTCTTGGTCTTGTTGACTGATCTGCTTAAAGCCTGCTGCTGCCATTGCTTGATTTTTTATTTGTATTTTTCAGATCTGACCACCAGACATGTGAGCTGCAATGAGGTGCATTTCAATTGTGTGTGGTTTGCAGTGTATCCCTGAGTGTGTTGGTTATGTGTTCCCGATTGGTTTATCTAGTGACCCGAATGACTATTTGTAAGGATGATTAAACTAATCGGATGCGTGCAACTGAAGACCGTTATATTTCAAATAGCATAGGACACACCAGCAACCACCTGAGCAATAGTATAGTGACTGAGTCAGACTCATAGCTTTAGCATTTAGTATGCCTTTGCAACATGATGTAATGTTTGTAAGCTGCTGAAGACCAGTGTCCCATTCTTTGTGGCCGAGGGAACCTTGGGTGCTGCAGTAGTTGCTGCTCTGCTCCTGGAGGAGTGCTGGTGTATGCTTCTGGATGAAACATTTGGTTAAATATTATTGCCAAGCTGGAGGATGACTACCAACTCGTCATAGGTTACCATCACCGGAAGGAAGAGAGGATCTAAGGCAGGTATCGGGACATGCGGGAGAGGACAAAATCTATATTATTATGGGCTGTAAAAATGTATGGCCATGCCATGTCTGTTTATGAATGCTAAGAGGAAGACAGCACATTAAAAGTAGTCAGGAATATTAGTATGTGGCCTAAAGAAGGCTGAATGAAAGAGTTTACATGTGGATTCTCCAGACCTTAAAACCCATTAAGTTATGAGGAAAACGAAACCTTGATCTGTTGTGTTATCATCAAGAACACCTTGACTGATGCACATCTTATACAGTTATGGTGTGAGAGGAAAATGTTTAGCTTTGCCTTTGTGGAATTCCTTTGGCCCATTCAGGAATGATGGATGGCGAAACTATTGATGTTGGGATCCTTTAGTCGTAGATGGAAATGAGTGCCTGCTAGGGAGGCTGAAGAGTTGGTTGCAAATTACAAGTTAAAACAAATTATAATATGCAAATATGAATGGCAGTTTTTGAAATAGTGGGAACAGACAAAACCAGCACAGAGAATAGGAATAGCTCAGGCATGTCATAAGAGGAGTGTTGATTTAGCCATATCTCATTTTGTCTGCAGTATTCATGAATAGAAAAATTTAGGAAGTGCCAATGATTTAATATTATTAATGTAATTTCGTTAATAAAATTAAGTTAAAAATGCAGACCAGCTCAGGCGAGCTATTGATGGGGATCAAATAGTGACCTTTAAAATAATATTGACTAATGCTTGAATGTCACATAGAAGATGATCAGTTGCCTTGATATTATTATACCCAGGGCATGGCAAGGATTCGGCGGCCAGCCTTTATTTGTTTTTAAAAAGTCATATTGTTTTAAACCACTCAAACATCATATGCATGAATAGCATGATATGGTAAATTAGGATATTATCACAAAAAATTGTCTAAAGCGCCTTTACGCAGTCGAGTGAGTAGCCTGATCTAGTCATTATCAGATCTGTGTAAAATATAACATCAAGTTGAAATCATTTGGTTCTGTTTAAATGAAATGCAGCATCAGGCAGCTTTTAACATTTGTTTACCCATTCCATGAATTTTCATATTTCAAGTTTAACTTCATAATTCACATCTACAGTATCTTCATCATTTAAATATTATCTCAAATTGCACTATACTGCTGTGTAAATGCAATCATACCTGCTCTGATCAGATTGAAGTCATTTACCAAATGCCATTTCAGATGTAAATTCCACCTGTTATAAAAATGGTACAACAATTTTTATACATATTCACTCCAAAGCTAGAGCCTGGTGTCACACTCCTTAGAAGACAGAATCAAACAATCCACTATGAGCAGGTCTATAATCCAGGCGGCACTGTAATATGTAACCTGGTGAGATTACACTAACTGAGCTCAGGTGTACGATCAACGTGGTGTGATCTAATATTCATGCTGCAGTTATCAGTCAGGGGTCTAAAGCGGTTGTCATATGATAGCTGCTTATAATCTTTCAGTGTCACAATACTTCATTTATGTACAAACATTCACTTTACTTATAGCATGTTAAAGACTGCTACTTTTCCCATTCGTAAAAAGTACAATACATAATAATTAGTTCAGTTGAGCCTCCCATTCTGTCCATCACTCATTCTCACCACTACCGGGCCTGGGAAGTGGAAGCTAGCTGCCAGGTTTAGACCTTCTGCTTTACGAACTCAGAGTCCCATGCTGCATTGCAATGTAAACAAACATGGCGGCACATGTAACGGTGGCCAGCTGTGCTGTATGTAATCCTCACTCTCCTGACCTCAAGAGGTGCAATAGCGACTGACACTAGTGTCTATAGTCTTTAGCCTCCTTGTTAGCGCACCAGCCTCCCATTCCGGAGATGCCGGTTCGAGTCCTGTATGAGCGCGCAGAACAGGAACGCCACAATGGTGCCATGACCCGGATGTGAGTGAGGTTTAGACACACATGACCGGCCTCACGATGTGATAGCAGCATCATAAATCCTGTTCGAGAGCAGGCAGGATGATAATGCTGACGTGATTAGCAGCTTTATATATTTTGACAGAAGGGAAAGCTTCCAATTTGGTGCAAAGGATGAGGTACACCTGTTCGACCTAGCCGCACCATGTAGTGTTCCCTAACTGAACTTACTGTCATTTAATTTCACATTACTACATTTAGCATGGTCAAAATACATAACATCTGAATTGTCCCCCTTTTTTTATTCATAGATAAGTAACATGAAATTTCAAAGATACATTTACCACTGAACTAGAAATGTCGCCATTTTTCATTTCAGAAATCTGGTCACCTTACTTTAATGTCAGTGTAACAGATTGTTGTAATTGATTGCTCTCCCTTACCATAAATAAACAGCACAGCACAAACCTCAACATTAATACACTGTCAGTGTAACCGGTCCTGCTCGACCTGCTCCGAACGGGATCTGTACCAGCGTCTCCGGCATTGGAGGTGGGTGTGCTAGCTACAGCCTCTAGCGTCAGTCGCTAGCGTGCCTCTTTAGGCCAGGGGAGCGAGGTTTACACACACTGTACAGCATGTACCAGTTGGCTACTGTTACATCAGCAGTACATTTTATGTATTGTTATAAGTTTTGCTCTTGAAATGCTGATGTGAACGTGCTCTTTATGCTAATTTTGTGATGAGGCATTGCTGTGTTTGAAAAAGTCCTTTAAGATCTTTGAAGAGTGCGCTAATGACCTCCCCAATCTGGATATGGACAACACTGTATTTACGCAACATCATAGTCATGTTTGGTTTCTTTAGTGCCATTAACATACTGTAGTTATGAATAGCATACTCTTCTAAATAATTCCATAGATGTCACATTTCCTTAATTACTGTGAGATGTTTCTCACAATGTGTTTAGATATTAGAAAGTTTTTTGAAGGCCTGTGTGTGTTAGTGTGTGCTTTAGGGGTTTAGTTGTTGTGTTCTCTTATACTCTGTGTCGGTTCCTGTATAAACACTCTTAATCTGGATCTGGCTGAGTGTTCTGAGTGGTCTGGTTGCAGCTGCTGGCCAACACAATATATAACATCTGTCACAACAGGGTGCTCAAACACTCATGATGGCATGGTAAACACTGGTCCAAGGTCACAATAACATGCTTGCCATTTGAACAGGTTTAGTTCAATATCGTCATTAAATAAATGGAGTCTGTATTTGTTGGGGATTATTTCTTTGAAATCAGTCAAAGGCAGTGACACTAATGTGAGGAAACTGACTACTTGTAGAAAAATTAATGGGAGAAATGCATCTGGTGGTTAAAGGTTTGGTTGTTTTTATCAAGTTTGTTTCATCTGTATAAAGTGATAACCTGCAATTATAACATTAAGGAACTATTTCTACTTGATCTTGATCCATTAAAGGAATGTTCTGGGTTCAATTCAAGTTCAGCTCAATCGACAGCATTTGTGGCATAATATTAATTAACACAAAAATTGGGGGCCTGGGTAGCTCAGCGAGTAAAGACGCTAACTACCACCCCTGAAGTTTGTAAATTCGAATCCCAGGACGTGCTGAGTGACTCCAGCCAGGTCTCCTAAGCAACCAAATTGGCCCGGTAGCTAGGGAGAGTAGAGTCACATGGGGTAACCTCCTCGTGGTCGCTATAATGTGGATCACTCTCGGTGGAGCATGTGGTGAGCTGTGCGTGGATGCCACGGTGGATGGTGTGAAGTTTTTAAATAATTAACACAAAAATTTAAAAAAAAGAAAAAATCGAGGTAACAGTGAGGCAATGGAAGTGAATAGGGGCCAATTTTTGTACATTAAAATACTCACTAGGGATGTAATGGTTTATTATGGGATGATGTTTCGCGGTTAAAATATGTGACGATGCGGATCATGGAGATTGTGCTTTTTTTGTCCTTATTTTCATGCCTGTTCTATCCAATACACATGACATCCTACACGTACTTCACGCAGGCATGCAAATGTAAATCGCATCATTGCACCAGGTGCACACTAACAGCAGGTGTTGATTAGTTTAGCTGAAAACAAGTTTTCAGCTAATGCCCCTGCATCAATGTGGAGAGGCCTGAAATACATCAATAACTTCAACAACTGGCTGATGACTTGAATGTGTTTTACTGTAGATTTTAAAAGCCCAGTCTCACACCCCACACCCGCTCTCACTTTCACTTCACACAAACATCAACACCTCTTGTGCTTCAAATGCTCTGCAATTATATAGCACCTTTATTTAACCTTAGCGGTTATCAAAGCGCTTTACACTGCGTCTTGTTCACCCATTCAAACACACACCAATAACGGTGAATGAGATGCAGTGTAAAGCGCTTTGGTAACCGCTAAGGTTAAATAAAGGTGCAAGCTTGCCATTGGGAGCAACTTGGGGTTCAGGGTCTTGCCCAAGGACACTTCAGCATGTGGAGTCATATGGGCCAGAAATCGATCCGCTAATCCTGCAATTATTGGACAACCTGCTCTACCATCTGAGTCACAGCCGCCACACACAACTTGGAGCTGAACACGTTCAAAACAGTGGAGATGATAGTGGACTTTAGGAGGACACCCCAACACTGACCCTCCTCATCATTCTGAAGAGCATTGTGGCAGCAGTGGAGCTATTCAGGTGGGAGATCCACATTTTGGATCTCTGTATGAATTATGGGGTTAGCTTTGAAGCGAGGCTGTTGAAAGTGATGAGAGAGATGTTCCATGTGCACTGATGGTGTGACAGCATCAGCACTCAGATGCTTCACTGTGTTTATCACTCCGCATGTGTTCGTGCTGTTCTAAACTGAAGTGTAAGCGTAGTGCATATGTAGTGACATTTGCCCTCCGGCTACCCCAAAATAGAGAGGAATACCCCGCTAGGACGTCTATATTCCACTGAGAAAGCTGACCTTCTGAAAGCTGTAAGCATCTCTGATTAGTGTGTCTACAGGTGATCACACACGCTCCATCTCTCTCTCTCTCTCTCTCTCTCTCTCACGCACACACACATATACACACACACATACTCAGTTTTTTCTAATTTTTTTAAAATGTACTTGTTCATTGAACTGTTGTATATAAGCAATATTCTAGAATGTGAAAAAAATATATATAATCAAGAATGAGAGGGTTTCAAAACTTTTGACTGGTAGTGTATATTTATATATATATATACAGTATATATTTAAGCATTATCACACTCGCAATCGTGCTATATGGCCCTACATCAGCACTGCTGTAATTACCTACGGCCGAATAACAGCAGTGCTGATGTAGGGCCATATAGCACGATTGCGAGTGTGATAATATATATACACTACCGGTCAAAAGTTTTGAAACCCTCTCATTCTTGATTATATATTTTTTTCTTCACATTTTAGAATAATAGTAAAGTCACCAAAATTATGGAATCACATAAATGGAACTATGGGAAGTATGTTGTAGCTAAACAAAATCCAAAATAAATAAAAACTGTGTTATATTTTAGCATGTTCAAAGTAGTCACCCTTTGCCTAGAATTTGCAGATACTGATACGATGCTGCAATGCTATTGTTACGATCATCAAAACAAAGGGAGTGTAATTAACCGTGTTTTGTATACCAGTCTCTGCAAAATGTTTGCTAAACACATTTTTATTATCATTTAATGTAAGAACTTTGACTCGTTAATGGATATTATTTAATAAAAGGGAATGTTTGTCATTAACTGTAAACCTCCCTGCCCTGCGTGACGTAACACACACCTGCATCTTGATGAAATGAATGACGATTTCCACACGAGTTTCTAAGTTATATGTCTGATACAAAGTATCATTCCATTGCACTTTCCCCAGTTGAAAGGTGGAAATTCAGACTCTCCTATGTAGGGAATAAAGGAAATGCGACATTTAGAAGTGAACATTAAATTGACCTCATTCTCATATGTAAGTGTTGTGCAGGTAAGTGAGGACCCAAGAGCGATGTAACTGAAATATAGTTCTTTAATGAAAGTTCTTTGCAGCACAATAATGAACACAGAATCTTCTCCTTGAGAGGTAAAAGTTAACACAAACAACCCGCAGAGAGGGCGACGAATAAAGGAAGCTTCTTCAGAGCTCTTAGCGAGTGTCCATTAGGCAGCAGCCGAGGGTTGCAGTGTTGCGCCGTCAGGCTGTAGACTTCCCTGGGGTAGACAGGGGTAGAGGCGAGACCGTGGGTACCAGACTTCTAGCAGCGCGGGGCGAACTGAACAGAACACAAATATATCCAGATAATTATCAGAGAAAAGAACGTAGTGAGGCGGATGCCAACAGGACAGGACTGGACAGCGACAAGTTTAGACAACGGTTTGTTTCAACGTGTGAAACTCAAGTGAGACTCAGGCAACGAAAGCAGCGAAAGCAGAGAAAGAAGTAGAGATCTAATCAGCAGGAAGCAGGAACAGGTGGGAAGGGAATTAACGGAGAATTAAGGGGAGATGAGGAGCAGCTGGTGGAAGAGAGAAAGGGGGAGAAGTAACCTGAAAGGGCCAGCAGAGGGCGAAAGAGTAGAGGGAAAGAACAAGAACAAAACATATAATGACAGGATAAGACAAGACATGACAGAGAGGGAACCCAACTTCTCTCCTCGGGACCGTATCCCTCCCAATCAACCAGAAACTGATGACCACGACCCCGGGGACGCACGTCTAGAATCTTGCGGACCCTGTAGATGGGCGTGCCTTCAACAAGAACGGGGGGGGAAGAGGGCGAGTGGGAGCGCGAACAGCGGGCTTGACACAAGAGACGTGGAAAACCGGGTGAACACGGCGAAGATAGCGGGGAAGAAGCAGTCGCAACGGACCGATGAAGCACGGGGTCAATTTACGAGAGGCGGACTTAAGGGGCAGGTTGAGAGTAGAGAGCCACACCTTTTGGCCACGACAATATCTAGGACTCTTAGTTCTACGTTTGTTGGCAGCCTTAACAGTCTGGGCCCTAAAACGGCACAGGGCTGACCTGACACCCCTCCAGGTGCGCTCACAGCGTTGGACGAGCGAGGGGAATAAAATGGGCCGCCTTGTAGAAGCGATCGATAACCGTGAGAATTACTGTTTTACCTGCCGACGAAGGAAGACCGGTGATGAAGTCTAGGGCAATGTGGGACCACGGTCGCGAGGGGATAGGAAGTGGTCTGAGGAGGCCGGCAGGACTTAGTCTGTGCACAGACGGAGCAAGCCGCCACGAAACGACGCGTATCACTTTCCCGAGTGGGCCACCAAAAGCGCTGGCGAATGGAGCGAGTGTGCCCCGAACGCCGGGGTGGCCTGCCAACTTGGCCGAGTGGGCCCACTGAAGGACGGCCAGGCGGGTGGGGGTGGGAACGAAAAGGAGATGTCTAGGACAGTTGCGCGGCGAAGGAGTGCGAGCGAGCGCTTGTTTAACCTGTCTCTCGATTCCCCAGATCGTCGCCCCGACGACACGACCCTCAGGGAGGATTCCCTCAGGGTCCGCGGGGGCCACTGAAGAAAAGAGGCGCGATAGGGCATCAGGCTTGATGTTCTTAGAGCCCGGGCTGTAGGAGATCACAAACTCGAATCGAGTAAAAAACAGAGCCCAGCGAGCCTGGCGCGCATTAAGTCGTTTGGCAGAGCGAATGTACTCTAGGTTTCTATGGTCAGTCCAAACGATAAACGGAACAGTCGCCCCCTCCAACCACTGTCGCCATTCGCCTAGAGCTAGGCGGATGGCGAGCAGCTCTCGGTTACCCACATCGTAATTACGCTCAGACGGTGACAGGCGATGAGAGAAGAAAGCTCCTACGCCTACTTCGGACGCGTAAACCTCGACAGTGAACTGTCTAGACAAATCAGGGGTGACAAGGATGGGCGCGGACGTAAAGCGGCTCTTGAGGAGGTCAAAAACCCTCTGAGCGGAAGCGGACCATTTAAAGCACGTCTTGACGGACGTGAGGGCGGTCAGGGGAGAAACCACCGGTAAAGACGGTTCTCTAATAAACGTTGAAGGACACGGCGAACATGCAAGACATGAATCTGGAGTGATGGCGAGAAAATCAAAATATCGTCGAGATAAACGAAAACAAATATGTTCAGCATGTCTCTTAGGATGTCGGTGATCAGCGCCTGAAAGACAGCTGGGGCGTTTACGAGGCCGAACGGAAGGATCCGATATTCAAAGTGCCCTAACGGGGTGTTAAACGCTGTCTTCCACTCGTCCCCCTCCCTAATGCGTACGAGATGGTAAGCGTTATGCAGATCCAATTTGGTAAAAAACTTGGCCCCCTGCAAGATTTCGAAAGCTGAAGACATAGAGGAGCGGGTAACGATTCTTGACTGTTATGTCATTCAGCCCCCGATAATCAATGCATGGGCGCAGGGAACCATCCTTCTTCTTTTTTTTTCTTTTTTTTTTGCCCACAATAGAAAAATTTACATTTACAGTATCACAACATAAAGTTATATTCATATTACAGGGTGTACAGAACATAAAAGACAGGAATAAGTGAAAGAAATGAAAATAATAACAACCACAGATAAACAAGGTCACATTGACTTAGAGCATCCTTTAAATAGGAAGTCATAGAAAATGAGCAGAAATTAGAAGTGGTCCGGTATGCCCGTTAAGGGAGTTCCTTTATATATTCCCAAAGGGGAGACCATATGAGCCAGAATCTGTCAGATTTGTTATGTTTATCGTAGGTGAGCTTTTCAAGTGGTAACCATGTAGCGATTTGTGATGTCCACATTTTAAAGGATGGAGCCTGTGATGCAGACCAAAGTAACAAAATGCATTTTTTAGCTAAGTATACCAGGACAACGAATAGTTGTATTGCATCTTTTTTAAACAGACTGTTCACATTAAGATTCAATAAATACAAAGCTGGGGTCATCTCGAAGTGTAGTCCAAGAAGATCTTCCATCACACTATGTACTTTCTTCCAGTATAACAACATTTTGTCCTGTACCAAAAACAATGCATGAATGTTCCTTTATCTTTATTACACTTGAAGCATAGGCCTGTAGCGTTGGTAAACATCCTCTTAATACGCATCGGTGTAAGATATATTCTATTGAAGAATTTGAAATTGAGCTCATGGATCCCAATGGAGGTATATTTAGGGTACATGTTATCATATAGGACAGTCCAGTCATTCTCTTCAATGGTTTGACCAATGTCCTTCTCCCAGACTTCCTTCAGTCCCAGCAAGGCAGAGGTGCAATTGCTAGACAAGATATCATATGTCCTTGATATCGATCCCTTTAGACAGATTGGATTTAGTAAAATGTCTTCAATCTCTGTTATGTCCATTCTTAACTCTGCTTTATCTATCTTTAATTTAAAAAATATGTCGCAACTGAAATTATTTGTAAAAATCAGACTTTGGTAGTTTATATTGCTCCACAATCTGTTGGAAAGACTTTAGAGTTCCCTCTGAATATAGACAAGAAATTTTTGAGATTCCCAATTTCAGCCATGTTGAAAGCCCAATATTCTGTAATGTTAAGGGGAAATCAGGGTTGAAAGATAGTGGAGAAGACAAGGAAAGAGAGGCGGTTATTTTAAAATATGATTTAATATCTATCCAGGCTCGAAGAGTGTTTGATATGGTGTAATGTTCCAAAATATTTTTTTAGCTTTGTATAATTCTTAACAAATGGTAGAAATCGAATTGGTAGTGGAGAGCAAGTTGCTGCTTCCATATTATACCAGATAGAATTGGTCCTCTCACTGCACCAACTAATCATATTTTTTATCTGGGCTGCCCAATAATATAACTGAAGATTTGGCAAGGCAATTCCACCCTTGTCCTTTGGCTTCATTAGTTTGGAAATTTTGATCCGAGGCATTTTATTATTCCAAATAAACTTTGAAAGGTGTTTATTGAAGTCTTTGAAAAATGAACTTTTTAAATAACTAGGTATAGATTGAAATAAATATAAAAGCTTGGGAAGGATATTCATTTTAATTACATTTATTCGCCCTAGAAATGAAATCGGAAGTAAACACCAGGTTTTCAAATTGACCTTGATTTTTTTCTATAAGAGGGGTATAATTATTGTTTATAAGATCATTAAGTGAAGCTGTGATAAAAATACCAAGATATCTAAAGCCTTCGTCTGATATTTGGAAAGGGGAGATTAATTTTAGGTGTTCTAAAGAGGAGATATTTAAAGGTAATGCAATGGATTTTGAAAGATTTATTTTATAGCCAGAGAGACTACTGTAGTAAGAAATACATTCCAATAATACAGGAATAGACTGGTCTGGTTTAAACATAAATATTAATACGTCATCAGCATACAATGATGCGCGATGGTCTTCTCCTCCCACTGTAATGCCATGGAAATGTTTGATCTGTCTAATAAGTTCTGCTACGGGTTCAATGACAAGAGCAAAGGTGAAAGGGGGCAACCCTGCCTTGTGCCTCTCCCTATGCAGAATGAAGCTGAAGTGAGACTGTTCGCGACCACTGCAGCCTTAGGATTAGAGTAAAGCAACTCCATACATCTGATAAAATTATCCCCTAGGTTAAATTTCCCAAGAGTGGCAAACAAAAAGTCCCACTCAACTCTGTCAAAAGCTTTTTCAGCATCAAGGGAGAGAACAAGTGCAGGGTGCCTTTCCTTTTGAACAAAATTAATAATATTTAAAAGTCTGCGTATATTATCAGTGCCGTACCTCGATTTCACGAACCCTGTCTGATCTGGTTTAACAATCTTAGGTAATATGCTCTCCAACCTACACGCCAGAACTTTAGCCAGTATTTTAGAGTCTGTATTGAGGAGACTTATTGGCCTATATGATGCACAGTCTTGTGGGTCTTTGTCCTTCTTAAGTATTAGGCAGATATTTGCCGTTTTCCAAGTTTCAGGTATTATATCTTCATCTAAAGCAGCTTGTAAAGCAGGCATAAAAATATTAGAAAGTTCAGGCCAAAATGATTTATAAAATTCCGGGGAGAAACCATCAGGTCCTGGTGATTTATTAGATGGCATTGAATGTATTGCTGCCAAGACCTCTTCTGAAGTTATAGATGAGTTAAGGTAATTTTGGTCTTCATCTGAAATAACTGGGAGAGAAATATTATTAAAAAAAGTTTCAAATTCTGATTGTGATGCACTGTTTTGTGAACAATATAGTGATTCATAATAAGTTCGAAATGCATCATTTATAAGTGCAGGATCATATGTAGTGATGCCATCTGACATCTTTAGAGACTTAATTATTCTCTCAGATTGATACTTTTTTATCTGATATGCTAACAGTCTACTCGATTTATTTGCGTACTCATGATAATTTTGTTTGGAAAGAAACAGTAATTTTTTTATATGATTGGTGTGATCAAGATTTAGTTCGGCTCTTCAGCTGTATAGGAAATAATGTACCCCCGGATTGTAGCCTTAGCTGCATCCCACATTACAGCAGGGGTGACGGGTGAGTTTTTATTATCTGACCAATAGTTTTTTATTGAATCTCTAACTACATTACAAAATTTGGGGTCCGACAACATAGATGAATTCAGTTTCCATACCTTACTTCTTGTTGTCGGAGTCCCTAATGTAATATCAATCTGAACCGGAGCATGATCTGAGATAGCAATTGAGCCAATTTGACTAAGAGATGTAAGATTAAAAGAAGTGGTTGGGATAAAAATATAATCAATTCTTGAGTAAGAACCATGGGGATTGGAATAAAATGTGTAGTCTCTACTAAGAGGGTTCATTTCTCTCCAGCTATCAATTAAACCAGTCTCTTTGCACAGTTGTTTAAGAACCAAAGAGGATCTAGGATTGACTAGAGTGCCTGACGAGGATTTGTCCAATCTCTCATCCATCACGCAATTAAAGTCTCCGGCGCAGACTCCCAGTCCTTTACAGTGTTCATTGAATAACAAAATCATTTTGGATATGAATTTGGGAGAGTCTTCATTTGGTGCGTAAACATTTAACATAGTAATATGCTGGCCAAATATTAAGCCTGTGACCAAAATAAATCTACCCTCTGGGTCTCTAATTTGATTTTCAAAAATAAATGGCAAGTGTTTACTAATTAAAATAATCGTGCCTCTTTTCCTGGTGTTAGCTGCGCATGAAGAATAGTATACTTGACCCACCCAGTCCCGATTCAATTTCAGATGCTCGCTATCCGATAGAGGCGTTTCTTGAAGCATGGCAATTGTGGTTCTTTCTTTTTTTAGGAAAGTCAGTATTTTTTTCCTTTTTACCACATGTCCTAATCCCTTAACATTCCATGTCATAAACCTAGTCGAGCTCTGCATGATAATCAAGTGTGACCAAGTAATAGACTGTCAATGTAGTATTGAAAAAGAAAAAGTAAAACAACAAAAGTGTCTGATGGGCAAACATTTTAACATCAGTGAACAAAGTAACAAAATAGCAACATCCTCCCCCCACCCCAGGCTCTGTCCCCAACTGACAGGGCCAACCAAATACCCCTAAATTTAGGTCTCTGTACCCCATTGGGCTCAAGGCAAAAACAGTTATACCTGCTACCAACATAAGGTTCAGAATCATACCGGTTGTGAGAAACGCTAAAGTTAATCCGCTCCAGTAAGTAACATTAAACATTATCATCTCGGAATACTCATAAAAAAAATAAATAAAAAAAATGTAAAAAAATATAGAGACAGTATGTAAAGTCTCTGATGTAACCGTTACATGTAATTCCGAACAGATTAGAAACAAATATATGACGTATGAGAATCCGGAAAAATTGAAGTCACTCACTACCCTCTGAATATGGTGAAGTTTAAATAAAATAGGTAAGAATCTCTTTATCACTTATCTTGCAAGGTCTCTAGAAACTCCTTCACAGCAGTCGGTGTACTAAAAGTGCGAAGCTCCGACTCGTGAAGACAGCGCAACTTGGCCGGATACGCGAAACCACGGAACATCTTTCGATCGACTAGAATCCTCTTCACAGCGTCGAATTCCCGGCGTTTCCTCATCACTTCGACTGAAAGATCTTGATAGAAGTGGATCTGCTTGTCGTCGTGAGTGATCTGACGTTTTTTCAACGCTGCCTGCAGAATGCGTTCTCTGTCTGAGAAGCGCAGAAATCTGACAAGTACACTTCGTGGTGGGTCATTCACTCCTGGAGCAGGTGCAAGTGATCTATGCGCCCTTTCAATTTCGAGATTGAGATCAGAAGAGAGGTCGAGCCAGTCCGGTATAATTTCTCTCAGAAATTGAGCTAGCGGAGTAGATCTCTCAGCTTTTTCGGGTAGACCGACAATGCGAAGATTTTTGCGTCTTCCTCTGTTTTCTAGATCATCCACCTTAGTTTGAAGCTGGGCCACCATTTTCTTCAACGTCGAAAACTCACCCTCACGGGCCTGTAGAGTGTCTTCTGTGGTAGAGATTCTGTTTTCAGCTTCCGTTAAACGGGATTCGTTCGAGGACACTCTTTGTGATAAGTTGGATAAAGTCTCGTGCACTGCAGAAACAGAGGTGGATATGGCATCAAGACGACTTTCGATAGTGTCAAAACGACCATCGATGTTCCCCAATCGAGCACTAAGCGCTCGTATTTCGTTCAAAACTAGGTCAGTTTGTTCCGATGGGGATGAAGACGTTTCTGCTGACGCAGTTTGTTTCTTCTTTTTCTGTGATCGCGAAGTTGTGAAAAGTTGAAAGTCCTTTGGATCTTGAGTCTCAGACATATTAGCCGTGTGCAGAGTCTATTAATTAGGAGATTCTTTGACTTAAACCAAAGAGAGTAGTAATTTATTAAGCAATCAGGAGCGGAGCTACAATTTAAGCGGCCATCTTCTCCAGCGTCCGCGAGCGCCCCACCATCCTTCTTCTTAACAAAAAAAAACCCTGCCCCGGCGGGAGAAGAGGAGGGAACAATGGTACCGGCGTCGAGCGCAGTAGATAAATAATCTTCGAGAGCCTGACGCTTGGGGGCCGACAGCGAGTAAAGTCTTCCGCGGGGGGGAGTGGTTCCCGGGAGAAGCTCGATCTTACAATCATATGAACGATGCGGAGGGAGAGAAGCGGCCCGGGACCGACAGAACACCGTCCGCAGATCGTGATAATCCTCCGGCACCCCTGTTAAATCGCCAGGCTCCTCCTGAGAGAGAGAGAGACAGAGGAAATGGGGGGAATAGCAGACATTAAACATTTCACATGACAAGAGACATTCCAAGAAAGGATGGTATTCTTAGACCAATTAATAGAGGGATTATGTCGAACTAACCAGGGATGGCCTAAAACAATAGGAGCAAACGGTGACTGAAAAATAAAAAAGGAAATGGTCTCGCTGTGATTACCAGAGACAGTGAGGGTCGAGGGTAACGTCTCACGCTGAATCCTGGGGAGAGAACTACCATCCAAGGCTAACAGGGCCGTGGTCTGAGTCTACTGTTGTGCAGGTAAGTGAGGACCCAAGAGCGATGTAACTGAAATATAGTTCTTTAATGAAAGTTCTTTGCAGCACAATAATGAACACAGAATCTTCTCCTTGAGAGGTAAAAGTTAACACAAACAACCCGCAGAGAGGGCGATGAATAAAGGAAGCTTCTTCAGAGCGAGACCGTGGGGACCAGACTTCTAGCAGCGTGGGGCGAACTGAACAGAACACAAATATATCCAGATAATTATCAGAGAAAAGAACGTAGTGAGGCGGATGCCAACAGGACAGGACAGGACTGGACAGCGACAAGTTTAGACAATGGTTTGTTTCAACGTGTGAAACTCAAGAGAGACTCAGACAACGAAAGCAGCGAAAGCAGAGAAAGAAGTAGAGATCTAATCAGCGGGAAGCGGGAACAGGTGGGAAGGGAATTAACGGAGAATTAAGGGGAGATGAAGAGCAGCTGGAGGAAGAGAGAAAGGGGGAGAAGTAACCTGAAAGGGCCAGCAGAGGGCGAAAGTGTAGAGGGAAAGAACAAGAACAAAACATATAATGACAGGATAAGACAAGACATGACAGTAAGGATATTTGGTATGCAAAATTTAGAAGGGAATTTAGGGTCTCGAAATATGTGAGCTATGAACTAAATTAAACTGTCCTTATTGTACCATATTAGGTAATGAAATGTATAATGGAATTAGACGCATTCGACAACCATTATAAATTAGATAAATCACAAATAACGAGATTATTTGTCTTAATAGATTCTCCACCATTGAAATCGTAATACAATGTCTAGTTTTATCAGCTCACAATTTCTACTGTAAAGAATTATCTTTAATAAGTGAATTATGATTAATTCACTTATTGGAGTGATATTATTCTCATGGCTTATTGAAAATAATATGACACGTATTTAGGTACAGCTTTGAAGCGAAAACTTTTAGAAACAGGGATGAAATTATTTATCAAAATATACCACAGTCACGTCGTCATTGAACACAGACAAACTTTATTACTATTCTAAACATAAATCTAATCTAACACATATATACATGAGACAGGTTGGTGAAAAGAGTGATCAGTACAGTGAAAATGAACTTTATGGAGTCTGTTGACAATACCTTAAGAACAATTTATACTTCTTTGAGTCTACATCGATTTGCTATCGGATTACCCAAATTATTTAATAAATCCACCAGCACTTTGAGCACAATATTGGCACAGAGAAGTCTGCTTTAACTCTATGTGGAAGATCAAGAGGGCAGGCTGCGGAGGGGCCTTTCTGACCAATGATGACGCCTGGGCCGTTTGATTTATGATGATGAAGAATTACAGGATTGCAAAGGTTGAAAACTCTAGATTCAAGTCATATCGTTTAAATTCTTCTGCATGTATAATACTATATATACCTAGTTGAATGGAATGCTTCATGAATCATAGCAGCAATAACAATACAGAGCATTGCGGCTTTCCTCACAAGAGCGAACATTTGGACAAACATACACACACACTCATACAATCACAAACCAGGCACATGTGGCAGTGGACTTAACATGCTGAAGCAGCGCATATATAGCAGGTGAGTGTTTCAAACAGCTAAACAGAGTGCAGCTAAATGGAACACAATACAGCGTCTTCAAAACTGAACTTAAACATTACACGCATATTAAAATTATGATGGTTGTGGCATCTCCTGTTATTTGAAAACAGACAGTTCAAAACTGGTGCGCGCTTACTAAGATTACCATGGTAACCTGAAGGAAGAACAGACAGACACGCGTCGTGCCCATTCTTCCATTCTTTCAGAGTTGGGCAGTGAATCGCCACATAATGACAAAATATGATTAATTATATTTTGATTATGCAATCTTTTATTTATTTTTTTATTTTAACCCCTTTTCTCCCCAATTTGGCATTCCCTATTCCCACTGCTTACTTACTAAGTGGCGCGGTTGCTCACCTCAGTCCAGGTGGTGGAGGAAAAGTCTCAGTTGCCTCCATTTCTGAGACAGTCAATCCATGCATCTTATCACGTGGCTTGCTGTGCATGACACCACGGAGACTCACATGTGGAGGCTCATGCTATTCTCCATGATCCACGCACAATTTACCACATGCCCCATTGAGAGCGAGAAACACTAATCATGACCACCAGGAGGTACCCCATGTAACATAGCCTCACTGGCTACCAGGACAATTTGGTTGCTTAGGAGACCTGGCTGGAATTGCTCAGAACACCCTGGATTCAAACTCGCAACTCCAGGGGTGGTAGTCAGCATCAATACTCGCTGAGTTACCCAGGCCCCCAATTATGCAAGTGTGGGACAACTTAACAGCAGAAGGGAAATAAACACCGGGAAGCAGGGTTTCTCCTGACACAGGTAGGATTTGTAATCACCACTTCAATGCTTTACAACTTCACAAATTCGTTAGATTCACAGCATGTAGTCAAAAAACATGAGCTTCACAGGATCATAATAATTTCAACACATCATCTTCGCAAACATAACAGATTAAACAGCTTCAGGAGCACCGTGGCCTTGCTTTTGCCAGACTCTCTCTCGCTCTCTGCTGGTAGTATGGCTGTTTATATGCCGGTCTCTCCATGCTCACTGGAATTCGAGACAGGTGTTAAAAATAATCTAGCTCAGGTGCAAGCACCCTTATGCCTCCTACACACTACACGACTTTCAAAGACGTCGGATCGTGGTACCATTCATATTACACAACTGTGTGTCTTGTCATTGAAGTCGTAGCGTTTTCAAATTACACGACAAACTGGCGACAGGGGTGAACACATTACAAAACATTTAACTTTTGACGAATCCCCCAACAACTCTGCCTGGACTCCAAATTATGTTTCACAACAGAGTACATGCGAGAAGTGATACAAGATATGAAAACAAATGCATGATCATATGTTACGCATTTCAGTATGTGATGTGTATGGCAGGGTAGGCATTATAAGCAAGAGCTTCAGCCTACACCTGTTTCAGACTGAAGGAAATATGCTGTTGTTTGTCAGCTCAACTGTGTTGAAACTAAGTTGTCTGTCTGAAATAAATAAACCAAACTGTATGTTTTTAATCACCTTAAGGCATCATATATTTTATTGGTTACAATATGAAAAAGTACCTCCTACTGAAAAATTTGCTTACCTGACTGTCCAAGAGAATTGGCAAACTCTTCTCTTTCTCCACCTGGTTGTGTTACAGTTCAGATGAAACAAATCTGGTGCACCTGCCAATGTTCCACAAATTTTTCCTCCATTTCTTCGGTCCAAAGAGACTTTCTTGATACCGCAGTCATGCTAGTTTAATTTCTATTGCAGGTACATCAGGACTCCTCCCACTGAAACATTCTGTGCCCCATTTCTTGCTCTCTCATTGGCTGTAGGTCAACGCTACAGTTGTATTCAGTCAAAACATATTTTACATTGCACGATTTGGAATCGCAGACAGGTCCAGGTATTTAAAATTCTAGATATCTCACTGACAGCATGCCGGCGCTTCTCTCAAAACGTGTCTTTGATACATACATGGTAAATGGTCTGACCTTAGAGTTTACCAAAGCGCTTTACACTGTGTCCCAATCACCCAGTCACACACACACACACACACTCACACACCAATGGCGGCAGAGCTGCCATGCAAGGTGCTAGCCTGCCATTGGGAGCAACTTGGGCCTTGCCCAAGGACACTTCGGCATGTGGAGTCGTGTGGGCTGGGAATTGAACCGCCAACCCTGCTATTAGCAGCCGACCTGCTCTACCACCTGATCAACAGCCGCCACATACATTGTGATCATCACTCGCTCCCGTGAGTGATGATCACGTACACTGTGATCATCACTCACGGGAGCGAGCTCTGATTTGCCTACTATGTCAGGCTTTTGTCAGCGATCTCCACAAAACTTTCGGCGAGCGAAAATCGGGCTTAAAATCATGTAGTGTAAACTTAGCATTACCGCTTTCTCTCTCACCGGATGGACGCTTGACTACGCCCCTGCTGCCATAGCAATCTTTTGTACATTTGGTAACATATTATTTTATAAAAGCCTATAATAATGAATAGACAATACACTGGAACAACAAGACACAATGCAGCAGCCATAGACATTTGTCAGACATGATATTATATATACAGTAATGAACATGTAATTGCCCCTCGAGTACTCGACGAGTTAATACAAGTCTCAGGTGTCCCCAGAATGTGTCTGTCAAGTTTCAGCACAAAATAACTCACAGATCATTTATTCTATCATGCCTGTACACCCCTGTTTTGTAGCCCTGTTCCAAATGGGCTGTGTTAGTGTCTGTAGCTTTAAATGTAAATGAGCTGCGGCTCCACACACCTTTCTGGAAGTGGGATGTGCCTTTCCTGCTGCTGCCATGGATACCCGGGTGACAACAATTGACTTAGTCAATCATCTTACTGTATTGTACATAACAAAGGTTGAGTTATGAAATAAGAAAAACAGCTATAGTTGTAGAAAATACTCGTAATATATAATTTCATATTTGTTTTTAAAATAATGACAGTTTTATTACACAGAAAAGCTTCATTGCATGACCACTCAAGTGGGACTGTAGAGGATGCAAACCTAATCAGGCTAATCAGAGCTACAGCTTCATTGTTATGGAATAAGGTAGTTAGGGACTAGTTGCTACATTACACAAAGCACAACAAGCATTTTTCATGCAACGTGCAAACATGCAAATTCAGAAAGCCAAATTGCAAACATTAACAATGTATAAAGTGCAAAATATATGACTTGCAAAACTGAAGTACAGACAGTTGGTATCTATCCATCCTTGATCTTTAGCTTGGAAGCAAATCCAGCATTCTGTTGACCCTTGTTGATAAAGCAGTCTGACTTAAAATGGTTTGCACAAACATATAGGGATTTTCCTATTGTTGTGCGCACATTGCCATCAAAAATTAAACTAATCCACTTGGTCTTCAGTGGCTCAGATTACATGGAGTACATGAAGACTTTTGTGTTCACTCTTGCAGCCAACAACAGAACATTTGGCATATTTACCTTGTAGTTCAGACATTCTCAAGTTAGCACAAGTGGCTCTAGCAAGGAGATAAATATGGTGGACTGTGCGCTGCTTGCTCCGGTTATAATGAGGGCGGATCTAAGCTATTCAGACGGATCTCTTCGCCAGCTGTGAGCATTACCTTTCCCCTTTTGATCTCATAAGAGGCTGCAAACAGAATGGCTTTTTCAGAGACACTGTTTTTTATTGATGGACAAAGGAAAGTAATGAAGGGATGGTCTTTTACCATATTTTGTGATTGTCTACATACACTGGGGAAACATAAATATGCTCAAAAACAATGAAAAGTGGATTTTGAATTATATGTCCCCTTTCAATCTTAACTTTTTTGATTCAGCCTTTGTTTAGTGTCATGAACCAAACCAAACCATGAATTCAGTATCGATAACTGAACTGTGAGATGAGTGAACCGTTACAACCCTAATGCTCACTGTTTCAAAAGTATACACTAAAGGCATTAACAGTATGGGAGTTAACATGATTTTAGTATGATAAACAAACCTTTTATTTGTGTATAAGTTATTGCCAGTTATACAACTTAAAGAATATTTAATGTCAACAAACCCTAAAACCCTAAAATGACTAAATTACAATCTAAACAATTTACAGCTAATAAACAAGTTTTAACAGAAGAATTAATGTAAGTGCTTTTATAAAATTATAAGCTTCACATCTCTGCCTTTAAACCCTCCAGATATTTGCTCCATTCACTTCCATTGTAATTGCCTCACTGTAACCTCGACTTTTGCTTGGAAGGACAAGTCTAAATAATTTTTGTGGTAATCATCATTATGCCACAAATTATGACGATTGAGCTAAACTTGTACTGAACACTGAATATGCCTTTAAAATTTGTTTTGTTGGTGTAACCTAATGTTTTCAGGTTGATTCAGTGATGTTTAATAATATTTTTGACTTTACAACATGAAGCACATTATAAGGTTAACATTTTGTTTTATGTAGAATGCATATAGTGAACTGAGTGAACTGAAGGTTGCTGTGCCTGTGTGATTTCATAATCTTTATATTGATATTGTTTATTGTTATGTCATTATTCTAATAACTATGGAATACTAATAGTTGATAATTATGCAGTGCAGGTGCAGTTTGTACTACTATCAGCACACTAGAAATATTATAAGTGTCAAACATTAACAGAACAGCATACAGCAATTAATTATGTGTTTACACTTTTTTTAATGCCCCTCATTAGAAGTGTTGCACAATGTTTTCTTGTGCATACCACATGCTACAAACCAGTGCAGTAAACAGCCAAGGCATTCCATTTGATTAAATACATGGTAAACATGCAAGACCGCAGTTCCTGTTATAATATATACAAGTCCGTAATAGCTCTAAACAGAACTCTCTCTGCATTTCACAGGTGAGCTGCAAGGCTGCAGTGGTGTTCTTCCAGTATGGCGTCATGGCCAGTTTCTTCTGGTTATTGGTGGAAGGTCTTTATCTCCATGCTCTACTGGCTGTATCCTTCTTCTCTGAGAGGAAGTACTTTTGGTGGTACATTCTCATTGGATGGGGTGAGTGTGTGCTTGTTTCTCAGCATCAGTATAATAGAGATAAATTGCCCTGAGGTCTTATAAATCTTCTCAACTTAAGAGCAGCACCTGTCAAATGTGAAAGACAAATTGATCACTAAAGTCAATAGGACTTTGAGCGTGTACACACTTACGACTTGGTAATTAACCTCTCAACGTCATAAATGTACAGTAATAGTGTTGAGAAATGTTTCACATGACACACATTTCTTTAAAATTACAATTCTTAAAGCAGGATCGGATCTACAGTTGAAGTCAGAAGTTTACACACCTTAGCCAAATACATTTAAACTCAGTTTATCACAATTACTGACATTTAATCATAGAAAACATTTGCTGTCTTAGGTCAGTTAGGATCACTAATTAAGAATGTGAAATGTCAGAATAATAGTAGAGAGAAGGATTTATTTTAGCTTTTATTTCTTTCATCACATTCTCAGTCGGTAAGAAGTTTACATACACTTTGTTAGTATTTGGAAGCATTGCCTTTAAATTGTTTAACTTGGATCAAACATTTTGGGTAGCCTTCTACAAGCATCTCACAATAAGTTGCTGAAATTTTGGCCCATTCCTCCTGACAAAACTGGTGTAACAGGTTTGTAGTCCTCCTTGCTTGCACACGCTTTTTCAGTTCTGCTCACAATTTTTCTATCGGATTGAGGTCAGGGCTTTGTGATGGCCAAGCCAATACCTTGACTTTGTTGTCCTTAAGCCCTTTTGCTACAAATTTGGAGGTATGTTTGGGGTCAATGTCCATTTGGAAAACCCATTTGTGACTGAGCTATAACTTCCTGGTTGATGTCTTGAGATGTTGCCTCAATATATACACATCATTTTCCTTCTTCATGATGCCATCTATTTTGTAAAGTCCACCAGTCTCTCCTGCAGCAAAGCACCCCCACAACATGATGCTTCCAACCCCATGCTTCACATTTGGGATGTTGTTATTCAGATTGCAAACCTCAAACTTTTTCCTCCAAACATAACTATGGTCATTATGGCCATAGAGTTCAATTTCATTAGACCAGAGGACATTTCTCCAAAAAGTAGGTTTTTGGAGAAATGAAAGACTTTGTCCCCATGTGCACTTGCAAACTGTAGTCTGGATTTTTTTATGGAGCTGTGGCTTCTTCCTTGCTGAGCAGCCTTTCAGGTTATGTCGATATAGGACTTGTTTTTACTGTGGATAAAGATACTTGTCTACCTGTTTCCTCCAGCATCTTCACAAGGTCCTTTGCTGTTGTTCTGGGATTGATTTACTTTTCGCACCAAACTACGTTCATCTCTAGGAGACAGAATGCATCTCCTTCCTGAGCTGTATGATGGCTACATGGTCCCATGGTGTTTATACTTGGGTACTATTGTTTGTACATATGAACGTGGTACCTTTGGGCATTTGGAAATTGCTCCCAAGGATGAACCAGACTTGTGGAGGTCCACAATGTTTTTTCAGAGGTCTTGGCTGATTTCTTTTGATTTTCACATGATGTCAAGCAAAGAGGCCGAGTTTGAAAGTAGGCCTTAAAATACATCCACAGTGTAAGGCTGGCACCAGGATGACTATGCAACTCTGCAAGAACCAAGTCAAAAAAACTCTCACACAGAAGAACATCTCCACATGAAAAACACACCATACAGAGCAAGGACCATAAAACAAAATTTTCAACCACATCTGCCCCCCTCTCTTACGTATCTCACTTCTGGTCATTTTAGATTCACCTAAAACTAAGTAATTACTTATTCTGTTCTATAATGTAAAAGTTTTTTTATCATACATGTTTGGTATCATTCAAAATGTGCGACTGGTACTATGGTCTCCTCACCACAACTGATCATATCTGGTAATACAGTTTTAACAATGTAAACAAATTCTGGCCATTGCTTGGGGGTGTGCTTACCTCCTGGGTCTTTCATCTAAATTACCTCCTGCATGCAGATAAAGTATGACCCCAGGACTTCCAAACATAACCACTCCTAAAATTCCCTTTGTTTATGTTTTCTCTGGTTTGAGTATTTAAGAAATTTGACACATTGTTCATGGATTCTGTATTCAGATCTCCCACACAATTGCTGTGTCGTTTCTCTACGACGTATGCAAATTTGAATTTCTTATGTTTGGTAAATGCTTGAATCCAATGCAACTTTAATACAATTATTATGCTTGGTTCACTGATAGCTTTGATTTTTATTGATTATTTTAATTGGATTGTTTGAATGTATTTCTATTACCTGGTAAAATAAATTTTTATTATAATTCATTCTGAAGGACTGTTTTCAGGTATATTTATTATTAACTACAAATCTATGGTCAGAGTTGGCTTAACTAAGCTACTTCAGAAGTATCCAATTAGTTAAGTATGTACTAAAAGGCTAAACGGTGAACCGAGAATCTATAACAGAACTTAGCCAAGTAGAATTAAACAGGAGTATTAAGAGTAGGACTGAGAATCTGTAAAACAGAACTTAATTGACTGAGGATAAATGGTGTGTCGAGAATCTATACTGAACTTAGCCAAATAAGACTAAATGGATAAAGCCGAGAACCTATAAGGACTATATATCTGAGTTTATAGTTAAAGGACCTGCGTCTGGCCGGTACAGGACCCAAATAACATTGAAATAAAAATGCAGTTTAGAAGAGAGAATTACTAAAAATAATAAGATACAAAACTAAAATTCAGAGCATAGATACATCAATTAGGTTTTTCATAATTGGAGTCAGATGAAATAAAGACAAAATAAATGATAAGATTAATAAAACATTGAACTCAAATCAAATTATGCACGAAAAGACAGAACGAACAGGAGACCTTCAGCCATGCTATTGGATGCCGCCATTGGACCGATAGGTGGACTCCCTTCAACAGGAACACCTCCAATTTAGTACACCTCCTATCAGAAGCTAATTGGCTAATTGTCAAAAGGCTTGACATCATTTTCTGGAATTTTCCAAGCTGCTTAAAGGCACAGTTCTCTTGGTGTATGCAAACTTCTGACCCACTGGAATTGTGATATAGTCAATTAAAAGAGAAACAATCTGTCTGTAAACAATTGTTGGAAAAGTTCTCATGTCATGCACAAAGATGTCCTAAATGACTTTCCAAAACTATAATTTGCTATTATTAAATTTGTGGAGTGGCTACAAAATTTGTTTGAATGACCTAAGTGTATGTAAACTTATCTTCAACTGTATATTTCAGGATCAATTAAGGTTTATTAAGGCAATTAAGGCTAACTGGCATTCCCACTTGTTTTATTGAATTCCTAATTACCTTGTAGACCTACTACAGAAGAAAATCTGTGTAAACATGCTTTCAGACAGATACTTAAAATGTATAACAAATATTTAAATATTTTACAATATTGATTTCTATTTTTATTTTATTTATTTATTTCATTTTATTTATTTACAAAATGTTGCAAGTAAGTGTGTTTGATGTGCATGGTAGGAGTTCCAGGTGTCTTCATAACAATCTGGAGCATCACAAAAGCTTATTTACATGATATTGGGTAAGTAAATACTGCTTGTTCACAGAACAGCACTCCTAACTTTGCTTCTTCATTACATTTTTAAATACACATTCATGGGAGGAGAAACAAGTCCCTACTGCCTCAACTTGTTGTAACCACTGTACTTAAGGGTAACAATGAAAAGCAAGTTATTTGAGAAAAGAATGTGCTTGCCTTTATGAATGTATGAGCTCTATAGAATATCTGCCTTCTGCACACCCTCTGCCAATAGCTACAATACAGCTGACAGTGTAAATCCTATTTCAACAATCTTCACTCTGGGCTGTTCTTTGTGTTGAAAAATGGCATGCCGTCATAGAGGTCAGGAGACTATATTTAGAGCCTCTATAGCATTTCTTGTAGTGACTTAAATGGGTATTGTTTCCTTTTGACAGATGCTGGGATTTTATTGATGATGATCTGTGGTGGATTATAAGAACCCCTGCTTTGATAACAATACTGGTGAGTGACAGAATTGCTAAAATGTAATGTGAATTTGAAGGTAATGTGGATGGTGGTAAATGAAGTACTTCAGATAGAACCCAATCAGTTTATACTGTTTTTCTAGATGAACTTTATTCTCTTCATTTGTATCATCCGGATACTTCGACAAAAAATCAGTTGCCGAGATATTGGGAGAAATGACTCACACCAGTACTCGTGAGTTTATATTGAAATAAATATTGTCCATAAATGCTAAGGTCTTATTTGCACAGTATTAACTTACTTTTTTTTTTCAACCTATGCCATTTCATTTGATTTGCAGGAGACTGGCAAAATCAACTCTACTTTTGATTCCTCTGTTTGGAATAAACTACATAATCTTTGCCTTCATGCCTCATCACATAGAGTCTAATGTGCGTCTGGTGTTTGACTTGATCCTGGGGTCCTTTCAGGTAGGCAGTAGGGGACTGAAACAAACACACAAACAGTCTTACTCTGCTAGAAGCTTTGCTTATTTAGTCTGGATTCCCTAAATGGCAGTAGAATACCAAAAATGTCCAAAATGACAGACTCACCATGGGATCTGCCAGCTTGCTTCAACCCCAGACATCCCCAGTGATGTTTATTCCCTTTGTGTTTGTTATTCAGCCAGATTGAATAGATGTATGTGGACAGATAAAATGGGCTTAACTACTTTAACTGACCGTGCATCATTTCTCCAAGTCAAATGAGTTAAAATTTTAAGGTGCACTCGGTAATTGTTTCCTCATTAAGTTTAAAGGTTTTATCCTAAATAAATAGTCATTTTAAAAATAAATGTATACAATAATGAGCAATCACATGCTATTAAGACTCCAGTAATATACTGTATCAATAACCTTAGAAAAGCTGTTTTATTCTTTATTCTCAATTGATTGTCAAAATTCTCAATTAATTACATGATGTCCCGATTAATTAATCGCGATTAATCGCATAAACACATATTTGCTGAAAGCCCCTCATATAACAATAATTCAATATATAATGATTAAATAATTATACATAGTTATATTTAAATATAAAAAAAAATATTTATATATATAATCAGATAATAAATATTTAATCAGATAATTAAAATGCATTACATTCTTGTGGCAGAAGAGTTAATTATTGATAAGACAATACAAAAAGCAGCTTTAGGATACAATGTATTGTTTACTACCCTATTATTAAACATAAGGCAATCATTGGCATACAGTTGGAATTTGCGCTCCATCAAGTGTTTTATCGCAAGAACGTGACGCATGTATGATCGTCCTGCTGCAGATCGTATTGACTGCCTTGTCTGTTTTCCTTCAGGGATTTTGTGTCGCTGTCCTGTACTGTTTTCTAAATGGAGAGGTAATAATATAAGCATGCAATATTCTTTCATGTATTATTTTATCAGTGAGAGGCATGCAAATACCATTTACAGTGGCCCCAAGACTTATTTTGACACAAGTCATGTGTAAAAGTGCATGAATGTCATTGCATTAGATAACAAAATATCAAAGCATCTGCAAACAAATTCTGCTTTTTTAGTTCTCCTCAATTTCACATACTGTAGGTGTCTTAGCAATAGTTAATCATCTATTTTGGGGAAATTACACAAAAAGGTAATCCACCACAGATTACTAATTACTTCCCTAAATTTTTACTTCCCATATTATTTTACTGATTACTTCATCTAAAAAAGTTGTCGTGTTACAAATTACTCTACTTTTAAGTTACTGTCTAAAACACTTTTCAAAGAAAAGTTTGTTTTTCCACTCAATTCAAAATAATGTATATAAAATTAAAATATCTATACAGTCCCTTCAGCTGTTACAGAAACACAAACACAGCAAAAATTATTTTAGCCTATTTTTAAGATTTACACATTTCAATTTCATATCACAATTACATTTAATTAAATTATGTAACTTTTAAGAAAATGTATTTCTAAAACTTGTTTTTGTTAGTTAGTTAGTTAAAGATTACTTAATTTATATTATTGGAATTCTGTTATGAAATTGAAATATGAAATTGTGAATTTTAAAATATTTTATTTGTGAAGACATGCATATGAACATAATTCATGTTTTAAATGTCCATCCATCCATCCTCAATCGCTTATCCGAAGTCGGGTCGCGGGGGCAGCTGCTCCAGCAGGGGGCCCCAAACTTCCCTATCCCGAGCCACATTAACCAGCTCTGACTGGGGGACCCCGAGGCGTTCCCAGGCCAGTGTGGAGATGTAATCTCTCCTCCTAATCCTGGGTCTTCCCGAGGCCTCCTCCCAGGTGGACGTGCCTGAAACACTTCCCTAGGGAGGTGGCCAGGGGGCATCCTTACCAGATGCCCAACCACCTCAACTGACTCCTTTCGACGCAAAGAAGCAGCGGCTCTACTCCGAGCTCCTCACGGATGACTGAGCTCCTCACCCTATCTCTAAGGGAGAAGCCCGCCACCCTTCTGAGGAAGCCCATTTCGGCCGCTTGTACTCGCGACCTAGTTCTTTCGGTCATGACCCAGCCTTCATGACCATAGGTGAGGGTAGGAACAAAAATTGGCCAGTAGATCGAGAACTTTGCCTTCCGGCTCAGCTCTCTTTTCGTGACAACGGTGCGATAGAGCGAGTGCAATACCGCCCCCGCTGCCCCGATTCTCCGGCCAACCTCCCGCTCCATTGTCCCCTCACTCGTGAACAAGACCCCGAGGTACTTGAACTCCTTCACTTGGCACAATACCTCCTTCCCTACCTGGAGTACGCACTCCATCGGTTTCCTGCTGAGAACCATGGCCTCAGATTTAGAGGTGCTAATCCTCATCCCAGCCGCTTCACACTCGACTGCCAAGTGATCCAGTGAGAGCTGAAGGTCACGGACCGATGATGACATGAAGACAACATCATCTGCAAAAAGCAGCGATGAGATCCCCAGCCCACCGAACCGCACACCTTCCCCACCCTGACTTCGCCTCGATATCCTGTCCATGAATATCACAAACAGGATTGGTGACAAAGCAAAGCCTCGGTGGAGACCAACCCCCACATGGAATGAACTCGACTTCATGCCGAGGACCCGGACACAGCTCTCGCTTTGGACGTACAGGAATTGGATCGCCCTAAGAAGGGACCCCCCCACCCCGTACTCCCGCGGCACCTCCCACAGTATCTCCCGGGGGACCCGGTCATACGCCTTCTCCAGATCCACAAAACACATGCAGACCGGATGGGCATACTCCCAGGGCCCCTCCAGGGTCCTTGCGAGAGTAAAGATCTGGTCCGTCGTTCCACGGCCAGGGCGAAAACCGCATTGTTCCTCTTCAATCTGAGTTTCAACAATCGGCCAAACCCTCCTCTCCAGCACCTTGGAGTAAACTTTACCAGGGAGGCTGAGAAGTGTGATACCCCTGTAGTTGGCACACACTCTCTGATCCCCCTTTTTGAAGAGGGGAATCACCACCCCGTTCTGCCACTCCTTAGGCACTGTCCCAGATTTCCATGACATCCATGACACCCCCTCCACATCCAAAGCTTTCAGCATTTCTGGTCGGATCTCATCAATCCCCGGGGCTTTGCCACTGCAGAGTTGTTTGACTACCTCAGTGATCTCCCCCAAGGAAATAGAATCTGATCCCCCATCAGCCTCCGGCTCTGCCTCTAGCATAGAGGGCATGTTGGGATTTAGGAGTTCTTCAAAGTGTTCCTTCCACCGCCCAATAACCTCCTCGGTGGAGGTCAAAAGCGTCCCATCTAAGCTGTATACACCTTGGATGGTTCCCCGTTTCCACCTCCTAAGGTGGTGGACGGTTTTCCAGAAGCACTTTGGTGCGGACCAAAAGTCCTTCTCCATGGCTTCTCCGAACTTTTCCCACACCCACTCCTTTGCCTCCCTCACGGCCGAGGCCGCAGCCCTTCGGGCCTGTCGGTACCTTGCAACTGCCTCCGGAGACCTCCGGGACAACAAATCCCGGAAGGCTTCTTTCTTCAGTCGGACGGCTTCCCTGACCACCAGTGTCCACCACGGTGTTCGATGGTTACCACCCCTTGCGGCACCTAAAACCTTGAGGCCGCAGCTCTCCACCGCGGCTTCGGCAATGGAAGCTTTGAACATTGCCCACTCTGGTTCAATGTCCCCAACCTCCGCAGGGATGCCTGAAAAGCTCCGCCGGAGATGTGAGTCGAAGATCTCGTGGACCTCCAAACGTTCCCAGTTCACCCGCACTACTCGCTTGGGCTTCCCAGGTCTGTCCAGAGTCTTTCCCCACCCCCTGATCCAACTCACCACCAGATGGTGATCGGTTGACAGCTCTGCCCCTCTCTTCACCAGAGTGTCCAAAACATATGGCCTCAGATCCGATGACACGATTACAAAATTGATCATCGACCTTCGGCCTAGGGTGCTCTGGTACCACGTACACTTATGAGCATCCTTATGTTCGAACATGGTGTTTGTTATAGATAATCCATGACTAGCACAGAAGTCTAATAACAAACATCCACTTGAGTTCAGATCGGGGAGGCCGTTCCTCCCAATCACACCTTTCCAGGTGTCCCTGTCATTTCCCACGTGTGCATTGAAGTCACCCAGCATCACTATGGAGTCCCCTACTGGGGCCCTATTCAGGACTCCATTCAGGGTCTCCAAGAATGCCGAATACTCTGAACTGCTGTTCGGTGCATATGCACAGACAACAGTCAGAGTTTCCCCCCCCCCACAACCCGTAGGCGTAGGGAGGCGACCCTCTCGTCCACCGGGGTAAACTCCAACATAGCGGCGCTCAGCTGGGGGCTCGTGAGTATCCCCACACCCGCCCGTCGCCTCACACCCTGGGAAACTCCAGAGAAGAATAGAGTCCATCCCCTATCGAGGAGTACGGATCCAGAGCCAAAACTGTGCGTCGAAGTAAGCCCCACCAGATCCAACTGGTAACGCTCCAGCTCCCTCACCAGTTCCGCCCCCCAGTGAGGTGACATTCCACGTCCCCAGAGCTAGCCTTTGCTGCCCGGGTCTGGTCCGTCGAGGCCCACGGCCTTCACTGCCACCCATATGGCAGCGCACCCGACTCCTGATTCACTGTAATCTGATTGCAAGAATTTGAAATGTAATGCTTTACACTACATTTAACTCAAATGTAATCAGATAAAAGAAACTAAACTTTGTTCAGCATCTTAAGTTTTGACATCTTACACTAATGTTTGACTACCAAACACTTCAAATGTCAACAAATCAAATCAAATAATTTTATTGTCACTCAACCATATGCACAAGTGCAACAGTAGGTGAAAGTCTTGTGTGCAGTTCCGAGCAACATAGAAGCATGACAGTGATGAGACATATAACAATTTACAATAAACATCAGATTTACACAACACAATTTACATATCTAATGTACACATAATTACACACAACACAATATACAAATAATAATATACAATGTACAGTATACAATACACACAGTATACAATACAAATAGTATATATAATATATACAGTAGGTTGTATTGTGCGGTATTGACATTCAGGCTTTCAGTTGATAGTCAATTGCCAGTGTGTTGTTAAGAGAGAATATCATTTATGACAGTCCAAATGTCTTCATTTTAGAGTACGATCTATCATTTTATCATTCCAAACTTCTTTTGTTTGTAAAAATAAATGCCAGTTGCTCTGATCACTTGTAGTCTAATGCAATCACATTTACACATTAAAACTTTTTGGGTCCGCTGAATATGATCCATGTACTTTGGTACTGTGTGTGTGCTCATCTGCTAGGAACATATTGACATCACAGTCATTATCTATTCTGTTATCATTCTATTTTTTTCTTCTCTTTGACTCATACTCACGCTCTCCAGGTTCAGTCTGAGATAAAACGAAAATGGAGGCGGTGGCACATGCAGAGATTTCTGGGAGCTGACACCAAGTACCAGCAGCCCTCGATGACAAGCAATGACATCAACTTCAGCTCTCAAATCACTATGATGACTAAATGCAGCCCTAACACACGCAGGGCCTCCGCCTGCCAAGATGACTTCTCTACTGTCTGAGTGCAGAGTGATGCTCTGTCTATGATGAGAGACAGAGACCAATGAGTCTGTGCTTTGCAAGCACTCACACCACCATCACTCATCTCCAAGGTTGCAGCTCAACTCTATCCTGTAGTAACTTTGCATCTCACTGCTCAGTAGCAATGGATCGGAAACACGCACCTCAGTGCTCGTTGTTGTTGGTTTGGCATGAGACATACACAAACTCTTCAATCATAAAGATGTATCATCATAGCCATCCCATTATACACATTGTTTAGGGAGAACTTTGATGGAATAAAGGGAAATACAAAGGTGAAATGGACATGTTTTGACGTTTCAATGTTTTTAAATAAACTACTGACTCTGAACAGCAAGGGACACTGTCTTTAGTAAAAGGGTGCAATCGATGCACGTTCATGAAGAGTCAGTTCATCCAAAAAAAAATTATTGTGTCATACTCATATTGTTTCAAACTTGCATGTATTTTATTCTTTGGTGGAACGCTTAAAAATTAAAGTGAATAGTGACTGAAGCTGTCATTCTCCCTAACATTTGCCAGTTGTTGGGTGAACTATCCCATTAATCTTTGCCTTACAAACTCATGAGACTGTTGATGAATAATACTGTGGAACACTCTATGCATAATTAGAGAGATTTACATTTGAATTGTGATCTCCATCCAAAGGCACCCTCCTGTACACAACAAAACATGCATAATCCTCAGCGTTAATGTTCGGTGTGGCATACTGTTTTGTTATTCTGTTTTTCCCTACCTTATTATGATGCTCAAGATCCTATTTCTTAGAATGTTAAAAACCTAGTAAGCTAAATGGTGACTTTTTTTTTTATCCCCTTCCTTATTCCTGGAAAATGTAATGTGAATGACTTAGACAATCTGACATTCTGATAAAGTCCTGTTTTTAAATCCTACCCGTTTGTGTCAGGCCCTTGTGTCTTAGTGCACATGTGGACAAACATACAGTGGGTACGGAAAGTATTCAGACCCCCTTAAATTTTTCACTCTTTGTTATATTGCAGCCATTTGCTAAAATCATTTAAGTTCATTTTTTTCCTCATTATTGTACACACAGCACCCCATATTGACAGAAAAACACAGAATTGTTGACATTTTTGCACATTTATTAAAAAAGAAAAACTGAAATATCACATGGTCCTAAGTATTCAGACCCTTTGATCAGTATTTAGTAGAAGCACCCTTTTGATCTAATACAGCCATGAGTCTTTTTGGGAAACATGCAACAAGTTTTTCACATCTGGATTTGGGTATCCTCTGCCATTCCTCCTTGCAGATCCTCTCCAGTTCTGTCAGGTTGGATGGTAAACGTTGGTGGACAGCCATTTTCAGGTCTCTCCAGAGATGGGAGTGGTGATGGCGTAGTGGGCTAAAGCACATAACTGTTAATCAGAAGGTCACAGGTTCTAACCCCACGGCCACCACCATTGTGTCCTTGAGCAAGGCACTTAACTCCAGGTTGCTCCGGGGGGATTGTCCCTGTAATAAGTGCACTGTAAGTTGCTTTGGATAAAAGCGTCTGCCAAATGCATAAATGTAAATGTAAATGAGATGCTCAATTGGGTTTAAGTCAGGGCTCTGGCTGGGCCATTCAAGAACAGTCATGGAGTTGTTGTGAAGCCACCCCTTCGTTATTTTAGCGGTGTGCTTAGGGTCATTGTCTTGTTGGAAGGTGAACCTTCGGCCCAGTCTGAGGTCCAAAGCACTCTGGAGAAGGTTTTCGTCCAGGATATCCCTGTACTTGGCCGCATTCATCTTTCCCTCGATGCAACCAGTCGTCCTGTCCCCGCAGCTGAAAAACACCCCCACAGCATGATGCTGCCACCACCATGCTTCACTGTTGAGACTGTATTGGACAGGTGATGAGCAGTGCCTGGTTTTCTCCACACATACCGCTTAGAATTAAGGCCAAAAAGTTCTATCTTGGTCTCATCAGACCAGAGAATCTTATTTATCACCATCTTGGAGTCCTTCAGGTGTTTTTTAGCAAACTCCATGCAGGCTTTCATGTGTCTTGCACTGAGGAGAGCCCTGACTGGTGGATGGCTGCAGTGATGGTTGACTTACTACAACTTTCTCCCATCTCCCGATTGCATCTCTGGAGCTCAGCCACAGTGATTTTTGGGTTTTTCTTTACCTCTCTCACCAAGGCTCTTCTCCCCCGATAGCTCAGTTTGGCCGGACGGCCAGCTCTAGGAAGGGTTCTGGTCATCCCAAACGTCTTCCATTTAAGGATTATGGAGGCCACTGTGCTCTTATGAAACTTAAGGGCAGCAGAAATTTTTTTTTAACCTTGGACAGATCTGTGCCTTGCCACAATTCTGTCTCTGAGCTCTTCAGGCAGTTCCTTTGACCTCATGATTCTCATTTGCTCTGACATGCACTGTGAGCTGTAAGGTCTTATATAGACAGGTGTGGCTTTCCTAATCAAGTCCAATCAGTATAATCAAACACAGCTGGACTCAATTGAAGGTGTAGAACCATCTCAAGGATGATCAGAAGAAATGGACAGCATTTCTGTTTTCATTTCTGAGTTAAATATATAAGTGTCACAGCAAAGGGTCTGAATACTTCAGTTTTTCTTTTTTAATAAATGTGCAAAAATGTAAACAATTCTGTGTTTTTCTGTCAATATGGGGTGCTGTGTGTACAATAATGAGGAAAAAAAATTTACTTATATGATTTTAGCAAATGGCTGCAATATAACAAAGAGTGAAACATTTAAGGGGGTCTGAATACTTTCCGTACCCACTGTAAATGTCTCTAATTGAGAGCCATTAAAAGCATGTTTCTATTTACTGCTGAAGTACAGTACCATGTGTCAATCTAAATGGTTCCTTGCTGTGTTTTATTGTTTAAAGTAATTGTATTTGTGAAAAATTGCATGGCTTTTGTAACTGTGCACTTGTTGCTTATAAAGACAATAGTCTAAATTGCTTTCTCTTAGAAGAATAGTCTTTGTAATATATATATATATATATATATATATATATATATATATATATATATATATATATATATATTTTTTTTTTTTTTTTTTTTTTTTTTTGGGACCAGAAAATCTGTGCCTGTCAAAAATATGTGTAGTGTTAATTGTAGCTGTTGTTGCTGGCATGTCCTGCATGTTTGCATAACATTTTTTTTAAGTTGAATAAAACATGTAACAAATGAAGTGTATAAATACTCAAAAAGTATGCCACTAATAGACATATCTGAAACCCAAGTAGTTAAATTAACTGTAATCTGGTTCCCCTCCTGTCACTCACTCAACGTTGTATCGAATGAAGTGACACAATGGGTCTTCTTTGGGAGCCTCGCATACCTCTGAACTTGAGAAAAGGCCAATGTGAAATTGGCAGACAGAATTTGAAAGCCCCGCCCCCGGACATACGGTATAAAGGGAAGCATGCGTGTGTCTGTCAGTCAGAATCTTTCTTCGGAGCCGAGCGGTTGTGCAACAGCAAAGCTGAGTTCACCACTGATTCCACTCACCTCTACTGGCGTGAAGCACTGCTGTTGAATCTACGACGCGTTTCCAGCTGGCGTTCTCTCTCTCTGCACGCTGTGCAGTCCAATCCCCTGGGCACTTCGACAGTGCTTTCCAGTTCCTGGATGTGGTTGATTTCTCTCCACTTTTGACGGTCATAAAAGCTGCCTCATGTGCCTGGGCTGCGATCACACGCAGGCAGCATTTATGAATGGTTCATGCTCTCAGTGTGAGAATATAGCCATGGCAACATTGCGGTCACGGCTTGCTTTCTTCACGAAAGAAAGCCACTTCAGCTGCCCCCCATGTCGTTCCTTCCTCCCAAGGGATTGAAGACGACCCGGCTGGCGATGGAGGTGATTTGGGGATGACGACGGGCTCTGTTTCAACGGGTAAATCCCCACGAAACACCCGCCCCCCGGCATGCTTACTTGCTTCCGTCCGAGCTCGGGATGAGTGCGGCTCACCTCGCAGCCAGCCGGCATTCTCCCTTGAGTCCCCGGAATTGGATGACGACCTCGCCGCTGCATCTGAGAGTGCCACAGCTGCGTCTGATGCGGATGACTTTTCTGGGCTGCCACCTTCGGGTCTGCTCGCCCAGTCTGAGGCTGACACGCGGATGTCCGCTATGCTTTCCTGGGCCGCCGTGAGCGCGAAGCTGGACTGTAAACTTCCGTCCCCACTCACGGCTACTCGATCGGTACCTCAGGTCAGGGCACCGCTCATAGCCCCGCTATGTGCACGAAGAGCTGACGCAGTCGTGGAGGGCACCTTTTACTGCCTGGAACCGGCTCCTCCGCTCTCACTACCCTGGATGGCGGGCCAGCCCACAGGTACACGGAAGTCCCCCAGGTGGACAGAGCTGTTGCGATCCATCTGTGTCCCGAGAACGCCACCACCTGGCAGGACCATCCGGTACTCCCCTCCAGAGCCTGTAGGATGACGTCATCACTGACCTCGATAGCCTACAGTGCCACCGGACAGGCCGCCTCCGCCCTGCATGATATGGCTCTCCTGCAGGTCCACCAAGCCAAGGCACTCAAAGATCTGCACCTGAGTAGTCCCTAGTCCGACGTGCTGCAGGAACTGCGCTCTGCGACCGACCTCGCTCTCAGAGCCACGAAGGTCACAACGCAGGCTCTCGGGCGGGCGATGGCCACCCTCATGGTCCAGGAGGATCACCTCTTGCTGAACAAGGTTGAGATGTGTGACGTTGACAAGACACGCTTCTCAACGCCCACGTCTCCCAGCTTGGCCTCTTTGGCGACACCGTCGATGACTTCGCCCAGCAGTTTTCACGGTGAAGAAGCAGATGGAGGCGATAACCCACATCATGCCGCTGTGCCGCCAAACCAGCATGCCCCACGCCCCGCCTGCTCACCGAGGGCGTGCCCCTGCGGCTAAACAACAGGTAGCTCCACCTCAACATGGGCCCAGCTCTCAGCCCCAGAGTCGAGCATCACGCAGGCGGCATTTGTCCCCCATCTCCAGGACCCCTTCCAGGACCAAGAACGCTACGAAGTGCTCCTGAGATGGGCGACCCAGGCAGTCAGACATTTGCTCCAGAGCTGGTACCAAGAACACTCCGTCCCCCGGTGGAGGGCCAGGAGGAGAATCCTTGTTTCATTTTCCGCACTGCCTTTGGGCTTCGGTACCCACATTGTCAATAAAACAGTGATTTCCTCCAATTCTCACAGCACCCCGGCTCCAAAACTCGACAGTCCAGGCTCCCCGGACGCAGATTCCTTGCATCCTTCCTCACATCTCTTACTTGATTATCAGATTTTCTAGAGGCGGCTGGAGACTGAACCCTCTCCGGCCAAGCCTGTTCCCGTCCTGGGATCTCACAACTGATTCAGTTGAGCTCAAGGCCCTCTCCCTGACCGGCACAAACTCACTTTATCCTGAGGTTCCTACGACCCCCTTCAGGGACCAGGTCATGAATCTGCAAGCAAGCTGCCAGGGAGGAGGCAGACCCAGCCTTCCCATTGCTGTGTCTGGTACGTGCTTTGCATATCTATTTGGACCGCACGCAGAGCTCTAGATGTTCTGCGCAGCTCTTTGTCTGTTCGGCAGATGGCGGAAAGGGAATGCCATCTCCAAACTGAGGCACCCGCTGGGTCGTCGACGCCATTTCCTTGGCCTTCCATACTCAGGCCGTGCCGCCCCCTTGCGGGTTCGAGCACACTCAACGAGAAGTGTGGCATCCTCGTGGGCACTAGCCAACGGCACCTTCTAGCAGACATCTGCAGAGCAGCGGGCTGGGTAACACCCAATACCTTTGCCAGATTTTACAATCTCAGGGTTGAGTTGGTCTTGTCCTGTGTTTTGTCAGGTCAGAGCCAGTAGAACTTGGTAATGCGGAACAGCCGACCAAGTTGATCCAGTGCGCCTTCTCTCCCAGATTAGCCATTAAGCATCGCTTCCTGGATGTTCTCCTCCCTAGCCTTCTGGCCTGCGTATTTAGTGGAGTAATTTGCGTCCAGACCCACTATGAGCCACAGGTGCTCTGTACTGGGGTATGGCTCCACAGGCTTAGTTCCCTATTCAGGCAACTCCCCGTGATGTATTTTCCGCGGTACTGTCCCCCTGTCAGCGGACCCATGTCTCCCTCGGGCAGTCCCACTTCTCCCAGTCGCCGTGCTAATAGAGCTCCCCCCTCATGAGGTAGGACCTACCACTGTGCCGCTCCCACATATGGCTTCACAACCCTTTTGTTGTATTTGCCATATGTTACCTCCCCTAGCCTGGGCAGGATGTGGCCTCCGTGGGGTATTTTCCCTCTGAAAGAATAGGACCGGGAAAGACCGCCTTCCCTGATGCATTCATATCGCTAAGATAGTCCCAGCCGCTTCACATCCTATGCGAGAGACATAGAGAGAGAAAAGGCTGCGTCTGCCGGGCTTGCTCCCATGCTAGTCCTGTAGCACCTGTTTTCCCCTCAGGGGTGCTGGGAACCTAAGGTCTGTATATGACATCTCTTTTGGGGGCATTGGGGAGGGCTACGTGCAGCCGACACAGTTGCCTCTAGCAAAAGCAGCCGGCTTGCTCCTGTCTCGTCAGTTCACGTAACACGGACTAGTGCGTGACGCTTTTGAATGGGACCCCTTGTGCCGCTTCATTGTGTCCCTTCTGCCACAGCACTAGACCTACCACTCTAAACGCCCGTGCCTTATTCTCGGCACCTCAAGGCAAAATCCTGACTGACAGACGCACACCCGCTTCCCTTTATACCCGTAGGTCCAGGTGCATGGGCATGCAAATTCTGTCTGCCAATTTCACACTGGCCTTTTCTCAAGTTCAGAGATATGCGAGGCTCCCAAGGAAGACCCCTTGTGTCACTTCATTCAACACAACGTCTCGTTCCCTCCCTCAGGGAATGGAGGTTACGACAGTAACCATGACGTTACCACAATTTCAAATGTAATCTGTTAAACTACATTTGATTAAAACACCATAATATTACAGTAACTCATTTCTTTGAAATTAGATCGCATCTAACTGTCTGACAAATGTGCTTCATATGGTAACATCTTAATTGATTTGATTCAATCCAAAATATTATTTAACATGTCTGAAAAACATGGCTACGTTAGGTTTCATCAACAAAACTCTTTTGTTTCAGGCAAAACCAGTTTAAATCAAGGGTATAAATTGTAAACCTTGAACATAAATATTGTCATCATCATAAATATTGCCATCATCAACATACCAATAACCACATCGATTTAAGGTGACAACATAATGTCACCATAAATGACACATCAATATGAATGATTTTGTTTTTCAATTTGATGCTGGTAGGTATTTATACAAAGCACTTAAACTGCTGCTATTTTTATTTCTCACACAATGTACTGTATGAATTCTGGCTTTAAGTCAACAAACATAGCAATTGCTTTGTTTTCATATCATCTTTCAAAAAACACAATGTAAACTCCTGCATAACTGTTGTGACATTAAAATCTTGTGCAAGATTGATAAAGAGAGAGAGAGAAACAGGTCCATTAACTGAAATACAAAGTGGAAATTTGTGAGAGTGGATATATTCTTTGTTTACCTCTCTCTGAAACACATCTGTGATTTATTTATCTACCAAATCCCTTTTTTAATTATTTCTGTAACTCTCTCTCTCTCTTCGCCTATCTATCCTTATACTGTTAAAAGCATTAATACCAATGAGCGGATTGATTGTCCCACCAGACAGATTACTCAAACTCAGCATGGTCAAGCTTGGTTTAAAATTACATAAGAGAGAACTCCAACAGATAAACAAAATGTTGTTTTTAGAACTGAGCAGAGGAGCCAACAGGAGGAAGTCTCTCCAGAGGATTTTGCTTAAATGAATGCATTCCCATGGGTGAAGGGCTAAAAACTAAGCCTGGAAGCACACCATGTTAATTAGTTAAGATATATACGATTAATAATTATGTAAGATATAAACCCTTGTCATGTCAAAAACATAATATCATGTAATATTAAAGTGATAGTTCACCCAAAAATGAAAAATCTCTCATCATACTCAGCATCATGCCATCCCAGTTGTGTATGACTTTTTTCTGCAGAACACAAATGAAGATTTTTAGGAGAATTTCTCATCTCTGTTGGTCCATTCAATGCAAGTGAATGGCAACCAGAAATGTAAAGCTCCAAAAGCGTGTAAAGGCAGCATAAAAGTAATCCATACGACTCCAGTGGTTAAATCCATATCTTCTGAAGCGATATATTAGCTGTGGGTGAGAAATAAATCAATATTTATGTTCTTTTTTCATATAAGTTCTCCTCCCTGTCCAGTAGGTGGCAACATGCATGAAGAATGTGAAGAAAAGTGAACGTGGAGATTAATAGTAAAAAAGGACTTTGATTTGTTTCATACCCACAGCTATCATATCGCTTCAGAAGATATGGATTTAACCACTGGAGTCATATATGGATTACGTTTATGCTGCCTTTATTTGCTTCTGGAGCTTAACATTTTTAGTACCCATTCACTTGCAGTGAAGATGTAGAGCTGAGATATTCTCATTAAAATCTTTGTGTTCTGCAGAAGAAAGACAGTACACATTTTGGGATGGCATGAGGGTGAGTAAAATGATGGGAGAATTTTTCTATGCTGGGTGAACCTTTAAAGTAATCATGATCTGTGCAATAACTGCAACTCCTTTCAATGAATGAATTCATTCTTGTACTATAGGTAGCCTCAGAAAGGTACAAAATGGGAAGTATCTATGATGAACATACAACATATTATACAAAAAATATATTACAATATTACAACCATAAACATCTTTGTTCGCAAGGCCCTTTAACAACATACGTTTTCATAGATCGTTTGATTTATGGAAATATCTGAATGACTCCTTTTTCACCTTGTACTCAAAACGTTTTCTGGTGTTCAGCCTTTCTAAAATGTTGACTGTTTGAAGTTAACACTACAGTGCATAGTTAATTGTGCTTATGACACTCAACAAATGTATCGCAAATTCTAAGCTTATGCATATTAATAAAAACAGTAAATATATTAAATGAATTGTTCTTAAAAATAAACTGTAACTATAAATGCAGAAATGATTACATTGTGCAGAATAAACATCTTTCTGCATTTAGTGAATATGTGCATGTTTTTATAACTGATTTCATTTTTCAACTCGTGTGTAACAGAACTGCAGTCTCATAGGCCAAGATAATGAGTTGATTTATAAACTCACTCACTCCTTCAAAAACCTTTGGCAAGAAATAAGATTTTGATGCTCTTGGCCTACCACCAGATCCATACACAGAAATTTTGAGATTAAAAGAAAGAGATCTATGGCTGTTTTCCCCAGAACAAATGTGCATGGGTAACACTTTAGAAAAAAATATTTGTTAACATTAGTCAACTATATCCTAACATTAGTTAACTGCCTTAGTTAACATGAACTAAAATAAAAATATCAAACAAGTCATCTCTAAACATGAAAAAGCATTTGCGAATTGTGGCCAAATTATATAATATGTTTTGGCAATAAAATCTGAGGCGCATCTGTGAGAGCGATAACATGCTGTGTTCTAGCGACACCTTGTGTCCACAGTGGAACACTACAGCTATCTCGAACTTTTCGCGTTGAACAGGTGAACTCCGCTATGGACTCGTTGATCCCCCTGCCATGGGCTTTAATGCTGTTATGACTGCGCGGAAGGCGTTAGGTGCGGAAGGAGGTCATTTTAAAATAATAATAATAATATTACAAATTAAACGATTATTCTGCCATTTATAAACAAAAAGTCAGTTAAAAGGCTGTGTATTATGGAATTTTTCTCCGTTAAATCATGACCCTGTCGCTTTAACGCTGTCTAAACAAAACGCCCCATGATTTTGGACCTCCAATCATCATCATTTCCCTCTGCACGCGGACATGTCGAAAAAGGACAGAAGAACAGAGTGTGTATAGAAATGACAGCCATTTTCATGAAAAGGAATAATTTAAATGCTAAGGAGGGGAACCGGTAGGCTACTCCTTCGAGGCAGAGAACATTGAATCATCATGGGGCCTGTTAGTTTGTGCTTTTCTTCTCCGCCAGAGAAAATTAACAAAAAACTTGAATTTTACCATTTGAGTTTAGTTAAATTTTTAAGCAACACAACCATTGTTTCGACCATTTTTGCCATTTTAACACTTGATCAGATTGCTTTGTGAAACTGGGACGATCTGCGCATGTTCAGTATTGATGTAGTAATGACTTCATGACTTTTGACACACAACGACATGCTTTCATCACAGTGGTATGGAGACAATATGATGCCTTATATATTTGCAAAAAATAAATAAAGTATTGCAAAAGTCAAAGCTGTGTATGTTGTAAACAAATCCCAAGAATTTAGATAATTTTTTTTAATCTGCAACAGTCTTTTGGCATTCATTTTTTTGCATTTTCAAAAAAAAAAAAAAATTCACTCAAAAAGTACTTTTTTCAGAAAGTATTTTTTCTTTGCGATGCTCCTTTTAATGTTCGTGGTACTGCTTTCCCTTTGCGCTTTGGTCTGTGGTCCCAGGATAATATTTATTTTATTTTATTTTTTTTTTAATCCCCTTTTCTCCCAATTTGGAATGCCCAATTCCCAAGTAGGTCCCCGTGGTGGTGCGGTTACTCACCACAATCCGGGTAGCGGAGGACTAATCTCAGTTGCTTCCGCTTCTGAGACAGTCAATCCGTGCATCTTATCACGTTGCTCATTGTGCATGACACCGGGGAGACTCACAGCATGTGGAGTCTCATGCTATGCTACTCTCCGTGATCCATGTACAATTTACCAAGCGCCCCATTGAGAGCGAGAACAACCATGTGACTCTACCCTCCCTAGCAACCGGGCCAATTTGGTTGCTTAGGAGACCTGTCTGGATTCACTCAGCACACCCTGGATTCGAACATTCTTAATTGAAGAAAATTCTTAATTGTTTTTGTTTTTTTATTTATTTTGTTTCTTTTTATTGTGAGACCCATGGGTGTCATGCACCTGTGTTTTTTTCTGGGGGCACCATGTTCAGCCACAACCACCCCTAAGTTTGGACTGACCAAATTTAGATGTGTGAATAAAGATTTCTGCCACAGACATTCTTTTTACATGCAATATTCATTCAATTTAATCATCGAAGGTACAAATATGTTTTTGGAAGTTTACATAATCAATTCTAAATCATATTTGCTCAAAATCCTCTCTGAATGGGCATGACACCTCTGGTGTCTCACCAGCATGCACTGCTTACTATGTTCCGTTGTCATGCTTTATTGTAATATAAAGCTAAATATAATATTTTAAATAGTTCAAATGTGTCATAATCATATCCCATGTACTGTTGTAGCTGATTGTGGAGAAGACTGCTGATCACCCATTTGCAGAGTTCTCCCTGGTAGAGGATGTGGCCCTTCACTGTACCTTTTTGATAGACAGGCTTAACAAGCAACGTCTGTTCCAACCATTGTTCTCCTGCACCACCAGACCTCTTTCCAGGCCCATAAGGGAGTACTAGCTGCCTACAGCCCCTTCTTCCACTCGCTCTTTGCCTGTAGTAAGGAGCTACAAGGCCTGATGCAAATCCTGAACTTCATCTACACTTCCAAACTCCTGGTCACCAGCTGCAATGCCCAGGACATGCTCAAGGCTGCCACTGTGTTCTAGATGAGCAACATCGCAACTTCCTGTAGCGAACTCATTGCCAGAGGCTCACTGGGAATCAGTCCTAGTGTAGACCAAGCCAAACAGGAGACCAGTTCTTAGAACTCAGTGAACTCTAACTTTCTCGTGGACATCAAGCAAGAGAAAGACCATACCTGTGCCAAGATATATGTGGGGAAAAGTGATGGAAGCCCATACGCTGGTCTGGACAGAGATGGGCATCCAGTAAGTGTAAATGTAATTGCTTGTAACGTCGAAGGCAAAACCAAAGGATCAAAGGAATCTGAAGCTCTTGCTTCATTTAATTGAGAGCAAATTATTGTCAAGTTGAATTTGAACAATCAGACCCTTAATGTATCCAAAGGTTTAGAGGGCAGTTCTCCCAACACAGCAGCTCAATCTCCCTCAGGGCAACATGTTCCTGGAAAAGTAAGGATGAATGATCAGACTGTTGAGAAATCTAGAGATAATGTGCCCATAGAGGAGGAAGAGGTGGGTGAGCAAAGTGAAGATGATGTGGGGCTTAGTGGGGTGGAAGGCCACACATTACATGTATTCATGCCTGAAAGACCCTTACGACAAGCCCACGACTCCGTTGATGCAATAGCGATGGCCTCCAAGAGAACCAGTGTGAGGCAAGAGAAGGGTCATGGTGGGAGATCTGAGGAGCAGAATGATGAGTTGGAAATACAGAGCTTTCCCTGTGTGAGGTGCCCCAAGATTTTCAATAACTGCTGGTATTTGGAGAAACACGTGAACAAGACACATAACCGCATGCACATCTGTTACAAGTGTGGCAAGCACTTCCCCCTGGAAAGTGAACTACTGCTACATCAGCAGACAGACTGTGAGAAGAGCATACATGTATATACTGTATACACTGTAGAGCATGGTGACCTGTGATTATTACCTTAATGAGTTATTTCTACTTGATTTAACCTTTTTAAATGAGTTTTTTGGTGTAATCTGATGCGTACAGGTTGATTCAGTGATGTTAAATAATATTTTGACTTGAATAAACAAGTTCATTTAGATGTTACCAGATGCAGCACATGTTTTAGGTTAATATTGTTTTCAGGGTAGAGCAACACAATCAAATAAATTAAAATCAAAATGTGTATATTCCTTGTGTGATTATAAAATAACACAGCTGATTAAATAAATATGTAGTTTGCATGTGTCAAGATAGTCTTCAAAGTCTGCTAATAGTATCTGGACAAGGAGACCAGAGGCTGTTTTGTCTGAATAGAAGTCAAAGGATGCGTAAAGGGGTAGTTCACCCAAAATTATTGTTATGCCACCCTTATGCCATCCCAGATGTGTGTAACTTTCTTTCTTCTACAGAACACAAATGAAGATTTTTAGAAGAATATTTCAGCACTTTTGGTCCATACAATGCAAAGGAATAGGTGCCAAAATTGAAGCTCCAAAAATCACAAACTCACTATAAAAGTAATCCATATGACTCCAGTGGTTAAACCCATGCCTTCAGAAGCAATATGATAGGTGTGGGTGAGAAACGGATAACTTTCTCATTTTTCTTCTTGTGTGTTTGGTGATTCACATTCTTCATGCATATCACCCCCTACTGGGCAGGGAGAAGAATTTCAAGCAAAAAGGGACTTACATATTGATGTTTCTCACCCACATCTATTATATCACTTCTGAAAATATGGATTACTTTTATGATGTGGACTGAGACTATATCTCAAATAAATTAGACTGAAAAAGGCTCTTGAGTCCACTTGCAAATTCAGGTACAATGTGAATGCAAAGAGAGCTGGGTCTATCAGATCTTTAACACTCTTAAAGAGTAACTCTAATAAACTATATTATGAAGGTAGATTTTTTTATTGGTGTGTGTATTTATTTTGTAGTGTCTAACCTGTGGAAAAGCCTTCAGGAAGCGCTGGTCCCTCCATGAGCACATTAAGATGGCTGTGATGAGAAGAGGTACACTTGTGACATCTGTGAGAAGAAATTTTACACAATGGCTCATGTATGCAAACACATGGTCGGTGAGTTGTTTAACTTACCTTTTCACTTTCAAAGCTTTACTCATGCTCTCTCCCATTCTCTTAACATTAAACATTTACTCTTTGAATGATCTCTTTTCCTACTTATTTAATATTCCTTCACCCCACACCAAGGAGATGCTATTTACCTGTGAGACATGTGGCAAGTCCTTTAAAAGGTGCATGTCACTGAAAGTCCACTCTCTCCAACACTCAGGAGAGAAGCCATTCCAGTGTAATGTATGACATTTTGAACTCTAGTCTGATATTGATTAGAGATATGGCTGACTGTGTTTGTAATGTTTCTATTGTATGTATGTCCTTTAGGTCTGCGTGAGCATTTTCAGTACAAGTACAGCTGCATTCTCACTTGAGCATCCACATTGGACATAAGCAGTGTCAGTGAGACATGTGTCAGTGGTGTGGGAAGGACTTCAATATGAAACAATATTTTGATGAACACATGAAGACACACACAGGTGAGATCCAAACACTAATACTACTGTATATGTTCAGTATGTTTAGTCTATATATAAGGGAAAGTGTATATTTTAGTTGCTGAACTCTACCTTACTAAATTTCATGGCAACTACACATTTACGTTGACACAACTGCATGGCACTCTCTAAAATCCATTATGCCATTGTAAACTTGTTCTAATGGTTCTTTCTAGGAGAGAAACCATATATATGTGAGATCTGTGGGAAGAGCTTCACAAGCCGAACCAATATGAAGCGTCACTGCCGCACACACACTGGAGAGAAGCCGTACCCCTGTGAAGCGTGTGGCCAGCGATTTCGCTTCTCCAACATGTTGAAAGCTCACAGAGAGAAGTGTTCCCAGGTCAGAAACCCCTCCACCTCTGAGGCCATTCATCCATAATATGATCCCTCTGCTTTAACCAATCAAATGGAAGCTGCTGCTAACCAAGAACTTGCCATCGAGATGAAAACGCAGAGATATCAGCCCACATCGGCATGGCATAGTCTCTTTTCCATCACCTGTGCTGCTCTCAGTTGAAGTGGCTCCATCAGGTTCTCACCTGCATTCTCTTACACCACTCCTCTCTTCTGTTTGGACAGACTGTTGAAACCTGGAACTACTGCTCTGTGTTTTAATACTGTTTTCTTTCTAATACAGAGGTATTTAAGTAGCAAAGAGCCTGGATTAGCCAGTGTTCTTTTTCATATCATCTGTCATAATTTGCTTGCAATACTATTACAATATTTCTTCCATTCCCATTTGAAACATTCATTCAAAATCTAACAGTCAGTTGAGCTATGATAAACCCTTGTTTGGCAAAAAATATTCGAACTATAATACTGACACTATTTCCTGGATCAATTCTGCAATACGTATTCATTTTATGTAAAGTATGTTTACTGTATGTATGTTTTAACGTGCAAAATCATATAAAGTAGCATTTAGTTTACACTTTATGTAATATATTTGTCCACAAGTGTTTGGGGTAATGACCTTGTTGATTGAAATATAAAGGCAGTAGAGTCTGTTTCTGGCACTTTATTAGTTAGTGTTAGTGTTTTTTAACTATACTAATATCGGTCTGGATATTTATTTATTTTTTGTACTTCTGTTGTCATTTTATTTGATTACATATATAAAAAAATACATTTTGAAGCACCTTAATAATAGTTAATTAAAATATTTCTAAATTTTTATTGTCCAAAATTGTGAATGACTGTACATTCTACATTGCCAAATGCTGATAAAGCTGGTAAATGTACGAGTCAATATATTTATGATTCGATTGTATTGTTGCTTAAAAAAAAATAAAAATCCTTGAGGATTTTGTTGTTGGTAGTGCCAGAATCATGAATGTGTTTTGGCTGAAATATATGTTATTTTAGGGCACCAAAACATGTATAAGCAGGCTTCTTTAACAGATTTTGTCACATTAATGAAAAAAAATTTTTTTTTTCACTTTTTAGACTAACATCATCTAGTGTTTAAGTTTAAATATTTTTACACAGCAAGCACACACACACATATATACATTAATTGCATATTTCAATCCCAATTTCATTTTCAATGTATTTCACATTTGTTGATTTTTTATTCTAGAAGATTTTGTTCCAAGCACAATGTTTCAAAATAAGAGAGGTGTGAGTGTGTTTGTGCTTGCAATGTTGGAATTTACTCTTTGTTTTCCATCAGCAGTTTATTTTTCTGCCTCTCCTGATCATGATGAAAAAATGCCTTTGACTCGCCATCAGGACTCCATCATGAAATTGCAACAGCAGCATAAGAAGTATTTTTAATGCCCTACATAGTACAAAGCAATACTTGTTTTCAAAAAGTAATGACTGATTGAGCTGAAACATAACATGAAATCTTGCATGTCTTCCTTTACTGTGGATAGTGTAGAAAAGCTTATGAGATTCTTTATAGATGGAGTATAAAATATATTCAATGGTTCCACATTTAATCATTTCATTTTATTTTTTTTGTTATGTTCAAGTGGCTTTGGAGAGTGTATAATTATGTGTGCTTACATTTGCCATTGACAATTTATTATGTTAGTGTTTTCATTTAAGTTTGGTCTGTCTATATCAAGTTTTGGTTTCCTCTCAATTGTTTCCTTATATGTAACTTATTTTCACATTATATTTGGGTGGGATTGTAAAATGTTAACTTGTATTCATAGGAAATACAACATATCATAGAATGATAGAAATCAGTGTACATGTAAATTTAAATCAGGTCAAATTATCCTAAATTACGAAGAAAGCAATCCTATGAAAAATGGATGGTCATGACTTTGTCTCCATCTGCTGAGTGCAGACCCACTCGGTTTCATAATAACCTACAACATTTACAACACTTATTACCTTCAGACCTTTCAGAACCTACATCAACATTTAGCAAGCTAGGTCTGAAATATTCATTTTGATACAATGGAATTTGAAGTATATACTATATTGCTACTTCATAAAGATGAGGGCAGTGGTCATTGTTTTGCAGTGTTGTTCTTATACTACATCATGTATTTTGACTATATGACAGCTGTAGATCACATCTTGGTGAGTCGCAATGTGTTAAGACGCACTCCAAGCACTGTGGCCCCTGCAGCATAATGTATCTCTCTCAGAATCCCATTCCAACAGTTCTCCTCTTCGTCAAACCTGTCAAGCAAATCACAAGTTTATGTTGACTTGTTTCCTTAGCTTAATAAAACTCATTGAATCAGAATAATTAAATCAAAAATGAAATTCTGTCATCATTTAATAACCCTTCTATTGTTCCAAACTCATATTACTTTCTTCCGTAGAACACAAAGAGATGTTAGGAAGAATGTTAGGGACTGACAGCCTCTGCCACCATTCACTTCCATTGCATCTTTTTTCCATAAAATGAAAGTGACTTTGACTGAGCATTTTTCCTAACATCTCCTTTTGTGCTCCATAGAAAAAAAGAAGAACAAAAAAAATATGTTTGGAACAGCACGAGGGTTTGTAAACGATGACAGAATTTTCATTTTTGAGTGAACTATCCCTCAAGTAGGCCTACTCACCTCCATATGTCATTCATCTCAGTGGGCTCCATTTTTTCTGTGGTCTCATTGGGCATCATAGCAAAACCCCCAACAGCATACAAGCAGCCACCCAGTTCGGTCAGGTTCAGAGAGCTCCTCTCCTGAGGGAACTCCACAAACTCTGACCAGCTAAGCAGAAGCAACACAAAATACCAATTTACCTATAGCCTATGCAAATTTAAATATCTAATATGTTATAAACTGAATATGATAAAATATCACTCACGAGTTGCGGGCAATGTCATAAACCTCCACACTGCTAGTCAGACCATTATCAGTGACTCCAGTTACCACATAGATTTTGTCTTTGAGAACAGCAATGCCAAACAGTGAGCGGGCTGTTTTCATGGGTGCCACATCCTTCCATTCAAACTTGGTGGGGTCATAGACACACACTCTTCTTAGGCACTTCCTATATCAACACATTACGTTTGAGACATTGGACATTGTGTATGTGTAAATTAGGCTAGAATCAAGTTTAAGGTAATCCCTTTAAAGCAATAATTCACCTAAAATTAACATTCTGTTCTAATTTATTTACTCAACCTCATGTTGTTCAAAACTTGCATGACTGAATTTCTTCTGTGGAACACAAAAGGGGAATTTTTCATGAATATCTTGGCCACTCTTGTTCAATTTTGGTCTGTTCCTCACACAAAGCTATTATGGCTTCAGAAAACGTGAAATATATCACGCAAGTCATATAGGGGTAATTGACAAAAATAAGGTTGTCCAAGGTGGAATTCTTTTAAATATCTAGATTAAAATGTGTTAAGTTCATAGAAATAAATTTGTTTAGTCCATGTTGGTTCCACAGAAGAAAGTAATATGGGTTTGAAACAAAATGATGATGAGTAAATAAATAATGACAGAATGTTCATTTTTGGGTGAACTATCCATTGAAATCCTCCTTACTCACTTGCTCTCAGTTTTTCCACCTATCACATAGACCAGCCCTTTGTGTGAAATGGTTCCATGTCCATAAACTGCATACGGAAGAGGGTCAGACTCTCCCCATTTGAATGACCTATGGAAATAGGGAATTATCAATGAAAGTAAATCTGCATTAACTTCATCTATATCAATCACTGATTTTCAGTCCTGATTGTATTCACTGTCTGTCGTAGATCATAACAGAATCAAGTGCATGTTCTCCCTCCTTCAGTTCTTTTCCTCCCACCACATAGATGGAGTTGTCAGCCTCTGCCAGACCAAACAGGCAGCGAGGGTTTGGTAATGAAGGCATCCCCAGCCATTCGGAGCTCATAGGATCAAACTGTGGGATAAAGGACAGCTCACAGAATAAATGACAGAGAATGATCTAAATGTACAGTTCCTCTGTCATGCAATTAGAGTGAGTTGTTTGCTTGGCTCTCTTCAGCATAATACAGAATTCAAGTGCTTTCAAAGACTTCATTGAAATGAATGTGGAAAGTTTGTTATGTTAGCATATTGAAACCATGACACATGAGGTACAAAGCTTTAACAGCTGCTCAGTTTGTAGGCATACTCACAAACTTATTTTTGGAACCAGATCCATTATGCTGCCTGTGAGTCATTGATTTGTAATACAGACACATTTGGCTGCATTAGTGAGATACAAAAGATAACAAGTACATGTGTTTACCTGTAGAAAGTACGAACTCAAAGGCACTTCTTTATTTTCCTCATTGTACAGGAGACCACCAGCAACAAAGATCTGATTCTCCTTTGTGACAAGACTGCAGTGATTCTTCGGGACCTCGGTGGATGACGATGCCACAAAGCATTCATTTGCTACAGGCTCATACGCTACTGTTCCCGTATCGCTAATCATTAATATAAGATCTGTTTGAAACATCCCAAAACGTGGATTGTCATTTAGGATCCCTGGCAGCAAACCCTCTTCATCCTCATCATCACAATCTGCCGTTGCTCCTTCCTTCTCATGTGATGGCCTTTTGACCCTATGTAGCAGTCCTCTCTGTGCATCCTTGATAAGCTGCAGCTCTTTCTTGAGCTCCTGGTTCGTCTTGATCAGTTGATGCCCCTCTACTTTCTCCTTAAAGTAAATCGTTGGCATAAGACGGAAGCGTACGCAGTGGAGAAGTTCGGGCAAGTCCTTTAGCCTTTCCACCATGTCATACTGAACCCAGTCCATTAGAGACTCAAACACCAGCTCTTCTCGCTCAACATTCAGGGAGTCACATGTGATGATAGCAGCCAACTCACTGGCGCCAAGCTGATGGAAGTCCTGGTCCCTGATGATGAGTTGATAGCGGTCACAGATGAAGTCCCGTGCCTCCATAGCCAAGCGTGGGCAGTCCAGTAACAGCCCGAGTCTGAAGATGGCCAAACAGTTACTGAGGACCAGTTTCTGCTGCAGATAGGACACACATACACTGAAGATTGAAGGTATCTGGTACATGTTGGCCGCCATGAAAATGTCTTGGACATTCTGCTCAGTAAGGTTGATGTCCGAGGTGTATATGTATCTCAGGATCATTCCCATGACTCCAGGCTCAATGTCTTTTAGAAAAATCTCCCGTTTTTTGCTCTCCTCAAGATCTGAGAGGAACATGGCTTTGAAGTAAGGGCTGCTGGCAGCTAGCACCAGCCGATGGCAAGGAAACTCTCTGTCTTTGATCTTCAGAACACAGTCTACAAACTTGTTAGTCTCCAGAAGATCACTTAGCCCATCTTGTAGTAGCGTTTGCTGATACATCCGTGGTTCTGTCACTGGGTCCACAGACATGGAAGCCATCTTGTTATGGTTTGATCTGATATTTAAGTAAGAGGGAAGGGGGTCCTGGTCCTCTCCTTCTGCAAAACTGTACTGATAGTATTAACAGTGTTACTCTAAAAGAGACGTGGTGGAGAATGATCCAACAGTGTGCTGGTTTGGTGTGTCCCCTTTCCTTAGCTGTCACAAGCTGTCAGCTACTGTCTATTTATCTATATATAGAAATGTGCAAATGAACCACACTTAGTATAAGAGGGCCTGAAATTCAAGCTGTCCCTCCCTCCCACCCACCAGGCAGAGCATGCCAACAGCTGACATGCTCACAGAGACTATCAGTTGTAGAAAGGACAGAAAATCACAACAGGGCTGCCCATGAATGCCAACAAATTGGAAAGGATGTGAAAGAGTAAAAAAATAGAAAATGACCAGTGTCATGTCAGAACATTCAAAAGCAACAAAAAGAAGCGGAACTGTCTGCAGTTTGTGGAGTTATGGAGGATATTGTCCTGTTTTTAACACTCTCTAGTGATGCCCTCTAGTGGAGCAGCTCATTACCATGGGCTCTTAAAAACGTCCCTGTCATCACTGATTCCTGCACCACAAGTTGCACCAAATGGAATTGCAAGAAGGGTTGTTAAAATTGCCCAGGGCTGTCACAGAGAAAAGTTATATTTCTCAGGATGTTTTTGCATGGTATTCATAAAATAAATAAATGCTTTTTATTGTTCCATAAACTTAACTTTTGTGCCATAAAATAATGCTCATACTCTTAAAAATATGTATATAAAAAGCAAACACCAAACGTTTAACATTTTCTCTTTATTTTTCAATTATTTATTTATTTTCAAATATATATTATATATTCATAAAATATTTTGCAAGCCTATCCATTAAATATTATTTTCCATTTAAAATACAAATAAAAAATGCACTTGTTGGTTTGTTTGTATATGTGCAAGTTTATGTCAGAGGACAGGTTGCATTTGGCTACAGCAAATGCACTTCAGAACTATTCACAGTTAAAAACATCTTGTGTTTTTAAAACAGATTTGTGCAAAGCAGTGACCATAGTGATGGGACCGCGTCAGTCTGGTATGAAAGCTCAGGGGCAGAATTAACAAGAGGGACCTCAAGAGCTGTATCAGATTCAATGACCTCTCTGTCCTTACTCAGCCTTCCGTTTGCCAGGCTCTGGGGGTGCCTCTGGTTCCGGATAATCCAGCAGAGCCTGCTTTCGCTCTCTCTCCTTTATCAGCTGCATGCCACAGTAAGTCACAAACAGTACTGAGAGAGTGGACAGGGGGAAGCCTGAGGGAATCACAAGGGAGCCATTATTCTCCACGTACAAGCTGTTTTTTTTTTTGTTGTTTTTTTTTGTATTCCTCTGGAGTTGCTGTGCTGATACAACTTTATATTTGAAGCAACATTTTCATGCAGGCCATATATACACTGATGGCCTAAAGTACAGATTTTGCAAGCAAAGAGACATTCAACTGATCACAAAGTATAGTCAGGACATTACTAATGTAACAAAGCAACACCACCAAATACAGCACCATCACTATTTGAAAAATGTCATTTTTGATCAAATCTAGACAGTCCCCATTTCCAGCAGCCATCACTCCAACACTTTATCCTTGAGTAATCATCCTAAATTGCTCAAATTTACTAGAAAATCACTTGCCATTATATCAAACACAGCTGAAAGCTATTTGGTTCATAAAATTAAGCTTAATATTGTGTTTCTTTTTGAGTTGCCACAAAATGAAATCTGGCATGTCTCAAGGTCAACATTAGGACAAAAATTGCAAAAAATAAACCGCTTTCTCTAGAAACTCGTCAGTCAATCATTGATTTGAGGAATTAAGGAATACAATGCTTGAAATTGACATATAACTGAATAATTCACACAAAGGTGTACACTACAGTCTTCAAAGACAAAGGAGAACTGGCTCTAACAAGGACAGAAAGAGACATGGAAGGCCAGATGTACAACTAAACAAGAGGATAAGTACATCAGAATCTCTAGTTTGAGAAATAGATGCCTCACATGTCCTCAGTTGACAGCTTCATTGAATTCTACCCGCTCAACCCCAGTTTCATGTACAACAGTAAAGAGAAGACTCAAGGGTGCAGGCCTTATGGGAAGAATTGCAAAGAAAACGCCACATTTGAACAGAAAATCAAAAGAGTGGGCAAAGAAACAGACATTGGACAACATATAATTGGAAAAGAGTGTAATGGATCTTAACCCCATTGGGTTTTTGTGGGATCAGCTAGACTGTAAGGTGTGTGAGAAGTGCCCGACAAGACAGCCACATCTATGGCAAGTGCTACAGGAAGCGTGGGGTGAAATGAGTATCTGGACAAACTGACAGCTAGAATGCCAAGGATCTGCAAAGCTGTCATTGCTGCACGTGGAGGATTTTTTGATGAGAACTCTTTGAAGTAGTTTAAGAAGTTATGACATTTTTTTCAAATTGTAATAATAATTTTTCACATTATTAATGTCTTGACTATATATTGTGATCAGTTGAATGCCACTTTGGTGAATAAATACCAATTTCTTTCCATAAGAGTAAAATCTGAACATTATTCCAAACTTTTGGCCGTGTGTATGTGTGTGTGTATATCAGACATAATAATAAAGTACATAAAAGTGATTTACATATTTAGTTATCAAAGGTTTAATACATTCTACACAATATTCTAATAAAATAAGTTTCAGATACAATTATTATACTACACTTTAAAACAAATAAATTACCTTTAAGAAGCAGTCTCTTGGCAACCAGCTGAGCAAAATCAAGACTGTTCAGTGCCAGGACATTGTACAGGACAATTTGCCAGAAGTTAACAGCATTGAACACGCCTCTGATTCGACGCGACATAGCCTCAGACATAAGACCCCGCTGGAAAAATATAAAAATTACATTCTGGCTCAACTTCAACACTTCTATGAAGAAACATAGCTGTGGGAAGCAGGCTATTCAATGATTATATACTATTAAATCTGTTTAAAGAGAATTACTTGTAGTGTGATGACATTATTAAAACCCAAATGCTCAAATCCAGGACAGTAAATTAAACAGCATTTGCTCAGTTGATTTGTCTCTGGGATCTCACCTCAATAGTGGAGAACGGTGGCAGAGAGAAGAACTTGGCCACCCACAGTTCAAAATTTAGGCCAAAGCAGTTAAAGAAAGACCAGATGTAGACCAGTTCACAGGGTCCAACCCACAGGGTTGTGACAGCAAAGGTGCAGATGGTTGCTACAAGCTCCTTGATGATAGCATCATGGTTTTCTCCGATATAGTCATAGACATATCTTTAACAAAGAATAGGAGAATATCTTAGATTGATTCTGTATGCACAAACTTAAAGGGTTATTTCTCCCAAAAATGAAAATTCTCTCATCATTTACTCACCCTAATTATATCCTAGGTTTGTATGACTTTCTTCCTTCAACAGAACACATTTGAAGAAAAATAGATATCTTAGCTCAGTAGGTCATTTAAATGCAAGTGAATGGTGATCAGACATTTGAAGCTCTAAAAAGAACAGACTATCAGCATAAACATCATCCATATGACCCCAGCATTTAAATTAATGTCTTCTAAAGCGACATGATCACTTTTGGTGTGAAAAAGATTAATATTTAAGTACATTTTAACTCTAAATCATCCTTTCCGCTCAGCATCAGTATGCACTTGTGACGTCGCACCCCGTTGTCCGTAACACCCAGAAGAGCAGAGCTGTTTACAAGAGCTGTTGAGTTAGAGGAACTCTACAGAAGCTTTGATGGTTTTGGTTTAGATCTGCATTTATACAGTATCTGTTTTTTACCCACAATGGTGCGTTTGTGTGCTTATCCTAGATGTCTCAACCGAGAGAATGTGAGATTATGTCTGTAGCCTGCCAACTCGAATACGTCAACACGAGAGACCGCATGATCTCAGCGCATTCTGCTGCTGACTGAAAGCAATGGTTAATAGTTAAGAAGTACTTATCACTTTAGAAGACATTAAATGTATCCGCTGGAGACGTATCAATAATGTTTCTGCTGACTGTCTGTGATTTTTGGAGCTTCATTTACATTTGAAGGACCTACTAAAAAAAAATCAAATTTTCTTCAAATGTGTTCTGATGAAGAAATAAATTCATACACACCCGGAATACCATGAGGTTGAGTAAATGATGAGGGAATTTTCATTTCTGGGTGAACTAGCCAAGTATTTTAGACCAACAAATATGAAAATATACGTTAAAACAATACAGATGCACATAGAAGTGTTAGTGATTATTTTCTCACTTGCAGAGCCAGTCATTGATTCCTCTGTCAAAGTACCTGAAATAGTAAATTTCAGAAAACAAACAAACTTATCTTTAATGATCAGCTTGCACCATATGTCAACTGCTACCAAAAACATACTCTCTTTCATTTCTCACACTTCTCTTCTGTACATAGGAATACTTACGTATCAGCGAAGACATAGATCATTGTGATGCATTTAGGGGGCTGGGGAGGATCCAGCTGGTCCAGTCTGGATACCGTGTTAATGACACCAAACATAATGGCTGATTTCACCCAGTCATACACCAGATTGGAGTATGCCAACCCAGCTGAAACGTAATTTAAGTAGTATTGTTGTGATAGTGAACCAAAAATGAAATGGCACAAGATAGCACTTGAAATCAACTTTTAACAAATAGTTTGAACCTACTTCTATTTAAAATAACAATTTCTTAGCTTCCACTGTTTATGTCCAGCTATTTATAAACAATAATGTATTTTTTCAAACTGACCAAGAGACCAATCAGACAGTTGATTCACAAGCTTCAAATCGCTAGGGATGGTCAAAATGTACAGGAAGTGGAAGAAGACATCCACCATCAAAATAGCACCAAGATGAACCAAAGCATAAATGGTGATGTTCCACATCTCTCTCTCCTTACGAGTCAAGTTAGAGATGTTAGCCTGAGAATATCAAAGGGAACAGAGCATTTCCTTAACCAGAATGGCACAATCAAGAACAACACACACTAACCAAGATTCTGCAGACTGGGCCTTTAAATTGGCTTGATATTCAAAATGTTGTTTGCTTCTACACATACAGGACCCACCTGCTTATGGAATCGATCAAAGGTCATGACAGGTCCAAAGAAGAAGAAGGGGAGGTAGAAGTTGTACTTGATCAGATCAAAGAAACTGTAGTTGCCATCCTTCTTCTCACAATTCTCTAAGGCAAAGCTCATACAGCGCATAATAGAGAACCCGCAACCTCCATAGAACAGGACGTCTTGCAAATCAAAGGAACCTGTCACAAAGCCTTCCTGCAATAAACATTGAGATAATCAGAACATCAAAATTACAAAGTTATCTGTCGTTTTTCACATGCTTTCTTGGTCACTTGAACTATATATAGGCAGAGATGTGTAATATAATTATTAGGAATCAGACAGGGGCAGACAAGTATTGAGGATCTAAATGCAGCATTTATTAATGTAGGAGCAAAGGGCAAACATGCAGTCCACGGGTGGCACAAAGGGCAAACAGGCAGTCCAAGGGGGCTACAAGACGGGGACTGGGTCAGGAGGCCTGGGAGGTGGCCACAGGACAGGGACTGGATCAGGAGGCCTGGGAGGTGGCCACAGGACAGGGACTGGGTCAGAGGCCTGGGAGGTGGCCACAGGACAGGGACTGGGTCAGGAGGCCTGGGAGGTGACCACAGGACCACAGCCATGGAGAACTCAGAGGGCAGAGCCGTGGAAGGCGGAGCCTTGGAAGGCTCAGGAGGCGGAGCCGTGGAAGGCTCAGGATGCGGAGCCGTGGGAAGCGGAGTCATGGAAAGTTCTGAAGGCGGAGCCGTGGAAGGCTCAGGAGATGGAGCCATGAAAGGCGGAGCTGTGGAAGGCTCTGGAGGTGGAGCTGTGGTAGTTGGCCCGTAGAAGGCTCTGGAGGCGGAGCCGTGGACGGCTCTGGAGGCGGAGCCATGGAAGGCTCTGGAGGTGGAGCCGAGGGGGGCTCTGGAGGCGGAGCCCTGGGAGGCTTGAGAGGTGAAGTCCTGGAAGGCGGAGCCCTGGGAGGCTCGAGAGGCGAAGCCCTGGAAGGCGGAGCCCTGGGAGGCTTGAGAGGCAAAGTCCTGGAAGGCAGAGCCCTGGGAGGCTCAAGAGGCAAAGCCCTGGAAGGCGAAGCCCTGGGAGGCTCAAGAGGCGAAGCCCTGGAAGGCGGAGCCCTAGAAGGCGAGGCACTGGAAGGCTCGAGAGGCGAGGCCCTGGGAAGCTCGAGAGGCGGAGCCCTGGGAGGCTCGAGAGGCGGATCCCTGGGAGGCTCGAGAGGGACCTCAGTGGTCGCGAGTACTAGCGGAGACTGAGGAGAAGGTGCCCTCTTCCTCCTTCGGCCAGCAGGAGGTGCGGTCCTGGGAACTGTCGGGGCTTCAGGTGCTGGCTCTGGCTCTGGGACGGTCGAGGCTGCAGGCGCTGGCTCACTGACGGTCGAGGCTACAGGCGCTGGCACACTGACGGTCAAGGTTACAGGCGCTGGCTCACTGATGGTCAAGGCTACAGGCGCTGGCTCACTGACCGTGGCATGCGTGAGTTCTGGTTCGCTGAACGTGGAAGGCAGAGCCATGGAAGGTTCTGTGGATGGAGCCATGGAAGGCGGACTGGAGAGCAGAGGCCTTTCCTCTTCTCCTCCTCCTCCGGGCAGACGAAGCCGTAAACACTGGCTCTGGGACAGACGAGGCCGGCAACGCTGGCTCTGGGACGGACGAGGCTGGCAACGCTGGCTCTGGGACGGACGAGGCTGGCAACGCTGGCTCTGGGACGGGCGAGACTTCCAGCGCGTCGGCCATGGCAGGTGTGGGCATTGGTTCGTTGGCCGTGGCAGGCGTGGGTGTTGGCTCGTTGGCCGTGGCAGGCGTGGGCGTTGGCTCGTTGGCCGTGGCAGGCATGGGCGTTGGCTCGTTGGCCGTAGCGGGCGTGGGCATTGGCTCATTGGCCGGACCCGGGATTGAGAGAGGTGGTTCCTCTACGGCGAATCTCTCCAAGATGAGCTCCACATACTCCTGCCAGGTGTAAGATCCGATCTCCGGCAATTTCCACCAACAGTGTTTTGGTACACCGATCCGTTATATGTTCTTCAAGGCCTTGTCATCAAAACCGGTGTGGATCGCCATGCTGGAGAAGAAGTAGGAGTACTCGCGGATTGATAGATCCGCCTGGGTCAGTTCTGCGAAGAATGCTGCTAGATCCATTTTGCGGTTCAGTCGTTCTGTTAGGAATCATATGAGGGCTGACGAGGAGTGAGGATCTAAATGCAGCATCTATTAATGTAGGAGCAAATGGTGAATAAGATAACTAAAAATAACTAAACAACACAGGGAACAAACAAAACATCCACGAGGGGATATCAAAATATAAACATGAGAAACTCAGACGGTTTATAACAGGTGTATGTACATTAATTATGTGTTGAATTGTAACAGTAGTTTGTACAATGTTTTTGTTACCATATTAAGCCATATGTTTTAGTGCATACACAACTTTAGCATTTAAAATACTGACAGAGAAGTGATGATTCAGTGGCTATGAATGTTCTCACCTGCCAAGTGTTAAAAGGCTCCATCTTGAAAGTTGCCAGGCTGGTAAGTCCAGCCACAAAGCAGAGCCACTTCCTCTTAATGAGTGCCACGCTGTAAAGGATGATGCAATGTGACAGGATGAGAGAGATGTATGTCCATCCCATAGTAATCAGGACAGCTAGAGATCCATACAGCATGTAGATCAATGATCTGTGCTGTGGGTTAGGAAGAAAAGCATTATTATTTGTGAAAAGTCACATTTCTGTCATCCAACTGGCACATGCAAAAATAAAAACATAAAGGGATTTTTAATAGTAAATACAGTAATTACAGAGCTGATTTAGAAAGGATATCAGGTATCAGCTGTAGTTGTAATAGCTGCTGTATTAGTTTATCAATTAGTATCAAAGCAAATAAGTAGTGGCAAGAACTTTCAAAGTTACCTTGTATCCATCTAAACCAATCTTCATTGTCAGCAGACAACAACAAGAATGCACTTAACATTTCACACAACATTTGGATAAGATCATTTCACCGATACATTGTTTATATCAAAAGGAATTTGTTTTAATATTATTTTGCTACAGTTGGCACATCATGTTGGGACATCAAGTCATGCAACATCCACAAAACATTTATTAAAAAATGTCACAACCATCACAACACATAGTATCACTCTTAAATCCCTGTCCATGATGCAATCATCATCCATAGGGGTATAACTACATACCTTTGGGGACACGATCGAACAGATTTCAGCAAAGATCACGTGACCAGAGAGGGCAAACAGGATGTGATTGCGAAAAGTGGTGAACCACATAACCCATTCAAAATCTGATACATCCTGAAGAAACAGAGAATATCAGTAATGGACAGCTTTAATATTATTGTGTTGAACTGCATTTTAGTAAACTTGTAAACACATGGTTGAAATATACTTGCCATTTTTCTGCCAAAGTAGTACCATCCTGGTTTCACATTCTCCTTAAATTCCCTCCGGCTTACATTCTCTGGAGAAAAAAGGAAAAAGGTTTCAGGATCAAGTATTTCCAAAGGTGTAATGATACAATTTGCCACATGACTATGATCATGTTTTTCTATTTGATATAAAAAAGGAGTCAGGCTTTGTTCCATTGTTGAAACATTACTATACGTTCAGCGTATGCATTCTCTACAGACAGCTAATCTTGTTTTACATGTGCTGTTGCAGAAAGAAATTAAATGGACAATAAATTCACATGATGCACATGCTAAGATGATGATGTGTGGTTGTACTCCTGAGGTGAGCTCCAGAGCTAAACTTAATAGCATTACATAATGTCATTTTTGACAGTCTGCCTGTGATAATCCAGACTCTCAAATATATCTCTGGAGGATTTTGGGATTGTTTGGTCCTGTTAAATCTGACAAATCTTAGTCATACAAATTAAAAAGATAGTATACATTTTACATAGACCATTTGAGAGTAAAATAGTGCTGAAAATAGTTAATCTAGGACTGGAACATTTAAAATGGCAGCCCGACGTGATCAATTTCTGATCTTTAAAAAGGCCAGAACAGGGCGGGCTATCACCTGCACAAATGTCAATAAGCAAAACAGCCCAAACAGAAACAAATAAACTTGCATGGTATTTACAATTAGGACAAGAGCAACTGCACCTTTACTCTGACATTTTTGGATAGTGTTCTAGGACATCCATGATGGACATATAACACCAATTCTGAAATCTTTGATTAATAAATGCAAGCATAATGGAGAACCCGCAACCTCCATAGAACAGGACGTCTTGCAGATCAAAGAAACCTATAACAAAGCCTTCTTGCATTAAAACATTGAGAGATAATCAGAACATCAAATTTACAAAGCTATCTGTCCTTTTTCCTATGCTTTCATGGACACTTGAACTAGGAAGAGATGTGTAATATAACACTGCCTTTGGCCAGTTTGTTGGGATTAACTTTATTTTTTGGTTAGAGGTGGAATGCATATACATTTATTGTGGGTTGATTGTAACAGCAGTAGTACTGTTTTTAACATATCATACAATATGTATTAAGTCATCCACAACTTTGGCATATGAAATACTGATAGAGAAGTGATGATTCAGTGGCTATGGAATATGGATTACTTTGACTCTCAGATAGGCTATGCAAAACGTATACTATCTTTTTAATTAGTATGATTTGTCAGATTTAATAGCATAGTGCTCCAATTTACAATTATGACAAGAATGGATGACATTTTTGTTGGAGTTCTAGGACATCCATGATGGACATATAACCATACTTATGAAATATTTGATTAATTTAGTGTAAAAATAAAGAGGTAAAAAATAAGATTTACCATTGGAGGCCTCAATGATCCAGCTGCCGGCCCACAAGAGTGCAAGAAAGAGGACAACAGTGTAGCAGTACAGCTCATACCTAGGAAGGGCTGCCTTGATCCCCATGGTTAACTTTAAGAAAATAGGATAAAATACATTAAAACTTTAACATTATTACAAGCTTGTTACACTCATCATAAAATTATCCCTCAGAAGTTATTTAGGCAAATAAAACAAAAACCCACAGACGTCACAAATTTGACTATCCACTAACAGTTGTCAGATCCAACGGCCTAATGTCAATCAACTGATTGTTTTCAAAATGTTGATAATCTAAAGAATTTACCGTATCAGTTTTTAAAAGACCCGCTGTCACGCGCATCAAACTCACTAACGGCCGTTACAGGTCAAACGTCACTCACTCTTAAACTCCTCAGATATCCACACACTGAACCTTCTGTACTTTCATCTACTTTACAACCAAGTCAAGAGTCATATATTTAAATAATTTTAAGGTTTTGGTGAAATTTAGAGTGAAAAAAAATAAATAAATCGTAGCTCTAAAACTATAGGCAAAGAAAACTATTCTGGCAGGACTTAAAGACGGGATCAAATTTAACCATTTATATCTGAGGCCAAAAAAAAAAAAAAAAATCTGTCCAATCAGAGGAGAATTTTGAGACGTTGATATTAATATTAATGACGTTACACAAAGATATCTACATATTTAGTAATTGCAAAGAAGACACACTTTTGGTGAGGCGAAATGTGTAAATAATGAAATAATATTAAATTATCCTCTCAATACATCCGTCCCGTTTCCTCAGTACCGATGGTGCATTCTTTAAGAGGCAGTAGTAGCTGGTGTGGATGTTGCGAGAGGGGGCGTGGAGTGCGTTTATAATCCGGACTGGAACCGCAGAAGGGGTGGCACCAGCACTGTCCATCAAAGAGGCGCACACATTAAAGATCCAGCGCTAATTGGTGCAGGTGCTGTCATTACTGGAAAAACTAAATAATTATGATAGTCACGCTGTTAGATCGCTTCAAACTGAATTTCCAATAAAGATGACTTAAAAAGTGAGTTCCGAATGGCCCTTATTTTTTTGCCCCACACCTTTTAGCTTTTCAAAACTCTCATATTGGATGGTAAAGTCTGCGAATGGAATATGGGCATACACTGTAAAAAAAAATAATGTAAAATGTATGGTAATAAACTGGCAGCTGTTGTTGCCAGAAATTTACTGTAAATACAATAGGCCTACAGTAACCATGTTTTATAGAATGTCATTTTGATGCCTGTATATTTTACGGTGCATTACCACATATATTATTAAATTATAAATGTAATACTTCTTCTGAAACTACAAAACTCTGCTTTTCACTTTATAATGTATCGTTACTCACTGTAGTAATTACAGAAAGGCTCATGATGACATGAAGTTCATCAATAGTGGCTCTTCCAGTAGCAATGAGCAATAAACATGTGACAGTGCTCAGTGTCACTAACACACACACCAAACACCATCATTGTAAGACATATGAAATCTTAATAATGCAGTAAACATTAACTCATCTACATCAAATATGACTCAAAACACCCAATGTACATAACTAATATTAAAAAGAAGTAGAAGCATAACTATACCCATAAAATATATTGAAATTTGATGGGTTGCGCAGGGAACTCCGGGAATGCCCGATCATTTTTAATTTTTTTTGTGTGTGTGTTGTTTTTTACTGTAATTTTTAACAATAATGTATGGTAAAAAGTACATGTACTCACTTGTTAAAAATAATATACATTTTTACTGTTAATTATACGGTAAAATAATACTTTTTACATGTAAAAAAGGTAATTTTTACAACATTGTACCATACAATTGCATTTATTGTCTTTTCAAATATATTATACATTTTTACCATGTATTTCAAGATAACTGCTCCTTAACCAATTCAGTTTTTATACTGTAGCATTTTTACAGTCTTTACTGTTAACATTACGGCCATTTTTTAACAGTGTAGGGATGATCACTTTATTTTTAATGGGGCTCACTGAGGCTATGGGGAATACCCACAATGCCTTGGGCTTGACTTCTTTTATTATTTTTCCTTGGACAAAGTGGACAAATGGGGCTTTTAAATGGTTGTTGTTAAGAAGTCATAGAGTTTTTAGCTCTTTTGTCATATTATTTATGCTGTTTAGTTGTAAATAATTGTTTCGTGTGGTGTTACCATCAGGGTGATTTGTGTCCCTTTGATCAAGTTGATTTAATGACCTACATATAATCAGTTGTGATCCTCATTATTCATATTGTGTTGTTGTTTAGCATAATTTTAGTCTATTCACTTTTACTTTTAAGTTGAATCAACAATTAAATAGCAAATCTGAATTAAGCCTACTTGCATCTAGTTACTTTAACATAAATAGTTAAGTTTGTTCTATATGAACACCAAGTTAAGTGAACTCAATATAATTTTTTTTGGAGACGTTATTACTCAATTAAATTGAGGGAATGAATTTACAGAATCAATGAAGTAGACTAAAATGATTAGGGTTTTAATGTATGTTGTTATAGAATGCAGAGTTAAAGAAATGCTTTCTTTTCGTAGTTTGTGTTCAGGGTGCATGACAGAACTGTGTCAAAGAAATAAAGTGGGGATGATCCATCCTTCAGCCATAACTTTTACATTGCATGAATTCCAGTTATACATGGCATTAAAAAACCTTAAGCAAAATGTTCAGGTGATAGAAAGTAACCACATTTAGAGGGACAGGTCCCCTTTAAGTGGTCAGTCTATATGTTTTTACATTTGAACCCCCAATCTTAAATATTTGGTTACGTTCTTGCTACACTAAAAGGCAACTCACCATTCATTGCCTCATTCTTCGTACTTTCACTCATAACTCAATTATTTAATAAGTAGCTAATGGTAAAGGTGAACCTGTATTATCAGAAAATAAAATGGCACAGACAGATTCATCACTTACAATCATACAACATTTTTAAATGTGTGAAAAACACTGAAAAAATGTTAACCTAAAATATCTATGTGGTAAAATCTAAATTAACTGGTTTTATGTAAGTCAAAATAGTATTTAACATTACTACATCCACATTAATACGTTTGGTTACACCAGCAACACTTTTATGGGTTAAATCAGATAGAAATAGCTGTGATTTAATTATTGATACAGCCACACAATTTGATATAGATTTGGTATTAAAGAAACACTCAAAAGATATGAATAGCCTTCTTTGAATGTACTGTATATGCACAGGAAAAAAAGTCTGTGATCAATAGCTGCAGTATGTGGGTTGGTCAGTTATACAGGGTTAAGAGGGTTACTTTTGAAATGCATTCCACTACAGATTACAGAATACATGCTGTAAATGTAATTTGTAACGTATTCCATAAGATTACTCAAGGTCAGTAACATATTCTAAATACTTTGGATTACTTCTTCGGCACCAAAGTCACTTGGTTTGACTATAAAAACTCTCCCAGTACAGTCAGACAAAATACACATGTTAAGAATACATCATCTGAAAAACCTAAATATCTCATGCAGTGTTGTTTTTTTTTAAACATATTTTTACAGGAAAACAATACAATAATTATTATCAAGATTATGATTTTTGCCCTAATATCAAAGGTCTTACTAGAAAAAAAGAAATTATGATCCAACATGAATTTTCCTGATAAAAAAATATGATTGTGCCTGGTAACGTGTGCGTGTAAAATGGCTAGAAATAGCATTTTAGCTTAGCGTAAATCTGACAAATTACACAAGGTTTATTTCTATTTCTTCTGCTCCAAACTTCAAACTTACTTCTCTGTCTGCTCGTATGAATCTAACATCATAAAGTGTTTCACCGCTGTTCAAATGCACTTTGGATCGCATCTTTTATATGTATAAATGTTTTCCATCTGAAACGACTAAATATTAAAATAAAACAAATGACAATAAAATGTAAAGTAATCTCTTCAGTAATCAAAATACCTTTTGAATGTAACGGTTTTCTAAATACCAGTGATTTAAATTGTATCTGTAGTGGAATACAGTTAATTATTTTGTATTTTAAATATGTACTCCCATTACATTTATTTTATTACTCCCCAACCATTGTCACATGTACCAAATGTCCCCACAAAAAGGATAGTAAGAGATTACCTACATTATGGGGACCAGCTAGTTTTCAAGAGGAAAACGGTTTAATAAACATACATAACAATATCTTCTCTTAATGAAAATCTAAAAAATGCAAAAAGTTACATTTAGGGCTAGAGTTTACATGATATATATATATATATATATATATATATATATATATATATATATATATATATACAGTCAGGTCCATGAATATTGGGACATCGACACAATTCTAATCTTTTTGGCTCTATACACCACCACAATGGATTTGAAATTAAACGAACAAGATGTGCTTTAACTGCAGACTTTCAGCTTTAATTTGAGGTTATTTACATCCAAATCAGGTGAACGGTGTAGGAATTACAACAGTTTGTATATGTGCCTCCCACTTTTTAAGGGACCAATGGGACAATTGGCTGCTCAGCTGTTCCATGGCCAGGTGTGTGTTATTCCCTTATTATCCCATTTACAAGGAGCAGATAAAAGGTCCAGAGTTCATTTCAAGTGTGCTATTTGCATTTGGAAAGTGTTGCTGTCAACTCTCAATATGAGATCCAGAACAGGAAGGCCAGATTAGAGGTTGCCAAACAACATCTAAAAAAGCCTTCACCATACTGGAACAATATCCTATGGACAGATGAGACAAAGATCAACTTGTACCAGAGTGATGGGAAGAGAAGAGTATGGAGAAGGAAAGGAACTGCTCATGATCCAAAGCATACCACCTCATCAGTGAAGCATGGTGGTGGTAGTGTCATGGCGTGGGCATGTATGGCTGCCAATGGAACTGGTTCTCTTGTATTTATTGATGATGTGACTGCTGACAAAAGCAGCAGGATGAATTCTGAAGTGTTTCGGGCAATATTATCTGCTAATTTTCAGCCAAATGCTTCAGAACTCATTGGACGGCGCTTCACGGTACAGATGGACAATGACCCGAAGCATACTGCGAAAGCAACCAAAGAGTTTTTTTAAGGGAAAGAAGTGGAATGTTATGCAATGGCCAAGTCAATCACCTGACCTGAATCCGATTGAGCATGCATTTCACTTGCTGAAGACAAAACTGAAGGGATAAATGCCCCAAGAACAAGCAGGAACTGAAGACAGTTGCATTAGAGGCCTGGCAGAGCATAACCAGGGATGAAACCCAGCGTCTGGTGATGTCTATGAGTTCCAGACTTCAGGCTGTAATTGACTGCAAAGGATTTGCAACCAAGTATTAAACAGTGAAAGTTTGATTTATGATTGTTAATCTGTCCCATTACTTTTGGTCCCTTAAAAAGTGGGAGGCACATATACAAACTGTTCACCTGATTTGGATGTAAATACCCTAAAATTAAAGCTGAAAGTCTGCAGTTAAACCACATCTTGTTCGTTTAATTTAAAATCCATTGTGGTAGAGCCAAAAAGATTAGAATTGTGTCGATGTCCCAATATTTATGGACCTGACTGTATATATATATATATATATATATATATATATATATATATATATATATATATATATATATTATACATATATATATATATATACAGTGAGGAAAATAAGTATTTGAACACCCTGCTATTTTGCAAGTTCTCCCACTTGGAAATCATGGAGGGGTCTGAAATTGTCATCGTAGGTGCATGTCCACTGTGAGAGACATAATCTAAAAAAAAAAATCCAGAAATCACAATATATGATTTTTTAACTATTTATTTGTATGATACAGCTGCAAATAAATATTTGAACACCTGTATATCAGCTAGAATTCTGACCCTCAAAGACCTGTTAGTCTGCCTTTAAAATGTCCACCTCCACTCCATTTATTATCCTAAATTAGATGCACCTGTTTGAGGTCGATAGCTGCATAAAGACACCTGTCCACCCCATACAATCAGTAAGAATCCAACTACTAACATGGCCAAGACCAAAGAGCTGTCCAAAGACACTAGAGACAAAATTGTACACCTCCACAAGGCTGGAAAGGGCTACGGGGAAATTGCCAAGCAGCTTGGTGAAAAAAGGTCCACTGTTGGAGCAATCATTAGAAAATGGAAGGAGCTAAACATGACTGTCAATCTCCCTCAGACTGGGGCTCCATGCAAGATCTCACCTCGTGGGGTCTCAATGATCCTAAGAAAGGTGAGAAATCAGCCCAGAACTACACGGGAGGAGCTGGTCAATGACCTGAAAAGAGCTGGGACCACCGTTTCCAAGGTTACTGTTGGTAATACACTAAGACGTCATGGTTTGAAATCATGCATGGCACGGAAGGTTCCCCTGCTTAAACCAGCACATGTCAAGGCCCGTCTTAAGTTTGCCAATGACCATTTGGATGATCCAGAGGAGTCATGAGAGAAAGTCATGTGGTCAGATGAGACCAAAATAGAACTTTTTGGTCATAATTCCACTAACCGTGTTTGGAGGAAGAAGAATGATGAGTACCATCCCAAGAACACCATCCCTACTGTGAAGCATGGGGGTGGTAGCATCATGCTTTGGGGGTGTTTTTCTGCACATGGGACAGGGCGACTGCACTGTATTAAGGAGAGGATGACCGGGGCCATGTATTGCGAGATTTTGGGGAACAACCTCCTTCCCTCAGTTAGAGCATTGAAGATGGGTCGAGGCTGGGTCTTCCAACATGACAATGACCCGAAGCACACAGCCAGGATAACCAAGGAGTGGCTCTGTAAGAAGCATATCAAGGTTCTGGCGTGGCCTAGCCAGTCTCCAGACCTAAACCCAATAGAGAATCTTTGGAGGGAGCTCAAACTCCGTGTTTCTCAGCGACAGCCCCGAAACCTTATTGATCTAGAGAAGATCTGTGTGGAGGAGTGGGCCAAAATCCCTCCTGCAGTGTGTGCAAACCTGGTGAAAAACTACAGGAAACGTTTGACCTCTGTAATTGCAAACAAAGGCTACTGTACCAAATATTAACATTGATTTTCTCAGGTGTTCAAATACTTATTTGCAGCTGTATCATACAAATAAATAGTTAAAAAATCATACATTGTGATTTCTGGATTTTTTTTTTTAGATTATGTTTCTCACAGTGGACATGCACCTACGATGACAATTTCAGACCCCTCCATGATTTCTAAGTGGGAGAACTTGCAAAATAGCAGGGTGTTCAAATACTTATTTTCCTCACTGTATATATATATATATATATATAACAAGCAGAGTATCAAAACAATAGAAAGGTCTGCAACAAATAACAACCATGTGTCTGCACCCTACAAGGTTATCAAAATAAACTTAAATATATATAAAAGCAAAGATATTTACTCAATGTCTTTGTGGTCTGGCACAACATAGACTGGAAAGTTTTAGTTGCTAGTTTATTTGTTTTAACATAATATGTGGAGAAAGTGTGAATGTTGATAAAGAACAAAGACATTCTGTTATATATATATAAAAAAAAAGAAAAAAAGAAAGAAAACTTCATAGTGAAAGCATTAAATTAAGATTTCAGTGAAATTTCATGGAAGTGCAAAATAGGTTTGAACAGCAGATGGAGACATGCTATGAAACTAAATATACAGGGAATCCCTTAAAGGGTTAGTTCACCCAAAGATGAAAATTCTAATTTATTCACCCTCATGCCATCACAGATGTGACTTTTCTTTTCTGCTGAACACATACAAAGATTTTTAGAAAACATATCTGCTCTTTAGGTCCATTCAGTGCAAGTGAATGGTGACCAGAACTCTGAAGGTCCAAAAAGCACATAAAGACAGCAGAAAAGTAATCCATAAGACTCCAGTGGTTAAATGTATATCTTCAGAAGCGATTTGATAGGTGTGTGTGAGAAAAAGATCAATATTTAAGTCTTTTTTACTATTTATATTTATATTTACATTTATGCATTTGGCAGACGCTTTTATCCAAAGTGACTTACAGAGCCCTTATTACAGGGACAATCCCCCAGAGCAACCTGGAGTTAAGTGCCTTGCTTAAGGACACAATGGTGGTGACTGTGGGGATCGAACCAGCAACCTTCTGATTATCAGATTACCAGTTATGTGCTTTAGACCACTACACCACCACCACTCCTATAAGAATGCTTTGTGATGGTGGCATAGTTGGCTAAAGCAAATAACTGTTAATCAGAAGGTCACTGGTTCGATCCCCACTGCCACCACCATTGTGTCCTTGAGCAAGGCACTTAACTCCAGTTTGCTACGGGGGAATTGTCCCTCTAATAAATGCATTGTAAATCGCTTTGGATTAAAAGCGTCTGCATAAATGTAAATCTGAATTGGCAAAAAACTAAATAAGAATGCGAAAGTGGAGATTTATAGTAAAATTGATTTATTTCTCACACACACTTATTATATCACTTCTGAAGATATAGATTTAACCATGGAGTCTTCTGGGTCACTTATATACTGCCTTTATGTGCTTTTTAAACCTTTAGAGTGCTGGCCACCATTCACTTGCATTAAATGGACCTACAGAGCTGAAATACTCTTCTAAATATCTTCATACACATCTGGGATGGCATTAGGGTGAGTAAATGATGAGAGATTTTTCATTTTTAGGTGAACTGTCTTTTAACCATGTAAGTAATTTTGTGTTTGAAACCCCACCTATTGTGATACTCAAGACATGCACTGGCAAATGATTGTGATGCCCATTGCCCAAAATCTTCGGTGTAAGTAACAGATTTTCATATTTTATTCACATCTATATTGCTGTTCCACGGTTATACAGATTCAACAATAGCAAAGCAATTTAGGAATATTGTAAAATAATCAGAAAATCAGATGGCCGCCTCGGTGTGGAGCTCTTTTTTTTGTTGTTTTTGTTAGTTTGTCCTGTGTTTAGCAATCTTTTACCAATCAGTTTTACCAGGGACGAACTGCTGAACATTCGGCAGCACATACCAGATCATCTTTTCCCGGTTTTTCAATATTCGGACGTTTTGCTGGACATTTTAGTTGGAGGCGCTGCTGTGTTGTTTAGGCGCTACGAGACGCAGGCGAGGGAGACGAGCTGGCGCGCTGGTTAAACTCCGTCAGCGCGGCGTTCGCACAGCGCTGCCGAGCATTCATCTCGCAAATCTCCGCTCTCTTCCCAACAAAACGGACGAACTACATCTCCTCACACATACTAATAAGGACTTTTCAAACTCTGCTGCACTGTGCTTCACTGAAACCTGGCTGAGTGAAGCCATTCCGGACAGCGCATTACATCTGCCGGGCTTCCAGCTGTTCAGAGCGGATCGCATCGCGGAGTTAACGGGGAAAACGAGAGGCGGTGGAACATGCTTTTACATCAACGAAAGTTGGTGTACAGATGTAACAACACTAAAAAGGATGTGCTGTCCTACTCTGGAAGCGCTCTTTATTAACTGTAACCGTTCTACTCGCCGCGGGAGTTTTCTTCGTTTATTCTGGTGAGTGTTTACATTCCTCCAAACGCGTCTGGGAACTTAGCGCTGCAACAGCTGGCTGATCAAATCTCAGACACAGAACAACAATACCCGGACTCAGTCATTATTATTCTTGGGGACTTTAACAAAACAAATCTCACACGCGAACTGCCCAAATACAGACAGCACATTACGTGCCCCACCAGAGACAGGAATATATTGGATCACTGCTATACAACATTAAAGGATGCATATCGCTCTGTCCCACGTGCAGCTTTGGGACTCTCTGATCACTGTCTGGTTCATCTTCTCCCGACCTACAGGCAGAAATTAAAATCAACAAAGCCAGTTGTAAGGACTATAAGGAGATGGACTATTGAAGCAGAGCTGGAACTACAAGCCTGCTTTGACTGCACTGATTGGAGTGTTTTTGAAGCTGCAGCTACAGACCTGGACGTGCTCACAGATACTGTTACATCATACATCAGTTTCTGTGAGGATATGTGCATCCCTACTAGGACATTTTTGTCATTCAACAATGATAAACCATGGTTCACAGGGAAACTCAGACAGCTTCGTCATGCCAAAGAGGAGGCTTACAGGGGTGGGGATAGAGTCTTGTATAATCAGGCCAGGAACACACTGAATAAGGAAATCAGAGTGGCTAAAAGAAGCTACTCTGAGAAGCTGAAAAGCAAGTTTTCAGCTAACGACCCTGCATCAGTGTGGAGTGGCCTGAAACAACTTACTAATTACAGGACTCCTACCCCCAACCCTGTGGCGGACCAACGACTGGCTGACGACCTGAATGTGTTTTACGGCAGATTTGAAAGGCCCGATTTCACACCACATGCACTCGGACCTTCATTTCACACAACCATTAACACCTCCTGCAACCCCCCTCCTCCCCCCTCCTGCTACACTACCTGCACTCAAGATCTGTGAGGACGATGTGTGCCGTGTCTTTCGGAAGCAAAGGACAAGGAAGGCTCCAGGACCAGATGGCATCTCACCAGCTTGCCTTCGTTCCTGTGCTAACCAACTGGCCCCCATCTTCACTCAGATCTTCAATAGATCACTGGAGCAGTGTGAAGTCCCATGCTGCTTCAAACGCTCAGTTATTATCCCCGTCCCTAAGAAACCTAAAATCACAGGACTTAATGACTACAGACCTGTCGCCCTGACATCTGTGGTCATGAAGTCATTTGAGAGACTGGTGTTGGCCCACCTGAAGGACATCACTGGACCCTTTCTGGACCCCCTTCAATTTGCTTATCGAGCAAACAGGTCTGTGGATGATGCAGTCAACATGGGTTTGCATCATATCCTGCAACATCTGGACAGACCGGGGACATACGTAAGGATCCTTTTGTGGACTTCAGCTCGGCTTCAACACAATCATACCAGATATACTCCGGACTAAGTTAAACCAACTCCCTGTTCCCACCTCTACCTGTCAGTGGATTACCAGCTTTTTGACGGACAGGCAGCAGCTTGTGAGGCAGGGAAAATTCACTTCCACCACCTGTACCATCAGCACTGGTGCCCCCCAGGGATGTGTGCTCTCCCCACTTCTCTTCTCCCTGTACACCAATGACTGCACCACCAAGGACCCATCTGTCAGGCTCCTGAAGTTTGCAGACGACACCACTGTCATCGGCCTTATCCAAGATGATGATGAGTCTGCATATAGAAAGGAGGTTGAACGGCTGGCTTTCTGGTGCAGTCAAAACAACCTGGAGCTGAACACGCTCAAAACAGTGGAGATGATTGTGGACTTTAGGAGGAACACCCCAACATTGTCCCCCCTCACCATTCTAAACAGCACTGTGGCAGCAGTGGAGTCATTCAGGTTCCTGGGCACTACCATCTCACAGGACCTGAAGTGGGAGATACACATCGACTCCATTGTGAAAAAGGCCCAGCAGAGGTTGTACTTCCTTCGCCAGCTGAGGAAGTTCAACCTGCCACCAGTGCTGCTGAAACAGTTCTACTCAGCAGTCATTGAATCCTCTGCACTTCAATAACTGTCTGGTTTGGTGCAGCTACGAAATCAGACATCAGAAGACTACAAAGGACAGTTCGGTCTGCTGAGAGGATTATTGGTTGCCCCCTGCCCCCCCTTCAAGAACTATACACTTCCAGAGTGAGGAAAAAGGCTGGTAAAATCACTCTGGACCCCACTCACCCAGCCCACTACCTTTTTGAACTGTTGCCTTCTGGCCGGCGCTTCAGAGCTCTGAACACCAGAACCGTCAGACACAGGAACAGTTTTTTCCCTCAGGCCATCCATCTAATGAACAATTAAATTGCCCCATTGAGCAATAATTATGTGCAATACACAGTTTAATTTTAATTTTAATTTATATTATCCAACATATCCACTTCTGCCATTACTTACATTGCTCTGTACATAATATACTGTTTTTTGTTCTTTATATACAGATTGTATTAGATTTGCACTACCTGTGTGTATGTGGGTATGTATGAAGGTGAGTGTATATGTATAATTATTTATTTTGTGTTCTTTTTTGTTTTTAATTACCTATGTCTTGCTGCTGTTTTTGGTATTGTTTGTATTGTTGTTGACTGGAAGCTCCTGTCACCTAGACAAATTCCTTGTATGTGTAAGCATACTTGGCAATAAAGCTGATTCTGATTCTGAAATTGTAATCTGCAAATATGTAGAAGGCTGTTTTCATAAAGATGAAGCATAAGTGGAAACAATAAAGTAGCCTCGACTTTATTTTGACTTGGCATCTCCAATAGTCGAATACCTCAAACTGTTGATGAAGTAGGCTAATCAGTCAACTGTGTGCGCACTCCTGTCATTGGGTGGACTGCTTATGCCCCAGCCGTGCTTTTATTTTTAATATGAGGGAGGGGGTTCCCAGAAAATACCTCCTCCTGCTGTTCTTTAGCTCTATCTCTTGAATATCAAACACTCGACGTCTCCATATTGGAAGCCGAGATAAAAAACACGGGGAAATATGAAGAGGCTCTTTTTGACGATGCGTTAGACGTACCGATGTCGGGTTTCTCCTCGCCAACTCCGAGAGTTTAAACGCAAGCGTTGAGACATTGCGCATGTCATTTATTCTGCCCACATTTAGAGGTTTCATGGTCAGCTCGCTAAAGCTATCTTATATTAGAAATCCAGCCTGCGACTACTTGTTAGCCGTTCGGCGTAATCTATTTCGCATCACTGTGGGCTAATTGATCAAATGTGTATCCGCGACGCGTATTTTAATGCAACAAAACGCAAAGATTAGTGTTCGGGTGCAGTCCGTTCACCCACGCTAGCCCGAGCGACAGCAGTCTGCCTGGAGATCTGCCATTAACTCGACTTGACTAGCTGTTAGCACAATCTCAAACACGGACACGGCCAGAACTCGCTGGAGAAAGGAGCTAACATTTCGTTTCCATGGACAACACGTCCATAATAACGCAGGTTACGAACCCCAAGGAGGAGGAGATACTCTCGTCAAATGCTGAGAAAGGTGAGAGGTGTTTTTGGTGTTGAAGTTGCTCGCTGTTAGCCTGAGCTTTATCCACCATTTTAAACGAGCGGGCTGCGTCCGCGAACGAGAAACATTTCAAGGATTGTGCGGAAACATGGTGGCGGTTGTCGTCGTTCGTTACATGCTTTTATGTCACCATGTTTTTTTTGTTGTTGTTTTTTTAAAATACTGAAGATACTTTGAGAGTGTTGTGTTTTTAAAAAGTCAGCCGTCTTGAATTCGTAATGTAAACTAGAAGAGGCTGAAAGTTTGGGCTCCGTTAGCGCTTGTGTCACTCGTCATGTGTGGGTGGAGATCAACATAAACATGATTTGTTTTTCTGTCAGAAGGCAGCAGCGCTCTGAACATGGCATAAGCACAGTTTTTAAAGGGCTCATATTTTATTTTTTTGCTCTGTTTGAATAGCTTTTAGAAGCAGTGCGGGCGAATTAGCTGCGGACTAAGGACTTTGATTTGTTGTTGTTCTTTCAGTCAAGTCAGCAGAAGCAGTAGTTATGTTGGTGTGATATTAAAGGGATAGTTATCCCAAAAATAAAAAATGCTCTCAATTAATCACCCTCATGCCTTCCAAGATGTATTTGACTTTCTCTGTTCTGCAGAACACAAATGAAGGTTTGTAGATTATTATTTATTTATTTTTTTTTACAATAAATGGCCACTTTCACAGTAGAAGAAGAAGAAAATAGCCTACTTAAATATTAAGCTTTTTCTCAGCCACACCTATCACATCACTTCAGAAGTCATGGATTGAATATACTGGAGTCGAATGGATGCATTTTATGCTGCCTTTGTGCTTTTTGGAACTTAAAATTTCTGGTCACCATTCACCTGCATTGAATGTACCAACAGAGCTGAAATATCTTTCTACAAGTCATACACATCTGGGATGGCATGAGGGTGAGTAAATTATGAATTTACATTTTTTGGGTGAACTATACTTTTAATTTGTTTACATTCTTTACTAAGTCAGGCCAAAAGTGGCTTTACTATGTCTGGTGGTTGAGTTTCTTCAATTGTGAGGCATTCGACTTTATGCTACATTCAGCATAGCTGGCTCTGAGTGCATATCTCTGCTGCCGATATACAGCTATTTTTCCAGAGCTGCCTCTGGCTACTCAGTTGAGGATGTCCGGCTCAGTGACAGCAGGGTGTTGGATGGAGCACTTCCAGGGCTTTACTTTTGACCTCAGGGTGGCTGAGTAGAGAAAGTCTTAAACAGCTGCCCTCTCAGAAGAGCACAGAATAAAGTTAAACCCTCTAAAATGATTCTTATGCTGTTGATGGCCTATTAGGCAACACTTTTAATACCTTTGTGCCCTTACAACTACTGGAGCATATCTTGATCTCATCCACCATTAGTACAGGCTTCACTCTTCAAAGTTTCTCCAAGATGCAGCAAATGAAAAGGTAATATTAAGCCAGAGTCATAGTAGTATTATTTACTACATAGTAGTAGAATTTTTAAAGGCAGCTGCATCTTCTTGTGACTTAAGCTCTGATGGTATCTGATAGTCCACCGCAGTGATCAATGTCTCTGCTGTCAGCAGTCTTTTTTGCATTCTGTCCACAATGAGTAAGTCTCTTTACTTCACTGTGTTTTAAGAAGATGAGTTCAATCTGACCAAGAGTGATTGCAGAAATCTGGACATGTATAAATCAAATTATGTGTTGCTAACCTGAATGCTAAACAGTTAAACTGATGTGATGCACTGGAATTCCTGTGGAAATATTTTTGGGCTGAATGACGATATACTATATATATTTTGATATTGTTTATGTGGGTTAACTGCTCAGTTGTAAGCCAACTAAATGTGAGGTGTCACAAACACCTTTATTTATAAGAAATTGATCAAAATAATGTGCAAATACAGGGTTCCTCTTCCTGTTTGAGAATACACACAGCTGTGTAAATAAAAAAATTACATGAAACAAAAATAGTCTAATTTCTGACAATAATCCTTCAGTTGTTAACACAATAACAGACTGATTGAAAAAGTAAACATACAGGTTATCATTTCCTACTGAACAAGATACACAGCTTTGCAAATATAAAATGTAAATAAAAAATCTTTATAAAATATATTGAATTAAAATATGCACAACTCTTGAGAAAACCTCTTCTTTTATTTAACATAATAAAGATGATGGAACAAAAAAGAGTGAATTACATGTTTTCCTTTCCTGTTTAACAAACTATATCTCTGTGCAAATAACAATGAATATGTAAACATAAAATATAAACTGAACTACTTGCTCTGAGAAAGCAGTTTAATTTTCAACTGATCTGAACACTTCAACAAATGACAAAGCCTTTCCTTGTGTGTAGTTTTCTCACAGGTTTTGTGCAAGGAATTAGTGCCTATCAACAGACTCAGGCGTGAGATATGCCCTTTGGCAGTTTACAATGTTAACACTGCAACTGAAATCCCTCTCAGAAGGTGTGCTGGTGGCTGGGACACTAAGATATTTCTTTGCCAGGTGGCTCAGTGCTGGAACGAAAATGTCATGTTCCTTCCACTTGAGATGATCTGTATCACTCTCTACATTGACTGACTCCAAGTATCTTGTAAGTTCATATTCAATAGCCTGCCTCTGTGTCAGGTTGGTACTGGTGGTGGCTGTGCTCTTCTTAAAGAAGCTTGGGAAGTTGCGAGTGTCTTAACTGGTGGTGACACAAATGCTGCTTCCTCTTGGTCTGCAAGCATGGGCACAGACTGAAAGCATCTGATCAGCCAGCAGAAACTCCGCTTCCAAGACAGCTTTGTGCGTCAACAAGTCGAACTTGTCACTTGAGACGTACTTTGTTTTGAACCTTAGATCCACAAGTGGGGCCATGTCCAATAGGTCACTAGTGGCTGTGTCAGCATACTTTGTGTTGAGATAATCCACAATGGTGGTTTTGATGGATTTAGTCAGCTCACTACCTCATCATGTGCCAGAAGACTTGTATTAAAAAGATGAAGCACAGGTCTGACATTTGAGAGAGTAACATAGTCCCCTGTGAAGTCCTGAAGGGGTCTGAGAGCCTTCTGGACCGCATCTAGGACCTCTATATCCTGCCAGGTAAGGACTAGATGCCTGGATTACTTGTCAGAGGACAAAACTTTGGCAAGGGCACCCTGCTGCTCCAGAATCCTCTCAATCATTTGCTACCTTGTTCCCATCTCGTAATGGACTCTGTTATGAGCTGGTGAGTGGGCAAACCCAGCTGAATCTGAGCTTCAGCCAATTCTCTCTTTTTCTTCCAGATATAGGAAAAGCTGCTCACTATTTTCTAGCACAGGGAAATATCCCGAGAGATGCGGTCATCATCCATGCCATGTCACAAATTTAGAAAAATCTTTTGAATATGTTTTTATTTAATATTTTTTTTTTAAAGTTTATTACATTTTTATTTAACAAATAACAAAAACTTTAAAATGTTCTGAAATCACTTAAACCAGTCCCTTTCTTCAAATTGTATATTTATATTATTATTATATATATCATATTTATATGTTTGTATTAATTTAAAACTGTTACGCAGTCAACTCCTTCAGCATACTCACCAACTGCGAGATGAAGCTGGTGACTAAAGCACTGCATCCACTTAGTCAGTTGCACTGCTATGACAACGTTGAGTCCCGTTGTCGGTTGTTAATGCAACCAGTCCCCTTTCATCAAGAGTCCAGCTTGTAAGGGCATCCTGCAGGGCTTTAGCCATATACTCTCCAGTGTGGTCTTGGGGAAAGTAGCATGTTTGGAGACATGGACTTTTCAACTCCCAATCTTCAATAAAATGTACAGTCAAGCTCATATATGGCTTGCATGTTCTGCTCGACCATATGTCTTTGTCAGTGCGTAGGATCACTTTTGCGAGCCGTTCGGATTGTTTTTGTCTGAATTTACTGTACATTTTTGGTAGTCTTCTCTTGTAAAGTAGTGACTGCTGGGCAAATCGTATCTTTGAGCCATTGTTTTCAGCAGCTTTTTAAATCCAGCTTTGCAACAGGGACCATATCTTTAGAAATGTGGTAGGCTACCACCTCCGTTATATCACGCCACTTGGCACATTTCTTTTCATAGGGCACACCCTGAGTAAATGAAACTTGTAAAGAGGTTTGTTTTGGGGCAGAAGGGTTTCCAGTCTGGCTTGCAACAGCACAACCTCCACGAAGTTTAATACATTCTTTGTACTGTAGTTTATGTCGCTGTTGTAAATGGTGAAAGAGGTATGTAGTGCTTCCAGCATGTGTTGTGACATGTTTATTGCAGTCTCTGCATATTATCTTGCTCTGTTGCTTATCTGACCTTTTAAACCCGAACCATCTCCATTTTGATTGAGCCATTATTTTTCTTCTTACAAACCAGCTTATTGTTGCTACTCCATGTTGCTTCAGAAAACGGGAGCGAGTGAGTGGGAGTGGGGTTACGTGCGGAGTGTGAGAGGGGATTAAATGCGTTTTAATGCAACATCCATCTATCCAACTATATCTCGATGTTAACTATATTTTCTAGTCCACTATCACTTTTGAAAATATATTGATATATCTCCAAAACTCGATACATCACTCAGTCCTATGTGGAAATAGTTTATAATGCAACAAATTGCAAATTTGGGTGCTTATATGTGTCCATAAACAGATGGAAAAACAAATAGGCAAAGATCATGAACACATAGGCCTACACAGATTGTGAAGTCTTTCTTGTGTTGTGCAGTTTTCCATTGAGGCGTTGCAAACAGACTCATTTTGACAGGCTACTCTGGGAGACCTTAAAGGTGCACTCATTAATTTTTGTTCCTCTTGTGAGTTGAGGATTTAATCGGAGCATAAAATAACGTGTGAAAGTGAAGAAATTATTACTATTGCATAATATTATATAAATATTATAAAATATATGTATAAATTATATTGTATTTATTATATAAAAAATGATAAAATATGAGTTCAAAAAAGTGTAAATTTAAAATTGACCAAAAATAGATATATTTTAAGTATTTAGAAATATTTTGACTTTTTTTTTGTCATTCATTAGTTTTAAAAGCCTTAACCTGTTAACCTGCACCCCCACTCAGGGGCTCACAGCTGAAAATGACATACCTGAATTAAAATAAATATAGCTCCTGAGAACAGTGTACCACAGGCACAATTAAGGTCTCTTTGGAAAGAAGACACTTGGCACTCTACTAACAATAAATCAGAGTTGATAATGCTCAAACAAATAAAAAGTTATAAAAGTTGAAGTGCCTCATAAATAATGTGAACTTCAAAAAATGTTTTATTATTTCATGTACAAATATATAAAAATAGACCTGGAGGAATCCAATTAGGTAAAGGATTGAAAGCCACAAGTCTCATCAGTTTATATTTCAAATTTGAGGAAGATATAATGAAAAATGGGGTTCCTGCAAGCTTTTTTCCAAGACTATGTCAGTTCCCTTTCTCCCTCCCCTGCCCGAGGCACATCCCCAGAAATGACATCCCCAAACTAAAATAATTGTAGTTACTGAACAATTTGCTCTACATGCACAATTTAGACATATTTAAAAGAAGACACTTTGGAGTTTATTACCCAAATGTAAAAGTTGAAAAAACTTACACCGAAAAACATTTATAGAATTTAAAGTGTCTTGAAGATAATTTGTACTGCAAGTAACATTGCATTATTTTATGAAAAAATAAATGAAAACAAACCTGGAGGAATCCAGTTAGGTAATTGATTGAAAGCCACAAGTCTCATCAGTTTATATTTCACATTTGAGGAAGATATTATGAAAAATGAGATTTCTGCAATATTTTTTCCAAGACTATGTCCAGGTACCAAGAAGCCTCCTTGGATACCTCAAAAAGCAACCTAATGACCAAATGTTATGAAGGGTACTGCAAGCTATTTTAGTCATCATATACACTGTTCCATGCTTTTTCAGTTATAAAATAATCCACACAGCTGTTGCATGGGAAAGAATGGAAAGATAATTAGCACCGCATGTCAAGTAAATAATTCTGTATAGTTTTTATGTGGCTGGCCATTCAATCAACAATCAAACTGATGGGCAGTCGTTTAGACAGCATTCATACTAAAGGTCGTCCATACAATCAAACTGATGGGCAGTCGTTTAGACAGCATTCATACTAAAGGTCGTCCATACAATCAAACTGATGGGCAGTCGTTTAGACACGTATAATGTGTGCATGTTACATAGCAACTCACCGATGTAAAATTGGACCATCTTTTCCGTCCTCAAGCATATCACCCTCGACGCTGTCTTCACTCTCCTCAATTTCGGTCATCGCTGCTTCGAGTGATCGCAAATAAAACATCTTCAGCAGAAAAAACTTCTTTTGACGATCCATTTGATGAGATAATCCGTCCAGTAAGTAAGACGCGAAAACAGATGTTGACTGGGGAACCGTCTTTTTACTATGGCTTGTTTGTTGTCAAATGACGGGGTGTGGTCACAGCCTACGTCGCAGGTTAGCTCCTCAATAGAGAGTGGCTGATTCAAATAAATAAAAAAACATCTTGTTCGCGAGGAATTTAGACTTCCGGGTATCGTTGGAATCGTGCACTGCTTGGCTACATTTTCTATCAGTCATATAATTTCAATTCTTTCATTGGCTTTCGTTGTAAAGACAAAATAATAGGATCAGCATATCATGACATCAAAAAAACTGACCGCAGTGTTTGGATATTTTGACCTATATATTGCCTATCTTTGTATTTGTGTGTGTGTGTGCGGTCTTAATTTGTTCATTACACTCTAAGCAACACACCCATATAACGTTCGGCTACCGGAGTCTGTTTTTATGCATAATTTTATTGCATAACCGACAAGTATGATACTTCACCCTGAAGAAACTTCGATGTAAACAAAGGAATAACCATCGATGTTACAACGTTATTGTTTCTTTGGACTAAAAATGCTCTATGGGATGTTATTCAGTGGACCCTCACCTTTCCATTCAATCTGGAACTTTTAGCAGTGGATGCGTGTGTGGCTCGTTATTACGACACTACTGGTATGTACTCCGTTTTTGATTACGTGTGTTTTGATCTGTACTGCTTACATAAATGCAAGAAATACATTCGTTATAAGCTTTTCATCGAAAAACAGAGCTCTATCATCGATGCTTGAGGCTTACACCTTTAAAATGATATATAGTTTGCCAAGATTAATGATGTTCTTTCACGTTAAATCTATTCATAAACATTAAACTTGTGGGGGGAAAAAACTCTTCCGTGCGCTGGCGCTCTGGCAAAGGTTAACAGGTTAAAAGGAAATCATAGTTTATTCCTATTTTATTATTTGATTTAGATATTATAGTTAAATATGTAAAATTACATCTTAAGGTGTATGAAGCGCTATAGAATTACTAAAAAAAACTTTGCCAGTACAGTAAGACAAAATACACATGCTAAAAATACAGTTGAAGTTTACATACATTTAGGTTGAAGTAATTCAAACTTATTTTTTTAACCACTTCACAGATTTAATATTAGCAAACTATAGTTTTGGCAAGTCGTTTAGGATATCTGTATTTTCCAACAATTGTTTACAGACAGCTTGTTTCACTTTTAATTGACTTTATCACAATTCCAGTGGGTCAGCAGTATACATCCACTAAGTGAACTGTGCCTTTAAGCAGCTTGGAAAATTCCCAATTTGCCAGTTAGCTTCTGGTAGGAGGTGTACCTGTGGATGTATTTTAAGGACTACCTTCAAACTAAGTGCCTCTTTGCTTGGAAACTAGGGCTGTCAATCGATTACAATTTTTAATTACATGGTGTCCCGATTAATTAATCGCATATACAAATATTTGCTGAGAAAGCCCCTCATGGGGTTCCGGTGACGTCATCACTCTGAATGGCAGTTTAAACAACAGCTCCTCCGGGAAAACCAAATAATTGCCCCGTTAAATTATCAGATATAACTTTTTTTAATTCTGTTTAGCTTGAAAAGTGTGGCAAGAATGGGAAGAAGAGATGGAAACAAAAAATGCACAGCTGGAGAAACTGTGAACGAAGAAAATGCAGGGAACAGCTCTCCTACGCAGGTACAAGATGGCGAAGCTAACGCGAGCCTTCAACCGAGTGAGGCGGCAAGTTTAACAAGGGTTCTGGAGGAGATAAGGGACTTTCGCAAAGACACAAAACAACAACTAACCGAAATTATCTCAGAAATCACCAGTGTTAATCAAAAATTGGCGGAGGCAGAAACGCGAATTTGAAAAGTAGAAGATCGCGTTCAGAATATGGAGAAGGTGATGAGCAAGATGATGAAAGTCATCAATCAACAAGAAAACAAATTACTCGACCAAGAAGGGAGATCTAGAAGAGAGAACATAAGGCTCTACAATGTTCCCGAAGGATCAGAGGGCACGTCAACGGCGATGTTTGTGGAAAAGTTACTGCGAGATACACTGGAGATCCCTCCAACTACGGACCTTGGCATCGAGAGAGCTCACCGCATGCTCGCCCCAAAACCCTCCGGCAACGGGGGAGATAAACCACGGTCAATTATAATCAAATTCCACCTCTACAAAATTAAAGAAGAGATTCTGCTCAAAGCCTGGGCAAAAAAGAATGTGTATTTGAATGAGAGACCGATATACTTTGACCAAGACTACCCCACGGCAATTCTTCAGAAACGTAAGGAATACGCGGATGCTAAACGAGTATTAAAACAGAAACAGATCCGGTTTCAGACCCCGTTCCCCGCTAAACTACGCGTGTTTTATGATGACGGGACGCGACTATACCAATCGGCAGAGGAGGCAACCGCAGACATGAAAGATAGGGGACTGCCCATCAGTGTAATCACGCCGAGGGAGAGCCTAGCGGAACAGCTATCCCACACCGTCTGGGAAATGGTTAGAGGCCCGAGACAACAGAGAGCGGAAGAAGAGCGAGAGAAGAATATAAGGGAGAAACTGCAAATTTTCAGAAGGGGGCCCCTATCCCCTCCAGAAGAGCTTTAAGTTTGTACTAATTTCAAACCTCTGGTGAGCTAAGTAAACCTGAAAAAGCTGGTGCAATATTCACTTTGAGAGAGATGCGGTAAGGTTCATTTTTTCATTGCCTAATTTTTTCTCTCTCAAGTCATTTATTATTTATTTTGTGGACATCCCTCTCCCAAATTTAAACGAAAATATATAGAAGGTAGGAATATACAAGTTTTTTTTTGGTGAAATGTACACTGAACTTTCCATTTATTTTTGTGAATGCTGCAATATGGGCCCTCGACCCACATGGGAGAGAGATTTTCCCCCACAGCTAGAAGTTCCATCTAGCTCAGTTCAGGGTCATCTATTAGAGACCCCAACCTTGGAATCATTGTTCTGTTATGTATGTTTTTTTGTTCTTGTTTATTCAGGGAGAAGATTAATTAAGTTCTGTTTAGCTGAGTTGGTTAATGTCTTTAGATACATATGATTAGGCACAACATTAAAATAATTTCCTTTAATGTCAACGGGATGTTGAATCCAGTTAAACGCAGTAAGATTTTATCTAATATGAAGAAAGAACAAGCTCATATAGTGTATTTACAGGAAACACATCTGAATGATAAAGAGCATGAAAAACTGAGGAGAATGGGCTTCTCCGATGTGTTTTTCTCTTCATATAAATCAGGACATAGAAGGGGAGTCGCTATTCTTATTTCAAACAAACTAAATTTTGAAAAAATATCTGAAATGGGAGACAAAGAGGGCAGATATATCCTAGTAAAGGGCAAAATATATGAGAATCTAGTTACTCTATTAAATATATATGCGCCCCCAGGAAGTGATATTAGCTTCTTCCAGAGAATTACTAGTATTATGACAATGGAAACAAAAGGTTTTCTGATTTGTGGTGGAGATTTAAATATACATTTAAAACCAAAATTAGTCTCCTCTAGTGGAAACAACTATGACAAGGGGTCTCGACATAAGAAAGTTAATGCACTTTTTGAAGATGTTGGTCTAATTGATATATGGAGAGATTTTTTTCCTAACAGAAGAGACTGTACTCATTACTCCGCACCCCATTCTCTATATACCAGAATAAACTATTTTATAACATTTGGAAAAGATAAAGATAAGATGCATTCATTTGGAATCGGGACAATAGATATAAGTGACCATGCACCAATAGATTTATCCATTGACTTTAACCTACAACCAAAAAATAATACATGGAAATTAAACTCAAGTCTATTTAATGATCCTTGTTTTAAGGAACAAAGAATTTAATGACAATGGTGAGGTTTGACCTCCTATCCTATGGGATACTTTGAAGGCTGTCTTAAGAGGTGAAATCATAGCAATATCTTCGTATAAGAAAAAAAAATGAGAAATAAAACATTAGATGAACTACAAAATGATTTAAGGGAACTAGAAAAAAGACACAAATTAAGTTTAGCAAACGATATACTTGATGAAATAAAAAAAATTAGGGACAAGATTAACAATTTAGCTATGCAAGAAGTAAAGAAGAATTTAATGTTTCTAAAACAGAGATATTATGAAGGGGGATCTAATGCAATGAGAATATTGGCATGGAAACTGAGGAAGAAAACTGCAGAAAATACAATTCATAGAATTAGGGACCCAAGAACAAAAGTGATAAAAAGTAAGCTAAAGGAAATTCAGGAATCTTTCGAGGTTTTCTATAAAACTTTATACTCAAGAGTTCCAGGGAGAAATGTAACTCAAATTGACAATTTCCTGAATTCATTAGAGCTACCCACTTTAAGTGAAGAGCAAAATAGAAGGATGACCACTGACATATCTGAAGATGAATTAAAAACAGCAATTAGTAGGCTAAAATTAAAGAAGTCACTGGGATCAGATGGTTACACGGCAGAGTGGTATAAGGAATTTAAAAATTAATTAATTCCGGTTATGCTCCCTACATTAAACTGGGTTCTGAAAAAAGCACAAACACCACCTAGCTGGAAGGAGGCGATAATATCAGCCATACCAAAAGAAGGCAAGGATAAATTAGAATGTGGATCCTTTAGACCAATATCAGTTCTTAACGTGGACTATAGATTATTTACCTCTATCATGGCCAAACGATTAGAAGAATCTTTACCTAAATTGATACATAATGATCAGACAGGTTTCATACGACAACGTCAGACACAAGATAATATACGAAGGACATTACACATCATGAATCATATACAAAATAATAATATGGAAGCAATAGTGATAAGCATAGATGCTGAAAAAGCATTTGATTCAGTTAATTGGACTTTTCTCTACAGAGTTTTACAGATATTTGGATTACATGATACAATTATAAAAACTATACAGTCTCTATATGATAAACCCACAGCTAAGATTAAAATCAATGGATACTTATCAAATAGTTTTACCCTAGAAAGGGGTTCAAGGCAGGGGTGTGCATGGTCACCATTACTTTTCGCACTATATTTGGAACCATTAGCTCAATACATCAGACAGAATGAGGATATCAGGGGAATCAACATTAAAGGAACAGAACACAAACTTGCTTGTTATGCAGATGATATTCTGATATATTTATGGCAGCCAACATATTCATTACCAAAACTGAAGCAGTCACTTGAAACATATGGCCAATTATCAGGATATAAGATTAATGTTGGTAAAACACAGTTACTTTCGTATAACTATAGAGTACCAAAGGAAATTAAAAACAGATACCCCTTGGTATGGTAAACTGAATCTTTTAAGTATCTCGGCATTAATATGCCAAAGGATCTCGCAAAACTATTTGAATCCAATTATTTACCTATATGTAAAAAAATTAAGGAAGATATAGGAAGATGGAACTTAATTCCTTTCTTTAGTCTCAGTTCAAGGATTGAATCTATTAAAATGAATATTTTGCCTAGATTATTAGACCTATTCCAGACCTTACCTAAATCAGTTTAATGAATGGGAAAATATGTTATCAAGATATATATGGCAGGGTAAAAGACCTAGGGTTCGTTTTAAAACATTACAGCTAGCTAAAGAAAAAGGGGGCTGGGGATTACCTTCTTTAAGAGATTATTATTTTGCAGCACAGATGAGAGCCGTGATATGTTGGTGTAACCCATCCTATGAAGCTCAATGGAAAAATATAGAGGAGAAACTATCGTCCATCCCTATACAGGCAACCCTTGCTGATAGCAATTTACAAGGTCACATAAATGTTATTGATAACCCATGGATAAAATGCACTCTTAATGTATGGAAAACTATTATAATAGAATATAAATTAAAGAAGGATATTGTGCCTCTTAAATGGTGTGCATACGACTCTGAGTTTACGCCAAATAGATTCGATACTAGATTTAAGGACTGGACGGATAAAGGATTAACAGTTTTATGTAATATAATAAAAGATGACACAATAACTAGTTTTGAAACACTCAAAGAGAAATACTCATTAGAGGCACAAGACTTCTACCGATATTTACAGATGCGACATTTTGTTAATATGAGGATGAAGAATGTGACTGGGACAGGGAAAGTTATAATAGAATTATTCAGAAAAGCATACAACTCAGATCTGTTTGGTAGAATTATTTCATGCATATATGAATGTCTGTTAAATCTTAAAACACACTTAACTTCCTATATTAAAACAAAATGGGAGAAGGAAGGAGGAATGAGTATATCTGAGGAAGAATGGACAATAATATTGAAGTATCAATGGAAATGCTCCAGGTCACAGAAATGGAGGGAGTTTGGTTGGAAAAATTTGATAAGATATTTTATTACACCCTCTCAGAAATCATATCATGGTAGTAATGCTTCTATATGCTGGAGAAAATGTGGAAACCAAAATGCAAACCATTACCATGTTTTTTAGGATTGCTCTGTTATTAAGGATTACTGGAGAGGAATACATAATGCTTTACAATATATTTTTAAAGGTGTAATACCATTTGATAGTAAAACCTTATATTTTGGATATATACCTCAAGAATGGTTAAAAAGAGAGAAATATTTAATGAATATATTGCTGGTGGCTGTAAAGAAGAGCTTTACCAAAAAGTGGTTGTCACAGGAGAGCCCTACCCTAAATGCATGGATAGAAATTACAATGGACATTTACAAATTGGAGAAGATAACAGCATTTTTAAATCATAAACTGGAACAATTTGATTTGTGCTGGAAAAAATGGACCAAATATGCAACATCTCAAAGACCTGATTTTATTTTCTAGTTAATATCCTGAATGCCCAGAAAAACTACTCCCTACATGTACATAGTTCTTTCTCTTTTTTTGTTGTGGTTTTGTTTAAAAAAAAAAAAAAATTTTGCATTTCTGATGAATAGATGTATGGTGTATGTATGGGCATATATTTGTATGTTATGTTTGTATGTTCTTGACATGAAGATACTCAGTATAATATCTGAGGTAAATCTGATTGAAGTGTAATGTTTATATGAGAAAAGTAAATAAAAAAAAAAGAGAGAAAGCCCCTCATATAACAATAATTCAACATATAATGATGAAATAATGATAGTTATTTTTAAAATATTTAAAAATTTTATATATATATATATATATATATATATATATATATAAGGCTGTCGATTTAACGCGTTAATTCAGTGCAATTAATTTGACTAAAAATAACATGTTAAAAAAATTAACACCATTAATCGCAATGCCCCGGACGTAATATGGAAGATTCCTGAGAAATGCGAGCTTGTAGTACCACCTGTTTACTCCAGAGGGCAGTAAGTGAAACTTCAGCTGCATGGCAATGCGCAGTTTATATAGTGAAGAAAAACACCCTTGAGCAGCAGAACAACACAAACGTGCATCACGTTCTTTCGTTCAAAACACTTGGAGCGCAAATCCAAACTAAGGGATCTCAATATGTGTTCTAAGTATTAAACTATATTTAACTTGACACAGTGACCTAAAAATGTATGTTTATGACGCAACGCATCCAAGACGCTACACAAGCATGTCTGACGCAGATGTTCATTGACGGATCCTTAATCAAGCCCTCATAATAAATCTCCAACTGATTGACAAATTCAATTGTGATATGGATTGCTGTGAACTGTGTGCCAATGATTGGATTATGATCAATAATATGGTAGTAAACAATACATTGTATTCTAAAACCGCTTTTTGTATTGTCTTATTAATGATGAACTCTTCTGCCACAAGAATGTAATTCACTTTAATTATCTGAATATGTATTTTTATATATATATATATATATATATATATATATATAAACATTTAAAGATAACTATGTATCATTATTTCATCATTATATATAGAATTTTTGTTATATGAGGGCCTTTCCCAGCAAATATTTGTATATGCGGTTAATCACGATTAAATAATCGGGACACCGTGTAATTTATTTGATTTAAAAAAAATTAATCGATTGACAGCCCATATATGTATATATATGTGTGTGTGTGTGTGTGTGTGTGTGTGTGTGTGTATATATATATAAAAATATTCAGATAATTAAAGTGCATTACATTGTGGCCAGAGGAGTTCATCATTATAAGACAATAGATTGACAAGAGAAGATTAAATGTCAGGAATTGTGAAAAACTGAGTTTAAATATATTTGGCTATGGTGTATGTAAACTTCTGACTTCAACTGGACATTCTCTAAAAAACTAAATATCGTATGTAGTGTTTCTAAAACAAGATAAATCAAATTGATCTTGTTTTAAGGATTTTTAGATATTTTTACAGGAAAACAATAATAAAAAAAAATATTCTCAAGAATACGATTTTTGCCCTAATGTCAAAGGTCTTACTAGAGAAAAAGAAATTATGATCCAAAGTGAAATTTCTTGATAAAAAAATATATGATTGTGCCTGGTAACATGTGCATGTAAAATGGCTAGAAATAGCATTTTAGCTTAGCGTAAATCTGACAAATTACACAAGGTTTATTTCTATTTCTTCTGCTCCAAACTTACTTCAGACTTACTTCTCTGTCTGCTCGTATGAATGTAACATTATAAAGTGTTTCACCGCTTCTTAAATGCACTTTGGATCACATCATTTATATGTATAAATGTTTTCCATTTGAAAGTCTAAATATTAAATTAAACAAATGACAATAAAATGCAAAGTATTCTCATCAGTAATCAAAATAAGTTTTGAATGTAACTGTTTTCTAATTACCAATTATTTAAATTGTAGTGGAATACAGTTAATTATATTTTGTATTTTAAATACATAATCCTGTTACATGTATTCCATTACTCCCAAACCCCAAGGAATTTCTGGGCCAATAACCGATAACTCGCAGCTCATTGTGGCCGATACTGATATATATTTATTAAAATGTTCTCATTTTAAAATAGGTGTAATTTAAAAGCTTGGAATTTGGACTGCTATTTAAGGTTTGACGGCTGTAATATGAACCATAAATGTGCCTATATTACAGATGTGTGCTAATTTAAATGAGAAATAAATAATGATGCACTTTCATAAATTATGGTGCCCATTTACCAGTGGCGATTTCTCAGGGCCAGCAAAGCCTTCTCTGCTAACATGCCTAATATATAAATGTTTTTTTCATCCTTTCATTCTCATTGACCATTTTGACTATGTATTTTCAATTGCTTTCCATTCCCAATTCATCTACAAACGAATAGCAAAAAACAAAAAATGTATCCAATCAGAATTTATTAATTGATACTTACAAGCAATGTGACAACTGTTTCACAAATTGCATGCCTGAAGCCGAGCTCATTAGAATTTCTGCAAAAAAATTCAACACTGCAGTGAATAGGCATCTAAAGTCAGATTGTCAGATTCATCAGTCAATCAGATTGATTTATTTGTTCTTGGTGGGTGTGGTCTTTTGGATATGTCCCAGTCCAGGGCTTCTAGCTGGCCTTGAGTGATGCAATCACGCTGTACGTCACAATAAGTGATGTACGTAATTTGAAAGCGAAGAGCACGAGATCTTGCTGGCGAGTCGGCTGTCATCAATGCTGGTATTGCCATTGAGAAAGAGATCCTTATGGTTTTAAAACCTAAGATGTTCTGCATGATTGTGCTATTGATTAGTTAAACAGGAAAGGAGGACTGATTTTCACTTCAAGTAAACTGGTAAGTGCATTTTGCATTGTTATAGCAACATCAGGAGTTTTCTAAGTGTAAATTAGGCTGCTTGAGCATTCAGTGTCGGATCAAGTTTAGAAAAGTAACCGTGTACCCTGACAAAGCAATATTTATTGCAAGCAACATTTAAATCACAAATATTATTAGATATATTTTTCTTCGTATTAGACTTCCTTGGTTTTGGCTTTCATGCGTGGACATGTTTTAAAATGTCAATTAGTATTATTAGTTGACTGCCACGTAATGTATGATGTCCATAGGGTGTCTTTCATTGTGAAACTGTGTTTTCTTAATGGCATGAATCGCACTGATGGCCCTGGGCCGTGGCAACCATTTACATAGTTGTTTACGGTAATCCTGGTGACTGCTCACAGAGAGAGAATAATTAACTTCAAACAGCTGAAATGTATTAAACCAAAATGAGGTGATAAACTGCATATAATGATTACTAAACAACAAACCACACAATACAAAATCTCTGTATACATGGTGTATTCTTAGTGCCGGCAGCCAGACTGCGAGTGCAGTGGTGGTTTGTGTGTGTTATGAATGTGCGTGCTTGTGCTTATGCTTGTCTCATTAACAGATGCTTGTTACAGCTCTCATCTGTGACAGTTCCACTGTATAACTTTTTCAATGTGTGCTTTTGTGCTTGCCTAACCCTAACCCTAACCCATGCTGTGATGTAAGTAACGATGTGCTATTTCCCATATTCTGTATGTAATAATCGAAAACAATTGCCTCATCCCAGATAGCACACATACGTCCCCAAGATGTCTTTTGATCTAGATATCACAATCTGATAAACATCTGCAAAGCATCTTAAAAAGATCAGATTTATGAACATTCCAAATCATAAACATCTCAAAGACATCTTCTGAATGTCTAATAGACATCTGAGTGGAAATCGATACAATATGTCTAATCAATGTATTGCAGATGAGCTAACATAAAATAGACGTCTTCCAGATCTAGTTACACACATCTAATAGACATCTGGGAGATTTTGTGTGCTATCAGGGATGTAACGGATGCTTTTGTCGCGTTTCGTTTATTGCCTCATGAAACAAACAAAATATGGGAAATGCCGTTTGTTACTTACAGCAGATGACAAAAACCAGCCCCTTTCACTCACACAGACATGCTGTGGATGCACACTTGAACTTTGGCTTGAGACTGCCCGAGTCTCTGCCTGAAGGAAAGACACCACAGGTAGTCAGAGAATTTCAGCCACATGTAAATAAATGTAAAACTTTTCTGCGAAAATATCGGTATTAATGTGTTGATTTTGCTGGGAATCAGCCAATAATATATTGCCCGCTGATATATTGTGCATCCCTAATACAATATATTGCGATACGTAACTATTATGGTTTGATTTCCTAATGATTCACTTCAATTTTATTCCAATAAGTATAGGTATATATCAGTTATGCCCATTTTGCTTTCAAATGAAAGAAATTATCTCTCAGTTAATGTTTTGTTTTTTGTTATCAGTAGTTTTTCATTACTAATGGTCACTTTTTTTTTTCTTTTAAAAATATAAAAATTTCATGTAGTCCAGCAATAAATAAAATGTTTAGATGCCTAATTTGTTCTAGTTACAAATAGGCCTACTTGCATCAATATGCAGAACACGCTAAAACCCAGTACTGTTTCTTTAAGTATATTCTTACCCAGCATATACTTGATTTACAAAAAATTATGTTACCAATCCTTTTAAATAATAATGATTTTTTTTAAATAAATACACCTTGTATGAGCCTAATTAGAAGCTGCTGTCTGCATAGAAAGTCTTACAGTATTTTGCCATTTGAAAGATTAGTCTGATTTAAGTCACTCGGTTGCTTGACTATAAATATGAGCAGATTGTATTCCGACTGTCAAGTAGATGCATTATTTAGGGAAAATATACATTCAGTTGAGTTGATCATTATCACAAAATAAACCCTAACAGGATGATCAGTTTTGTATCATTACTGCTTGTCTGTAGACCATCCCAAGTTTTATTTGAGAAGAAAGAGATTATGGAGTTATGCAAGAGACATAAACAAGCCCTGCTATGTAGAAAACAGCTTGGGACATCAGTCAATTATACAGTTTACAAGTCAGCTGAATGCAAGATTGACCAATTAAACTCCTGAAAGCTGTGCAACAAGGCGTTATTTAGATGTGATTCTAAATGTTTTAGAAAAAGTGTTTCTTATTCTTTAAAATGCAAGGCATGAAATGTTCTGCTGTAGGATTACACACGGAAGACCAGAGATGGCTAGAGGGGTGTGAGAGGAATGCAGGGCCCCCATAGGTTGTTCATTTCGTTAGCACCTCCTCTTCATGTGGTACACCTCCTTTCCTCTCTCCCTCAAACATTTCTTGTCTGTGCCTCAGTACTTGTCACTGAACCTTTAGGAATGAGGGAAATTAGCCTCTGTCCCTTAAAGTGGAGTCGGCAGCCAATGAGTGCAGGGACTAGGGTATAGGAGCTTAAAGGGGACGGGTGTGGTTTGTAAGTGAGTGGGGTTCAGTTTCATTTCTTTTCCCTTCTTGTCACTATTTTTAAAGGCCCTTCTCTTGCTGGTGACCTTAGAGTTAACATTTAGAGCCTTTTGCCGTTGCACTGGAATGAAGTCATATTATTAATAGTGTCTGTGTGAATGAGGAGAGGATAACCGCAAGAGGCTTTGATGTTCCCTCATTATGTGCAATCCATGGGTATAAAGTACTTCAGATCATTGTGTTCCCTGGCCATAATAAATTATAATAGTTTAGAGTCTGAGCTTTAATTAAACATGCCATTTGACACATGCATCCTGCATATAGAGAAAGGCTTTTCCCAAAATGGTGTTCGGACATTCACACCACCACCAAGTGTTCTAATAAGTCTTTTAGAAATGTATTCACTAAGTATAGGATATTTTAATTAGGGGTTTGTTTAGCGAGCTTCACTATTTAGAACTAGAAGTTAATTGGAACCTTTACAACACACTTACAGTTTTCCTTATTTTACTTTTACCGTTAGCAAATTATTACTATACCTCTAATGTGTCTGGTTTGACGGTTTCTTCAATTGATATGAGCTCTATTTTAGGTTTCATAATTCAGTATAGTTATTGATAAATCACGTTCAGTTATTAAATCATGGTCTATGTTAATGCTGTTAAACATAAATAAACATCTTGGGCAGGTGTGTACACAATATCAAAAAAATCTAATAAACTCCAGCATACTATCGTAGCTTGTAAGTCTTTATATTAGCTTACAGCCTTTCGGTCAAAGACCTCCTTCTGGCATTATCTTTATTTCTATATCACTGTTACCATAACAATTTACCCAACTAGTTTAACCAATGATGGTGGCTATGTGCTTAACTGAAGCAGAAGGTGGTGGACATTCTCCTGCCGGTATCAACTGAATATTTTTTGTACACTAAAGCTTCATGCTAAATCATTTTTATGGACTTCTTGGTCTATTCAGTTCACAGAAGAAAATCCAATGGCAGCCAGAACATGCAATTCATTAAATTCCTCCCTTTCTTTGTGACTACACTAGGGCTGGGCTACATGTGAAAAAATATTTTTGTGATAATTGCCTTAAATATCGTGATATCCGATTACATTGTCAAACCCCCAATAAGGGTCGTCAATTTTTTTTGGCTTTATTTATTTTGTTTTAAAATATTATTAATTTATTGAAACACAAACTTAAGACATTTCTAAATTCAATTTGCATTTTAAACTAAAGAAAAAAGCATTAAAATAACGAAGTGATCAAAAATTAGTATTTATCCACCTCCCCAAATCCAAACATTTACCAAATCCAATGGCTCCATTTGCCATCACACAAGCATCCGTCAACGACACCAGATTGAAAATTACTAATAGCCTACAGATTAACAACTAAAGACAATTATAAATGTAAAGACAGTGATAATCTAAATAAATAAAGCCTAGTAAATTCCCTTGTGTTCCCAAATAATGCTCCCAAATGTGTGTTCGTATCGAATTTGTGTTTGTATCATGTTTTGGTAATGCAGTTAATGCTGCCAAAAGAAAATAAATAAAACTCAATTTTAGGTTCAAGTTGAACGTGTCTTATATTACTTTATGATTTATTCACTTACGTCTCTGTTTCTTTAATACAAAGATATATACAGTGAGGAAAATAAGTATTTGAACACCCTGCTATTTTGCAAGTTCTCCCACTTAGAAATCATGGAGGGGTCTGAAATTGTCATCGTAGGTGCATGTCCACTGTGAGAGACATAATCTAAAAAAAAATCCAGAAATCACAATGTATGATTTTTTTAACTATTTATTTGTATGATACAGCTGCAAATAAGTATTTGAACACCTGAGAAAATCAATGTTAATATTTGGTACAGTAGCCTTTGTTTGCAATTACAGAGGTCAAACGTTTCCTTTAGTTTTTCACCAGGTTTGCATACACTGCAGGAGGGATTTTGGCCCACTCCTCCACACAGATCTTCTCTAGATCAGTCAGGTTTCTGGGCTGTCGCTGAGAAACACGGAGTTTGAGCTCCCTCCAAAGATTCTCTATTGGGTTTAGGTCTGGAGACTGGCTAGGCCACGCCAGAACCTTGATATGCTTCTTACAGAGCCACTCCTTGATTATCCTGGCTGTGTGCTTCAGGTCATTGTCATGTTGGAAGACCCAGCCTCGACCCATCTTCAATGCTCTAACTGAGGGAAGGAGGGTGTTCCCCAAAATCTCACAATACATGGCCCCGGTCATCCTCTCCTTAATACAGTGCAGTCAGCCCTGTCCCATGTGCAGAAAAACACCCCCAAAGCATGATGCTACCACCCCCATGCTTCACAGTAGGGATGGTGTTCTTGGGATGGTACTCATCATTCTTCTTCCTCCAAACACGGTTAGTGGAATTATGACCAAAAAGTTCTATTTTGGTCTCATCTGACCACATGACTTTCTCCCATGACTCCTCTGGATCACCCAAATGGTCATTGGCAAACTTAAGACGGGCCTTGACATGTGCTGGTTTAAGCAGGGGAACCTTCCGTGCCATGCATGTTTTCAAACCATGACGTCTTAATGTATTACCAACAGTAACCTTGGAAACGGTGGTCCCAGCTCTTTTCAGGTCATTGACCAGCTCCTCCTGTGTAGTTCTGGGCTGATTTCTCACCTTTCTTAGGATCATTGAGACCCCACGAGGTGAGATCTTGCATGGAGCCCCAGTCTGAGGGAGATTGACAGTCATGTTTAGCTTCTTCCATTTTCTAATGATTACTCCAACAGTGGACCTTTTTTCACCAAGCTGCTTGGCAATTTCCCCGTAGCCCTTTCCAGCCTTGTGGAACCTTGTTCCACGAGACCTGTTCCAGCTCGCGCTGCAAACCTCTGATCAAACAGCGAATCAGACACAAGCAGTAGCTATGTTTTCTTCCACGTTGTGAATTTAATTTATGTGAAAAATCAGAAAATCGCAAAAACAATGTGCGGATAAAACCTTGTTTCCATCCCTTGCGTTCAAAAGGCAAAAAGTTCTGGGACCCACTATGTGTGTGTACGTTCCTCCATCATAACTTTGCGCTGTGGATGTATAAGATGTTCTTTAAAAGGACCTATAAACCTGCTCTTTGGGAAAAAGTGCAAGTTTGTGTTTAACTTATTTGCTCTGCGATCTCTATGTAAGCTTTGGATTTTTAGGACAGCTGTATTTTAGAATGACCAGGGTAACAATTCAGTTGCAATGATTGGTCTGCTGGTTCGTCCAGTTATGAATGAATTATTCAGTCACATGTTTTTTTTATATGCATCTTGTATTCCTGTTGAATTCAATAGGAGTTTATTCGGTAAATGTGTTTCCATCATGGATTATGCGCATTTATACTTCTTATAAAATCAAAACATTATACACCAAGTGAGCGTATTTTTTCTATGCACATTTTGCAGATTTTATTCACATCATGGTGTTTTCCAATCCTAAAATGCGCATAAAAAAGCGTTGATGAAAACATAGCTATTGACGCCTTTTCTTTTGTCTATTTTTTTAAAATATGATAAAATTAGTTTCTTCAAGCACATGTCTTTGTGACTAACAGCATGTCTTGTCCAGGGGCATGTCTAGGGGGAGGCTGGGCGAGGCAGTGCCTCCCCTAGGATAAGATCTGCCTCCCCTGAGAATTTGAGAAATAATCTGTCCATCTGATCAGAGGCAGCCGATTTTGCCGGGGCTTCAGCCCCGAATGTTTTGAGTGTAGCCCCGAATGTATTTTGAATAGTTGACTGACAAATATGAAACCGGACAAAAGCCTATGTAAACCCCCGAAATCATAAGTTGCCTTATTTCATTGTGCTTTGGCTTTGCACATACTGCATACAGCCTGTAAAAATAGACATAGGCATAATCTAGCCTATAGAATAAGTTCCTTTGCTGTCGGTAGCCTATGGGCGACTCCGTTTCTTCCTCTCTGTTGAATATGCAGCAGGTAGAGGAGGAGCTTGCACAGTCGATGACATCAACTAACGTTACTTAGTGGCGAGTTAACGGCAATTAGCTGGAAAGACAGCAAAAATTAAGCAAATGAGGCTTTGGGGATTTTTCCGAAAGAAGTCAGTGGGTAAGAATTCACAGTTGTTTTTGTCCTTAAAATCTTAAGATCATCATCTAGCTGGCTTTCACTCGGTAGCTCCGAGTTAACGCAGTCGCCTCTCACGCCGGAGACAGTGGTTCGAGCCCCGTTCGGAGCGTACTTTTCTTGTTTATCAGGTGTTGTTTTTGCTAAGGATAACCAATAAGCATTAACATAAAATGTATGTGTGACTTGTTTTGTGATATGAGTTTGTAGTAAATATACATCTTGATTTGATTAAATGGTTTTGTAGAGTGTAGCAAAGATGAGCAACAGACTGAGGAGCAGCAGCAGCAGCTGTGCCAGAATCAGGCATGGAAACTGGTAACAATTAATCAGTCACTTTACTTTAGAGAAAGTTATCTCAATGATCCTAATGAAAGGATTTTGACAGATGAATTATTCTCATAGAGATGATGAGAATTATATACAGTTCGATGCCATAGTGTGTCAATGAACTTAGACTAAAGTCATTCATGTATTGCTTTAACTTAGGATCTTATACATCATGTCAAAAAATATAAATTATTTATATTCAATATTTTTTTTACCTCACTTTTCTCACTATAATATAACTCTTTTGTGATGACTTTATGTTAATGTACATGAAAATTCAAGAATCATGATAGATATTAGGGCAATCCCACTGATCTGCTCTTCCCAATACATTTTCTTCAATGGTATTGGTCCACAATTTGACATATGTAGCACTTGATGAATTAGTTGTTTGAAGCTGATTTGCAATAAGTTATGTGCTGTATCTGTTCTTTTGCATCACAGATGATTCAGGGAGGAGAGAGGATGTTGAGGATAGTACTAGAGTGGAAGATTTAGGAACTGTAGAAACAGGCCCAGCCAGAGCAAAAGTCAAAGAATACCCTCTCACCAGCTTTGGACTACAGGGAAGTGGTTGCTAGTGTGAAAATAAAATTGTCTGGGCTAAGCCCGGATGTCCTTCAATGCTGGAAACGCCTCTGCATCTGATGATAAATTACAATTTAAAAGTGGATTGTTTTGTGCATATTTTTCCATCGCTAGCAGATGAGTGAGGTCTGACACAACAAAAATCCAGTTTAAGCCCTATAGTCTAATAGGGGCCCTGTGCCTATCTCTGGGTTCCTGGCTTAGAAAAAGATATGCACTAAAACAGATTGTGTGTAGTATAGCTTAATTTTGCGCCGATTTATTTCAATTGTTTATGTTGCCCCCCCAAACAAGCCAAATGCCCCCCCAAACATGAGATCCTGGTAACCCCTCTGGTCTTGTCATGTGTCACCTGTTGCGGGTAGATGAGCGAAATTACCCGCGCATGAAATACATTTGGACAAAGGGCTCACGAACTGGATTCAGCTTCGTCGCATTTGGCGGGTGCTAGTTTCACACCCTGGTCACTGTTTAATATATTTGGCGACTTCCCAGATCCATGGTTTTGCCATTTCCCGATATTGTTGATCATGTCTGTTCGGAAACAGCGTCGGGATGTTTGTAAGACATCGTAGATATCCGATTACATTGTACTATCGCCCAGCCCTAGACCACAACAGCCTTTTTGCTAAATCCAAATTTTGTGAGATGAATACACTTAACTTTAAACCCCATTCATTACAGCTACACATATCATTATTTGCATTTATTAGCGAGTCTGTTGCCGTCCTTATAGAGTGTTTTCATTGGCTTGGATTATGATAATGTTTTTGGGAAAATCCTTTTTATACACGCAAATTAATCTGAATTACTCCTATATTTATGACAGTTTCATGAATAATCTGTTGAATGTGAACATTACCCCTTTATTCATTTTCCACATCCAAAAGAAATGCAAATATTGGCTAATACCTTTGTAGCATGCATCCCTTGTAAATTGTTGCAATTTGTTTTAAACCATATATGTCATGTTCTCTGTTCTCTTCTTAGTTTCACTGTCCAACTGCAGTCTGAAGAAGAAAAGGACTCATAGCATCTTCAGCTCATTGTTCTGCTGTCTGAGGAGTTATGATGCTGAGCCCCCTGTCATTCCCAACAACAGCAGCATCCCTCTGCCCCCACCCGTGGAGGAGAACGGAGCTCTACCAAAGGTGAGACATCTATTAACATGCCCCCTAACAGCACTCCTCTTGTATCAGGAGAGCAATCACAGCGGTATCGGGTGCATATTGATCCAGCGTCTTTGGTCTCTATTTGTGACCACTGTTTCAGCATCAAGTTGAAATTAAGCTCTCTAATAAACAGCCATCACGTGTGCTTTTCTTGTTAAACAGATTGTTTTCCTTAGTATGACAATTCTGTCATAATTTACTCACTCTGATGTTGTTTCAAACCTGTGTGACTTTCTTCCATGGAACACAAAAGGAGATGTTTGGTAGAATGACAATCTCAGTCAACATTCACTATCATTGCATCTTATTTTCCATACGATGAAAGTTAATTCTGACTTATACTGTCATTCTGCTTTTGTGTTCCATGGAAGAAAGTACAGTTTAAGTCAGAGGTTTACATACTCCTTAGCCAAATAGATTTAAATTAAGTTTATTTTGTATTTTTTTTTTTAAAGAAAACATTCCATGTCTTAGGTCAGTTAGGATCACTACTTTATTTTAAGAATGTGAATGTGTGTAGAGAGAATTATTTATTCCAGCTTTTATTTCTTTCATCACATTCCCAGTGGGTCAGAAGTTTACATACAATTTGTTAGTATTTGGTAGCATTGCCTTTAAATTGCTTAACTTGGATCAAATATTTTGGGTAGCCTTCCTCAAGCTTCTCACAATAAGTTGCTGGATTTTTGGCCCATTCATCCAGACAGAACTGGTGTAACTGAATCAGGTAGGTAGGCCTACTTGCTCGCATGTCTTGAGATGTTGGTTCAATATATCTACATAATTTTCCTTCCTCATGATGCCATCTATTTTGTGAAGTGCACCAGTCCCTCCTGCAGCAATGCACCCCCACAACATGATGCTGCCACCCCCATGCTTCACGGTTGGGATGGTGTTCTTCGGCTTGCAGGCCTCACCATTTATCCTTGCTGAGCAGCCTTTCAGGTTATGTCGATATAGGACTTATTTTACTGTGGATATAGATACTTGTCTACCTGTTTCCTCCAGCACCTTCACAAGATCTTTGCTGTTGTTGTGGGATTGAGTTGTACTTCTCGCACCAAATTACGTTCATCTCTACGAGACCGAATGAGTCTCCTTCCTGAGCGGTATGATGGCTGCATTGTCCAATGGTGTATATACTTGTATATACATACAATGAAGTATGTACTATTGTTTTTACATATGAACGTGGTACCTTCAAGCATTTGTAAATTGCTCCCAAGGATGAACCAGACTTGTGGAGGCCCACAATTATTTTTTTTTCTGATTTCTTTTGATTTTTCCAATTATGTCAAGCTAAGAGGCACTGAGTTTGAAGGTAGGGCTTAAAATACAGTACTGTGCAAAAGTTTTAGGCACTTGGGAAAATGTTGCATAGTAAAGATTTCTTCAAAAATAATGCCATAAATAGTTTATTTATCAATTAACATCATACAAAGTTCAGTAAACATAAAACAGCTAAATCAATATTTGGTGTGACTACCTTTGCCTTTAAAACAGCACCAATTCTCCTAGGTACACTTGGACACAGTTTTTCTTGGTTGTTGGCAGATAGGCTGTTACAAGCTTCTTGGAGAATTCACCACATTTCTTCTATCTTTTAGGCTCTCAATTGCATTTGTCTCTTCATGTAATCCCAGACTGACTCGATGTTCAGTGGGGGGCTCTGTGGGTGAAATGCCATCTCTTGAATACTGCCCTGTTCTTCTATTCTAATCTTTTCCATTTGAAAAAGTAATGTTTGGGAGTCTAAAATGTTTTTCCTATTGACACACTAAAGCTGAAGATATAAATAACCATCTTAAGACAAATGATTTTGTGAAACATCTTAAGTGCCTAAAACGTTTGCACATTACTGTACATCCACAGGTACACATCCAATTGACTCCAATTAGCCTATCAGAAGCTAATTGCCTGAAGGCTTGACATTTTCCTAGCTGCTTACATACACTAAGTTAACTGTGCCTTTAAGCAGCTAGGAAAATGTCAAGCCTTCAGGCAATTAGCTTCTGATAGGCTAATTGGAGTCAATTGGATGTGTACCTGTGGATGTACAGTAATGTACAAACGTTTTAGGCACTTAAGATGTTTCACAAAATCATTTGTCTTAAGATGGTTATTCCACTTGGAATGTGATGAAAGAAATAAAAGCTGAAATAAATCATTATCTGTACTATTATTCTGACATTTCACGTTCTAACTGACCTATGACAGGGAATGTTTTCTACGATTAAATGTCAAGAATTGTGAAAAACTAAGTATTTGGCTAAGGTGTGTGTAAACTTCTGACTTCAACTGTAATCAAAACTGGTTTGGAACAACATGAGGGTCAGTAAAGGACAGAATTGTAATTTCTGGGTGAACTATCCCATTAAATGTAATTCATAACAACTCTGTCTTTCTACGTGTAGACTGTATCCCATTTTATTGTCCATTTATCGTGTGTTCACCACCCAATTTCTTCTCCTGTTTGTTTCCTCTCTGTCATCGCTCATGTCCCAGTGTGATCAAGTTGAGGTCATCCCTATCCCCAGTGTATGTATGACTCCTTCGCTTCCTCTATCTGTGTGCTCTCGCATGCCATACACTCGAATCATCTTATGAAGCAGCTCCTTGGACAGTAAATATGTCTACATGCACTTTAAAAGTTTGATTTCAGTTGTACTAAAACTATATTTGCCTTTTTAAAAGTTCATATAAACGCTTTAGTCCGTCTTAAATCATACCGGTCTAATTTTTGGCGAGCTCTGACTAAAAAAACGTAGATAAAGCGATTGTAGCTCAGTGCTTGCATGCACTGTGTATTATAATTCTGAGATGTCTGGAAAGCCTAATGTTTCATCACGTGTTAGCTGTGCTCACCCCTGTGCTTTTTACAATTGGGATTTTATGTAATATGTGTTAAACAGGATGCCATTTTCTGATTTTATAATGCAAGCGTTATAATCTATTTATTATTACTATTTTGTTATTGTAGCCTAGTCTATTTAAAAAGATAAATCTTTTATTGATGAGGGTTTAGCGTGTCTGTTCTGTTGTTAATCTCACCGCTAGGCTCTTTAGGTCCAGCTGGAATGGTCAGATCTTGCAATCAATCCATTAATGATTTCAGGTCCATCAGGTATTCAAGCCCGTCTCTGATTGTAGAGGTTTTTTGTTTCAAAAAACCACCTCATAAAGGTTTTGCTTTAACACCCATTGTTGTCTGTGTACTGAACGGGAATTTACCTCCAGCTAAACCGGAAGTGTTTTGGTTGTCTTTCCACTTTCATTCAGTGGTTCAGACCAGGATCATGATTGCGCTCCAGTAGTCCTTCCTAAGCTTGAGTCATCCCATTAAAGAGACTTAGGGATTTAGATGAGATAGACTGGACGGCATACTGCTTCACTCTTTTAAAGATTGCCTCTGCTTGAACTGAGACAGTGCAGTGAGGATTATAGAACTGGATGAACGGAGGGGACCATTCACTCACAGCTTATAAATAAAGTGATGGGATTTCATACAGGCTACCAATGCTAACATCACTCTCTAACCATCTAGCATCTCTTAATTAATGTGTGAAAAACCTTTAATCCACATGCACAGCCGTAATTCTTTCCACTTCCTGTATGAGGAATTTTTGTGAAAGAGCTGAGATTTTACTGCAGGAAACACTTCCTGAAATGCCAAAAGCTTTCGTTTTAAATTTCGAGAGGAAATGTGTTGATCTCTCTGTTCATTTGGCTTGATAACGGTGATGGTCTCCCTCTTAACACGTTGCAGCTTAATCTCCTGTGGCTCATTTCTCACTCATTACAGTAAAACTGTTCCCTCTGTCTCTGTTCATCACAGTAATCCATCTGTTTTTCTTTTTTACAGCCTCCAGAGAAGTACCTCCTCCCAGAGGTTAACATAAATGACTATGGAAAAAAGTGTGTGGTAATAGACCTGGATGAGACTCTGGTGCACAGCTCATTTAAGGTAATAAATTAATATCTGTAGGAACAACCCCAGATACTCCTTTGGCAATTCCCAAACATAAGCAACCAGAAATACAGATGTGTCCTTTACTGTGCTTCGAGATTCGAGAAATTCTGTGACTGCCTCAGAGACTTTAACCCAACGTGCCTGCAGGGCAAGCAGGACAGGACCAAGCAGCATCTGGGCAGAGCGAGGCAGAGAAGATAAGTGGTGAACAAGTTCCACCTGTGCGCCACACCAGTCTTGCGTTCCATTGAGGGGCAGTGGGAGTATTTAAGGGAGTGGAGCCATGGCAGACAGGGAGAGAGAGACACACGGAGCTGTGCCTGTTACAGTGACCGGTTTACATCAGGCCTACAGTCATGTAAAAAAGATAGCACATCCCATGAAATAGAAATATGGACATATCAATATTTGATGATCTTTCAAACAATATCTATAGATAAAGGCGATGTAATAGAACCAAAAACAATGACATTTTAACCATGATATCATTTATTTAACAAAACATTTACAAAGATGCCAATTCCCACTGAGGAAAAAGTTAGGACACCCTATGCCCTAATGGCTGGTATTGCCTTCTTTGGCTGAAATAACCTCAATAAGACATTTCCTATAACTGTCTACCAGTCTCTGACATTGTCTGGGAGAAAGTTTTCCCAATCTTCCATGCAGAATTTTTTCAGCTGTGTGATGTTTGAGGGGTTTCTTGCATGCACCGCAGTTTCAAATCACCCCACAGCATCTCAATAGGATTAATATCCGGGCTTTGACTTGGCTTTTCCAGAACTCTCCATTTCTTTCTTTTGAGCCATTCCTTGGTGGATGTACTGGAATGTTTTGGGTCAAAACACCCTCTGATACAATGAAGAATTCGTAGTGGATTCTATGATAGTGAGCTGACCAGGCCCTGCTGCTGCAAAGCAGCCCCAAACCATGACATTTCCACCCCCATGCTTCACAGTTGGTATGATGTTCTTGTGCTGAAATGTTGTCTTTGGTTTGCGCCACACGTCTTCTGTTACTGTGCCCAATCAATTCAAATATGGTTTCATATGTCCAAAGCACATTGTTTCAGAAGTCCTAGTCTTTGTCTAGGGGTTCTCTGGCAAACTTTAGTCTTGCCCTGATGTTTTTTATTTTGACAGCAAGGGTTTCCTCCGTTCACACAAATCAAACTTGTGCAGTCTCTTTCTTATGATAGATGCATGTACTTTGACATTAACTGTGGCAAGAGCTACCTCTGATCACACAGTGTTTTCATGAGCTGGATGGGAGACAAAACACTTAAAGTGTGACTAAACTCACACTGCGCATGCAAGCCATTCGCGCATCACAAGCCGATCAAATACATAGCCTTTTTTGGTGAATCGCACCTGCAAAATCCTAAAACTTTATTTCCAGGTTTAATTTTAATTTTGAATAGACTCAGATTTTTGATGTAATGTAATTCTGAGTGTGAACATGGTTTACAGAGGGTGTGTACCTGTATGCTGGGTTGGAAATCTCAAGGATTAATTGTGGTGTTTTCCTTATTACATCACGTGTTGTTCTGAAAGCAAAAAGAAACAAATGAAACACGGAATGTAGGCTGTTATCCGCTCAGCCTGACCGAAGCAAAGCATGCACGTTTACTCAAAGTGATTAACTCCTGTCATTAATGTGCGAATGACATGCGCGCGCGGCACGATTCTGTTGGGTATACTGCAGACTCGCCACATTTTAACTTTGTTTAGTCTCCTATTCAGGAAGGCTATAAAGTGCGAATTGATATAAATAAAATAGTCTACTCCTCTTTCGCCGTTGGATTGGTCCTGGACAGGGCAGGCAGCCGCAAAATGTTTTTACATGAATCTGCTGGATATATTTACTTACTACGTGTATCCAAACAAACCAGGTCCAAAACCTGCAGCGCATGTCGTATTGTCGTACTGAACACTACCACCAGGCTATCATTCCACATGAGATGATTTCATGAATTTGAGCTTTTTTTTTTTTTTAATCCATCAAATGCATTTTCATGACCATGCACGTTGTAGGCTTATTGAGCACAATTGGTATACAAAGAATATGCATTTAAACACACTCAAAAAGTAGCTAAAGATACACATTATGTTTTTTTGTTTGTTTTTAAAAAAATTAATAATACGTTAATTAAAATAATTATAAATCCAGTAGAAACACCTTTTGCAAGAACCTGTTCTGTTCAAATATGAAATAATCTCATCATTTGGAAACAGGCTGCTGAGGGCAGTTAATCCATAATAAGAATTGCATTTATTATTTCCAAATATTTCTTCCTGGAAATTATTATAGAAATTGAGTTGTTAATGGAACCAGAATCTAATCAGATGCTTTAAATTCCATATGTTTCCCATCCCTAATAGTTGCTGTCTCTGACTCTGACTAGTAATTTTAGTTGCAAAAGCTTTTGTGTTGCAAGAACACGTACACTCTCTGTTGTTTAAGTTGCATGTATGCAACTTATATTATTAGTAAACAGTTCTTATTGCACTTTGAAAACTCCCTGATTGTTGCAGTGCCGCTAAATGGTAGCGCAGAAAACACTGTCAGTGTACTTCAGTACCGTGTCCTGTCTCCACATTGTTGAAAGGATGCATGTTTGAGAACCGTTAATGGAACCAAGTCATGAAAATCATTTCTTTCCAGAATTTAAAAACTAAATTGAACCAGTTAAAAAAACGGTGACCAAAACGGGCAAGCCTTCGCTCCCCACACGCATCAGAGAGCCTTGGGTGCCCATAACCATGTCACCGGTTCACCTGTTGTCCTTCCTTGGACCACTTTTGGTAGGTACTAACCACTGCATACAGGTGTTGTGTCGAAGTCTGTCCCCTTTATGTTTCCCTAGTTAGTGTTCCCCGTAGCACCGTTAAACATTAAACATGCGGGGAACAGACTTCGTCAAAAGGGAACATAGGGGGAACAGACTTCAATAAAGGGGAAATAGACTTTGACAAAGGGGAAACATAGGAACAAACACACAACCACCTATGTTTCCCTGGTAAGTGTTCCCCCGTAGCACCGTTAAACATTAAACATAGGGGGAACTGACTTTGACAAAGGGGAACATAGGGGAACAGACTTTGACAAAGGGGAAACATAGAGGGAACAGACTTCGACACAACCCACTATGTTTCCACGGTTAGTGATTACTGACATCATGCTTATCAGCTGTGGGTTTTTCATTGTGTCCTGTTTAGAGATATGTTGTCTCCCAGCTGGGGCTGAGTTGTAACCCTTTGTGTTACATTGTTTCTTTCTCGCAGCCCATTAGCAATGCTGATTTCATCGTCCCTGTGGAGATAGACGGCACAGTGCATCAGGTACAGTACTGACAGAAATAATAATAAGCATGGTTCGAATTACGTGGGAGCCAGTGGGAGCTGAGCTCCCATAGAGAGAGGATGAGCTCCCATGAAAGCAGTAAAATCATACACCTGTGGGGGTCTCTAAAAATCATCAGCACCATTATTTTAAATTACAAATAAAGCATTTTTTCCTTCAATATATTCCTTCAATGTTTATGTTAACCCTTTTGCACGTATGATCGATCAACACCGGTGTGATTAGAACGGTCAGTGCATCACGTGATCAACTGCTAAATTCAAACGTGCTTTCGCGCTTTGGCTGGCGCTGAGCCAGAGACAGACGCGCTCAGTGCTGCTGTCATGTATCACAACCATAGACAGATCAACTGTTCTGTGTTTTCAACCACATAATGTTTATTTTAGGTTTCAGACATTTAAATACACATAAGTACTAGCAAAAAAATATTTTGAGTTTTATCAAATAGTTTGATAAAAGCAGATCATCATTCATTCAGCGCTGTGTTGTGGTTGCGCTGTGTAACGTGACAAGCAATGATGCGTCACCATGGAAACATTAAAGTGACGGGTTCTAAATAACGGTCACCTAGAATAACTCACGCTGGGGGATCAGTTAGAATATTTTAGAAATAGTGTAAAGTTCAGAACCAGCAACCATGCCACCAAAAATAAAAAGACTGCTACCAACATCAGGTACAACTTTGGCAAAGTTCGGGTTTATTTCAAAAAAACAAAAAACATCATCAGAGGACAGTTCGTTTCTCTACTCCTGTATTAATAAACATTGAAATCAAAAGAATCAAGTGCAGTGTTAAGCAATTATTTATCACACACACCACGCCTGCTTATAGGCTACTTTTTTTTTTTTTTAAGAGACCCCCACAAAGATGAAATCATAATTCGAACCCTGATAATAAGATAATAAAAATGTTGCCCTGGAGTGCTTTATAGTAATTATAAAACCATTATATGTGCTTAATGTAAGTGTACACTAGACATTTGAACTTTAATTGATGGATTGGTGAAAAAACGGCATGACTTGAGTGGCTGTTACCTTTTTCAAGTAATCCAGGATAGGCTTTCTGTCCTAGTTGGCCTATTCATGATTACTTGCACTAGGTGGCAGCTGTCTGTCTTCAAGGAGCAGATATATGCTGTGCAAGATTTATGTTCCTTAGTGTTTTGTTCTCTTGTCTTTCAAGGTTCAGAAGATCAAGAGAATGACTACATCAGTGATTAGAATGAGTTATATACTTTATTTTGATTGACCAAACAGAATATTCTGCAGTCAGATATTTTTCTATAATACCCCCTAAACTGTATAATTGACTATTATCCCAGTCAACTGATTTCCTACAAAGCTGCACTGGGTTCATGTTGAAATACTGTGTGTTCTCTTAAATCAATATTTCTTGTCTATTGTTTTTATTTATTTTGACATCTCGCTTTGTAATAAGCAGGATAGCATACAGTCATGGCAAAATAAGATAAATAAAAATGTCTCCACTTTGCTTCGGCATCCTGATCACCATCCTGATCACCAAGTCACAAAATCAACAACAACATGGTGATCAGGATGTCTCCACTTTGCTTCGGCATCCTGATCACCATGTTGTTGTTGATTTTGTGACTTTGACTGGCTGACTGTAAATTATTCCTTATGTGGATAGCTACTCATTGTTTTGTCTTCCTACAGGTCCAGTTTTTGTAACTTGAATGGTTCTGTGAATCTCATTATCTCCCTTTGTAGGTCTATGTGCTCAAGCGACCTCACGTGGATGAGTTCCTGCAGAAAATGGGCGAGCTGTTTGAATGTGTGCTTTTCACAGCCAGTCTAGCCAAGGTATGTCCTCCCCTGGGCACCACACTAATTTAATGTTGATAAATGATAGGGATAGTTAAAAAAACACAAGTGCTCCACTAGTCTGCCAGCCCCTTTTAAATCCACACACAAAAGCAGTGCCACCTCACTGGCACAAACAGTCATCATTTTTATAAATTTGACAGTGAAGCATAAGATGATATTGTGATCTATCTGCCAGAGCTCTTTATGTGCTGCTGGATTATTTAAGGTGTTTCCTAATATCTGACCTCCCCTCTCTGTCTCTGTGTGGCCTGCGTTTGTTTAGCTGCTAATGCATGGGTAAGTGTCTCTATGGCAACTGTGATTCTTACAGAATGCGTGCCATGTACCAGTAGCCATGCCCTATAGTTTCAGTCGCTGCTACCTTCACATTTGAAAGCTTGTATTGTTTTAATTTGGCGGCTTTTATGGTACGCTGTGAAGTTTCATTTGTACTGTAGCTGATGTCCCTGAGGTTTTGTTTGCATACCTGTTAATGACACACAAGCTGTTCAGAATGTTTGCCGCCTTCAGTAGTTTAGGTCACCTGTCTTTTGTTGCTTTTGTCTCCTTTATATCGAGGACATTTATAGCTCATTTGCTTCATTAGCTAGATTTCTTAGTGAGAGGCATCTATCTGACTGCAATTTAATAGTGTTTTATAGGTTTTCTTAGTCCACTTTGTAGACATTTTCATTTGCATAGAAATGGAAATAGTGTTACTTTTCCCTAGCAGCTTGCCTGTTCTCTTGTTTTGGTGTTTTACATTCATATTTGTTGCAGGGAGCAGCTGGAAGAATCCACATACCAGATTCTGGATTAAGACAGTTCACAGAGTGCACAGCTTGAATCTTTTCAGAATTGTAATTGTAAGACTCTGTGTCTTTTCTCTCTGTGTCTGCTTTAGTATGCTGACCCGGTGGCTGACCTGCTGGACCAGTGGGGTGTGTTTCGGGCACGACTCTTCCGGGAATCCTGTGTTTTCCACAGAGGGAACTACGTCAAAGACCTTAGTGTGCTTGGTAGAGAGCTTAGAAACGTCATCATTGTGGACAACTCCCCTGCTTCCTACATTTTCCATCCTGAAAATGCTGTGAGTTTTGATTACAATGAAACCCTAATACAGTTTGCTTACTCCAGGGATGTGATTCTTCTGGAATTCAGATTTTTTCGACCTAATAATATGACTCTAAATTGTGTACATTTAGAGTCATGGGGGGGGTATTTAATAGAGGGTTAATATGTTAACGATTTTCACCCTCAGGACTTCAATGAAGTAAGACTTTATGTAAGGTTTTTTTTTTATTCATTAAGAGAAATAAAATGGTTCTATAGAAAAGGGGTTTGAACCGTTGACACTGTTGCTGACAGGTTAAAAATTGCTAGCTGCAATTTCAGTGTTACTGATTTTATATTTACAGTGAAATCGTGAAATATACACTCACCTAAAGGATTATTAGGAACACCATACTAATACTGTGTTTGACCCCCTTTCGCCTTCAGAACTGCCTTAATTCTACGTGGCATTGATTCAACAAGGTGCTGAAAGCATTCTTTAGAAATGTTGGCCCATATTGATAGGATAGCATCTTGCAGTTGATGGAGATTTGTGGGATGCACATCCAGGGCACGAAGCTCCCGTTCCACCACATCCCAAAGATGCTCTATTGGGTTGAGATCTGGTGACTGTGGGGCCCATTTTAGTACAGTGAACTCATTGTCATGTTCAAGAAACCAATTTGAAATGATTCAAGCTTTGTGACATGGTGCATTATCCTGCTGGAAGTAGCCATCAGAGGATGGGTACATGGTGGTCAGAAACAATGCTCAGGTAGGCCGTGGCATTTATATGATGCCCAATTGGCACTAAGGGGCCTAAAGTGTGCCAAGAAAACATCCCCCACACCATTGCACCACCACCACCACCAGCCTGCACAGTGGTAACAAGGCATGATGGATCCATGTTCTCATTCTGTTTACGCCAAATTCTGACTCTACCATCTGAATGTCTCAACAGAAATGGAGACTCATCAGACCAGGCAACATTTTTCCAGTCTTCAACTGTCCAATTTTGGTGAGCTCTTGCAAATTGTAGCCTCTTTTTCCTATTTGTAGTGGAGATGAGTGGTACCCGGTGGGGTCTTCTGCTGTTGTAGCCCATCCGCCTCAAGGTTGTGCGTGTTGTGGCTTCACAAATGCTTTGCTGCATACCTCGGTTGTAGCAGTGGTTATTTCAGGCAAAGTTGCTCTTCTATCAGCTTGAATCAGTCGGCCCATTCTCCTCTGACCTCTAGCATCAACAAGGCATTTTCGCCCACAGGACTGCCACATACTGGATATTTTTCTCTTTTCACACCATTCTTTGTAAACCCTAGAAATGGTTGTGCGTGAAAATCCCAGTAACTGAGCAGATTGTGAAATACTCAGACCAGCCCGTCTGGCACCAACAACCATGCCACACTCAAAATTGCTTAAATCACCTTTCTTTCCCATTCTGACATTCAGTTTGGAGTTCAGGAGATTGTCTTGACCAGCACCACACCCCTAAATGCATTGAAGCAACTGCCATGTGATTGGTTGATTAGATAATTGCATTAATGAGAAATTGAACAGGTGTTCCTAATAATCCTTTAGGTGAGTGTATCTTCACATATAAAGTGTCAGTATATCAAATCGTTTGTATGTATAATAATAAAACTGTGCAGATGCAGTCCAGATATTAGAAAATGTTCAGTCTAGACAACTGTTCCCCACGTTTAGATCGGAAATTAACTTTGGTTATGGGTGTAATAAAAATGGACTTGAGTTTGTGGGAAACCACTATCTGTAAAAACTCTTGTTCGTTTAAATGCACAATTCAGAAATAATACTAGCCACACGATGAAGAGGGGTCAGCACTCCTAAGAAAATATAATATTACATTTTTATTCATTGTCAATTTTCACATTTATGTGGAAAAATCAGAGTGACAATTGTAAAAGGATCACTTGCTGTAAGTACATTTTGAGTGAAATCTCTTTAAAATGTGTAAACGTTGACCTCGGAGACATTGGTATGATATCCAGTAATGGAGCATTATGGATTGAATTAAGATTGAATTGCGTTATGGCCTTGCATGATTAGTAATAAAAGATTGGCAAACCACATTTAAAACGGTCAGCAATGCACAAGCTAGTGGCGCCATCTAGCCACTGTGTGCAGGAAAACACTGAGATATGAGATTATACCATGTTTATCATATTTCAATCCAAATAGTGAAGGTTGGCAAAAGTATCCCTTCCCAAATTTTGCCAATAGATTTCATAACTTCTGAGCTCTGTTTGGGTGATTTGATTTGTGTTTGTAAAGAATTATTGGTAACACTTTACAATAATGTTCTATTTGTTCTACAGGTCCTTCTCAAAAAATTAGCATATTGTGATAAAGGTCATTATTTTCCATAATGTAATGATAAAAATTAAACTTTCATATATTTTAGATTCATTGCACACCAACTGAAATATTTCAGGTCTTTTATTGTTTTAATACTGATGATTTTGGCATACAGCTCATGAAAACCCAAAATTCCTATCTCAAAAAATTAGCATATTTCATCCGACCAATAAAAGAAGTGTTTTTAATACAAAAAAAGTCAACCTTCAAATAATTATGTTCAGTTATGCACTCAATACTTGGTCGGGAATCCTTTTGCAGAAATGTCTGCTTCAATGCGGCGTGGCATGGAGGCAATCAGCCTGTGGCACTGCTGAGGTGTTATGGAGGCCCAGGATGCTTCGATAGCGGCCTTAAGCTCATCCAGAGTGTTGGGTCTTGCGTCTCTCAACTTTCTCTTCACAATATCCCACAGATTCTCTATGGGGTTCAGGTCAGGAGAGTTGGCAGGCCAATTGAGCACAGTACTACCATGGTCAGTAAACCATTTACCAGTGGTTTTGGCACTGTGAGCAGGTGCCAGGTCGGTGCTGAAAAATGAAATCTTCATCTCCATAAAGCTTTTCAGCAGATGGAAGCATGATGTGCTCCAAAATCTCCTGATAGCTAGCTGCATTGACCCTGCCCTTGATAAAACACAGTGGACCAACACCAGCAGCTGACATGACACCCCAGACCATCACTGACTGTGGGTACTTGACACTGGACTTTAGGCATTTTGGCATTTCCTTCTCCCCAGTCTTCCTCCAGACTCTGGCACCTTGATTTCCGAATGACATGCAAAATTTGCTTTCATCCGAAAAAAGTACTTTGGACCACTGAGCAACAGTCCAGTGCTGCTTCTCTGTAGCCCAGGTCAGGCGCTTCTGCCGCTGTTTCTGGTTCAAAAGTGGCTTGACCTGGGGAATGCGGCACCTGTAGCCCATTTCCTGCACACGCCTGTGCACTGTGGCTCTGGATGTTTCTATTCCAGACTCAGTCCACTGCTTCCGCAGGTCCCCCAAGGTCTGGAATCGGTCCTTCTCCACAATCTTCCTCAGGGTCCGGTCACCTCTTCTCGTTGTGCAGCGTTTTTTGCCACACTTTTTCCTTCCCACAGACTTCCCACTGAGGTGCCTTGATACAGCACTCTGGGAACAGCCTATTTGTTCAGAAATTTCTTTCTGTGTCTTACCCTCTTGCTTGAGGGTGTCAATGATGGCCTTCTGGACAGCAGTCAGGTCGAGCAGTCTTACCCATGATTGCGGTTTTGAGTAATGAAACAGGCTGGGAGTTTTTAAAAGCCTCAGGAATCTTTTGCAGGTGTTTAGAGTTAATTAGTTGATTCAGATGATTAGGTTAATAGCTCGTTTAGAGACCCTTTTCATGATATGCTAATTTTTTGAGATAGGAATTTTGGGTTTTCATGAGCTGTATGCCAAAATCATCAGTATTAAAACAATAAAAGACCTGAAATATTTCAGTTGGTGTGCAATGAATCTAAAATATATGAAAGTTTAATTTTTATCATTACATTATGGAAAATAATGACCTTTATCACAATATGCTAATTTTTTGAGAAGGACCTGTATACGATCACATGCCTGTTACTCTTTGGCTACAGAAGCAATTTATTATGCCGTTACACATGTTCTAACCAGGTAGTCTCCATTACAGTTACAGAGGGATTATCTGAGTTACCTTTCTGTCAGCTCGAACTACTCTGGCCATTCTCTGTTGACCTCTCTCAGCAAGGCATTCCTGTCCACAGAACTGCCACTCACTGAATGCTTTTTGTTTTTGGCACCATTCTGAGTAAACTTTTAGAGACTGTTGTGCGTGAAAATCCCAGGCGATCAGCAGTTACAGAAATACTCAAACCAGCCCGTCTGGCACCAACAATCATGCCACGGTCGAAATCACTAAGATCACATTTTTTTACCCATTCTGATGGTTGATGTGAACATTAACTGAAGCTCCTGACCCTATCTGCATGATTTCATGCATTGCACTGCTTCCACACGATTGGCTGATTACATAATCGCATGATTAAGTAGGTGTACAGTTGAAGTCAGAAGTTTACATACACTTTACGTAAGCCTTCCACAGATTTCATATTTGCAAACTATACGTTGTTTAGGACATCTACTTAATGCATGACACAAGTAATTTTTCCAACAATTGCTTACATTCAGATTGTTTCACTTTTAATTGATTATATCACAATTCCGGTTCAAGTTAACTGTGCTTTTAAGCAGCTTGGAAAATTCCTGAAAATGATGTTAAGCCTTTAGGCAATTAGATAATTAGCTTCTGATTGGCTAATTGGAATCAATTGGAGGTGTACCTGTTGATGTAGTTTAAGGCCTACATTCAAACTCAGTGTCTCTTTGCTTGACATCATGGGAAAATCAAAAGAAATCAGCCAGGATCTGAGAAAAAGAAATTGTGGACCTCCACAAGACTGGTTCATCCTTAGGAGCAATTTTTAAACACCTGAAGGTACCACGTTCATCCCCACAAACAATAGTATGCAAGTATTAACCCCATAAGACCACACAGCCATCATGCTGCTCAGGAAAGAGATGCATTCTGTCTCCCAGAGATGAACGTAGTTTGGTGCAAAAAGTGCAAATCAATCCCAGAACAACAGCAAAGGACCTTGTGAAGATGCTGGAGGAAACAGGTAGACAAGTATCTATATCCACAGTAAGTCCTATATCTACATAACCTAAAAGGCTGCTCAGCAAGGAAGAAGCCACTGCTCCAAAACCACCATAAAAAAAGCCAATCCAGTTCTGTCTGGATGAATGGGCCAAAATTCCAGCAACTTATTGAAAGAAGCTTGTGGAAGGCTACCCAAAATGTTTGACCCAAGTTAAACAATTTAAAGGCAATGCTTTTTCTATTTAAAACTCCAAATAGAGTTTAAATGTACAGTATTTGGCTAAGGTGTATGTAAACTTCTGACTTTAACTGGACCTAATAAAGTGCTTTGTGAGTATATGTGTAAGAAACATGGAATTTGTTGGGCAGAAAAGTTTATTAAGGCTCTATTTTCATGACCATGCTAGGTGGTGCACTTTTTGCTGTGACCGTGCACCGCATCATATCCAGTATTTGTGAGAGTGCTAATTTTAAGTGTAATTTTCATGCCAGGGCATTGCACATGTGGGTGGTTGTACTTGCACTATCTATTGTTGTATGACTGTTTAACAAAACATGTAGTAAATATAAACATTAAGGGGGCCGCACACCAGACGTGTCTGGCGGACGATATGATGCATTCTAAAATTCAAAATTACTGTTTTCAATGAAGGTACGCACACCGCTGCCGCCACTCGCCGTCTGTCGGTGGCACCCAGCTATGACTCCGGAGGCTGATCCTATTTCTGCCATGCCACTGAGTGCAACTTCAATATTTTCTATTAAATTCAACCCAAATCATTATCAAAGGACATAGATTATTTACTTTAGCATTCTTCATTCTTGAACAAGGGAAAAGGCTTGGTAACTTTTGTGTACTGTCTGCAACCTGAACCGCATCGACGTGCCCCATGTTTGATACCTGTGCCGTGTCCTAGCTGCAACACGGCATGGCGCTTCTCGTCTGGTGTGCGACCCCTGCCCCCCCCTTTTGACGCAACAGGTGTCAATTTAAATGGAATGCTGTAATCGGCAGTTTTCACGTTTAGTTAATAGCGTCAGCCTTAATTGTAATCTCCCTATGCTTCAGATTAATTGAACAGCACAAGATCATTCTTTTCACAGTTTGGAGCCTTGGATAAGTGTGTGTGTGTGTGTGTGTGTGTGTGTGTGTGTAGGTGCCGGTGCAATCGTGGTTTGATGACATGACTGACACAGAGCTCCTAGACCTGCTGCCTTTCTTTGAGGGACTGAGCAAAGAAGAGGATGTGTATGGAGTGCTGCAGAACCTGAAGGGCAGGTAGCAGGCTGAGCTGCACCACCGGTTGAGGGGCCAGTGGAGTCCTCCGGTGGAAATCAGAGGAGCAGCTCCTCTACTCCAGCCTGCAGCTGCCACCAGTCCGCACCTCACAGTACAGGAAAGTGACATCAGCCAGGACCCACAGTGAAATAAACTGACTTTTAACATTTAAAGGACACTCAAATATTTCTCTTTTGAAAAGTGCTTATGAGAAACCAAAAAATGACCCTTTTCCCTTTTATCAAATGAAAATATTCAAGTCTGAACCATTTTTTGAGGTGTTGCTATGCAGGTAGAAATCTGTAGGGTTTAAGGACTGTGGGGTTTCCTCTCCGACCCAAAAAAGTGCCTTTTTTGAATGTCATTTTGTATGGGGGAAAAAATTAACATTTTGTACACAACATATTTCCAGAGAGCCTAATCTTTACACAGATGATATGCTTTAAAATGGAAGCAGGTCAGACGCTTTTATAGAAGCACTGTTAAAGAGGCCAGAGATTTTTAATTATATAAAGCCGGGTACATGTCTCCATCTTTATTCTTGTTGTGCTGGTATATTTTCATTTTGCTTTAGCTTGCACCATTATAGAGAACGATTCTATTATTAGTTCTATCTAAACTTGTATATGTTTACTTTTGTTTTCTAAGAGCAAAGGAATGCATTCGCACTTGTCAGGTTACTCTTCTTGTACACTATGGCCTCTCTTGCCAACTCCCTTGCTAACCAGACTAGTAGAAACAATCTTAAAGTGAAGATTGTATTGTGCCAATTGTCTCCCAATCTGATGCCATTTACCTGCTGAAGTTCCTTTTTGTTCTCATCAAACAGGCCCGACTGAATGAAATTTTACGGCTAATATTGGTGCTTTAATTGATGTATCACGTGCAGGAGAAATGTCTGGACATTTTAATATTCACCCAGACAAGTTGCCCAGTGACTATACAAGATAGAGTTTTGGTCATTAGTATTTCTTTAAACTTGATCTGAATCCCTTTGGTGAAATAGCGTAGACACTACAGTTGTTCTACCTTTTGTAGTATTCCTAAGGGGAAGTGTTCTTTATAGACGTCAGGATGCACAATTGCAAATGTATCCCTTTTTATCATTTAAAAAAGAGGAATCTCCTTGTTGGTTTGTGGATTATTGGAAATTGGTCCTTCATTCTTACAAAACTTATAAGATTTTAATTTGTTTCAGGTTGTTTTAGACATACCCTGCAGCTACCACTGTATACTACACTACAAAAAAATCCTCCCTGTAGGGTACAAACAATACCAGCCCAGGGACAAGAGACTGTGCAGCTTGTCCTAGAGTGGCTCAGAATGGACAAGTTTAAGGGAATCATTCACTCAAAAATAAAAATTCTGTCATCATTTCCTCACACATTCATGTTATTCCAAACCCTGGTGACTTTCTTTCCTCCACTGAATGCAAAAGGAGATGTTAGGCAGAATGTTAGTCTCAGTCACCATTCAGTTCCATTGCATCATGTTTAAATACTATAAAAGTGAATGGTGACCGAGGCTAAAATTCTGCCTACAAAAGTCATCCAGGTTCAGAACAACATGAATGACTGAGTGAATGCTGACAGAATTTTTATTTTTGGGTGAGCTATCCCCATTCAAGTGTGTCGGACCTTCATTGAAATGGTTTGATTGAACCATTTCTCCTCTTGAGATTGTGTTGATGAAAGCAGTGTTCTGTGCAAGCTGTGCAGACTCTCCATCACCACAGTGCCTAAGATGAGAGGAGCAGCAGCGGCATTTCCCGTTCTGCTGCTGAGCAGGCAATAACCTCTCTCTGCCCAGAGTCCACCACGTCATAGTTTATTCACTATGAGTTGTCATTTGTTTAACTTTTATCCACTTTTTCAGTATTTCATCATCTACCTCTCTCCTTCTCTCTTTATCCTGCTCCGTAGCAGGCAACAGAGTGATTCATACTTGCCTTTATGGTCTTCTGTCAGTATTTGAGAGATATGTACACTTATGTTATCCTGCTTTTTGCTTGTTTGAGCGCTGTACAGTCTCTCCCTTCTATTGACAGTTTGCTGAAGATTAACACCTCAAAACTACCCAGATAATTGACTTTGAAGTACTTGATTGGTAGTGTTGAAAAATATGCTTGGTTTTGTAAAACACAATACAATTCACATTCACTGTTTTATGACACCATGTACTGCAGGTGATCTAAGTTGAAACACAGTTGGTTTTGGTCATGGTTGTATTTTCCTTTTGTTCTCCATGTGTTTTTCACTTCTAAACGGTCAGGTTCTATGTCAATACACATCCAATTTGCCTTATTTTCTTTGTTGATATTTTTGCAGTAAGACATATAGAAACTTGAAGCAGTCATTGGATTTACTGGGGTTTGAAATCAGTTTGGAGAGGCTGTACAGTGCTGATGTTTGGATTATATTTCAAGTTGAATTGATTCATGTTGTCGCAAGTTTTCTTCCGGACTCTGACATGTTATATTAAAGCACCTTTTTAAAAAAAAGAAAATGACTTATTTGTCGTACTGCAGTGTACATAAATAATCCAGAATTCTTAGATCATCATGTTTCCTTTTTAATTTTCACCTTTTTATTATTATAAAAAATCATCGTATATTTTCCAACATTTTTAATCACCTTTTTGTCTTCATTTAAAATGGTCAAGCCATGTGAGCAAGTACAAAAAAAAATCAGTGTAGTTTGAGTTCAAATGTATAATCATTATAAAAAGATGTTTGAACGAGGTCCCATATTCTGCGAGATTGTAGGTACATTTTAGAAATGGGTAAATAATTATTCTAAACTTATTTGGTTGCAATTATTATAACCAATTGTTTGACACCATTTTGAGCAACTCGCAAATATCTTTCATCAGCATCAAACCAAAAAACTTAACCATTTAAATCATTCATATATGTGGTGATATGCTTGTAAATGTTTCTTTTCATTCAGTCACAATATTCCAAACAGCTGTGAGTAAACTAGAATGTCCGGTGACATTCTCGATGTTTCCATTGTTGATTGTCTACTCTAATAGTGTCCTGTTTACATCACTCACTGCTTTCTATTCTGCTTTTATCCATTGCTTCACTGTACTTTAGTGCTTTGACTTGTTTCTCGCAAGACTGCAATATTAGACAGACTTGATTTTAATGATTAATTTTTCCCCATTAGAGGCTTCAGAGATGTCAACACAGTGCAAAGACATTGTGATATATTTCCATAAATCACCTGGTAGAGGTCAATGCAAGAAATGCATTGAAATTTGTCTTTGTACTTCCATACATAATTGAAGACATTAAAGAGTGGCTTAAATCCCTCAAGACTAAATGGATACTTTTGGACATGTATTCAAGAAGGAATTCATTGTTTTGTGCCTTTTGAAACCATTACAGAATTAGTAGAAGCACTCAACACAATATTTTGAATAACTTACATTTATTTTCCTTTACATGACAGTATACAGTTGGCAATGTGTTTCAGTAAAATCATTCACTTTGCGAGATAATCACGTTCCAAAAAGTTACATGACAGTTTGAGTACCTAATTTAATATGACAGAAGTCAGATATGGTAATGGAACTACATAAAAGACAAGCATAAAGACTTAAAGCACTTAAATTAAAAACATGTTACAAATATGATCTCCAGCATCTAAGCATACTACCAGACATCCAGAGGGTGGAATTGGTACTGTTAAATATTCAATTCCACCTTCAAATTGTTCCTCTACTAAAATCAGGATATCTAAAAAAAAGTTGACACTCCTGACTAATGTTCAGCATGCATATTTGTAACGTGTCCAGTCGGCATACTGAAATGTTATTTTTATATATATATATATATATATAAAAACAAAGGTTAATGATGTTAAATGTTAGACCATCATATTGCAACTGGTATAGTTGCTGAATTCCCACAATTTATTTTCTTTGCCTATTAGAATCCCACTCTTAAGAGCTGCCTCATTTGTTGTGGGCTAGTTAAACCATTTAAACTTTGGTATGCTGGCATTGATAAAAGCAGTTTAAACTCTGCTAATGTTTGGATTATTCAGCATCCACAACCATGATGTGAATGAAAAGCCCAGCTGAGGACAGGAGGTCTCCATTCTTGGTAAACAGTGGCACATGGCGATATCCTGTGGTAAAACAACAACAACAACAACAACAACATTTGATTAAACCTCTTTAGCATTGAACAGAAAGACAACTTGAAATTTCTGACAGCCACTTAAATGAGCAACAACTGATAGTAATGATATTGTTAAAAGTTACAGTAATACTAGTTTACATTTACATTTATGCATTTGGCAGACGCTTTTATCCAAAGTGACTTACAGTGCACTTATTACAGGGACAATCCCCCCGGAGCAACCTGGAGTTAAGCGCCTTACTCAAGGGCCCAACAGTGGCATCTTGGTGGTGCTGGGACTTGAACCCCCGACCTTCTGGTCAGTAACCCTGAGCCTCAACCACTGAGCCAAATTAAGATTTTTAGAAGAATCTTTCAGCTCTTTTGGTCCATACAATGGAAGTGAATGGGAGCCTAAATTTGTATGCCCCAAAAAGTAAATAAAGGCTCCAGTGGTTTAATCAATGTCTTCTGAAGTGATATGATCTGTGTGGGTGAGAAACAGATCAATATTTAAGTCCTTTTTTTTTTCAAGAAATTATTTTCACTGCTAGTAGGGGCCGATAAGCATAAAGAATGTGAATCACCAAAAACACTAGTATGTGACAGCGATCTGTTTCTCAACCACACCCATCATATCGCTTCTGAAGATATTGATTAAACCACTGAAGTCTGAGCTTCAAAATTGTCACCCATTCACTTGCATTGTATGGACCAAAAGAGCAGAGATATTCTTCTAAATATCTTAATTTGAGTTCTGCAGAAGAAAGTCAAACACTTTTTAAATTATAATAGAATTAACATTTTTGGGTGAACTATTTCTTTAAGGAATTTGTTTTTTAAAATTTTATTAAAACTGTAGCTGGAAAATTAGATTTGCGTTGAGTTTTAGGCTTTGGTTCTCTGGAAATTGAATTAAATCGATTAAGAGCTGCTTTGCCATTGGCGTGACATGCAAAATCAGCAGTCACTGTGCAAATTAAAGGAACCAACAAATTATTAAATATATGACCAATCACAATTCAGTATGCAAATATTACTATTACATTTTGAATGTTGAACATTCTATCAATGCAAGTCAATGTGGGTTTTAAAACTTTACATTTCTTTCTTAATCTTAAGTTTTGCCTTGCAAGCACTGTAATTAGTGAGCCCTTTTGAAGATGGATACATTGCTCCAGTATGTATGATTTTAAAAAGTCACTAGCACACCAACCGTTCTTTAGGCTGTTGAAGGGAAGGGTGTACTGGCCAATAAATTCATTGTCCGATGCGTAGTCATAGTCCTCAACCAAAAAGCGCACCAGGGCAAGATCTGGGACGTACACATCAAATTGGAACTTTTCATTCCACATTGGGTTGAATCCTAGAGACAGGACCGAGAATCAGATGCTGATTTTCTGTACATGCTGACTGGTGTTAAGAAGGGTGCTGGTAGATCAGATTTATAGGCGTTGTTATACCATTATTGTCAATGTACGGTGTCTCTTTCACAGTCGTATCAGCTGACACACCATAGATCTGAACTTGCACTAAAGGATCCACAATGGAGGACTTCCTTTCATTTACTTTAGGCAACTGCTGGGCTGAGATCACCTATTAGGCAAACAGTAACACCTGTATATTGAGTAATTTAGATAATATCAGCAATTATTTCAAATAATTTAGCACTGGTAATGAAAATAATTTCAAACAAAGTCAAAACAGGATCAACTGCGGCATGTTGCAGACTGAAAGCCTGTTTGCAACAACGCTTCGACTGACAAGTGGAGTTATACAAACAGTGAAGTGTCCCAGTACTGTTATAATAAACATCAGCCTTGTTGGAACGCTGCTGTCCAATCAAATAAAATAGTGGGGACTAACTGGTACAATTTTAAATGTAGTCCAAATGTTGAAGTAAAAAAAGTGCTGCAAATCTACTTGCCATCACATGAAGTGTCTTTTGCTTTAGCCACGGTCCCTTGGTGAGAGTGGTGGGGTCAAACTCGGTCGCCTTGTCTCGTAGGTAAGAAGGCTTTAGAATGTAGCCGCTCTGCCCATTTTGCAGAAAGAGCCCCTGATTCAGATCCATCTCTGGGCAGGGAGTCTGGAAGTTAAGGGCCACTGGAACAGAAGGTGAAGGGAGATAACAAATAGGATTGTAGCAATCGGTTTCAGAGATATGGCCCCAAAATGATTTGGATACTTTAAGGGGTAGTTTACCTGCCATTGTTTTGCTCACCCATATGTTGTTCGAAACCCACAGTGTCTTTTCGTGGAACACAAAAAATGTTATTCATAATGTTAACCTCAGTAACCATTCACTTTTCAATGTATAGAATAAATACAATGAAGGAGAATGGTGACTGATGTGAACATTCAGACTAACATCTTTCGTGTTCCACAAAAAAAAAAAATGTTGGGTAATTGTTCTTTGGGTGAACCAACCCTTGAAGTCACACTTAAAAGGTCTGAATGCCATGGTCTTGTCTGCAAATAAATGATGCTAGATCTTTTCTCAGAAGCAACTTGTTCCCTGAGCCATTTTTACAAACGTGTTCCACTTCGTTTGACAACCAGAAAGTGCCCAAATAATTCTGGTCTTAAATAAACTATAATAATTTGTTGTTAACTAACGCAATGACATTCAAACATTTTTGTGACACAGGTGTCCAAATACTTTATGACAGACACTGTACATGTGTTCCTCATGGCTGGCAGCTGTTTGGTGAATATCAGAGTCATTTTCCAAACAGCTACATTCTCACCACACCTAAATGTGACCCACAAATTTTCACTAACATGTGACACAGATCTGATAAATGGATGACAGCGTAAACCGCAATTAGCGCTTTGAATCTGACATTTTTAAATCCGATTTGGGCCACTTTCATGTGAAAATCAATGTGTGAACAGCCAGGCCAGATTTAATGCGACTTTTATTTGATCAAACTCAACATTCACCATTTGCACACTTGATTCGTGCAATTCAATTTGACTACATGTAGTAAGATATGCACATGAAGAAACAGAGATAGATTTAAGTGCTCTACTCGTATCACTCCAGTTTGTAGATTTCTCAAATTGTAACAAAATGAGAATGCAAGAAAGTCAATAGAAATACCTTCTTACTTTACATATATGTAATGTTGTTTTTCCTGATGTTCTTGGATTTTAAGGTGTGTAACGCTACTGACGCTACTTCGATTATATAAAGTTCTACCAAGCGAAGGCAAATTTAAAAATACTTTATCCATCAAGATGGACTTTCTACATCACTTGCTGACATATTATTAGATATATTAGACATTACTTGTAATATCCACTTAAAAAAAACAGCTAATTACAAATTAAATTGCAGTTAAATTCATTATTTATGTAATGTTGAACATGACAGGGTTTGTTATGCACATGCTCGGGGAGTGTACACCCATGCAGTTCAGTTTAGGAAAGTCGGCTGTACAGACAATTTTCTGATATGAGCTTCATTTAAAATGACATGTGATGTCAGATTTGAGCAGAAAATCAGATTTGGGACAAATTCAGCTGTGGTGGGAATGTAGCCACAGAGTCAAAGTCAGATTTACCTATCTGACAGCCTGCGTTCCACAGAGGCACTGGGTTATAGTTTGATGAGTCTGTCTTCAGTCCACCTGGGTAAATTCTGCTCAGTTTGTCCGTATTGTGGCGGATATACTCATTTCCTGCGACACAGAAAATAGAAATTGATTATTGTGGGGAACATACTTGTTTGCTTGTCTTTCCATACGTTTAAGACTAAGCGTCTTAATTTGTTGTGAAATGCATGTTTACATATTCAAAGTTCTCTATGTTAGAATTCTTCCCTAAAGCAGAATCCATCATCTGTGACCACATTTTGCTATGTGATCAATCTGTGCAGCTGAGAAGAGTCCACGTCTACATCTCATGACATGTGTTTAATTGCCTGTATTGTGTATGATCATGAGTCATCATGACATCGCACCTGATTCCTCTGCCAGTTTCACAGCCTGTCCCTCTTTAAAAGAGGCCATCTCATAAAAAGACTGCTTGCCCCAGGAATCTTCAAACCCATGGAAGTGGACACTTTTGCAGTAGATCACTATATCAGACAGCTCCTTTGCCAACTTGAGCGAATTTGATTCCTGTGTTAAGGGTGAAGTAGCAAGTTATTTGTTTGCAGCTACACATTATATTATATAACCATTTCCACAGTAAGAAAGATACATTATGCAGAGTAAGCACTCATCTTACTTTAGATTTCTTTTCCTGATCGGCTTCATCTTCTTCCTCGGTCACACTCTCTTCATCTACTACTTTGACCTCATCTGAAAAGGTGTCCTCAAGTTTGTCTAGTCTCTTCCCTTTGACTATGAACCGGCCTTTCAGTTCCTGAAAGAAATACTGGCATTAAATTAAAGCTAAAGGAGAGCCTGCAGATTCAGCATAAAATACTTTTTTAAACAAATAAAATACTTTCATTTTAACATTACATTTAAAGTTTTGTGGAGAAAAAAAAATAAGTGTTGGCAAGTTGCCTAATAATTGTGCACACTTAGACATACACAGTATTTTTTATTTGTTTCTCAGTGGAGTTACACCTCATTTATAGCGTGTTTTTATATATATATATATATATATATATATATATATATATATATATATATATATATATATATATATATATATATATATATATAAAAATATAATATATCACACACACACACACACACACACACACTATTGATTCAAAAATACAGAGAAATAAAAATAACACATCGAATCAACATGTAACCCCCACTAATATCCCTTCCCAATCACCAACCCCATCCGAACCCCCAACGAACACACCTGCGATAAAATAGAATACAATAAATAAATACAAATATAATAAACATACATTATTAAACTAGACTTTTCTCTCCCCATCCCTCCCCGAGAGTCCCCCAAAAACACTAAATTATTACCCCATTTTCTGACAAACAAGTCCCAAAACCCCAGGCTTCTATTTGCCACCTCCTCAAAAGCTGCCACCCTCCCCATCTCCGCACACCACTCCGAAAATGATCAATGATATTGGTCAGAATCATATTTTTTATATGTTTATCCCCCAAATTTATGACCACCCCATTGCCCAAAATACAAAGTCCAGGGCAAAGTAAAATTTGAGTGCCCAAAACCTCACACAAACAACTCTGAACCTTCAACCAAAATTATAACCACATATTTAAGATATTATTGCAAATTAAAAAAATCTTATCAATCATTTATTAGGGATGGGCATTCATCAATATTTTGGAATTTGAATATTTAAGCTCATAAAAAAAAATTAATATTCAAATATTCGATTATTTAAATTAAGGTAATTAATGAGAGAGACGTTGTAAAATTATTATTTTAGCCATAAAAAACAAAACAAAAAAAAACAAGCTTCTAATTATATTCAAAACAAGCTTATATCATGTCCTGTGTTATATATATATATATATATGTGTGTGTATGTATTCACAGCGCTTCCCTTTTTCCACATTTTGTTATTTACAGCCTTATTGCAAAATTGATTAAATTCATTATTTTACAAACAATACCACATAATGACAACGTGAAATAAGTTTGTTTGAAATCTTTGCAAATTTATTACAAATAAAAAACAAAAAATAATAACATGTACATAAGTATTCACAGCCTTTGCTCAATACTTTGTTGAAGTCACCTTTGACACTAATACAGCCTCAATTATTTTAGTGTATGATGCTACAAGCTTGGCACACCTATTTTTGGGCAGTTTCTCACTTTCTTCTTTGCAAGACCTCTCAAGCTCCATCAGGTTGGATGGGGAGTGTCGGTGCACAGCCATTTTCAGATCTCTCCTGAGATGTTCAATCGGGTTCAAGTCTGGGCTCTGGCTGGGCCACTCAAGAACATTCACAGAATTGTCCCGTAGCCACTCCTTTGTTATCTTGGCTGTGTGCTTGGGGTCGTTGTCCTGTTGGAAGATGAACTTTCGCCCCAGTCTGAGGTCCAGAGCGCTCTGGAGCAGGTTTTCATCAAGGATGTCTCTGTACATTGCTGCATTCATCTTTCCCTCGATCCTGACTAGTCTCCCAGTTCCTGCCGCTGAAAAACATCCCAAAGCATGATGCTGCCACCACCATGCTTCTCTGTAGCTGGCCAGGTGATGAGGTTTCCTCCAGACATGATACTTGCCATTCAGGCCAAAGAGTTGAATCTTTGTTTCATCAGACCAGAGAATTTTGCTTCTCATGGTCTGAGAGTCCTTCAGGTGCCTTTTGGCAAACTCCAGGTGGGCTGTCATGTGTCTTTTACTGAGGAGAGGCTTCCATCTGGCCACTCTACCATACAGGCCTGATTGGTGGAGTGCTGCAGAGATGGTTGTTCTTCTGGAAGTTTCTCCTCTCTCCACAGAGAAAGCTGGAGCTCTGTCAGAGTGACCATCGGGTTTTTGGTCACCTCCCTGACTAAGGTCCTTCTCCCCCGATCACTCAGCTCTAGGAAGAGTCCTGGTGGTTCCAAACTTCTTCCATTTACGGATGATGGAGGTCACTGTGCTCATTGGGACCTTCAAATTCTGTACCCTTCACCAGATCTGTGCCTCGATACAATCCTGTCTCGGAGGTCTACAGAAAATTCCTTGGACTTCACTCGGTTTGTGCTCTGACATGCACCGTTATATAGACTCCAATCAACTTGTAGAAACATCAAGGATGATCAGTGGAAACAGGATGCACCTGAGCTCAATTTTGAGTGTCATGGCAAAGGCTGTGAATACTTATGTACATGTGATTTTTTTTAATTTTTTTTTATTATTTTAAATAAATTTGCAAAGATTTCAAACAAACTTCTTTCAAGTTGTCATTATGGGTTATTGTTTGTAGAATTTTGAGGAAAATAATGAATGTAATCCATTTTGGAATAAGGCTGTAACATAACAAAATGTGGAAAAAGTGAAGCGCTGTGAATACTTTCCAGATGCACTGTGTGTGTGTGTGTGTATGTATATATATATGAATAATATATATATATATGAATAATATATATATATATATATATATATATATATATATATATATATATATATATAGGCTGTCGATTTAACACGTTAATTCAGTGCGATTAATTTTATAAAAAAAATAACACGTAAAAAAAAAAACAAATTACGCAATTAAATTGCATGCCCCCCTATAAGGAAGATTACTGAGAAATGCAAGCTTGTAGTACCACCAGTAAGTGAAACTTCAGCTGTGTGAAAACGCACAGTTTATACAGTGAAGAAAACAACCTTCAGCAGAAAAAACACAGACATGAGTTACGTTCTTGCGTTCAAAACACTTGGACACTTGGATCCGAACTAAGTGATCTCAAGAGCCGTTTAAAGATTGAGTATTAAACTATATTTAACATGACACAGCGACCTAAAAATTTTATGTTTATGATGCGATGCACCAGAGACGCTACACAAGCATGTCTGACGCAAATGTAAATTAATGGGTCCTTAAACAAGCCCTCATAATAAATCTGGAAATGATTGACAAATTCACTTGTGAAATGGATTGCTGTGAACTGTATGCCAATGACTGACTCATGATCAATAATAATGGTAGTAAACAATACATTGTATTCTAAAGCCACTTTTTGTATTGTCTTATTAATGATGAACACTTCTGCCACAAGAATGTAATGTATTTTAATTATATACGCTAATGAAGTAGACTGACGCAGTTAACGTACAGGACTACTATAAACACTCGCCATATAATAGTTATAATGTTTCAATTGCATCTCATGTCATGTTTTTGTTTTGAAAAACAAGCATATCCACGTGCTCAGTAAACTATACTCATTTATACACACCAGTTTAAATGATGGAATGTCCCTTACCTCAGCTAGCATAGTCTTTCTCGGATGCCATGTTTGTTGTTTACAGAAGAGTCATGGGGATTACGTTGTTACGGGGGATGCTGCTTTCTGACGAGCTCCACATACACGAGTGTAAAGTGTACACCGCTTATCCAGTACATTTAAACAAGAACCCAGATTTCTCACAGTAAGCCACATTCTCACAATAACCCACTTTTCTGGTGTCCATCTGAACGTACCGAGTGACAGAAAAGTTTGCTCAACAAATGTGATCAACTTGTGTCCACACTCAACTGCACCACCCAGTACATTCTGTTATAACTGCTGTTTTAGTTTGTGTGTTCAGGATATAACATGCATCTCACTGTATACAGTATATGGCCAGAAAAGCAAAAACTTTGTGAAATTCGAATAGTATTTGTACTATTCTAATATTTATTGTAGAACGAATATTCCTATCATTTATAATATTTTTTTTCTTATTTTGGTAAAGAAATGCAACATGTGAAAAACAAACATATGAACATTTAAATGAAATGCAATTTTTTTTTTTTTTTAGCCGAGAAAAAAAAAAAAAAAAAAAAAGTACATTCTTATTGTTGAGCCCTGGTACAAGATAGCAACAACTATGTTTTTTCTGTTTTTGTCACTTCCTCATTTAACATAGTTAACAGTAAACATGCCATATAGCAGGCTGGTTTCTAGCTAGGTATCACTTGCAAAATAAAAATGCACATACAGTACACATTTTATTGAATTAATTTTATATTTACAGTAGTAAGAGCAATTGGACCAAAAGCCGTTTCTAACACAGTAGTTTTAGGAAGCACTTGCTGTAAAATGATACCCTAAAAGCAGTGCCTCTTTTGTTGACTGTGACCAAGGCAGGCCACACCTTGACTGCAGGGAATGGAAAACAAATAAGCCATGATAATCACCCTGCAGGCAGAGCAGCACCGTAGTCACCATAACAGTTCAATGCATCATCTTTTTAAGCATGTCACAACTATACACTGATGGACCCATAGAAAGCACTATCACAGAACTCTGGCTCAGCCATTTCATAATGTCATTTACAGTATATGGCTTTAGTGTAAAAAAGAAATTACTTTTATATTAAATCACCACCGTATCTCAGACTCTCTTTCTGCCATTCAGAATCATACAAAAAGACTGCATGCATTCCACACATTCCATGCAGAATTCCATCTTGAAAGCAGTCCCCTGCTCAAACGGGCCAGGAGAATTGCCCTCCAGGGTCTCTAAATCCACAGCAATTGGCTTTGATATTTCAAACAGCTCTAAACAAATTTTAAGTAAATACTCAATTTGCAATAAAAGTGGTCACAATAAAATAGCACAAAAAACAAAACAAAACAAAAAAAAAAACTGTGAAATGAGGCATTATTCATTTTAGACTTGGGCTGAAGGATTAATCGGAATATATATATACAGTGTATACCACCCACCCACACTCACATTCAGAAGTTTACATACAACTTAGCCAAATACATTTAAACTCAGTTTTGCACAAGTCCTGATATTTAATCTTAGAAAACATTGCCCGTCTTAGGTCAGCTGGGATCACTATTTTAAGAATGTGAAATATCAGAATAATAGTTCTAATAATAGTAGGAATTTTGGCCCATTCCTCCAGACAGAACTGGTCTAATTGAGTCAGGTTCGTAGGCCTCCTTGCTCGCACACACTTTGTCAGTTCTTCCCACAAATTTTCTATTGGATTGAGGTCAGGGCTTTGTGATGGCCACTCCAATACCTTGACTTTGTTGTCCTTACGCCATTTTGCCACAAATTTGGAGATATGTTTTTGGATCATTGTCCATTTGTGACTGAGCTATAACTTCCTGGCTGTTGTCTTGAGATGTTGCTTCAATATGTCCACATAATTTTCCTTCATGATGCCATCTATTTTGTGAAGTACACCAGTCCCTCCTGCAGCAAATCACCCCACGACATGATCCTGCCACCCCTTCACGGTTCAACCCGCTTTACGGTTGGGATGGTGTTCTTCGGCTTGCAAGCCTCACCCTTTTTCCTCCAAACATAAAGATGGTCATTATGGCCAAACAGTTCAATTTGTTTCATCAGACCAGAGGACATTTCTCCAAAAAGTAAGATATTTGTCTCCATGTGTACGTGCAAACTGTAGTCTGGCTTTTTTATGGCAAATTTGGAGCAGTGGCTTCTTACTTGATGAGCAGCCTTTCAGGTTATATTGATATAGGACTCGTTTTACTGCGGATAAAGATACTTGTCTACCTGTTTCCTCCAGCATCTTCACAAGGTCCTTTGCTGTTGTTCTGGGATTGATTTGCACTTTTCTCACCAAACTATGTCTCTAGGAGACAGAATGAGTCTCCTTCCTGAGCGGTATGATGGCCGCGTGGTCCCATGGTGTACTTGCGTACTATTGTTTGTACATATAAACGTGGTACATTCAGGCATTTGTAAATTGCTCCCAAGTATGAACCAGACTAGTGGAGGTCCACATTTTTTTTTCAAAGGCTGATTTCATTTGATTTTCCCATGATGTCAAGCAAAGATGCCGAGTTTGAAGGTAGGCCTTAAAATACATCCACAGGTACACCTCCAATTCAGTACACCACCTATCAGAAGCTAATTGTCAAATTTTCTGAAAATTTCCAAGCTGCTTAAAGGCACAGTTCACTTAGTGTATGTATACTTCTGATCCACTGGAATTGTGATATAGTCCATTAAAAGTGAAACAATCGGTCTGTAAAAAATTGTTGGAAAAATTACTCATGTCTTTTTGAATTTGAAATTTGATGTCCTAAATGACTTGTCAAAACTAGTTTGCTAATATTAAATCTGTGGAGTGGTTCAAAAATGCATTTTAATGACTTCAACTTAATATATACTTCAACTGTATATTGAATGTCATGTTCCTGCTTAGCCAGACGGTATTCAGTAAATACAATTTAATATATTTTTTTGGCTTACTCTGAGTTTGTGTAGGAGTTGGTGTTGTGCTGGGATCCGGACGTTTGCGGCATTCCATCTCTAAGATAACGTTACCTAGTGTTGCAGTTTGTCATCGCTGTTGAATAGCAGAAGCGAAACGATATCTGTCTGAGGCAAGGCTCACTGGAGTGCGCATAAACTTCACATCCTTTGATTTACCCGTCAAATGCGAGCCACTCGCTTTGCATGAAAATCAATCTAAAAAGCTTTAATAAGTAACCTAGGAAGTCCGGAAAGGGCTAATTTATTATGTTGGATTACAAGCAGTTCACACATTGGCAAAAAAAAAAAAGAAATAATAAAATATTACATGAAAATTATTACATATTGCACCTTTAATGTTGTGGCTGATCGGTGTGTGTGCGCGAGGACTGCGATTTAAACAAATAATTAGTCTGAACACTGCCTGCTGTTCCTCAGTTCTGTTTGTAATGTGTAGAGTTTTGTAAACATGGTCAGTGATTATTACACATACTCTTGAGCATGCACGAGGCTTACGATACAGTGTTTTCAGTATGTTCTGTGATGGTTCTGTACTTGATACACACAAATCTATCCATGTAGTGCCCTGCGTGACACATGCGCCTTGAGGTTTTGTGTTCTGATGTGCACAGAGCATAATATATTTAAAGCGGTCCAGATTTACTTTTATTGCACATTTGCATAAATCCACATATGTTTAGCCACTACAAATTACAATGCAAATCTGAAATAACCCATGACACCACGTTTTTGTGGACAGAAGGGGAGATGAGAATTTCTGGGTTCCAAAACAATAAGGATAAAAAGTAGGCAGAGTCCCCTTCACAAAGTGGACAAAAACAAATAGGTACACAGCAGACACGTGCACTGTAAATGCAAAGATTATGTTTTTTTTCTTCCGTGTATTAACGTTTAAGTATTTATTTAGTAAAAATTAAATAAATAAAAGGGACTCAAGTGTGAACATGCTTTTCATCTGCAGTAGAGCATGCAAAATGCATGATTTAGTTTTGATAAAAATAATTTAAATGTTTTTTTTTTACGTTTATATCGCAGTTGTCAAATTTTTCAAATATATTTTTCACAAATTTGAATTTCATCCAAATCATTCTACCCTTAAGTCGACATTTTTTGTTATAATTTACTCTAAACAGACATCCTTTGTTTTCATATAGTCTTATCTGAAAATGATCTATTGTATCACATGACTTAAAAGAATGTTTGCCCTTTAAAGGGACCGTTCTCCCAAAAATCTCCCACCATTATTCTATTCTCATATTGCTCCAAAACTTTTAACCAAACTCTTTCTTCTGGAGATGTTAGGTAGTATGTTAGCCTCAGTCACCATTCAATTTTACTGCATCTTTTTCATAATAATAAAAGTTAATGGTGACTGAGGCTAACATGTTCCATGGAAGAAAGTCCATTATACTGGTTTGGAACAAAATGAGTGTGAGTAAATTATGAACTTTTTTTGTGTGAACTACCCCTTTAACATCTTGCCATCTGTGTGGTCACTAACCTCAGGGGAAGGGAAGCATTTGGGCATCTTCTCTCCAAGGGGTTTGGTGACCAGAGCACTACCTAGGATGGAGATCATGTGCTTAGCCATGGTCTTCTGCTGCTCCACACTGCAGTTGTTCTCCAAAGACAGGATCACAGGGTACTCAGACATCTGATGAAGGGAATCATTAAATTGTTAACTGTCAGATACACATGGTCAGTAGACTACAAGAACAAGCTATACAAGTCCTAAAACAAATATTAGCCCGCACTAAACATCTTTAACAATTAAATAAACAACAGCTATTCGAATCCTACAAATAGTTCACACAAAAATGAAAATTGTCATCATTTACTTATGTTGTTCCAAACCCATATGACTTTCTTCCATGGAACACAAAAGGGGATGTTAGGAAGTATCTAAGGCACCATTCACTTTCATTGCATCTTTTTCCATACAATGAATGTGAATGGTGACTGAGCCTGTCCCTATCATCTAATTTTACGTTCCACAGAAACAGACATATATACAGATTTGGAACAACATAAGGGTGATTAAATGATGACATAATTTTATATTTTTGGGTGAACTAGCCCTTTAATCTTTATACCTTAAAGGCATAGTCTTTAATGGCTTGAATCACATCTTTGAAGAGGATCTTTGTGGTGAGAGTGTAACCATGGTAAATGACCGGTTCCCCATCAGATCCATCCCAACAGTCTAGCTCAACACAGCGGCAGCCCTTGACAAGCGCTCTGTACAGGGACACTGTAATTGGTATTCTGAAACAAAGCTTTAACAACATGCTTAAAGTTGTAGTGTTCAATTTTTCCAATGCTATTTGCTAGAAAAAAAAATATTGATGTCATATGGGTTGGTGGTTTGTGGAGGTTCAGAAGCTTTCCTTTGGAATTTAGAGGGTATCTGGTCTAAGTGTCAAGCTACTGACATTTCATATTTACCATAAACAAACTACAATACTCCTATGGTTTTCAGAATACTTCAAATGTAATTAAACTATATTGTTTTTTTTACACATAGGATAGTGTGAAATTGCAGAATGATTACTTTATGTAAGCATCAGTGCTGCTGAGCCCTTTGAGTTGGTCCTCCAGCAGGTATGTGTTGTGAGAGGAAGAGATGAAGTAATGGTTGAGAGGCTGGTTCATGTCCTGGTAAACACTTCTATGGGCCAGGTTAAAGATCAAGCCATCCGGCTGTTGCAAGTACATCAGGAAGCCATCCTTTGTCATTTGTTGTTTTGCTTTGGCTACAGAAGTCCAAAACAAATAATAACAAGGACAAAGTCATACTTGCACACAACTGCCCCAAATAGTGTTAGGACACTGAAGCCTCACTTAAAACCGTATGAATGCCTTTGCATTAGACAACAAAATACAGAAGCAAGTGTAATTTATTTTAAAGAAATACAGCACAAACAAACACAAAAGGTTTGTTAGGTTTAGAATTATAAAACAACAAATATAAAGAAAAAAGTAGTGGTTACAAAACTTTAATGGATCATGTCCATAGTTAATGTGTTGAACTACACCTGTGGTAACTCTGCTAGTACATCTGTGTGAACTTGAGGGTGCCTGACTTCATATATCCTCTAAGATCACTTGAAAGTAATTGCTTTAATTGTGAAATGGCTCAGAAAAGTGAAGTTAGTTCTGAGAAAAGTTCCAGCATCATTTGTTTGCACATGACAATTGCTTTAATATTTTGTTATCCAATGCAATGACATCCAGAAATTTTAAGTGTGGTTTAAATGTCCAAAAACACTTTGGGGGCCCACTGTATTCGTTTCATTGATGTTATTTTTCCTGCTCCTCTGAGACTACTCCAAAACCAAATTAAGGTGAATTTTAATTTACCATTTTCATCAAGCTCATATTTCTCAATAAGTTGAAGAGCATCACTCTGAGACGTGTCCTCTATCTGCTCATTTCTCAGAAAGTTCATTAGATCATCAGCGCTCATGAGACCGTCTGTCTTTGCATATTCTCCATAGATGACATCAATCTCCTCTCTTTGCGTCAGGATTTTATAGAAATGCTCAATCTCCTTTCCCTCCAGGAATCCACACTTTGATGCATCACATTTCTAAAAAGAGGGCAAAAAGTAGCATTAATAATTTCAATGTTACCTGTGCTAATTTAAAGCTAAAGTGTGCAATTCCCGCACCACTAGCATTACCAAACCGAAATGTAAAAATAATGATAGCACACAATTGGTTGAGCCAATGTTGCGGTGTCAGCCTGGTTTGATGCTCAAACGAACAGAGCAAATGTTTACACTTTTCGGGGAAATCAGTTTACAAATGCTTCCTTTGAGTTATTTCTGCATAATATGTTGGGATAGGAGGAAGTATTTTAACAATCGAAAAAATGACACTTCAGCTTTCAAGTGTTACCTTTTAAGATGTGGAAATGTAAAAAGTTACAGACACGTAAACTTTGGTTGCATTCACGCATAACATTAGGGGTATTTACACTTGGCCACGTCATGCGTTTTTGATCTGATCACTCCAGTGGTTGTTTAAGATGCATTTTGAAACTTCAAGTGTTAATTCCACTGGCTGTTCAAGCCAAATATGTAAACTTTAAACCGCCCAAACATCACTACGTCAGCATAGGGGAAATTAAAAATATAATGGCACTTAAAGAGTATTTGCACAGGGCTCTTGTCACACAATAAATACCAACTTAAGAAACAGATGCCAGTTGTAGGAGACAGAACTTTTTATCTTCATTTACTGGATGCAGCTCATCAACGAAACTGAAACTAAACACTGAAAATTAGTGCAGCTGACGCGCATGATGCATCGCACCTTCTACAAGCCTGAGGGGAAAATACACAGCGAGCACAAACACAGATACCCTGGCAGCAGCAAAGCCACTTGGAATCAAATAATAAATCACATCTTTCAATTTCGCTGCCCAGCATTAGCATAATCAAGAAGTGAACTCAGTTTTATTTGCATATAGCACAGGAATTGAAGATCGGATTTATATCCATTTGTCGGAGACACATTGATGTTGTGGGCATGTGTAAATGGAATGTGCTTATTCAATTGAATAGCCATCCGATCAGTAAAAACACATGAATTGACCAAGTGTAAATAGCTATTACATAGATATTACCTCAAAGAGCATCTTTGCGTAGTTATCATCCACCTCAATGTTGATGTCTTGTAGAAAGCTCTTCAGCTCTTTCTGACTCATTTTACTGTCGCCGTTTGTATCTGCCTTACGCATACAACTGTAGATCCAGCTAGAGCTCTGATGAAAGGACAATCCAGAAAACACGGAAGGAAAAAAAAATTATGTTTGAACTATACCTCCAGACTTCAGGAGTTTAAAAAGGATACTGCTCTGTCTTCGTTTGTGGGCTGAGGCTGTTCATGCTTGAGATGACCTTCTCCAAACCACTGACCCACTTCTTGGCCTCTTCCTCGGAGGTGGCGATCAGGTCCAGGCTTTTCTGTCGGCCCTTAAACAAGATTGAGAACGTTCGACCCTCTACCGCCGCCTCTGTGTATTTCCTCAGACCCTCCGTCTGCCGACCTCTCCGTACTGCTGCAATGTCCTCAATGGAGACTGACAGAGAAAGAGTACACATAAGACATTTTTGGCAGTGTGGCCATTGTCTCAAACCTTTGACTTGCTCTATGTGGGAAAAAAATTGAATCACTGAGACACCATTTTCTGAAAAGCCACTTTGAAACAAAATGTATTGTGAAAAGTGTTACACATTAAACCGACTTGGCAAACACAATGAACCACAGAACACAAGCCTATATTTTCTCACTAATACAAGATATGGTATCTTTTAAACAATTTGTACATTTTAATAATCTGAACTCACTCTTGGCCACATCAGAATTGTAGAGATAACATTTTTAACAGCCCTTTGTGATGACATGTACTATATTTGATATTAGAGCGAGAAACAAAACATGAAGACATCTGTGACATTGTAATTACGTTTTATTATACTGACCTGGGGTCTGATTTATAAATGTTACATATGCACATAAGTGCACACATTAGGGCTGTAATGACTATGAAATGTAACGAATGATTAATTGTGAAGCAAATAATTGCGATTGTGACGAATAATTGTCTGTTTTAGGGCTTTCATGATTATAATAATTAATTGTCTGTTTTATGAAAATGAACTGTCATACTACAGTGTGTAAATGTGCTTCATACATCTTAAGTCATTTATTAATATTATACTTTGAATAATAATAAGAGATATATAATTTCCTATAACAAATTGGAATTTATTTCTCCTGGGTAGAATAACAAATACTATTTTAAATCTCAATTTTTCCAAATACTTAAAATATGTCTCTTATTGGTCAACTTTAGTCATGGTCCATTTTACAATGTGCAAGCCCGTTTACATTTTGGAACACAGCCAACAGCTGTTTTACTATATTACATTATTATATATATTATTAAAAAAAATTCTGTTCTGAATTCATAACGTTCAAATATTTTAAGGCTCTCGAATTAAACCCACATGCCCTTATTTTTCATGCGTTTAAGATTGTGTTTTGTGGCAAGAACATTTGCCATTACACTAATGTTAAATAAAAGTGAAACTCAAATTAATTTCACTAAAAAGGCATAAAAATACAAGCCAGGCTAGTTAATTGGTGGCCCGCAGGCCATATCCGGCCCTCCAAATTATTTTGATAATTGCTTTGCAGTCTGACACACAACTCAGCGGTGAGTTTAATAACACTCAGATACACGCAAACGGCATTCAACGGTAAGTTTAATAATGTTCAATGGCATGTGCATCAGCATTAAGTCATCAGTTCTAGAGCGTGATGGTTTAAACTTTTCTGTGTATATAGTTAGTTTATAAATTGCTTTGCAAAACATGGACAAGCATTGTTTAGGTGAGGATTTGATAGTGTCTTATTCAATCACTTATGAAAATTGCTTATCAGTGCAGTACGGTCAAATGTACAATCTACAGTAAAACATTAGCGCCACTAAACCTGCATCTATGTACATATCGCAACTACATTACAGCTGAGCCAGCATTCTCTATCCAGAGCATAATCAAATCAAGTTATTCTCAGTTTACCAGTAATCAATACAAATATCTGGCTCATCCACTGTCTCCTTTGTGCAATTTTTAAAAAATTTTTATTCTTGTTTAAAATCACACTTCTATATTAGACGACCATTCTTTTCTTATGTGGGTCAATATAGTAAAAAATTGGCTTTAGCAGATCTAATGTTCTTTCTCGGATTTATATAATTTGTAAGCAATAACCCTAGTACAATGTTAACACTGAAAATAATGATAATTTATAGATGTTTTTATTTCAAAGTAAAGTTAATCAAAACCTATCTGTTAGTTGAGAGTGAAGTCATGCTTGATCTTTAGCAAGATCAGAAGGAACTTGTGGCCAGACCAGTATTTAGTTTTTATGTTAACATGTTTTTTACAATGAAAGTGCTAGCTAAGATAAACACCAAAACATTTTTGGCCCCTTCAAGATTTCATTTTGGATAATCTGGCTGCTGCAAGATAGATAAGGAGCGCTGATATAAGCTATATAAAAAAGGATAAGATTGGTGATAAATGCTCTGCTTTTGGAAGTCTGCCTCATTCCATTGTATGGAGATTCCAAAAGCCTGTGTACTTAGAAACCATTCAATTGCAGAAATAATCTTATGATGAAAAGAAAAGGGTTTTCACTTAAAGGGGTCATGACATGCCTTTTTTATTATTTTAATGTTCCTTGAGTTTCACTTATATTTTTTTGCACATAAAAAAAAATACAAAATAATAAAGTAATTTGTAAAGGATGATACATTTCCACCCTCATTCTGACCCTCTTGGTTTGGTGCTGCTGCTTCTTTAAGATTTGCTGACCTGCTTTCTCCTTGCCATCTCCTGAAACCCTCTAGTAAGGTGAGCCTACATGCTTAGCATAAAATAGCATAACGTGGCAGTCCCAAAGACATTCTATGGAGGTACACTGGGGGGCAGTTCTTTTGAATGGATGTCTATGGAGGAGATGCTTAAGTGTGTGGAATAAACTAATTTTGTGAAGAAAAAGCTCATCACTTAATAAATTGACTGCCTTTTTGCAAATCGTCAACATGTTTAACACTAAATCCATTTGAAATGGACTATGTGTGGAGTTTAATATGATAAAATCTGTGTTTTATAAGAGAAGTCACAGACAAATGTGAGACAGGTTTCCGTTTACGGCTCTCCCCATTTATTTGTATGGTATCTGCAAACAGTGACTTAACTGTTGTAACATGCTAGTTGACCATTACGTTCTATACTATGATAGAGCTGTGGAGGTTGTTATATCAGTAAATAATCAACACACCTGGGCGGAGCTACGGAATTGATTAAAAGTTAAATTAGTTAGTTTGATGTGGAGGCAGTCAGATGTAAATGTCTACCACAGTGTGACATCACAATGTGGAGGAAGTAGAGAGTGAGTCGTTTTGGCAGCTAGGTTTCAACAAATGCTCTTTTTGCAGTGAGGAAGTTTTGAGTTCTGAAAAATACAGTATGTATTTATAGTACAGTGACCTCTTAAATGTCAAAATAGACATTTGCCAATATTCAATAATAAGGTATACCGTGATAACATGCACAATATTTTTTTATCGGGAGCACTTCAAAATACAGTGAACATTTCTAGATAACCTATTAACCAAATTTTTTCGATTTGTCTGAATGCACTGTAGCATTTACATCAATGAATCAACATTCCCAACACACTTACAGTAATAGGAAGACATACCAAATTACTAGGAAACTAAAATATTCATGTTTTTTTTTTTTTCAATTAAACTTTTCCCTCAAATTGTTTCCATGAAAATAAACCGTAATAAATTAGATAGGCCTAAATGCAAAATAGCAATATTGGACTCTTGGCAAAGTTACTTTCTTTTTGATCTTTTAATTTAAATAGTACAAAACAAGTAACTAAATCTTGTAATTAAGAACAATAAAGTTTCTTTCAACCCATTTTGTAATTCAATAAAGTGATAAGACTGTATACATTTATAAATGCTTCAGCAATTATAGTGATTAAACATTTTTATTCCATCACATCCCTATGTCAAAAGATGGACAACTCGATTCCTCATCTAATGACTCCTTCAAAATACTGTATATAAGAACTAAAATGTGACTGGATAGGTCCAAAGACAGTACAGCAATGCTCCACGCAGCTTTGCTATTGCGGTGGCATGTGCAACACTGCACAGCATTGCACATAAAAATAGGTTACCTGTCCCACTGAACCCCACCTGTGGAATTTAAAAAAAAAAATAGCAGTGCAGTTTACCAGGAAACGGAATGCTTTAACTTCACACATTTTATTTTTATAAACTTCTTTCAGCGATCTACTAATATCAGATTCTACCTGAATCCATGACAGAATTTATGTCTGTTTATTTATTCAAATACAAAATTTGCAAAAATCCTTAAAATGATCAATTTGCTTGAAGACCAAATTAAAAGTTAGGTCAGGTTTATGCTTAATTAAATTAAAATTTGCCAATTCAGGTTAGAATAACAACATTTCTGGTCTATTTAAGATACTTTCTCTTAAAAAGGAGTCTGTTCTCTTTGTTTCTAGTAGGGCCTGCTGTTAAATGCAATAGTATCACGTGTCTGGGTGGCAACTGCATATGGAAATTCTATGTAGAAGAGGTCATGCATAATAACAAAGACGTTGATATCTCAGGATGTTATATTGTTATTTTAAGGATTGTTTTTTTTACAGCACCAGTTGCAATTTAGCAATATTACATAAATAAAACATTAAAGTACTGCAGATTTAACATTTGTATTCTTAATTCAGCTTCAATCAAGGCCATGCTATTGTGTTATAAAACTAAATGTCTGCTATATATAAATCAGGTAACCATTATGGATAACTAACTTTATTACCACACAATGCAAGAAAATGCCATTTTAAAAATAAAGCTGTTAAGCCATTAGGTGAGGCATTAACTTCTATGCACATATTATGTGCAATACGCATTATGCAACAATATTTTACCGTGATGATGCTGAAAAAAAAATATGGATTTGAGGAGGAAAGTGCCATAGATCTTCTGTGAAGACACACACACACACACACACACACACACACACACACACACACACACAATGCTGGGAAGATGCACCACCATACACATGCAAAGCAGCGGTAGACATTGACACACCCTGTGGGCATTTTGTTGCGAAGGGAGACTGGACCATTACTCACAGGTCTGTTTGGACTTCAAGGTCTTTTTGGATTCGTGCCATATGGTCTTGCAGTCCTCCTGCAGCTTGTAGAAGCGTGTCTTTTTCCATGAGTCCGAACGGACTTTCAAAAGATCCCCACCATCCAACAAGAACTTCAGCTCTGGATCACCTTCCAAACCTATGGCCAATAGGAAGAAAGCAGGACTTATGCAGTCTCTCTTTTCACACATTATTGCCTTTGCTTTTTAGTCAGATTTGTGGGTAACTAGACACATCCTTGTTTTTGTATGAAAGCAGAAACAAAAGAATTGTATTGTCCCTTTATGGTCCAAATAAGGAAGGAACCCTCCCTTTCATGAGTGTACATGCTGAGGAAGAAAATATGGCTTACAACCTTTATCTAAAACACCGTCTAAATGACTGGAAAACAAACTGTGGACACTTGACACCCACCAGGGCGAGATAAGTTCAACAGCAGAAATGTATTATTTACAGAGCATTTGTGAGTAATTTACACACGCACATGAATGAACAGGTGTAACTTGGTATTTTTTTTATTCATGAAAAGGCTGTGAGATAGTGAGCTGCCTATCTACACTGCAAGTGCACTCTAGGTAGACAGGTTAATAGGTTTTGAGACGCAGCCAATACAGTCTTACAAGATTTCCTTCGAAGTAACCTGGTCATTTCCCAAAAACTGTGAGTACCTTCAAATAACCAAAAGAGTACAACCGTAAATACAGCACCAAATGTGAAATGTTTAGCGAACACATCCACAAGAGATGCGAAAATCCCGGTTTATTATGATATCATCGTCTTACCTAGAAGTCTCATGTTGTCGAGCGCGACTGTCTTGACCTGCGCGCGGTATAATAACTCTTGAGACTTGGTCCTTACAGATTGTCTTCGTACACACTGCATCTTATGAATTTTCAGCACAGAAATGGAAACAGCTGCCGAAAAAGGGAGTCGAAAACATCAATGACTTGGGAGTGTCGCTTTACTCACTTATCTACGGTTAAGGGGCGTGTACTATGCAAAGTTAATCGCAAGAATAAAACAATGTAGTGATACCGTTCGTCTGATTCAAACGATAGGTAATATTTGTTGATGAAGTGTATGACAGACAGGTCAAAAAAATTAAATACGAATAGTGAATTCTACAAAAGGTAGGTTGGGTTTTGTATGGATTTGAGGAGAAACACTGGTGTCATCTAGTGGCAACATTCGGACATTTCTAGTGTTTCGATTTTCTTAGGACTTGATGTAAAATGAAATGCAGAGAATGATGCCATTGTAAACACAACTGAAATTTTTAAATCTCGTTATTTATTGTGATCATCCTTGACTTTTTCCAGATTTACACAATCATATTAATCTGTTGACCAGATGCAGACAAGTAGTTCATGCATCACAGCGAGAGTCTGCACAATTTGGATGATAGAGGCACTGGAGATCCTTCAGGTGTCTCTGAATAGTGTATACACAACAAGCACACAGTCTTGGGCTTTTTAAGAACTCAAGTGTGGGTCATGTTTACTGTAACATCGTAAAATGCCCTGTAAAAGCCCCCTAGGTAAGAGACACTTTTGATTAGATTTTTCCCCCAAAATACTAAACAGCAACAAAACTACCACAGTTCTTTCCTAAACACCTGTTCTTCACTATAAACTGAAAAATGTTCCTCATCTATGAGATCATTGTGTGCGATGTCTAAAGTCTGAATTTGAGGTAACTCGATCTCATATTTAATCATTTTCTAAATGTTGCAAATTTATGTAGCTAATGAAAATCCCTGAAATTATTAATTTTCAGTTTTATTCAGGGTGATTAAATCAAACGTTTTTCAGTTACGGTCCAATAAGTGAAAGGATATCATTTGGAGTAAAAAGCCCCCATAAAACACATTGTTTTTCTTAAATGTGGCGAATAGATCTGTTATGAAGAATGTTCAAAGTGGGCTCACATTAACGGATTCAATAACAGTGAAGATTCATTTAGATGTATTGAAGTGCCAAATGTGTTTGAAATTAACAGGTAATGCTGCATCCTTTTCTGAAGTAGTTATTTTGTATAAGCATTATCTTATTTTGTTACTCAAAAAAAGTATCTTGCCATCTTAAAAGGTATTGCCCAAAGTTGACAAATCCCCCCTATAATTATTGCCACATATTTATTTACATAATATATCTATAATCACTCTGGGGACTTACACTAAGTGTGAGTTAAAAGGCCCCACTCACTACATATTTTTTGAATCAAAACAACCTTCTGTTATAATTTATTTCCAGAGAAATGATGTTGCTTAATCAATATTCAATTAAATGTATTCCTTCAATCTTAATTTTGATCAGAAAAAAAAAAAAAAGCACATTTAGCACAAGGTGTGCCTTTAGCCCCATTGTACCCTATTAGCAAATATCGTTGACATCTCTACCAAAAAACTAACAAACAAACCAGCTAAAACTAGCCTAAGCTGGTTGGCTGCTCTTAGCTAGTTAAAACTGGTCTCCCAATCTGACCAGCTAAAGTGCCTAAGAAGACCCCTAATAAAACAGCAACCAGATAAGACCAGCCAACGAACTTGGCTTCTCTATTTAAGAACGTTTTTTTCTGAGCTGGTCTGTATTAAAACACTGAAAAGAGCATAACATTGATTTACAGATAAAGTAACCCCATAATTTGACAGACAGGAACAAGAGTAATGAAAGGGATACGTTATGCGAGACAGTAGACGGAATGTTGCTCCAGGCTACAAACACCTCTCCTGTGGTGGGATGCATTGCTGCAAAATAAGAGCACTGTAGGTATATGGACAAATAAGTTGCTAAGGGTGTGGCAACAATATAATGTCCTCTCAATTTACCCTACACCATCAAATCATGGGTTTTATCAAATGCCATCCAAAGTACCAAAATACCTGACCGAAAAAAAAAAAATAGATGTGCTTTGCAATGTCTTGATTTTGATATACATTTTATTTAATTTTGTATACGGTTTATGATATATTAATATAACTTTAAGTAATATAATGATATACAGGAAATCTCTTTAAAACGCTACATTGCATTTTTTCACGCTTTTTGTAACGTCGTTAAATATTAAATACATTTGTGCTTGAAGAATCATGTTTGGGAATGGTTAACATCAAGTAGCGCGTGGCTGGAACCCAAGAGCGCGTGCACTGCAGGTTTACTGAACGGGTCTTAACATTCACTGCTCTAATGAACTTTCAGATATTTGTCGATTGACTTTTGTGAACCGAACAAACTATGCTCTAGAATTGAACTGCAGCCAATTCCGATACACATTTAATTCGCCATTTACCTTGTTTATCAGTAATACCGTTGGAATCCATTTCTCGTAAATACAACAGTCTGTTAGTTATCTCATCTCCTCGTCGCTCAGTATTCCCAGCAGTGTTTTCAACTTCAGGAGTTCACACGTCAAACCAACAACACGTAACTAAGCATAGTATATCGCTCCTCAAGACAGGAAAACAGACAGAATCGATATAAACTGAGTAATTGCTCCAGTCTTTTCGACAAAGGTGGATTACCTGTCTCTGGGTACTCTCAGACTCAGTGAAATGGATTTCATGATGGGCCACTCCCACTGATCTAGCGACTCGCCACCCAACAGTTTAGCATCTTATAACTAACTGCATGCTGTGCCTCAAGCTGCCTATAGGGTTTCGGTTAAGGTAAATTATACAAATACTTACAATGCAAATTCAGACTGTGACTTATTTATTTTTTTTGGTAAATTTTTTATTGTATTAGGTGAGCAGTTTATCCATATTGATGATCGTATCCATTATTGCTGCACCTATACCTGCTGTAAACCACTGTACACAAATTGTCATGTCAGTCAGCTGTAATACAGCAACAGTGTAGTAAATTTATGAGGCAGAACTTATAAGAAAATTGAAAAGTTATATATATATAGGCTACATATACATACTACCAGTCAATTTTTGAAACACTTATTCTTTATTATAATTGTTTTTTCTTCACATTTTAGAATAATAGTCATAAAAACTATGGAACAACATAAATTGAACTATGGGAATTATGTTGTGACTACACAAAGTCCAAAATAAATAAAACCTGTGTTATATTTTAGCATCTTCAAAGTAGTCAACATTTGCTTAGAATTTGCAGACATGTACTCTTGACATTTTCTCAACCAACTTCTTGAGTAATCACTCTGGGATGCTTTTTAAACAGTATTGAAGGAGTTCCCATCTATGTTGGGCACTTATTGGCTGCTTTTCTTTATTATTTGGTCCAAGTCATCCATTTCAAAAGTTTTTTTTTTAAGTTAAATTTTAGTTTTAGAATGAAATAAATTCATATGTTGACACAATTATATTTTTGTCTGCAAAACTAATTTCAAACATTTAAGCATACGCCTTCAGATCAAAAGATTTTAAATATCATGAGAAACATTTCAGTCAAGTGTTTCAAAACTTTGACCGGTAATGTGTAATATATATATATATATATATATATATATATATATATATATATATATATATATATATATATATATTATACAGTTGCCTTTGTCATATACATAAATTCTGCTTAAAAGGAAACATAGACTAGTATATTGTTTCAAAAGAGACTTTCCAAAGAGGAAGGTGCTGCAGTTATCCTCTCTCCATTGAATGTTAATTCAGTTTTTGTATCATACTTGAGCTCTGTTGTTAAAACTCCCAATTTGTACAATTGTGAGTATTTTCAATAATAAGCCCCCTGAATGTCCACCTGGTGACACTCCAGGAATATTAGGTATAGGGTAATTTGCACTCTTTAAGGCAACACATACAGTACATTATGTTCTACTTTAAACTTTGAAAAAGTGCCATTTTCATTTTAGTCCAATCAGATCAGTCACAATTAAGTTAGTAAAGTCTTTGTGCAAGCACTCCCGTAGCAATCACAGAAGAGGTTACAAATCTTTTGTGTTAAGGATCCCTTTCCAGTAATTTGTATGAAAAGTATGCATATGATGTTTTAATCTATACTTATAATGGAATATTACTCTATCTATTAGCTTACCACTCCTTTTCATCTAGAAAGATTGATGAGCTAGAAACAGACCACTGGTACAGGTAATGGATTAGATTTAAAATGTGCTGCATTGCCAAATTTGATTTCATACATAAAAAAAGGATTTAATGACGTTAAAAATGTCACATGGTGTCTATCAAGTAAAGGGTATTAAAATACGTTCCTTGCAGCTTAGATCCATGAGAGTGTACACAACTTATTCATTAATTGAAAATAAAAATTCAAGCAAATTTTTTGAGTAAAAAATATCATGAAGTTTTGTAAGGGCTTGTAACCCGCACACAAACACACAAGATGAGGCAGTCAAAATGTTGGAGAAAAACTGCTTTTATTAGTATAAGTGCAGGCAACAGTACAAAAACAGGGCAAATCCAGTGAAGAATGGTCAGGGAAAGCGTAGAGTCGAAAGCCGGGGAATCAAGGAGAGTAAAGGGGGCAAATCCGGGAGAGTAGTCGAGGGGAGCGAGGGTCAAAGCCGGGGTAAACAGGATGTATAACAAGTGGGAGCAAAGACAGGGGAACTAGGGGAGCTGGCAAGCTAAGAGGAAGAATAGTAGGGAGGTCAAAACTAGACGAGACTAGCGGGGCAAAGATACGGGGAACTAAATACAATAACCAACGGGATACAAACGGAAGGATAGTGTATTTATAGGGGCGAGTGTAGGTGTAAACAATGACAGGTGATAGAGACGAGTGCAGGTGTATACAATGTGTGGGGATTGGAAGCGCGTGAGTGCAGGTGGTCATAATGTTCTGGCTGAAGCGCGTGAGAAGCGAGCATGAGTCAGAGGGGGGAGATAGTTTACGAGCGAGAACTCGTAATAGCAAAACCGGGCGTGGAAGCCCGAGGGAGGAAAAAGAGCGTACGAGCTCAAGGGGGCGGAGCGAGGGAGTGGGAAGCGAGCACGCTCGCGGAGTGCATGTGTGCGTGCTCGCGGAAGCGGAGATGGGGCAGAGGAGCGGGGTTCGTGACAGGGCTACACCACATGGCCTGAACAAAATATGCCTTTTTATAAAAATGTCAAAATGTCAAATTTATTTTTATTTTTATCTTTTTGGAAACTTTGAGAGTCTAAAGGGGTCCATTCTGTTTTCTGGGATTAGTAAACATAAAAAACAAAATGGTTATGTGTGTTACACCACAAGACTAATTTGGTGGACAACAGTTTTCAAATAATTGGAAAAATACAAATAATAATTTTAAAGAAATATTAATACAATATTATATTTTATGCTGCATTACTCATGCCAACATTTCTTTTTTAAGAATTTAAGCTTTTAATAAGACTTAAGATTTTATTTGAGATTTTATGGTAACTACAATAAGGCTCCTTTTTTAATGGAAATTAACATGAACTGAGATTAATAAATGCTGTAAAATATTGTTCATTATTAGTTTATGTTATGTTATTAACTATTGTTAACAAATGGAACCTTATTGTAAAGTGTTGACACATTTATTGACTGTCTCTGGACAGTTACATCACATTGCATTTTAGAAAAAATATTTATATTAAAATTACATTGAAATCAGACACTGAAAACATGTTCATCATAGAAGAGGTGTATTCAAGTAAGTGTTTTGTGTGAATTGCATTTTTAATATGAAACTTTGAACAATTTAATAGAACTGGACAAAAACAATGAGCATCACCAGAGACAGTTTAGCAGAGACAGGCGACTTCTATTAAAATTAATGGGAGAAATTGGAACGCCCAACCAAGAAGCTCTAGCACCAACGGGCAATGGATGTAGTAAGGAAGTCCCGCCTTACAGGTAAAAGAGCCAATCACCTTTTAGATAAAGACATCGCCTGACAATCAACTCAAGAATGCACATATGCATTTGCTATACAAGCTAGGAAAATTGCGTGGTGTAGCATAATACGATGTAAAGAAATACAATTTATGATTCTAAAATTATCAAATTTGATTGCAGATTTGAAATATGTTTTTCAATCATAATCTTGACCAACCATCATGTAAATAGGGGCTGCACTGGCATGACTGGAAATAGCCTCCCGAGAGTGTTCCAAAGATGGCCGACAGTGGACTGACTATTCAAAATCAACCCCTCAAATGGTAGTACAGAACGTGCAGACAGAGATCTTGGAAACATATTCAGATAAATGTTATTGGTCATCTTCCTTACTGTGTTGGTTATCAGTTCACATGACTGTGTTTTGAGGTATTTTAGATACTTCAGTGTAAAACGATTAAAATATTGTCTCATTCAGGGTTGTTTCCAGGCATTGGCGAACTAGGTGGGCTGCCACCCAGCACCCCACCACCCACTGCTGCTCCCTATAAGCATATTACGCAGTCTGCATATGGCACCAACTTTACTACAAGTATACCTCAACATCTGGATAACCTTTTGTTTATTAATAACTCGTAATCGAGCTACTATTAACCTTTAAATGTTTCACCACATAGCCCTTTTATTCCTGTTGTTAAACTAAACATCACCCTGCTGAATAGTCTATCCTGATGTCCACAGACCATCCCATGCATATTGCACACAAAAATGGCAATAGTTTACCAAAATTGTAACTTCCAATCTGATTTTCTGTTTTTTATCAGTTGTTACAATTAGGAGGAAGAACTAGTTGCTGGATCTGCCCAAGTTTCGCCAAGGTTTTTGAAATTAAATCTTTAAAAGATATTTAGAGTTTCGATTATGACAAATAATTGGAATATCCTTGAGTGCAACATTGTGTTTAACTTATTTTCTACTGATTGGAGTTATCATTGAATGGTTAGTAGGCTACTTGTTACTTTTTGGATGGACAGAAATGTGTACCACAAAGTCTACACAGTTTTTAGACTAAATTCATCATTGTTTTGTTCAAATGCTTTGCTTGTTGATCAGATGGCTCCTTCCTGTCAAACTGGGCAGTTCTTAGCCAAAACAAGCTTGAACATAAACCAGATTTACTGATAGTCAAAAGTCTGCCTTTGTGAGATCACCTGCTTATATCAAAGAACCTGACCATTCACCTTGATAATTACCTTTTTGGAAGTAATACTAAAATGATTCTAAAGTACTCTTTTGTTTTATGCTATTGCAACATTGTAAAGTCCCCTTTAATAAAGTAGCCTATAAATCTACAACAGTTTACTGTTTATTAGTGTGGATTTAAAGCAGGATTAATGTCGATTATGATGCTCATATTCCCCATGGGCAGCAAGAAGTTTATCTGTGACCTAGCAACAATATTGCTCTTTAAAAAGCATGAAGCTTTTGAAAACTCCTTAGGTGGAAATTAACTGTAGCATGTATTTTACAGATGATTGGTGAAGACATAATCTCTTGTTGTTGTGCAACTCAAGCTATGCAATTCATGTCCTTTAAGTAAATATAAGACATAACTGATCTGATACATCAAAGATAAAATACCTGCCTAGGCATATACTTTACTGAAGAATCTCTGGAGAAATGCCAGTGGAGAACTGGAGAGCTTGGACGCCATGCGAGGAGCGGACGTGTAGACGGCGAGCTCTGTGCACTTTGCTAGTGTGGCAGGGCGGAGGGCGGGGCTGGGTCGTGATTATACACACCCAGTCACTTATCAGGCTAAATAAGCCTCCGAGAGGGATAAAGGCCGATTGCGGGTGGTGGTGCAGGAGAGAGTGATCGTTTACGGACATGTCCGTCATGTGTGTGTTTGTGTCTTTTGTTTCAGTTTATAATTAAAATATAATTTATATTGTCAAGTCGGTTCTCGCCTCCTCCTTTCCATTGAACTACGTTACTGTCACGAACGCCGGTGAGGGTGCTGGCGAGCTCTGCAAACCGCGGCCAACCCCCGACTTGCACTCCCAGAGAAATTCGACGGAACACCCTCGAAGTACAGGGGCTTTGTGATGCAGAGTTCCATCTTTCTGTCACAACAACCGGCTCTATATCCGACCGACGAGAGCAAGATCCTCTTCGTCAGCTCAGTGCTGACGGGCAGAGCCCTCGACTGGGTGACCGCGATTTGGACGAACCAGGGTTATTCACAGTTCACCTTCGACTCGTTCATGCAGGGTTTGATTGAAGTGTTTGACCATCCAGAAGGCGGCAAGAGCGCTGGGGAACAGCTCCTGGCACTCCGCCAGGGTAATCGTTCAGCGTCCGATTATGCTCTCACTTTTTGCACCCTCGCCACTCAAACAGGCTGGCTCGAGAGCATGCTCAAACTCCTCTTCCGCCAGGGGCTAAACTCAGAACTGCAGTCGGAGCTGGCATGTCACGATGAGGGAGTTCCGTTGGACCAATTCATCTCGTTGGCGATCCGCGTGGACAACCTCATCCGCTCCAGACGACCAGCCATGTGGTTCCTGCAGCCCGCTACAGCGCCTCAACAGCATGCCGTCCCAGAACCCATGCAACTAGACCGTACTCACCTGACCCAGGAAGAGAAAGAGCGCCGCCGCGCCCATCGCCTCTGCCTATACTGCGGTTTAGCCGGCCACCTCCTGGCCAACTGCCCGACGGGCCCGTCCGAACCACAACGACCCGGGGTGAGTTTGTTGCTTTCCTCAACTCTAACCGGGACCAGCCTAGTGGTACCCATTAAGCTCCATTGCCAGTCTTTTAGTGTAAGCGCCCACGCTATGGTTGATTCAGGAGCAGCGTGCAACTTCATTGATGCTAATTTCTGTAAGCTACATAACATATCCCTGATGGCCTGCTGTCCTCCCCTAACAGTGGCAGCGCTAGACGGACGTCCCTTGGGCTCAGGTAAGGTGAGTCACACCACCACCGACATCTTCCTGCAGGTGGGAGTGTTACACACTGAGACATACGCTTCCATGTTGTCACTTCCCCCCACCATCCAGTCATCCTCGGTCTCCCCTGGCTCCGACTTCACAACCCACGCATCTCCTGGCGGGACAGCAAAATCGCACAGTGGGGCTCCGAGTGCTCAGCAAAATGCTTGAGGACTATTCTTCCCACCACCGTGGGGACCACGAAGGTCCTGGGGTTGCCCGACCACTCCACCCAAATACCCCCTGCATATGCCGACTTGAGGGAGGCCTTCAGCAAGACCAAGGCATCCCAGCTCCCTCCTCACAGACCTTACGACTGCGCCATTGAGCTCAAGCCAGGAGCCACTCCACCCCGAGGTCGTATCTTCCCCCTGTCCGAACCCGAGTCCCTCGCCATGAAGACTTACATCGGGGAGGAACTGGTCAAGGGCTTCATCCGACCCTCCACCTCTCCAGCGGCAGCCGGGTTCTTCTTCGTTGGCAAGAAGGACGGCTCCCTCCGCCCATGTATTGACTACCGAGGCCTGAACGACGTCACCGTCAAGTTCCGCTACCCCTTGCCACTCGTCCCTGCGGCCCTGGAACAACTAAGAAGCGCCAAAGTCTACACCAAACTGGACTTGCGGTGCGCCTACAACCTGATCCGTATTCGGGAGGGGGACGAGTGGAAGACCGCCTTTTCCACCACCAGCGGCCATTATGAATATTTGGTGATGCCGTTCGGATTGTCCAACAGTCCCTCCGTGTTCCAGTCTTTCGTCAACGAGGTGTTCAGAGACCTGCTCAATCGCTGCCTGATTGTGTACATCGACGACATCTTGATCTACTCCAACTCGCTCGAGGAACATATCTGTCACGTGAGAAAGGTTCTCAAACACCTGATCACACACCAGCTATATGCCAAGGCAGAGAGGTGCGAGTTCCACTTGAAGTCGGTGACCTTTTTGGGGTATGTCATCAGCCCGGAGGGGGTGGCCATGGACGACAGCAAGGTGCGAGCCGTCTTGGAATGGCCACAACCTGCCAAAGTGAAGGAGCTCCAACGTTTTCTGGGGTTCGCAAACTTTTACCGCCGGTTCATCCGTAGCTTCAACACTGTCGCCGCACCTCTGACCTCCATGTTGAGGGGGGGAGAACCAAGCTCCACTGGCCCGCCGATGCCCTCCAGGCCTTCGCCTGGCTTAAGGAGCGTTTTACCTCTGCTCCCATCCTGCATCATCCCAATTCTGACCTCCCTTTCGTGGTGGAGGTGGATGCCTCAAACACTGGCATAGGGGCCATTCTCTCTCAATGCCAGGGAGACCCCCCAAAGTTGTTCCCCTGCGCCTTCTTCTCCCGCAAACTGTCTTCGGCCGAACAAAACTATGACGTCGGCAATCGGGAGCTCCTGGCCATGAAAGCTGCACTGGAGGAATGCCTCCACTCCGCCAAGAGACTCAACCCCAGGCAGGCCCGGTGGGCATTGTTCTTCATCCGGTTGGATTTCACCATTTCTTACCTCCCAGGGTCTAAGAACATCAAAGCCGACTCCCTCTCTGGGCAGCACAAAGCCACCTCCCAAAGTCCCTCAGCCGAACCGATCGTTCCCAAAGCACTGATTCTAGCTCCAGTCCAGTGGGATCTCATGTCTGACATTACCCAGGCCCATGCCTCAGCTCCGCCTCCACCCGAGTGTCCATTTGACCGGACCTTCGTGCCCCCCAGTCTCCGGGAGAGGACAGTCTCTCTCCACTGGGTGCACGACTCCCCGAACTCTGGTCATCCCGGCATCTCCGCCAGCACGCGACTTCTAAGGAACCGCTTCTGGTGGGAGACATTACCCGAAGACGCCGCCGACTTCGTTAAAAGATGCCTGTTTAATCCTTCTTTGCGAAGTCTTGTTAGCTCCGGTGACATTATCAAGCAAGTTAAACTCTGTCTATTTCTCTAGTTATTCTGTGTGCCAACCTAGCCTGTTACTTAGACCTTGCCTGTTTGCAGCCTGCCTTGTTTACCTCTTGCCTGTCTCGTACCACGATTGTTTGCTGCCTGCCCAGACCCCTGCCTGTTCTAGTTACGCTATTGCCTGCCTGTTATATTCTCTGTTTGCCTGCCCACGACCTTGCTTGTACGACTTGTGTTCTGCTATCCAATAAAGAACCGCAGATGGATCCCAACTTGCCTGAGTCTTCGTTACAGTTACAGCTAGTTTTAATTTATTTATGTGTTATAATCTGGCGAGATTTGATACACCCTGCTACATATTAGCTTTTTTAAGTCATATGTTGAAAAATTCAAAATTCTCGGTCCCTGGAGATATAAAAAGACACTTATGTGCTCAAGCTGAAACCTCTGACGGGCCTGCGGACCAGAAACTCGGTTTCAACAGTGCGCCCGGGGAAATCCAGCGTCAAATGTCCAACATGTTTGTAATGCTGACGAAAGTTGTTGCTGACTTAGAAGATCTTGCTGTAATACGTCGATACGGCAATGGAAACAAAATTCTCTGAGTTGGTTACAAGGGTGGCAGATGTTGAGAAGTAGATCGATTATTTGGAGTCATCAGAGAGGGAATTATCTGATAATCCGCTTGTGACCCAAGTTGATTTGGAACACATTCTTGAAAAACTTCTTGAGAAAGATCTTGAGAATAGGAGCCGCAAGAATAATATCCAAAGTGTTGCAATTCCTGCAACAAAAAAACATTGTTATTAAAATGAATTGTATTCCAAAATTCAACTACCTGCTACAATCTCTCCCTGTAGATGTTCCCCTCTCTTATTTCAAGCAATTTGATAGCATAGCGAAGTACTTTATTTGGAATGGTAAGCGTCCCAGGTTACATTTCAATAAGTTACATAGGCCGATTGACAAAGGTGGGCTGGGCCAACACAAGATTTTGTTTTATTATTATGCGATCGGTCTTAGACATTTGGCCCATTGGTTGCTCCCACCTGAGAGAGCCCCTCCCTGGTTTCGTATTGAACAAGAGGTCGTAGCCCCTTTTTCACCATTGCAAAGCATTTCGATCAAACTAACCGGAGAAGTTTAGTTACACCCCGTTATCTCGCATTTGCACGTAGTTTGGACAAATGTGTCCAGAGTTTTTAATTCAGACGTTTCTTTAAATGTTGCCTCAAGCATATGGCTGAACCCTAAATTACATATTAATATGTCCCCTTTCTGCTGGTTAGACTGGATTGGGAGGGGGGTTACTACATTCGGTGAACTATATGAGAGTGGAATACTGAGATCTTTTGATAATTTGGTTCAACATTTTAAGATTCCTAGATCCCAGTTCTTTTGGTATTTACAGCTGCGCCACCTGCTCTGTACTATTTTTGGGAGTAGTGAAGTAGTAATTACTTCTTTTTGGGAAAGGTCATGAAGCATCTGTGTATTACTCCCTGTTAATTCAGAGTCTGGGGGATGGAGCTTCATCTTCTCTCAAGATATTATTTGAGAAGGATTTAAACCTGGTATTGGAGGAGGGAGTGTGGGCTAAGATTTTAAAAAGCATCAAGTCTGCATCTAGAGATGCAAGGGTCCGTCTGATGCAGTTTTAGATTTTGCATCGGTTCTACTGGACCCCCTCTAGATTGTATAGGTTGGGTCTTAAAGACACACCCACTGCTGGCGGTGCTAATCAGAAGATGGGGACACAATACATGTATTTTGGGGATGTGTAATCCAAGAATTTTGGTTTGCGGTTCAGAATTTTATGTGAGGTGTTGAACAATGATCTTTCATTTAGCCCCAGACTCGGGGGGGTTATTTTAAAGGGTTCTCGGGGAGTGGCTGAGTAGAGGGATTTGTAGTTTGTTGGGTATGTGTTTTTTTATTTTGTGTGAATGTATATCTTGCATACTCAGTGCATAATTTTGCTTGGCGCTGATACAACAATACTTGGCATTGAGTAGTGAGTAGCTGTGTGCAGTTGTGCCAATCAGCAGTCCCATTCATGGCTGGCTTACCCTCGTAGCAGCGTCAGCTTTGGGATGAATGCATTTTAACATTAGCTCAATCTGCAGCCTCAGGAAGTGGCCATATTTCCCAAATCCATCTCTATGTTGAAGAGGCCCAGGATAAGAATGCCGGCAGAAGGCTGCATTTTGTGCTCAATTAACAATAGTCTGATTTGTTTGATCTAAATCATACCTGTGTACAAGACAAGCATTCTTGCAAATGTCCTTTTGTTGGACAGTGCCAATCTTGCAAGGTAAGCTAGGATTTGAAAGAAGAAGAAAAAAACATTGATTGATTATCTTATATGATTACATTGCAGACTTAATGCATGGAACACATAGTGTAATAAATTAAGTCTATGTTTTATGGCATTCTTACTAAAAGATGTACTTAAAGCTCAGCTTTTTGTTGACATGAAAATAACCTATTCTGAAAAAAAATATTTTAATCTTCAATATTCTTTTTTATATTTAATTGCTGTATGTAAAAGAGAAAAGTAACCAAATGTTGAATTTTAGAAGACAATTTGTATTCTTTTACATATCTATTGTTGATAAAATGTATGCAAATTCTCATCAGCCTACATATGCTATGAGGCAAAATAAGAAAATATATTGTTTAATGATCATCATAGAGCCACTGAAACGGGACAGCCTAACATTGCAAGAAGAATGTGATAGTTCCAGTTGGGCAAGATGCAGTGCCAAGTCAAAGTCTCATTAAAACATGTTGATTCATGCTACAATACACACTGCTCTCTGTGTTTCACTCTGTCCTTTGCTATGACCCTGCCAAGACCCTTCTGACCACACAGTCTTTACAGATCATCAATGAATTAGAGATAAAAAGAGGTAATTCTTTCAAAGAAAAAGAATCCACCTTTTGGTAATAGACTTAAGGGACTTAAGGGATATGCTTCAAACTATTTCTTAAATCATTTACTTTTGGTGAATGTAAAAAAGGCCACTATTAGAGTTATATTCAAGTGTCTTAGTTCCTTTATTATATGTCAAAATTGACGCATTCGTCACAGCATCCGTCCAGCGGGCCAATCAGCGGCGCGGAAAAGACGTGCAGGTCAGTGCTCCCGCCCACGGATGCAAGCTATACTGCAGCGTTTATCTTTGCTAAAGTTGTGTGCGTGCCTGTAAAAAAACCACACACACACGCAAAGTCGAATTTATTCAGTGTACTGAGTTGTGGTGACAATAAATGGGTTATTCCCGAATACCTGATCATCTTTGGTAAAAGTCTCTCACCGGACGCTCTGTAGTGGGTCTGTTATCAACCGGCAAAATCAGCTTCTATTAGCCAACATTTTTACAGTGAATTATGTTTTGGTACAGTTTTCCTCCACTGCCTCACATTTTCATAAAATTTATAAGTGGAAGGAAATAGATTGTCAATATTTAATAAAACATATAAAGACAAAGCTATAACAGCAGCCATACAGGTTCTTGTTATTTAAGAAAAAATATTGAATATTTTCTGTAATGGCACAGAGTTGGTAACTTTATGCAAAGTAGCTATTTCATGTCAACTTCGATGTGAAATATTTTGCTTTCAATAGTAGTTAGAACACATAATATTTGTCAAGTTATTTGTTTATTTATGTGGTTGTTTTTCTTAACATTCATTTCATTTGATGTTTTTAATTAAACAATTAAATAAAATTCTAATGATCTTACTAAATTAATGTTTCCGGCATAAATTGACATTGAAATGAAAGGCTGCACTGTAAAATAAATCCTGTTGTTTTTACAAAAAAATTTGCCAGCTGTGGTTGCCAGAATAATTCTGTAAAAAATACAGTTAAATGTAAACCACTTTACAGAACAACCTGTACTTTTTACAGTTTAAAACAGTTGTAATTTACACGCTGGCACTGTAAAAAAAAACTAAAGAATTATGTTATATTTACAGTAAAACAAATAAAATTAACATGCCTTCTTAAACTGTAAAAATCTGTTGTTTACTTTATGAGGTATTTGTTAATCACTGTAGTGACTACAGAAGGCCATATGATGACATGAAGTTCATCAGTAGTGCCTCTACAAGGAGCATTGACCAATTAACTTAACGAGACAGTGCTCAACATCACTCACACAAACACTAAACACCATCATGGTAACACATATGAGATTTAAATAATGCAGTAAACATTAACTAAATTATATCAAATATCACACAGAACACACCAGTGTACATAACTGATATTAAAAACAAACATAACTATTCACATAAAATATAATGAAATGTAATGGGTCATGCAGGGAATTGTGGGAATGCCCGATTACTGTTTTTTACTGTAATTGTAACAATAATTTACTGTAAAAAAAAGGACATGTACTCTCTTGTTCTTTTTACCATTAATTATCCCTGTAATTATTTGTCTCTGTAATAATTGTACTGTAAGTCGCTTTGGATAAAAGCGTCTGCCAAATACATAAATGTAAATGTAAATTATACAGGAAAATCGTTATTTTTTACATTTAAATTAATTTTTACATCACTTTATTGTAAAAAGTACTGTATTGACTTTTAAAATATATTAAAACATTTTACTGTATATTTTACAGTTAATATTTGTTAATCAATTTACATTTTATTTCTGTTGCATTTTTACACTATTTTACTGTTAAAATTACTGACATTTTTTACAGTGATGGCACATCCTTACTGTTATCGCTTGGAAGCACTTATTCTGCACCCATTCCATAGAAGGCCAACTATGTAGATTTTTTTCTGAAGAGAAAAAACATTAATCATAATTGTGCTATTTACATGTATCCATAAATACAGTTATATTCACTTATGGTACAACAGGAAAACATAGCTTTTTTCAGGTCACTAAATATTTCAAAATCAAAAATTTGATTTCTTTTTGCTGAATATTGGTGGAGCAACATCATTTGTGTTATAAGAAATAATAACAGAAGGTCGTTTTGATTACAATTCAGTTTTTAGAAAAAGGTGGTGACTGGCGAGTGTTACCCACACACTTGGGGTAAAAGGTCCCCTAATTCAAATAATGTAAATAACTTTAAGACAGCAAAATGCTTTTTTTTATTTTGAGTAACAGATAAGAATAAGAATAAGATAATACTTATTCAACTTCAGAAAAGGATGCAGCATTACCTGTTAATTTCAAACACATTTGGCACTTCAATACATCTAAATGAATCTTCACTGTTATTGAATCCGTTAATGTGAGCCCACTTTGAACATTCTTCATAACAGATCTATTCGCCACATTTAAGAAAAACAATGTGTTTTATGGGGGCCTTTAGCACTTGCAGCAGGGTTTTTTTTTTTACTCCAAATACTATCCTTTCACTTATTGGAGAGTTATTGAAAAACATTTTATTTAATCATAATGAAAATAAATGAAAAATAAAAAATGACAAATGTTTTGTCTGAAAATAAATGTGATAATTTTCATTAATATTAGATCGCCTCAAAATCAACCTTTAGACATTACACAATGATCTCATGGATCAGGAAAAAATTTAAGTGTACAGTCAGGTTTTAAGGAAAGTACTGGTAGTTTTTGTTGCTGTTAGTATTTTGGGAGAAAATCAAATCAAATGTGCCTTTTACCCCTAGAGGCCTTTCGCCTTTGTACCCTAAACAGCAATCACACAATTGGCATGACTAATAATTTCAACTATCTATTAATATAACTAGTAAATGAGTAAAACTATGTTTGGCAAGTTGATTTGTTAACAACAACAGCAACAACAACTCTTTATCTATAATAAAATGGTGCAAAAATAAGGTATTTTTTATAAGTAATAAGTAATTTACAAAATAAAAAATTTGGTGGTGCAATTTTGAAGAGCACTTCAACATGCGTCTCTCATGTAGCCTACAGTAGCCTACTATACAGTAGACAACGAGCAAAAGAGACGGTTTGGGAAATTAAAATGTGATGTGGCTTGTACAATAGTACATTATTAGTTATTTTAAAGACTGTCCTTTTAATTCCAAAGTGCAATATGTTGTAATTTTCTCTGAATAGCGACTGTGACGGAAAATAACCTGCAGCCATCCTGTCACAGAGGAACGACAGAGGGTAACATCACACCAGAGTGGGTTAACAGCGCGCGCGTCACCGGCGTGCAGTGCACCGCACCGGAAGCGAACGGGCTGGAATGGAAAGTAGTAGATTTGTTGTCAAAACTTTTCATCCGATGTTTTGTTTTCTATATTGAGCCACGTCACTCGCACACAGTGCCATAATGGCACCCCGATATCTGCATCTGTCAAGAGGCTGCAGGAACCTTCTCCGCGCTCTGCTGCCAAATGTCACATCAACAAAAGGTGTTCAAGCGGTAAATGTGCAGTTATGCGTTTCTCTTGATCTTGCTTTGGTCATGGATGCGTTACCCTCTTTATCAAACCAAAACTAATCAAAAAGACACCTTATCATATGTGTCTCATTTCTTCTTCTTTCTCTTCTCTGGGATATATTTAATTGTGAGTTTGTTTGTAAACAAGGGTAGGCTATATCGTCGGCCTGTGAGACATTGCGTTGGGTAACGCTGTCACAGTAGCTTTAGTTATGTCACAGTTATTCATATTAAACCTGTTTAAATAATCACATGCTGTTGCTGGCTCGGCGTTGCTTGTCTAATAGTTCACATTTGTTTAATAATTATGCTTACTAACGTTGTACGGAGTAGAATCTAAATAAATGTATTAATGCTCTTTACCCTGCTCTGTTTAAAACAGCAGTTTTACTTGTTATTAATGGGATAAAGACTGGTTGGTTTGGTCCTTATTGGTGCTTCGCGACTTTGTTTACTTGGAATTTGTTGAAATCAGGAGTTTTATAATTCCTTCTTGGCTAAAATCGACCAATGATATAACGGCCTCAGAACAATTCAGACACTTTCTCATGCATGTTTTCCAGCTGTTCTGATTAGATCTTTTGACCAGCTTTATTTATTTGCTTTTGTAGGCTCAGGGTGTTGGGCAAATTGTCCTAGACAGAAGATCTTTGCTCGCACAGGTCTTGGGCACCTATAGAAGATTAAGCTCCAAACCTCCCAAAGGTGTGAAATCACACTAATAAATAAACCCTATTCAGGCTATCAAAGTTTTGATTGTTGTAGTCATTCATTGGCTCTTCTGCTAATTCCATATGTGCTTGTATTGAAGGATTTGAAAAATACTTTCCAAATAGCAAGAATGGTGGTCCAGAAAATCGTGAGCCTAAGCCATCCAACACAGAAGTCAAAGGTAATGTATCTCATAACCTTAAAAATGAATAACAAGTTCATAAATAACTAAGCAGAGCCATGTTTTATTTAGGATATGCCACGGTAGTCACGACTAGATGTCCAACAGCTGACTAGTGGGGTCGACTACTATTAGGGATGCACCGAAATTTTGGCCACTGAAAATTGCATTTTTTGTTTTGGCCGAAAAAGAAAAAAAGCCGAAAATATGAGCCGATATATATGCCTCCCCGCCCCTAAGTGCTCCGGTTTCTCTGCGCTACCAAGCAAAAGCCGCTGCTCCCTATACTCATACTACGCAGTCTGCGTAGGGCACCAACTCCCTAGGTGGGTAACAGCTTACCCTAGGAGTCTAGAGCACCAGAAAGTCCACCGGGTGCCCTTCCTCGCACGTTATACGTTATTCAAGGACCCGAAAGCAGTTGCGGAACACAGAAGATCGCTTCACGCTCATATTACGCTTCACGCGACAATCCTCTTGACTAGCCTACTGGTATATGAACAAAGATCGCGGACTGCACGCAGGTATTTATCTGCCCCAAGCACCGAGAGAGAGAGAGAGAGAGAGAGAGAGAGAGAGAGAGAGAGAGAGAGAGAGAGAGAGAGAGAGAGAGACACTATTCAGTGCAGCATCTCATGTTCTTGATGAGAAGAGGAACCGTCTCTCCTGCCAGAAAGCTGAGCAACTTTTGTTCTTGAAGAGAAACCTGCCACTTTTACTTAAATAGAAAGCAGTCCAATTTGCTATGTGAAGGCTATTACATTAAAATTGGGTTAGCCCTGCAAAACTTTGTTCTTCACTTGAGGCTACATCTGTCGTTTACAGTTGAGGTTGGTTTTAGTTCTATTACTGTTGTTTTGCACAATAATTTTATATTAAAGTATAAATACGTTTACATTTAACAGAATAGAGGCCCTCAGCCGTTCTGCCTGTTGTTATCATTCAAATGACTGTGTAGCATATTTAAACTTTTTGTATTTGCAAGATGCTAGCCTAGAGCTGCTAAGTTCATTACTTGACTGCTGTTTTGCATATCATTAGAGTTTTCTAGAACGTTACATTTATTGGATAAATTGGTAAAAAAAGAAAGTTTGTGAAATTTGAATGTTAAAGAACTGAATAAAGAATAATATATTTAATATTATGATAATATTTTTTCTGTCCAATTTTGGTGTGTTACTTTCACTTAAAGTGTGATAATTTTATTGATTTGTAGTTTTAATTAATTGAAATGAAATGAAATGAAATTGAAATAAAATGAAATTAAATAGTATAATATTAACACAATTATATGTGCATGTGTGCACATATAATTGTGCACACATTCATATTTTTCATTCATATTTTTAGTGATGGTGTCTTTAATGAAAAGGTAGTGGGCAGGGTGAGTGGGGTCCAGAGTGATTTTACCAGCCTTTTTCCTCACTCTGGAAGTGTATAGTTCTTGAAGGGAGGGCAGGGGGCAACCAATAATCCTCTCAGCAGACCGAACTGTCCTTTGTAGTCTTCTGATGTCTAATTTCGTGGCTGCACCAAACCAGACAGTTACTGAAGTGCAGAGGACAGACTCAATGACCGCTGAGTAGAACTGTTTCAGCAGCACTGGTGGCAGGTTGAATTTCCTCAGTTGGCGAAGGAAGTACAACCTCTGCTGGGCCTTTTTCACAATGGAGTCGATGTGTATCTCCCACTTCAGGTCCTGTGAGATGGTAGTGCCCAGGAACCTGAATGACTCCACTGCTGACACAGTGCTGTTTAGAATGGTGAGGGGGACAATGTTGGGGTGTTCCTCCTAAAGTCCACAATCATCTCCACTGTTTTGAGCGTGTTCAGCTCCAGGTTGTTTTGACTGCACCAGACAGCCAGCCGTTCAACCTCCTTTCTATACGCCAGACTCATCATCATCTCGGATGAGGCCGATGACAGTGGTGTCGTCTGCAAACTTCAGGAGCTTGACAGAGTGGTCCTTGGTGGTGCAGTCATTGGTGTACAGGGAGAAGAGTAGTGGGGAGAGCACACATCCCTGGGGGGCACCAGTGCTGATGGTACAGGTGGTGGAAGTGAATTTTCCCTGCCTCACAAGCTGCTGCCTGTCCGTCAGAAAGCTGGTAATCCACTGACAGGTAGAGGTGGGAACAGGGAGTTGGTTTAACCAACTCCCTGTTTTGCATTTTGAAAATGCAATTCTCAAATTATTTGAGAGACACAACTTCTTGGAGAGCGTTTTTGCGTCGTTATAGCTGTGCTTAAAAGTGAATAATAGTCAGCACAGTAAAACCTTCTGCTAGAAGTTTTGTTTCTTTAATGCTTTTAAGTTTAATCCATTTATGCACTGCTGCTGTTGCAGCCATCAAATGGGTGCATCAACAATACTGTCACTGTTGGATGTTAAATCCTCTACTTGCTGATTCTGTCTTACACTGCTTAAATAAATACAGTAGTTGCAGTAAAAAAAGGTTAAAACTGATTGATGCAGTGAACATGAAGTGTACCCACATCATTATCTTGCAGATCTGCACATGTGAATGCACAGCGAAGATCACCCTGAGACCCCTATGTGCTCTGGTTACACTGAAGTGCGTCATTTTGTGTTCAGGATGCGCATAAGTGGTTTTGTACAGCTCTGCATTGGAGCCTTTCTAATTTCTTACAGCTCTTACCTTGATAGTTTTCTGCAATAAGATGTAACAGCTATTTAGCCCATTTATTTGTTGAATATCTGTCAGATACCATGTTGAAGTGCTGCACTTAGCGTCTTTATATCTCTCTGAAACATGTCTGATGTCATGTGCCCATAACTGAGCCTAATGATATATTATTATCCTCAACACAAACTAGTCGATTATGAAAATATTTAGTTTTGCACATCCCTAGTTTTATTCTGTGTTGGACATTTATGTGGTGCCATTTTATATGTTCACCTGTTTTCTGTATTTGTTTTAACTCAGAGGCCATACCAACCAATGATCAGAAGGCCACTGGTGGAGGAGGAAGTGGAGGAGGAGGAAAAAGAGGGGGGAGGAAGGATGAATCCACCTGGTACAGCCGTCTCCAAAAGGTTAAACTCTAATTATTATCAGTCTTACAGATTATTATTAATTATTATAGAGGTTTCTACTACTTTTTTTAACTGAAAATGTGTATGAAAAATAATTATAGTACTACTTCTAAGTTTATTTTACGTACTAAAGTTATGATAATCTGTACATTTATTTTAGTTTAAAAAGAATCAGTGATTTCACTTTGAATCAACTTAAAGGGATGGTTCACCCAAAAATGATTTTTTTTGTCATCATTTACTCACCTTCATGTTATTCCAAACCCATATGACTTTCTTCTGTAAAACAAAAAACGAGATATTAGGCAGAATGCGAGCCTTTAAACAGTTTTGAAAAGAGAAATTTTAAAACCAATAGAGCGCAACAGTCTGGTTCCCCAAGTAAAAATCCCATTAATTTATCCCATAGATAAAGTGATTTTGAACAATAATTTATAAACCTTTAGATGCAGACCTACCATAAGCTCTGAGATTGTTCATCAATGGTATATGCTTCCGTTGAAGCCATCTGTCTGCGTTATCTCAACTTCATTGTTTTAAAGTCGTGTTTGAAAGTGGAATTCATGTTAACAAACAACTACCCATGGTTCAGTAGAGAAAGCTTCACCTATTAGAGAACCACTGAAGCCCGCAAAACATGACTCAGAGCTACAGCTCACTCCCATGACTCACTGTGAATGACGTTATGGAGTCAGTGTCTTTTCAACCTTAAACTACTTATCTGTTTGTACATATTAGAATATTTTGCAATAAACATAATATATATTGTTTCTATACATATATAAAACTCTTGATTTTAGGTTGTTGACTATATTCCCATAATTTTTTTATTCAATTACATCATTCGCAATGCTTCATGGGATTGTAGTCCATACCCACATGAAAGATGGTAATCCTTGTACCTTTTGTCTTTTTGTCTGATTTTCAAATACTTTTTTGCCTTTAAAAAAAAAATGTTTTTGTGAAGTTGTGAGTTACCTCAGAGCTGGTTGGTTTGGTTCATGGCTTACAACTCTTGTATGAAGGATATGGAATGAATGAATGGGGAAAATGCTTCCGGAACCCTGAGGGTTGAATAAGTAGGCGGGCACTGTTGTGCTCTATTGGGCTTCTTTGAATACCTTTCCTTGTAAATTGCATTTACTGTGTGCTGGATCAGCTTAAAGAAGAAAGTGGAATTAACAGAAAAACAACAAACTTAATAACAATTCAAACATTTTGAGGTCTAGATATTAAGATCATTACATTTTGCCTCATTTGAAACATTTAACAAAATATATGTGCTTCCAAATAATTTTTCTCTCTGTCACTCTCATGCAGGGTGACGTTCCGTGGGATGACAAAGAGTTTCGTATGTATTTCCTATGTGGAGTGGCCTTCTGCACAGCTGTCACATATAATTTTTTCTTCCGAGATGGAGGAAGAGAGGTGACCTGGAAAGACTTTGTAAATGGGTACCTAGCTAAAGGAGTGGTATGTATTTAGTTAAAATAAATCAATATTAAATCAGTGTTTAGATCACCAATTAATCAACTTTGTTCGATATTTTTGTTTTTGCCAATTTCACTTGAACTTTGACCCATGAATTCATATTTTGTATCTTTTGTAGGTTGATAGGTTGGAGGTCGTAAACAAGCGATACGTAAAAGTAATTTTTACTCCTGGTAAAACTCCAGTTGATGGGGTGAGTTCTTGTTTTCTGTAGCAGCATTCTACACAGTCATGTTTATTCGCATTATATAGTCATTAGTCAAAAAAGCAATGTCAGAAATGATCATATTGAAAAGATTTAAACCATTTAATAATATTATCCATTAAACATCATAAACAGTCGACATGGCATATCGATATATTTCTCTTCTAAAGGTTACACAAAATAAAGACACAGTGAACTGGACATAGATTTCCTAATATAATGTCAAATCATCTCTTCAAACAGCAATATGTCTGGTTCAACATTGGCAGCGTGGACACATTTGAGCGAAACCTGGAGACTGCCCAGTTAGAGCTGGGTATTGAAGGAGAGAACAGACTGCCAGTTGTCTATTCCACTGAGAGTGATGGGTGAGATATTGAGTTAAAATTGCAATTACACATTTAGTGTAAAGGGGATGTGTGTAATTTTTCCTGTTAAAATACTTTCTCTTCTCTCATTTTAACATACAGAGACAAATATAAGAGTAATATTCAGAGGTTGATTGTAAACACTTGCTGGCTCTGTTGTATTTTCAAAACATTGCTTTTTGTTTGATTATCCTGACCAGCCAAACATAGTAATACTTGCTCAACTAATGGCGTGAGTTTGGGGTGGGACTATCTGTTTATCCAATCATTGGAAGATGGGGGGTTTATACTGGTTTGATAATCGAAAACTCAACTTTAATTTTAAAATTCTGTTAGCTGATACAATTGGCACAGAAATGACCCACTTCACCTTAAAATTTTGTGCAAGTTTCAAAATATAATATCCCTAGAGAGATCCTGTCTACAATTTTATTCTCCTTTCATTTTCAGGTCGTTCCTCCTTAGCATGTTGCCCACAGTACTGATCATTGGGTTCTTGCTGTTCATGCTGAGAAGAGGGCCAGCTGGGGCAGGGAGGCCAGGGAGGGGCATGGGTGGGCTCTTCAGTGTCAGTGAAACCACCGCCAAAGTGCTACGAGATGAGATTGACGTCAAGTTCAAGGATGTTGCAGGCTGTGAGGAGGCGAAGTTGGAGATCATGGAGTTTGTTAACTTTCTTAAGAACCCAAAGCAGTACCAGGATTTGGGTGCCAAGATTCCAAAGGTATTACATTGCTTTTCTGATTGAGCATAACATTGCATAAACTGGCTTATAATGTGAGAAAATAGCAGTATTGAATGTTAACCCTGACTTCAACAAAACGTTTTTGCTATTTAGGGGGCTATTCTGACAGGACCCCCAGGTACAGGAAAGACTTTACTAGCCAAGGCCACTGCAGGGGAGGCCAACGTCCCCTTCATCACTGTCAATGGTTCAGAATTCTTAGAGATGTTTGTCGGAGTCGGGCCAGCCAGGGTAGGTAAACTGTTCGCATCATAATGTTAGCTAAGCAAACTTTACATTACAGTCTGACTAAAATATTACCTTTTTGGGTAGGTTCGGGATCTCTTTGTTTTAGCCCGGAAGAATGCCCCATGCATTCTCTTCATAGATGAGATCGATGCAGTAGGGCGAAAGAGAGGCAGGGGCAACTTTGGTGGGCAGAGTGAACAAGAGAACACACTCAACCAGTTACTAGTCGAGATGGATGGTTTGTATCTTACAAAGTATCAATGATTAATTGACACTTTGATTATGGATGTTCTTGTATGTTATATTTTGTTAGAGTTATAGTCCAGAAACTCTTTCTTTGAGCATTATTATTGCTCCCAAACTGTCTTTATATCTCTTTGTTAGGATCTTAGCAACGTTTGTTATGTTAGTCAACAACAGATCATTAAAACGGATGTGGTGTAAACGTTTTTCTCCCTTGTAGGATTTAACACTGCTACCAATGTTGTGGTGCTAGCAGGCACAAACAGACCAGACATTCTAGATCCAGCTTTGATGAGGCCTGGCCGGTTTGATAGACAGATATACATTGGTAAATGGTTTTATCATAAATTGTATCATTCTGAATTTGAAAATGTTTCATTAGTATATTATAGATTTTGTATATTATCCTCTGAAATTTGGAGAACTTTAAAGGTGCACTCTGTAACTTTTGTTCATGTCATCTTGAACTTAGTGACAACTAGTGGTGTGGATGCAGAATCATTTAAAATAAATAGTTTTCAGTTACTGTTGCCATTGTAGAAATTCACTATTCACAATCAGCTATGATTAATTGAATCCAAGAGTGAAAGTTTCTAAAAACAAGACGGTTACTGAGATTAAGCAAGTAGTATTCAGCTGGTCATGTGATTTTTAAAATGGCATCCCCCATGAGGGCTCCCCTGCCCCATGTAGAATAAATCAGCTTTTATAAGGTTACTGATATGACTAGTCCTCATCTCATGTGAGTGGTCAAACAGTCGACCAATATTTGTGGTCAATATTTTATTCATATGTTTCAAAATAAAATGTATTTCTTTAAAAAATGTTTAATGGGGAATAAATTCCTGTGCACCTGACTCGTATTAAAAGCCAGTTTTCGTTTTTTGGAGGAAAACATTACCCTCAAACAAAAATAATTCATTATAATTAAGTATATTGTTGTACAATGCACAATAATTTCAGGGCCACCAGATATCAAAGGTAGAGCCTCTATATTCAAAGTACATTTGAGACCACTGAAGCTGGATACAGAGTTGGACAAAGAAGCTCTGGCAAGGAAAATGGCTGCCCTAACACCTGGTTTTTCAGGCAAGCAAAGCGTTATTTTTAAGAACTAGGGCTTCAAAAGTGGTTTATGAGATTTAAACTGAAATTCACAACTTGCTGATGTTTCACTAACAGGTGCGGACATTGCTAATGTGTGCAACGAGGCTGCGCTTATTGCAGCCCGCTATCTTTCCGATGCCATCGACCAAAAACACTTTGAGCAAGCTATCGAACGAGTAATTGGAGGTAGGTCAAATGACAAATATGCCATTTCAAAATCTCACTTAAATGGGTAGTTCCATTGAACACATAAGGAGATGTAAGGCAGAATGTTAGCTTCAGTCACCATTCACTTCCATTGTTGGAAAAAAAGATGCAATGAAAGTGAATGGTGACTGAGGCTAACACCCTGCCTAACATCTCCTTTTGTGTTCAATGGAAATATATATATATATATATATATATATATATATATATATATATATATATATATATTTGTTCATTTTTGTGTGAACTACCCCTTTAAAGTTTTTGTGTTAAATGTGTTCAAAGCAAACTGTGTTATTTATATATTGGAGCACATGCATAGTTTCAGTGTGAAAGCAAAACAAAGATATTTACAAGTTCCCTGCATGTCTAGGTCTTGAGAAGAAGACTCAGGTGCTGCAGCCCGAGGAGAAAAAGACAGTGGCTTACCATGAGGCTGGTCATGCTGTAGCTGGCTGGTTCCTTGAGCATGCTGACCCCCTGCTTAAAGTAAAACTCTCGCTCATCTTGACTTTAATAAATTCTTATATCTTTCTGCACTAGTGCTTAGTGTAAATTGCTGTGCTTTTTTTCCACCTCTCAGTGTACTCAGCCATTCATTGGTGATTTCAGGTGTCCATCATCCCACGTGGGAAGGGATTGGGCTATGCCCAGTATTTGCCTAAAGAGCAGTATCTATACACCAAGGAGCAACTGTTGGACAGGATGTGTATGATGCTGGGTGGGCGTGTCTCAGAGGAGATCTTTTTTGGCCGTATTACCACTGGGGCTCAGGATGACTTGAAGAAGGTGACACAGAGTGCCTATGCACAGGTGGGTTACACATTAGTCTAACTTGATTTGTTTGGAAAGTATTACTGGTTGTATACGCATATAGTACCTGGATGATTTCTGACTCTTTGATTAGCGATTATGATTAATTGATAGTGTTAAATCACTTTACGGCAGGAGTTGCCAAACTTTTCTGACCTAGGAATCCCACACCCAGACTCTGTCAACCCAGGGACCCTGTACTATACTTTCAATGGACTTTCATGGACCCCATGTTGAAAAAACTGGCCTTAGAGAAATAATTTGTTACTATTCTGATTGCAGATCATGCAGTTTGGCATGAATGAAAAGGTGGGGCAGGTATCCTTTGACCTGCCGCGGCAAGGAGAGATGGTTCTGGAAAAACCCTACAGTGAAGCCACAGCACTCCTCATCGACACAGAGGTCCGGAATCTCATCACCTCAGCTTATGATCGTACAAAGCAGCTGCTGTCTGAGAAGAAGGCTGATGTGGAGAAGGTAAGGCAGGACAGTGAATTACTGAGCAGGATCAATGACTGAGTTGTTCCATTATGCCCATAAGTACAGTTTAAGATACATTATACATTATATTGATTTGTTCAACACTTGGGATGGGAATCGTAAGGAGCTTAATACTTATGTTTCTTATTCCTCTCCCCAATAAATGGTTCTAACTAACTATTAAACAAAAAAATAATACTATTATTGGTTATATATTTTAGTTTTTGTATTATTATTATTATTCAAGTATCATTACTTTCTTTCTTCTGCTGAACATAAATTAATATGTTTAGAAGAATATCTCGGCTTTGTAGGTTGTCATAATGCAAGTAAATGGGTGCCAACATTTTGGAGCTCCAAAATGCACATAAAAGTGACCCATAAGACTCCAGTGGTTAAATCAATATCTTCAGAAGTGATATGATAAGTGTGGGTGAGAAAAAGATCAATATTAAAGTCCTTTTTTGCTATATTAGTAAAAATAATTTAAATATTGATCGGTTTCTCACCCACACCCAGGGTTGGGAGGGTTACTTTTGAAATGTATTGATCTACAGATTAAAGAATACATGCTGTAAAATGTCGTTTGTAATGTATTCTGTTAGATAACTCAAGGTCAGTAAAAAAGCATAAAGCTGACAATTTACACAAGGTTTATTTCTATTTCTTTTGCTCCAAACTTCAAACATAGTTCTCTGTCTGCTTGTATGAATGTAATACATCATAAGAAAGTGTTTCACTGCTGTTCAAATGCACTTTGTATCACATCATTTATATGTATAAATGTTTTCCATCTGAAAAGACAAAAAATGTTATGAAACAAATGTCAATACAATGTAATCTCTTCAGTAATCAAAATACTTCTTGAATGTAACTGTATTCTAATTATCAATGATTTAAATTGTAACTGTAGTGGAATACAGTTACTTATATTTTGTGTTTTAAATATGTAATCCCGTTACATGTATTCCGTTTATTCCCAACACTGCCCACACCTATTATATTGCTTTTAAAGATATGGAGTTAAACACTGGGGTCATATGGATCACTTTTTCAGAGCTGTGAAAAAGTATTTTCCCCCTTCCTGATTTCTTCTATTTTTGTGTATTTTTCATACTAAATTGTTTTATATCTTCAAATGAGATATAACATAAAACAAAGGTAACCTGAGTAAACACAAAATACAGTTCTAAAAATATTTTTTTTTTATTGAAGCAAAAAAGTTATCCAACACCTATATCACCCATGTGAAAAACTAACTTTCCCCTTAAACTTAATAGCTGGTTGTTCCACCTTTTAGCAGCAACAACTGTAATCAAATGCTTCCGATAACTGGTGATCAGTCTCACAATGCTGTGGTGGAATGTTGGCCCACTCTTCTTTGAGGAACTGCTTTAGTTCAAACATAGGTTTTTCGAGCATAAACTACCCATTTATGGTCCTGCCACAGCATCTCAATCGGGTTCAAGTCAGGACTTTGACTAGGCCACTCCAAAACTTTAATTATGCTTCTTTTGAGCCATTCAGAGGTGAACTTACTCCTTTGCTTTTGGATCATTGTCTTGATGCATTATGCAGTTTCGCTTGAGCTTCGACTCAAGGTGACCGGATGTTTTCCTTTAGGCACACCTTCAGGGTGCAAAGACTTTTGTGTGATTTTGTTTTTATTGATTTATCCTCAGCTTTTTATTGTATCCAGCCTCATATTTTAGCAGAAATGCTAGAGAGCATCCACAAAATTAATCCTGGCCTGATACGTTGTAGTGATGGGCATTTCGGCTCTTTTCAGCTCGTTGTATTTTTTCAAGTCAAACAGTTTGCGATAATTTGACTATAGTTTCTTTTAAAACAATTCTAATTAAATTATTAAATGAAATCATACTCTACCTTCACCACAATTAATTTAAAAATGCATTGGTTTGTTATGAAAAAGAATGCTATTAAACGTTTTATTGCATATAAATCTAACAATTCAAAATTAATACAATCTGAACAGCATAATAGAATATTGCACCAAAGATATAAAATATCAAAGACAAATAAATAACAATTTGCAAAAATGCAGCATCCCACAAATTGAAATAAATGTAAAAAAGGATACTATTACACGTGCATTTAAAGTATAACTTTTTTATTGTATAAAAACAAAGTGCATATAAATGTAATAATTCAAAACGAATACAATCTGAACAACATAATAAGTTGGCTCCGCCCTGCCTCACGCATCTTTGGTTCATTGGTTGACACTGCTTGTCTGATTGATAGGAACATCAGGTTGGGGCTGTTAGTCTGAGCAGACCTATCAGAACGAATGAGGATGAGCTTGAGCATTTAGGCCTATATTATTTAATTCATTTTTTTCGTTCTTTGAATTAGTTAATTCTATTAATTAAATCTTTTGATTATTCATATCTTAATTTTTTTAAATATTTTTATAAATAGATTCGGCTCTACAGATATGCGAGCCAGCTCCCAGTGTTCACCTACAAGAGCCGGTTCTTAGAGCTGACTTGTTCGTGAAAGTCCCATCACGAATATGCTGGATGATGAATTTCTTTTCTGGAAGGTTGCTACGTGCAAAGTTTAATGCTGTCTTCAGATGTTCTTTTCTCCTCCACTGGATCAGCCCAGGGGTGCGTCCTCTCACCTCTTTTATTTATGCTGTACACTAACGAGTGCCAAAGACAATATGTGAGGCGTCATATTATTAAGTTTGCTGATGATTCTGTGATCGTGTCTCTCAGCAGTGATGACCCTGATCGTGGCTCTGTTGTGGGAGAATTCACAGATTGGTGTAAGTCATCCTTTTTGGACATTAATGTGTCTAAAACGAAATTGATGACAATAGATTTTAGGAAGAATCCTACTGTCATATCTCCTGTAGCAGTATAAATATCTTGGTACTGAATTTGATGACAAGCTCACCTTTGAGTTTCAGGTGTATGCTGTGTGTAGAAAAGCCCATCAGCCTATGTACATTTATCGTAAGCTTCAAAGTTTTAATGTTGATTATACCTTTATGAAAATGATTTATTCCTGTTTTATTGAATCTGTTCTTACATATTCCTTTGTCAGCTGCTACGGGTCACTTAACCTAAAAAATAGAAACAGATTGCAGAGTATCGCCAAAGTGTGCAGCAAAATTGCAGGCACAACCTTGAATTACTTAACTCCTCTGTACAAGGTCAGGACCTTAAAGAAGGCCCAGTCAGTCCTGGCTAATCCTAGCCACCCCCTGTCCAAGGAGTTTCTTCCGTCTGGCCGCAGATATAATCAGTCAACATGTAGGACAATAGACTTAAGAACTCATTTGTCCTGGGTACATTGGCTTATTAAATAATTCAGTGTGATTTAAAAAAAATTTATGTTGTATTTATTGTCCATTTATTATTGTTCGTCTGATGGTTGTGTGTTTACTGCTGACTGTACAATAAATTGCCCCTCGGGGATAATAAAGATATCATTGATCTTGACACAGGCCCAGTTGGTATTGGATAACTTTTTTTGCTTTAATAAATAACATTATAATTTAAAAACTGTATTTTGTGTTTACTTAGATTGCCTTTGTTTTATGTTAAACTTTGTTTGTTTGAATTTTTGAAACAATTTAGAATGATATATATATACACAAAAAACAGAAGAAATCAGGGTGGGGGCAAATACTTTTTCACCTGCACTCTATGTGTCTTAATGTGATTTTTGGAGCTATAAAAGTCTGATCACCATTCACTTACATTGTATGGAGCAACAGACCTGAGATATTTTTCTAAAAATCTTTGTGTTCAGAAGAAAGTAAGTCATACACATCTGGGATGGCATGTGGGCGAGTAAATGATGAGAAGTTTCCTTTTTGGGAGAACTATTGCTTTATGCCTTGCAAGCTTTAAATACAAATATCACTGTAACAGTTCTCTCATTTTGAGTTGGACATGACAAAAGGTATGACTTCAGTGTATGTTAAGAGACCAATTCAGTTAATCAGAAGAGTGAGTTTTTGACCGATTCAGACCAATTTAATTGGAGGCTGAATTTTGAATCTTTAGCTTGAAAAATGTAAAGCACCACTAACAAGAGTCATTCATTCACAAGTCAGACAATACTATTGCGCAGTATGTTTCATGTTACACGTGACTAGCACAATGCAATGCGCTTGTCTATTTACTGACTTGCTTCACAGTGCCCAATCTTTAACTTTCATCACGTTAACTTAAGGCAGGCTCAAAACTCGTATAAAAATATATACTTGCTTCACTGCAAGACACTATCAGATTGTTTTAGAACAGTTAACAGAATCAAACTTTGAACTTTCAAATATCTTGAAAAACATTTTGTTCCAGTACTTTTTTTAAGATTAAAATTTTTAATAAAATGTTTCTGAATCTTTTTAATAAATCATGTTAAAGGAATAGTTCACAGAAAAACTTTTTTTTCAGTTAACGTCTTCTGAAGCAAATCTATAATATTTTTTTTTTTTTTATCATTGCTTCTGGCTAGCACTGGGGTGCTGTTTGAAATGAACTAACTCACGCTTGATATTCATTCCTCTATTGTATACAAAGTGCACACTTCCGACTTCTTGTGTGAATGTGCCATAGTGCTTAAGTCACTGATGCGTCGACTGCTTTTTTTTTTTTTAAGTTAAAGTTTTAATTTTCGATTTGCTTCAGAAGACATTAACTGATCGACTGGAGTCGTGTGTATTACTTTCATACTGCCTAAATATGCCTTTTAGACCATCAAATAGCCAGCAGCCTGATGGCATCCATTTAATTACAATATAAGAACCTACAGATCTTTGACATTGTTCAAAAAAATCTTAATTTATTTTCTGCTGAAGAAAGACAGTTATACACATCTAGGATGACATCAGGGTAAGTGAATAATGAGATCACTTTCATTTTTGGGTGAACTACATTATTCCTTTGAGTAAACAACTCTGATGTGTGTCTTTCCAATAACTGCTCTCTGTTCTCCACTAGGTGGCACTGCGTCTACTGGAGAAGGAGGTGCTAGATAAGAACGATATGGTGGAGCTGCTGGGCCAAAGGCCGTTTGCTGAGAAATCTACTTATGAAGAGTTTGTGGAGGGAACGGGGAGCATGGATGAGGACACATCACTGCCGGAGGGTCTGAAGGACTGGAACAAAGAGCGCAGCAATGAGAAGGAGGAGAGCACAGAGGAACAGATGGCTCGACAGATCACTGGTGGTATGCCCTTCTAAGGACACCTTTTTCACAATGGCCTCTGAGGGGCCCTGGAGGGTCAGAGCACATCTTTATAAGATGAGAAAATACTGTAAATGATGCCCAAGTCAGGCAGACAATCATTAAGCCAAGTCTCTGTTCTTCAGGACAGTCCTGATTGGAGGGCTCTTGCTCAGTTGAAAACTTTGGGCTTGTTTTGTGAAATTGCAAGGTTCTCCGTTGATTGGTCAAAAGGGTGTTTATGAAATATAAACTATTTAAAATATTGTATTAGCTGAAGATTATTATTTTCAGCAAAGCTCCCTGAAAGTATAAGAAAATGATCAAAAAGTCTTCTGTTGAAGGTGAAGTGTATTTATGTGACACATCAGTGCTTTATGTGCCAAGAAACAATATCTTTCTTGTTATTTCAGTTTTACCTATCAATGACCAAGAAGACACACAAATAGGCAATTTATTGTAAAAACATTAGGTTTAACATAAAATTTGAGTGTAAACCTGTACAATCTATGATTAGTCTATCACACGCACAGATTGTGTTCACTCTTCCTGTAAATTCGATTTCCATTTAAAAAAAAGTACACTGCAGTGACTGCCACAATTGTGTGACCTTTTGCAAGGGGACTTCTTGCTCACTAGCTATTTGAAAGACTGAAATATACCATCATGAATGTTGTGGACCGTGCACAAGGTCACCCTTGTTAACTGACATATTATCTTCTCTCAATACATTTGCATTGTCATGTCACTGTCATCATCCTTTGATTTCCATGTTGTTTTTTATCACGTGTCTTCCTGAGTAAAGGGCCATGTGTTTTTTCAATGAAGTTTGTCTGGATCATTTATGGCCCAGGCAGCTGCTGACAGCTCTCCATAGACCAGCTCTTAACCTGGCGGATTAAACTGTAGCTTGATTATACATTTAGTTATTTATTCTACAGAAATCGATTTGGTAATGACGTACACAAATCCAGCAGCAGGCAGTAGTTCATCAAGTTAATGCTAATTGAGGTGTGTGATTTTGAAGGTATGTAAATTAATATTTATTCTGCAATACAAAAGCTTTTATTGTGTCAAATCCGTCAAGCATTGGGGTTATAAACAGAACATATCGATTTAAACGTCCTTTTGTGACTTCAGCAGATTTTGCTTGATATCGCATGTAAATGTGTATCTTGTTCTGTGAAGGTTTGGAACGTGTGATAAAACCTAAATAAATAAATGAACAGAAATGTCAGATTGATTCTTTTAGTTCTCGATACCCCTATAAGAGGTTCTATAGACAATTTGGTTATTTACTCATCCTCATGTTGTTCCAAACCGTATTACTTTTTTTCTTATATGTAACATAAAAAGCGGAATTGCACCATTCACTTACATTGTATGGATTAAATAAAAGTGAATGGTGACTGAGACTAACATCTCTTGTGCTCCACTGAAGAAATTCATACAGGTCTGAAACAACAAGAGGGTGAATAAATGATGACAAAATTTGTATTTTTTTGGGTGAACTATTCCTTTAAAGGAATATATATTTTAATTCCCAAATTAAAATTCTCATTATTTACTCACCCTCGCACCATCCCAGATATGTTTGACTCTCTTTCTTCTGCTGAACACAATTGAAGATTATTAGAAGAATATTTCAGCTCTGTCGGTCCATACAATACAACTGAATTGTAATCAGATTTCTGAAGGTCAAAAAAGCACATAAAGGCAGAATAAAAGTGTTTAAATCCATGTCTTAAGTTGCGAAATGTTAGGTATGGGTTAGAAACAGATCAAAATGTAGATCCTTTTTTACAAAAAATGTCCACTTTCATCAGATCTCCTATGCATGTTCACAAGAGGACAGAGTCCTACTGGGCAGGGAGAAAAAAAAAAACGAGGATAAATGAAACGAAAAGAATAAATCCATCACATTTCCGCAACAGCCCAGTAGGTGGTAATACGCACAAAGAATACAAATCGGCAAGGATAGGATGGCTTTAAAGTGGAAATGTATAGTAATGGTGTGAGTGGTGGTGGCGTAGTGGGCTAATGCACATAACTGGTAATCAGAAGGTTGCGGGTTCAATTCCCACAGCCACCACCATTGTGTCCTTGAGCAAGGCATTTAAATCCAGGTTGCTCCGGGGGGATTGTACCTGTAATAAGTGCACTGTAAGTCGCTTTGGATAAAAGCGTCTGCCAAATGCATAAATGTAAATCTAGTAAAAAGGACTTAAATATTGATCTTTTTTTTTTTTTTTTTACCCACACCTAACATATTGCAACTGAAGACATGGATTTTAACACTGGAGTCACATGGATTACTTTATGCTTGCTTTTATGTGCTTTTTGGAGCTTTAAAATTCAGGTCACCATTTCCTTGCAAATAATGAACCAACTTACCTGAGATGTTTTTCTAAAATTATTTTTTGTCTTCTGTAGAAGAATGAAAGTCATACACATCTGGGATGGCATGAGGGCGAGTAAATGATGAGAGAATTATAATTTTTTGGTGAACAATCCCTTTAAAAATATATTATATTCTCTTTGTTTTCATCTGTTGCTGAAACAAATATGGATGTTTTTCTGTAGCAGTGTCCCCATGGGAATTTGGTAACTTGCTAAAAACAAAATACTAAATCACAGGCTTTAAATTGTATTCACACGAGCGTTCGTGATGAGTGTTAATGATGATCGTTCAAAAATACACTGCAACCCACTTCAATGGCGTAATGATTGCTGGAGTGCTCCAAATAAACAGAAGAATGAATCAGCCGCTCGCCTGCCCAGAGGATGGAGGATGTGCATTTAGAATAGGCAAATATGAAGAGGCTTCCCTCACTGTCTCTTCTGATTCAGCACAAAATACAATTGTTCTCAAAAATGTGACATCACCTGCATAGATTACCAGATCACCTCAGCTTGAAAAGTTCAGCCTATGGAAGTCAAAGGAGCATTTGCTTCATTATTGTATAAGACATTTTTCTTTGTATATCTGTGAGGGGCTAGCTGGATGATACCAGACTATTTGCACTATTTTCAATGGAATAAATAGACCCCACCTGTGCCACTTCCTGTCCAAGTAGGATCAGCTTTCTTGAAGTTGAAAGTTTAAGTGTGTAATTTTTTTCATGTTAAAATAGTAATCCATTAGTAGACTAATTCAACTAAAAGGGATAGTTGGTAGCTTGGTGGCTCTATCAAAACATTGTTTGAGCATCCTGGCCAGTTCTATGGTTAAACCAATGGCGTGGGTTTGGGGTGTGACTACCTGTTTGGATGACCAATGGTACACAGGCGATGTGTGCAGGAAACCTTTTTGAAAACAATCATTATTTTATGATTCTGTTTAGTGTTTTCAGTGGCACAGAAATTACATTCTTCAGGTTTAAGCTTAGAGGATGCATTTTTTAGGTGTTTTTTCCAAGATTATAGGTGCTGAGCTGCATGTGCTAACCCTGTACAATTTGTATTATCAGTTCGCTTAGTGTAATAAGTTCCCAAGGACTTCAGGAAGTTTGTGGAAAATTGACTGTTACTCATTTTGTTCTTGGCAGAGAAGAACTCAGGACACGTGTAAGAACGTGATTACTTGAAGAGATGCAGAGGCAGTTGGCAGGGAACGTTGCAAGCATGACTTGAGGTGATTCATTTGTGATGATCAGAGTCTGGTGGAGCAGGTAGAGTGATGGAAAGAAAGAGCGAGGGATCCCGCCTACCTACAATAGTGTCACTCAGCAAGCCCTGACTCATAGAGAAGTGTACTCTAGTAGTGGGTGAGGACTATCCTTGCCAAAACTCTCTCACACACACACACACACACACACACACACCCACACCCACACACCAACTCCTTATAGCCTCTTACATCATCACATCAACAGCTATGACACTATTCTATTAGACAAGGAAAAAATTAATTATATTACAATACTAAAGGAAAGAAGATCTTGCACAGAGACTTGAAACCAAGCCATTTTGACAACTTCTAGAGAATCATTTTAATTAAATTTGTCCCTTAAACCTCCTAGGTCGTAGGGTCGCTGTATGGTTGAGTCAAACACCATCTTCCTCCATTTCTGTCAGTCATGGGCTAGCATCTTGGTTGTGGCAAAGTTCTTGCTAGTACACTCTGTGATGTTATCCATTCATTTATTTTTTCTGTCTGTCTCCAGGTACTGTCCCTTGAAGAATTGCCTTTGACAAACTATCGCTCCTAGTGACATGTCCGTACCACCGCATCTTTCTTCATTTTATGATGGCCAACAGGTCTTCCTAATGACCTTGTGCCTTAATTCTTCTTTGGACCTCTTCGTTGGTGATGTGGTCCATATACGAGATGCCCAAGATTCTACGATAAAATCTCATCCCCATGGTCTTGATTTTTCTTTCTAGTTCTGCTGTCAGCGTCCATGTTTCGCAAGCATACAGGAAGATATACAGGACCAGTGCATGCAGCAGCTTGAGTTTGGATTTGAGACTGATTTTACTTTCTCTCCAGATGGGCTTGAGCTGGCAAGCGCAGCTGTTGTTAGTGCTGCCCTTGCAAGGATTACAGGCCTGGACCCCTCTTCACTGATGATGGCACCCAGATACTTGAACTGTTGGACTTATTTCAGCTTTTGTCCATTCACTAAGATGTTCTTAGTGATAGGTTGGGTGGAGTTTGTCATGATCTTGGTTTTCTCCTCACTTATCTCCATGCCATATCTGGTTGAATGTTTTATCCAGGAGGTTCACTAGATTTGCCAGCTCATCTTCGCTTCCTGCCAAGACGTTGATGTCATCGGCGAAATGGAGGTTGGTGATGGTATGCCCTCCAATGCTGAGAGTCCCATGGTGGTCCTCAAGGGCATCAGTCATAATACGTTTCAAGAATACATTGAACAAAACAGGAGATAGGTGGCATCCTTGATGGATACCGACAGTCATGCAGAACCATTTTCCAATTTGGCCCTGGAGTAGAACGGCGGTGCTAGCTTTGGCGGTCTACAGCTGTTGGATGGTCTCTATCAGCTTCCTGCCCATGTTGTAATTTCTCATGGTGGACCAAATAGCTTCATGCCAGACTCGGTCAAAGGCCGAGTCCACAAAGATGTGGTAGATGTTCTGCTTGTGTTGTGTGTACTTTTCGCATTGAATCCTTAAATTGAAAATTTGTTCTGTAGTGCTACGTCCACTTTGAAATCCAGCCAGTTCTTCTGCTCTGATTTCTTCTGCTTGTAGTCTTAATCTGTTGATTATGACTTTGAGCATCACTTTGCTGGTAAGACTTGTAAACGCTGATGGATCTCTAGTTCTGGCAGAGCTGTAGGTTGCCTTTTTTTGGGAGGGTTATGATGAGTGACTTTGTCCAGGGTGTCGGCCACATTCCAGTCTGCCAGATCTTGTTGCAGAATCTGGTGAGGACCTCTACTACCGCTTCTCCTCCACATTTAATTAGCTCGGCAGGAATGTTGTTAACACCAACTGCTTTTCTGTTCTTCAGAGACTTGATGGCTGCCTCCACTTCTTCTCACAGTATTGGGTGATCGTCCTCGTTCGTTGATTCTTGACTAGTTAGTATGTTGGGATCTCTGCAGGCCTGGTAATTGTAGAGGTTAGAGCAATACTCTATCCACCTATTTATTATGTCTTGCTCTCTTCTGTCATACATTCCCCGTCAAGTCCTTTACTAACTGGAATGCTTGAGAATACTTAATTGCAGATGTAGAATTTGTCCACAGAGGAAGAAAAACAAAATTACTGTGGGTTTGATTAAAGCAACCAGAGGGGTCATGTGTACCAGAGATAATGAGATCAAAAAAGCCAAAGTTAGCACACCTTTTGATCATGCATTTCATTAAATTTTTCATGATATGTCCATGCGTTTTTACTGGATAAGGAATTTTTTAAATACTTGTTTAGATATTGGACTAAAATATAGCAATACCTAGCCGATGAAATATAGATGAGCATAATTAGAAAACATTATATTTAATATAGAGAATACTATTTTACTATTTTGGTAACTACAAAAAGGTTGTATTTGTTAACATTTGTTTATTAAATTAGTTTTTATGTGCTAACTATGTGTACTGCTTTTAGAACACTGTTTAATCTTGGTTACGGTTAATTTCAATATATAATAATACATTTAACATAAAAAATGTGTATGTGTTAACATTAGTTAATGTGTAATTAATTAACAATGAACAAATTTATAAATTAACATTAACCACAATTAATAAGTGCTGTAAAAGTATTGCTCATTGTCAGTTGATATTAACTAACATAGTTAGAACCTAGTGATATCTAGTGGATTAAATAATGTTATCGAATAGAACCTTAATGTAAAGTGTTACCAAAGTTTTCATAGATATTTATTTTAATTATATTAATTTCTATGATTTTTCCAGTCTTAGAAATCACACATTTTCAATTTCCTGATATTTCCAGGTGTTCCATGACCTTAGAAATCCTGAAATTGGTCTGAGAAGTTTGTTTCATGAAACAAATTAATTTAAAAACATAAGAATGCACAGCGATGATGAAGCCAGTCTTACTCATTCCCAGAGTCCCACGTGTGTAATCTATAGAGAGAGGAGGCGTGGAAGGCAGTAGGATGTGTGATGACACCATCTTATGGGCACCTTTCAGAAATAGCAAACTCACCACATGCTTACACACACTGCCCCGGCAAACATGTGGCAATGCTAAGAAATTTTTTTTTAAGTGTTCAGAATGATCCATTAGTGTTGTGTTCCTTTCTAAGTGTTAACAAGTCCCATAATAGCTTCAGTGATGTGAGTGGGTGCAAAAACGAAGGCTCATATGATTAACACATCAGCAAGAAAGTTTTGTCATGGGTTTTCTAGTCTTTTGAGAGTCAAATAGCAGTCTAGTATGAAGGAGACAATTATGTCATTAAATCTTCATAAAAATTAGACTGTTTATGAGCTTACCCCAATAAAAGAAAAGCTTTTAAGGTGTTTACGTGACCATACACGTTGTCAGCTTATTAAAAGGGTCATGACATGAAGAATAAAAATTCCCTTGATCATTTTGACAAGAGGTCATTGTACTTTAAAAACATACTGTTAGTTTCAGAACTGAAAATGTCCTCCTTAATAGAAAAAGAGCATTTATTTAAACCAAGCTCCAGAAACAGGCTGTTTGGAATTGGTGGAACTTGTGACGTCACAAAAACCAAATTCATCTGCATATAACTACCTCTTCAGCAAGATATCAAAGCCTATATTTCTGTCATTGCACCCTTGGCCCCACCTACTGGTGCTCACTGCTCAGTTACACAGGTGAAGTGGAGAGAGATGGGCCTGTCATGGGAGATTCATCTACACCAAAGGGGACTTACACAGGACACCTTCATGTGCCTATCTGGATTTAAATGTTTTCTACATAAACTCACTAGGTGAATGGCTTTGACCATTATCATACATCTTGCACTGCTTTTAAATGATGCGATATCAAGTTATAACTCTAAAAAGGAGACCTTGATTCTGTTTCACTCAGCTGCACTGTTTCTTGCTGTTTTGAAGGCATCTTGGACCATTTTTGCACCCATCTATGCTATTTTTAATTGTTAGTCTTTTGTAAACATGCACCTATATAGCGATGTGCGCAGCGTTTTAAGAGAGGTTCAAGCGCAACTTTAAAAACGCATCTCATTCTTCTGCTGCCACAGATTGGGAGAAAGACTTACTGTTCTGTGTGTAAACAAACACAGACGATTTGAGATGTGAAGACCAGGAGCTCCGCTTTGGCCTGTTGAAGCACCCAATGTCACTGTTGATTGTGTTATGTTTGCATATTCAGAACATTTCAGCATGAATTGTATGTGTTTCAGACCGAGACAGGGTGGAAAATTATGATATATTACAAAATTATGACTTTTGTTATGCAAAAAAATCTATACTAACAATATACGTGGACCTCAGAGTATGTCATTACACCTTTAAGCATAATCAGTTTAAGATCATACCTGTAAGCACAATGTACAGTTGAAGTCAGAAATGTACATACACATAGGTTAAAGTCTTTAAAACTCATTTTTTAACCACTCTACAGATTTAATATTAGTCATTTAGGGCATCTACTTTGTGCATGACATGAGTAATTTTTCAAACAACTGTTTATGGACAGATTGTTTGATTTTAATTGATTATATCACAATTCCATTGGGTCAGAAGTTTACATAGTTTACTGTGCCTTTAAGAAAATTAAAGAAAATGATGTCAAGCATTTGGACAATTAGCCAATTAGCTTCTGAGGAGGTGTCCTGAGGATAGGATTGGAGGTGTACCTGTGGATGAATTGTAAGGCCTACCTTCAAACTCGGTGCCTTTTTACTTGACATCGTATGAAAATCAAAATAAATCAGCCAATACCTAAAAGATTTTGACCTCCACAAGTCTGGCTCATCCTTGTGAGCAATTTACAAATGCCTGGATGTACCACATTTATCTGTACAAACAATATTATGCAAGTATAAACACCATGGGACCACGTAGCCATCATACCGCTCAGGAAGGAGATGCATTCTGTCTCCTAGAGATGGATGTAGTTTGGTGCGAAAAGTGCAGATCAATCCCAGAACAACAGCAAAGGACCTTGTGAAGATGCTGGAGGAAACAAGTATAGACAAGTATCTATATCCACAGTAAAACAAGTCCTATAACAACATAACATTAAAGGCTGCTCATCAAGGATGAACCACTTTACCAAAACTGCTATAAAAAAAACCTGTGCACGTGCACATGGGGACAAATATCTTACTTTTTGGAGAAATGTCCTCTGGTCTAATGAAACAAAAATGTAACTGTTTGACCAAAAATCCCATTGATATGTTTGGAGGAAAAAGGGTGAGGCTGAAGAACACCATCCCAGCCATGAAGCATGGGGGTGGCAGCATCATGTTGTGGGGGTGCATTGCTGCAGAAGAAACTAGTGCACTTCACAAAATAGATGGCATCATGAGGAAGGAAAATGATGTGGCTATATTGAGGCAACATCTCAAGACATCAGCCAGGAAGTTAAAGCTTGGTCGCAAATGGGTCTTCCAAATTGACAATGACCCCAAGCACACCTCCAAAGTCGTGGCAAAATGGCTAAAGTACAACAAAGTCAAGGTATTGGAGTTGCCATCACAAAGCCCTGACCTCAATCCGATCTCAATCTGTTTTTATTTAATTAAAAAACAGGCAGTTACTATTACTACTACTACTAAACATATTTACTACTTGTTCAGGCTTTACTTTCAAGAGAAAACAGGTGTTGACAATAGGTAAAGATATGACCTGTGCAATGCAATTTTTGTGGCACATAAAGACGTTCATAAATTGATCTTAAATGTGAACATAAGACAATTTCCTGAATGTTCCTTAGAATGATTTATAAAATGTCCATATGCTAGAAGAAATGCTCCTAAATGCATCCCACTTTATAAATCACAATTCAGCTGAAAAACACCTACATAATTCCCACAGATATCCTAATATAGTGAGACAGAATACAATAAAATACATGCGCAAGTTATTAATTTGTTAATTCATTCATTCATATGAATGAACTTGTGCAATTGACCAAGGTTTTAAAAAAAAGTGAGTGCAGCTACCTGTTTCTGCCCATATAATGCAGCATATTTAACAACTCATCATGTTTGTTCATGTTCATTATCAATAATAAATACATTCATTGGCTGCGTTTACTGTAAAGCCACACCATTCTTCAACCAATGTCCATGTTCTTGCTAAACCTTTATTCCAAAAAGAGGTATACTCCTTCACATATATTTAAATATGCATAGCTACTTTACACTTGTGTTCTATATAAACTGCATGCACATTATTTTCCCATTGTTCTCTTCTGTTTGCTCTTGCCATTGATTATGCTGCATTTCAATTGTTTTTATTTATGTCCTCAACAACAGCAGACAAGGCTGAAGGATTAATACAAAATTAAAAAGTAGACTTTTGCTGTGATTTTTGTAGTGCTTTAGGTGTGAGAAAGGCTCTTTATAAATAAAATGTATTATTATGATTATTATTTCATTTTAAATATGTAAATTATTTTAGCTATGTTAAACGCTGCCTTCATGTGCAATTGGAATTATCCTACTTCCCACTTCTGAAGTGTCTTATCTCTGCTCATATCTCTGCCTGCCTCTCGGATATTTTGGACTGGATGAAGGAATGACACCTTCAGCTCAACCTTGCCAAGACAGAACTCCTCGTGATCCCAGCCAACCCATCTGTTGACACCATCCTCACTATTAATTTTGGTTTAACTACACCAACACCAACCAGAACAGTCTAGAACCTTGGAGTGGTGATAGATGACCAGCTTAATTTCACTGCACACATCTCATCAACTGCTCGGTCTTGCAGATTTGCACTTTACAACATCAGGAAAATCAGACCTTTTCTGTCTGAATATGCTACACAGCTCCTAGTCCAAGCTGTGGTCATTTCAAGACTGGGCTACTGCAATGCTCTGTTGTCTGGCCTTCCAGCTAACACAATTAAGCCACTGCAGATGGTCCAGAATGCAGCACCGTGTCTGGTCTTCAATCAGCCAAAAAGGGCTCATGTCACCCCACTCTTGATTTCACTCCAGCTGCCCGCAAAGCTTTGACTCTGGCTTTCAGGATAGCCAATGGAACTGAACCCTCTTATTTCAATTCACTTCTCCAGGACTATGCTCCATCTTGCACTCTGTGGTCTAAGAACGAGCGATGCCTGATGGTCACATCACAAAGAGGCATTTTCACAATCGTTCACTTTCTCTGCTTCTCTGTGGTGGACTGGGCTTCCAACCTCCACACGATCTGCTGTTACCTTCTCAATATTCAAGAACCAGCTGAAAACACATCTGTTCCGCAAACACTTAACCAACCCACATTAATTACACTTACTACTACACTTAATGTACAAAAAAAAATTAAAATCCACGTCTGTCTCTTCTGTGCTAGCATCTTTACTACCCCAGACACTGTGAGAACTTGGCAGTCCTATACTGCAGATGTTGTTAAACTTCGTATGAAAAATTGCTTGCTGTGTGCCTAATTTGTAAGTCACTTTGGATAAAAGCGTCTGCTAAATGACTAAATGTAAAGTGGTAATTAAAATTATGTCATGTTTATGTGCTTTGTTGCCAGATAAAAACATAAAATATTTCTTGAGGAACTTTTATTTTAACACCATAAAAAATATTACTCAGCTTGTTGACGATAATGGAATTTTGGTCAAATACAAGCTTTTTTTACAGTGTAAAAATTTACAACATGCATCAAATGGTTGCTGATATACATAAATTAATATGACCAAAATGGTTAGTGCTAACAATTAACTGTATTTATAAAACCTGTAATTCACTACAAAAACCATAGTCTCCTCACCATTTTGAAAGTTTACGACGACTCCTATCACAGAATCTCTGGTATCAAAATGATTTCGGATGCGGAGTCCGAAACCGCGTACTGTCACAGCATGTCTAGCATACGAGTAGTATGGATAGATTTCAGACATACTCCATCTGGGCATGTGGGGATTGTCTCGTGAAAACTATCCACTCAGGTTTTGTTAATCAAGCACCAATCAAGCACAGGAAACAATTATTTTGGGACATATAGCACTTACAGTTGAGAGGAGCCATCTGACTCATGATTCGCCACCATTCCTTTAAATCCAGCGTTTTGAACGTGATGTCGCCTCAGCTCCTGATGGATTATGGGATCGTAACATGTCCAGTTGATCTGACCTTAAGAATCCTGCTGGAAAAGTAGGTCATCCGGGTACTTCTCACTTACTGCTTCATGAATACTGTGATTCGGACATACTACTCCATTGGCATAATATGTAGAAGGGAAGTATGGATATTTGGACACAGCATGAGTTTCCCAGTCTTAATTACTACTTGAGGGGTCATTCGTGTAACTTCTGAGTGGGAAACTTGTATTTATGATAATTCCGATGGCAGGTGAAGGCAGCATAACGATCTCTCCTCCTCCTCGCTCTAAAAATGTGCTGAACATATAACATACCTTATATTACACCTGTCTGTTATCTCGTAGGTCTAAAAATGTATTAATTATGGAAACAAGCAGATAGGGCTAAATAAATAGTCTGTTACAGTGGATTTCCAAAATAAAATATTTCTATTATGCATAATCTATACACCACATTCTGTCATTTTGCAATATTCTTGTACATGTAAATGTGCACACTCAAATTCAGTCACTGATTCAGATTTGCATCAGTAAAAATAAGAATCTAGTCGGTGCACTGGCACACCGGAGTATAAGCACAAAAATGATTGATTGCATGCATATATAAAGCAATTCAATGGAAAGGAGGAGGCGAGAACCGGCCTGGCGATATAAACAATATTTTAATGATTAACTTAAAAGACAAACACACACACATGATGGACATGTCCATAAACGATCTCTCTCTCATCGCACCACCGTCCGCAATCAGCCTTAATCCCTCTCAGAGGCTTAATTAGCCTGATAAGGGACCGAGTGTGTATAATCACGACCCACCCTCCGCCCTGTCACAGCATACTTGTCAGATGACGTATACGCATAAGAAAATTTTTACATCAGTTTCTACCTTTATAATTCCTGATTTGTTCCACACTTTTGACGAATTATCAAATCCATAAAATTTATGATCAAATCTGTACATTTTATAAATGAGGCCCCATTTTGTATTCTTTAATGCTTTCGAGTTTCTTTTTTCTTTTTTGTCCCTAAAACAATCCAAAAAAAATTATTCTTCTACTTTGCATAACTTTGCATAAAGAGCATGCCATTGTGTCTGTCGCAGTATCAAATACAAGCCAGTCTCTCTGTAATCCATTGTCAGTGAAACTGTGTAATTTTGTGATGTTTGCATTTTGGTGACGTAACACTAGGTATGTGTTGCCACATTCTGGGGTTATGAACAATAAAAGGAAGGAAAAGTTTTGACTTCTAAGTAAAAGGTATTCGTCTCAGGTAAAAGTTATTAGAAGAATCAGAATGAGCTTTATTGCCAAGTATGCTTACACATACAAGGAATTTGTCTTGGTGACAGGAGCTTCCAGTGCACAACAATACAAACCACGATAAAGAACATCTAACCAATCACTGTGCTGAACGCTTATATCTGATTCGCTGCCACAGAATGGTAGTATGCCATAACCGTGGTGTTTATTCTGACACCACTAGTTTGGCGAAAACACTCACAACTTTGTGTTTTTATAATAGTACATCATGTTTATATCATGTTATATTATGTTTGTCTAGTAATATTGTATTTATTCATTAAAAACTTATAAAAAATAGGGACTCCTTTATTGGCATTAAAATAATACAGGATTTTATTGTACTTTCTTCTTTCACAGCCAACAGGCACTGTATTAAGCAGCACATAAACCTTTCAAATGAATAATGTTTCTAAATTATTTTGTAAAATTCAAGCATCTGTCTTTGCACTCTGGCTTCCCATAGTGACTGGTGTAGGTTCAGCAGACGACGAAAAGCACAAGTATCCAGCTTGCCTGTTCTCTTTTCAACTCCTCTCCCATCTGCAACCGGCAAATCTCGCTGATCGGTAAATTGTGATGCAGTTAAAGTTGAACACACCGTAATTGATTCGATTATGTCAGATAAATAGAAACAGCAAAGGTCTGACTCTCTCTCTTTAAAAACTGACTATCGTTCTCACAACCATGCATTGTTACAATTCATAAAAATGTTATCGGCAAACTGGCGAGTAACACCGTTTCATATACCCGGCAACACCGATTTTTAGTTGCACTTGGTGCTTGGCTACTGTGGACCCTGCTGATTAGGCAAGACATGCAGGTTTTTATGATTAGGAAAATATTTCAAATCTAAGTTAAAACATTGGCTATATGCTACACGTGTGTTTAATATGGTTTATATTAACAATTAAAATGTAAAACATTTGCTCTGCCTTGGCTCTTAACTATGGCCATCACGTTTAGGATGACAGAGTTGGGCTGTGAAGAATACTCGTTTTAGAGCAAAAAAGTAATTGTGAGATCCACTCCAGGTCACTCAGACAGACGTATGGACCAGTATGCATATGTCTGACATAAACATACAGGGTTTGCAGCCAACTAACAGTCCTCATTGCTCTCTATATACACAATGTCTGAACTCCACAAGCTTCTGGGAAAGCACTGCAGTGCATGGAGCTCTACAGGTTTGTGCATCTCTGTGAACGGTTGAGTCATCTTCTGTTCTTCTGTTTATCTTAATTGTGTACTAAATTTCTTTTTTATCTCTTGTTATTTACTGCTTGTGGGATGAGTTTTTAAAATAATTTAAAACTATAAAGAAAGTATGTATTATAACCACAAGAGGGAGTAGAGTGATGTCACTGTCATGCAACATGATGTAAGAAATGTAATCGTTGCAGATATTAATGTAAATAAAAAAATTTTTTTTTGTTAAATTGACTGTACATTGGCCCCAAACACTATTTGGACACTTAAGCAACAAGTGTCATACAAAATTAATGATGTCTTCACATTATATAACATAATATCATACCAAGCTGCATTTATTTTCCAGAAATATTCTAAATTATAAAACAATAGATGTACATTTTATAAAAAATTTTAGGACAAAAAGTATTTGACACTTTCTAGTTGTAAATATTTGTGGAACATGTCCGTACTTAATGTAATGGACTAGACTATGGTTACTGTATGACACCGGTGTGAACTTGAGGGAAACTGACTTCATACATTCACAAAAAATCACAGTGAGACCAGTTGGGTAAAAGTAATTAAAGTGATGGCTCAGAATAAAAAAAAGTCCAGCATTATTTGTTTGGTGATGCCACTCGGTTTGATATGTTGTATCACATGCAATGAAATGTAGAAATTGTATTTATGACTTTAATGTCCAAACGTGTTTTTATCCAAACAAGTACTTTTTCAGGCCTACTTAATGTAATTCCAGAATAGTTAAATATCAAGTGAGTCATATATTATAGTTCCATGATCTGTAACAGGCAGAAAGGATCTTAAGTATTTTACAAAAATAAAATAGGTGAAACCCTCTTCTAATTGTTTAACCTGATTGACTGATTGATTGAATATTAAAGGGGCCATGAAATGCATTTTTTATTTATTTTTATATAATTTTATGATCTTACCACTGATGATCCACTGATAATTTCAGTGAAGTTTTTTTTTACACAAAAATGGTTATAGTTTAGAAATAAATGATCATTTTCCACCCTGTTTTTGGCCCTCTGTCTGAACTGCTCGGTTTTGGCCTCAGCCACTCCTTTAAATTTCAATGTAAACGGCTACTGTTCTGATTGGTTTACATTGTACAGCACCTCAAATTCAGCCACATTTGAAACTCAATCGGAAGAGAATAAACAAGCTCTCCACAACATTGTAAAACTAAGTTTCAGGGTTTACATATAATACACATTTCATCAGAAAACTTTAAACTTCACTTAAGCACAGTAGCATCATAACTAACAAACAGTCATGCCATTTGAAATATTCATGAATTAAACAGTTTACTCATGGGTTTGCTGTCAATTCCTAGTGTTTTAACTGCCCCATTCTTCACTAACAGTTCCTTTGCAAAGCTTGAATCGTATTATGACTGGTTCACAAACAGTCCACACTGATATTAGCAGCACAAACACAGTCCATATCATGGTAAAACATGACACACACACACAAATGGGTGCGCTGAGACGCAGATCGCCAGAAAAGCATCTAAACTGTAAAAAATAGTGCAGATGGGTGCAAGAACAGCAGGACGCAGAGAAGCTGAATGAAACCTAGTCTCCTTTTCTGAGTTTTAACTGATACCGTGTCTTTTAAAAGTGCCGCAATAAACATGACAATGGTCAAAGACATCTGTGAAATGCATATTATATGCACAAAAAATTCTAAATAGTCCAGATGGGTCCCATTTTTCCATTTAGGAATATTTGGTTACACTAGGCCTGTCTCTCTCCTTCTCTGTTTATGATATGAACTGTGCTCCAGTGGGCGGGGCCAAGGGTGCAATGACGCATGTTGTGGGGTGTGTAAATACAACTAAGCAAAGTCTCATGATGTCACAAACCCCCAGTTTTGAAAACAAGACCAATAGAGCAAAATTAACAATATTAATGCTCTTTTTAGACTAGGGATGAAGTTTTGAGGTCTGAAATGTACAGTATGACCCCTTTAAATATAACAGATTTGATGTGTGGTATATTTGTTATAGGTAATGTGTTCATATGTATGGTGTATGACTAACAGAGCATGAATGAATTGCTGTGTGTTTACCCATGTGTTATGCACACAGATAGCTATGATAACCATGTTGAACCCTTGACTTTTCCTCTCCGGGAGGTTTTTCCACCACACAGTCAGCCAGCCTGCACAACAGGTGCCGATGGACTGATGGTAAGAGAGAGTAAAATGAGAGAGAGAGAGAGAGAGAGAGAGAGAGAGATGTGTGTAAGAGCAACTTCAATTTCTCCAGAGAAAAATCGGTACACACGTTACTGGAGGAGTCGCTGAGGAGAAAGAGAGTGAGCAAGAGGGAGGGAGGGAGGCAGATGAAAAAGTAGTGAGTCAGTAGTGAGAAAGATAGTAATAAGTGAGAGGGAGGGATGAAGAGGAGGAAGGTATAATTACAGAGAGAGAAATAGAGAGGGTACACACAGTGAGAAGCTAGAGACAGGGAGACTGCGACTCAGAGGACTGTCTAACCCTGCCCACTTTCCACTAAACCATTCAACTCAGGCACAGGGTGCTCTGCTCTGTCAGGTTTCTCCAGAGCACACAGCAGCCCAGACAAGCACTAGGACCTGTATGCTGTGCAGGAGTTGCCTACAACTGATAAACTGCAGCTCAACTGCAGGAGCAGATATATATATATATAGATATAGATATATATAGATATATATATATATATATATATATATATATATATATATATATATATATATACCTGCAGAGGAACCAACGGAAATTCATTCAGCTCTTGAACTTTATCAGCATGATAAGGATTATTTTGATCTGGCCCCCATTTATCGTAACGATTTGACCAGAAAGCCAGAGTGCTGACTGTGATCTATTGGCAGTGGAGCAGGACTGATTGCTTGAAGCCAAGACTGAGGTGTGAGTTTGCCATCACTCAGGATGTCCTCTTTCACGCTAATTACAGGAATGCTGCTCTTCTCTGGCTGTTTATCAGGTGGCTGTTCACCCACGCCGGCCGAGACCCTTGTGCAGGGCACAGAGGGGCAGCAGCAAGCAGTCGGGTCTCTGGAGGGTGATGCCGTAACCTCTTGTCCCTCCTGTGCTCTGGCTCAGAGACAGAGAGACTTGATGGGCTCTGAAGAGCAGACTGACATGGTGGAGGCGGTGAAGAGGCACATCCTCAATATGCTGCATCTGAACACCCGACCCAACATCACACACCCAGTGCCCCGCGCCGCCCTGCTAAATGCCATCCGTAAGCTGCACGTGGGACGGGTGGGTGAGGATGGCACGGTGGAGATGGAGGAAGATGGAGGTGGGTTCAGAGAGCACAGTGAGCTACCTGAGGAACAGCCCTTTGAGATCATCACCTTTGCAGAATCTGGTGAGTTGCCATTCAGTGCCGATGTACTAATGCAGGCATATTAGGTTCACTTGAGAAGGAATTATCAAAGACGACAAATGATTAGGCTGCTCATGGTGCTAAGAAATGAGCTGCCACACCTGTTAAGTGAGACAGTGGAGAAGTGGTGAAGTGCAATAAATGTTAATTATTGTGACTTTTAAAACCTTTTATCAGTAACACTATAATACATTTAATTAATACATTAACAAATATTATTATATGATATAATGCTTAACAGATCATTAGTTAATGCACTGCAATGTAACTTCAATATGCTTCATGTGGTAAAATCTAAATTAAATGGTTTTAAGTCAAAAATATTATTTAATAAGACAAAATCAACTTGACTACATTAGGTTACACCAACAAAACTCATTTTTAAGGTTTAGATCAAGTAGACATAACTACTTAAAGCACCAACTGGACATTTCCTCTTTTTACAGTGTGTGCATGTATATAGTAATGCCATTACTATTTGATTCATATGCACATTCATAAATGAACATTAACTACTGATCTGCATTACATAATGCTTGTTCCTGATGCAATAATGAAGGTTATTATAAAGTAGGGCCTTTTTTATCTAAACTCATGCCTCTGTTTCTGAGTTAAATGAGAAAAAGTCATTGCTTTTCGGTACAGTTTTTTAAATTTGGTTTGAGCTATCTCATATTCGCCCAGTTAATCTCAAGAATGGTTCCTTCATGGTTTCCTTGTTAAGACAATTACAGAAAATGCTTGGATACTGTATGATGTACAGTGGATGTCACCTTAAATGGCTCCACTCAGACTACTGTTTCCAAGGAGTGCTTTTAAAAAGCACTCAGATAGGTGTTAGCGGAGGTCTGCAAGGGATACAGAGAGTCAATGTAAGGGGAACACATGCTCTGCAGCTGTGGAGTATTAACACTCTGACTGCACACTGCTGCGGGAGGCTCTCAGTGCTGCGCTACTGATATCAAATGAGGAAATGATGCCCCTGTTAACAGCTATTGAGTGCTTCCACTTGAACATCTTCAGTCCTGCCAAATAATGGCAAACTGAGAATTAGTTTTAGTTTAGTAATTCAGTATCAAAATGAGTTTCTGCTTCTAAAAACACTGTTCAAACTTTGGATATGGTTTGCTTCCAAACTATGCCAACTATTCACAGAAAGGCAGTGTTTGTCTTTTTACCACCAAATTGCTCAAATTAGCTCAAATTTAGAACTATTTGATGCTGAAAGAAATTGTGCATCTTTCGCTTATCTAATGATCTGTTTTGATTTCTATGGAGGAACAGAAAAAATACAAACCCGCAAACAATGCTATATCTTACTGAATCCTTCTTTGGCGCCACCAGTAACAAACAATACATCCTGGTTGGTTCAATGAACTAAATCTGGGATGGGAAGATCCACAAGTACATTCCATTTTTAATTGGTTCCTCATGACTTACTTATAACAATGTCAATGATCCACAAATGAGTATGACACTGCTGAAAAAAGCTACATTTATCTGAATGGGGTACAGTGTGCCACGGAAGCACACTGATGAAACGGCGCATCTCATAGGATTTTTGTTCTTTTTTGCCCAAACAATATAGCAGTGTTTCTAAAGATAACAAGGCTGACCTATCTTTAGAACACCACTGGCATCCAGGATGGTAGTCACATCTGAATCTTTTGCACAGATTGACCACCAACACTCATAATGGGAGTTCTGTGGCTCGTTAATTGCAGCTATCATCATTGAGTACAAAAAGGAGACCGAAAACATGTGACAGCGCCGCCTCTTTTGCCTGTTTGCTTACATAAATGTGCATAATGACCCCGATGCTATAAATAGATCTTTTGAATGAACCATAGATTAAAAAAGGCCCCTCCAAGCCTTTATGAGATTGCAGGGGTGTTAATGATGCACCAGAGCCTGGAGAGAGGGATGGGGTGGTTTGATCCCATACAAAACCCACAGGGCTGTTAGCTGGCCAAAATTGCTCCATTCATCAAAATATGGGGCCCAGTAATTACTTTGGGCTGCACTGTTAGTGTGTGGAATTGTCGGGTTTCTTTGAAAGTATCTTAGTGCAACAGTGAGACTGGACGAGTTGGTCGAAGAGGGCGAGGAAGAGAGAATCATCAAAAGTTTAAAAAAAGAAAAAACTTCATTAGTGACATTCCAGTGCCAGTTTTGGTCTACCGAGAAAGGGAGAGAAAGATGCTTCATTTACAGATGTTCTCTCAGGCTTGCATAGGTTTTCAAACACAAACTCTTCTCTTGAAGCTGTCTGGAGGTATAGTGTGAGAGTGAGAGAGCTTCTTGTAGATAACAGGATGAATTGAGGTTAATCGTACCAGCTCTTCTCCCACATGGGCATTTGATATGGAACCTGGATGATTTTGCTGATATGTTCTGGTTCGCTTGGATTGTTGCCTCTGTGCTCAGCTTCCTGAAACTGCATAGATCTTGACCGATGCATTACTGTCTTAAAGTACCTTGAAGTTTTACTCAGACGGAAGTAATCAAGGATGGATTATGGTCCTGTGAGGGCCAGGGGCCCCAGCCTCTGTGAAGGCTCTTTCTTTACATTGACATTTTACATTTAGTCATTTAGCAGGTGCTTTTATCCAGAACGACTTATAAATGAGGAACATAACAAGCAAATTGTAATCCAAAAGCCAACAATATCTGCAGTTTTGCACTGCCAAATTCCAATGGTAGAGTACAACAAAATTAAAGCAAAGAAAGAAGAAAGAAACAGACAAGAGTGAAATTATTTTTAATTAAAGGAATAGATCACCTAAAAATTATAATTCTCTCATCATTTACTCTCCCTCGTGCTGTCCTAAACTCATATGACTTTAGAATTTTGAAGGATACGTGATGTGATGTTCTCGATATATTGCAAGACACATGCGGTTTAATCCATGTCTTCTGAAGCGGTATGATCGGACCAAAATGTAACTGTGCAGTCTCATAAGTGTGATCATGAGATAAGCTTGATTACACTTGCTCATGCTTGATACATGTGCAAAGTACTGGATTCAACTACTCAGGTCGTATTGTTCACTTTTATGCTGCGTTTATGTTCTTTTTGGAGCTTGAAAGTTTTGGACTCCCTTGACTTGCTTGTATAGAGAAAAACATATATATTTCAAAATATATCTTCGTTTGTGCTCTGCAGAAGAAAGAAAGTCATATGAGTTTGAAATGGCACAAAGGTGAGTAAATGATGAGAGAATTACATTTTTGGGGTGAACTATTCCTTTAAGTGCTCGTGGAGCCTCTTTTTGCCACAACTGTGAGATACAATGTTCAAAAAACAAGAAATTACAAATGCAGATAGGAGTATGTGATATATATATATATATATATATATATATATATATATATATATATATATATATATATATAGATATATATATATATAGATATACTGTATATGTATATACATTTGTGATATAAAGTCTCGAAAGTTGCAATTACAAGAATAACATCATCATTTATTTCACATTGTGGCAAAAGTTCATGGCACAATTTCAAGTGCTGTTTGTCTATCTATATCAATTTTACCTACAGTGGCTTATTTCCAGGTGTCTCTCACCTAAGGCCCAAATGCCCCCATTGTCCTGATCCATAATTCATCCTTGGATTTATTTATAAAAAGAAGACTCTTATTTCATCTTCTGACCCCTGTAGCAGCCCTGTCTCCTGACAAATAATTCCCGAAGCTTCATTTTTAGGGAACTGATAGGTGATAGATTTTTGTATTTTAAGAGACAAAACAGTGCAAGACTGTATTGTAGGTAAACACAAGATAAAACTAGATTATGTATGGAATATTTTTTCTGCTACGGCCATCAGATAATTGTTTTATCTATTGTGGCAGTGATCAGGGATTGTAATATCACTTTTACATCCTGGTTCAACAATACAACTGACTACATTGAGACCCCTTGTTAAGACCAGTTTTGGGTGGATGCTCTTTTATCGGACAAAAAAGTGATTGGTTGTTCCTACATTTCTTTAGTGAGTCAATGCTATGACATCAAATTGTGAATGCCCATAGTGTGAAGTGTCTAGACCTGATCTCAGAAAGGGGTAACAGAATAATATCAAGTGTCATCACCGGTCTCTCAAGTGTTTTGTCTATTCAAAGTCAAAGTCAGGTTTATTGTCATTTTTACATATTGCAGAGTAATAGACAAAAAGGTCCTTCAGAAAATTACAGACCAGCATTTAACATCTCCAAGCATATGACACACAGTGCACTATATCTGAAAAAGTAAATGACAAACAATATATAGCCATCAATATGACAAAATTTCCAAATATGTATGACTCAATATATCAGACAATCTGTCATGAACAGTGTAAGTACAAAGGTTATAAAATATGACCATTATTATTAAGACTCACTGCATGTATATAAAACTAAGCAAACTATTATTTTATCTTCTTTAAAACTCTATGTTGTCAAGTGATGCTAATTTGTGCACAAGGTAAATTTTGATGCAACTTTGTTACTTCCAAAACAGTCTTATCCTTTCTCTTTTATTAAGATTGATATTTCAGTGCAAAGACACAACTATAGCAAACTTTCAACAGATAATCCAGATGCAGAATAGTAACAATATGAGAAGCATGTCCAAATAAGAGGAATAAGTCAGTGTGAAGTGCATAGGCCCATGGGTTTATGTGACAGTAAGCACAGCTGACCTTTGCCTTTGAAGAGCCACTTAAGAGCTTCTGATCAGTCCTCCTCATTTAGAGTTGACACTTTAGAGGAGAGACACGTGGCATGCTTTTAAACCTACAAGAAATACAATTCATTACAATACATTACATATTCTTTTTTTATTGTCTTATAGCTTATATTTGATTTTAAATAATGATTTTATTTCTGAGTTTGTTACAAAATAAATACATTAATCAGCATGAGATTAAAACAATTAAACCAATATTCATAATTAACATAATAATATTAATTAAATTAAAATTTCACTTGATTTCACTTGATTTTATTAGTATTCATGTTATTATTATTTATCCCATTATAAATGTAGTCTATGCCAAGTTGTTTTGTGATCTAAATAGTGACAAATTGTTTTTATATGTTTTGGAATAAGTACACTTATTTTAAGGTTAAGTGTAAAGCTCTGTTTCTCACTTGAGAATGAATGGACACTTCAAACAGATGGAAGACAATTCACATTAGTGTGGTGGCAGTCCATTGCTCACTAAGCTATTTTCTGACAATTTAATCCACAGTGTAAGGGAATATTGGCTTGAAACATTTAATTTCAACATAAAAATAGTTCTTCCTTTTATGTATGAAGTCCTTTCAGTCCCTTGTGGGAGTTTTCTAACACTGGCAGATTCATTGCCCAGTATAGTTGCTCGGTCATCGCATGACTCCAAAAGCTTTAATGAGCTTTTCCAGTTGTATCCATGTATATTGTCTTTAGGCAGTAGTAAAGTATGGATAGACATTGTCATTAATGGCATGACAATCATGGCACATCTGAACAGGATTGCACAGATGCATCTTCATATCCAAAGTGCTCTGTTATACTGTGTCATATGAGATGACACTGTATAATAGGTAAAACTGCATTTGGGTCATTCTATGACACATTTGATGAAAAAGAGAGATTTCACATTATGATATAAGTTTTTTTATTTATAGAGTAGTGATTTATGATGTATGGAATAGAGTAATATGACTGTCTTTTTAATAATAAAGACACAATTATAGTGTTGTTTTTATCACTATCAGCATATTTGCTATTAATATAGCAAGGCGAAGTTGGAAACACATTGGTTGGGACAGGCAAACAAAGCATCCTCTGTACGATGGAAAAATAAAAAAGCATACAAATAAAATTAATGGATTTTTGTTGATGTGTTTTGAAAATATCTATATTAACCCATGCAAAGTTGGCGTCACCTATTCATTGTTCAAGTCATTTTACTCATATGTATATGAGGGACACAAATGGCACCTGTTTTCTTTGAATCACCCATTTTTCTGAGATATCTCTGTGCCAAATTGAAGAGCAGAAAAGATACAGTTCTTCAAAAAACAGAGGGTGTTTTCACAGCTATGCTGGCTATCCTCATTTATATTAGATACCACGGGATTTATTTAATTTGGACATGTTGACTAAACAGTTGAATTAATAGCAGTTCTGCTGAGGAGGGGTTGGCAGAGAGTAATTTAAGAGACTCCATATATTAGATCTGTAAATCAGCAGTGGTTACTGATGCTGAGCTGGCTTATAGCAGACAGTCATGTGCAAGTTATAGGGAAGGCCCTTGTCATAACATAACAGGCTTTATGTACACAAATGAAGTGCCAGGATTTTAGGCGCAGGAAATGTTTTTATGGACTGAGGCGAGGTGTTGACGAAGGACTGCAGATGGTGGAGCTGGACTGCAAAATGTACATATCCTCTCTCACGGTAAGAAAGAGAGAGGGCTGTTGAGCTGTTTCTCATCTATAAAATTGCTGTATGCTAAGAAAGAGGACTAGTTTTCTGCTTCGTGTTTTTACTGTTATAATGTATAAAGCTGAATTGTGTAAATATTTCTGATGTTTTAAAACCTTTTCCTATCCCATTTTAATATGCAGGGGCAATCATAAGGGACCATTCACCATGAACATGTTTTTGCATACATCTGCGCTGTTTTTCAATTGTTTTCCTATGTTTTCAGTGTCTTGTGTAGAAGCGCCTCGTTTTTTAGTCTCCATGTCAAGTTAAAAAACTTCAACCGTTAAAAATGCATCTTAAGATCAGCGTTCTGCTTCATTTGTGGCTCTGCATCTAGATTTTTTTAGTGCAAGATGTGTTCAGTGTGAATGTATGTTCATTTCCCCAAAAAAGTGTAAATACTTTGACTCGGTTGCACCAAACAAATAAAAAAATCACTAATTTGTTTGATAATCTGGACCAGTCCGACACAGCAACAACCAATAGCTCGAGACTGAAGCGGGCTTATTTGTTTGGGGCAAGAGTTTGGGAAACCTGTTCAAAAACAGTCATAATTTTTACAGTTCCATTTGGTTATGCGCATGGTGCAGAAATTACACTTAAACTTCCAATCTCAAAGTTAACGATATAATTTCAGTCTCAACATAAAGATAACAATTTCTTAATGTCTTTGCCACAGGTGATGTCGCTGATGTCGTGACATTTGAAATTTCCAAGGAGGGCAGCTCTCTGACTGTGGTGGAGCAGGCCAATGTGTGGCTGTTTCTTAAGGTTGCAAAAGGCAACCGAGGGAAGGGCAAGGTCTCCATCAAGCTACTGCAGCAAGGAAAGGCTGACCCAAGCTCTGCTAATGGGCCTTCGGAGGTGGTTGTGTCTGAGAAGACAGTAGACACACGGCGCAGTGGCTGGCACACACTACCCGTGCCCCGCACAGTGCAGGCCCTCCTGGACAGGGAAAGCACTTTGATCAATCTGCGTGTTTCCTGTTCAATGTGTGCCGAAGCCGGCGCTACGCCCATCATGGTGCCTGCAGAGGGTAACAAGAGCAGGGAGAGAGAGCAGTCTCACCGACCCTTCCTCATGGTCGTCCTCAAGCCATCTGAAGAGCACCAGCACCGGCGCAGCAAGCGAGGCCTTGAGTGTGATGGCAAAATCCGCATCTGCTGTAAACGGCAGTTCTACGTCAACTTCAAAGACATTGGGTGGAGCGACTGGATCATTGCTCCATCTGGATATCATGCCAACTACTGCGAGGGTGACTGTCCCAGCCATGTGGCCAGCATCACAGGCTCCGCCCTCTCCTTTCATTCCACCGTCATAAATCATTATCGAATGCGTGGCTACAGCCCCTTTAACAACATCAAGTCGTGCTGCGTGCCCACGCGCCTACGGGCCATGTCTATGCTCTATTACAATGAGGAGCAGAAGATCATCAAGAAAGACATTCAGAACATGATAGTGGAGGAGTGCGGCTGCTCATAAGACTCCTGATAAACTGCTATGAACTATCTTAAATGTTGGTACAAAGCACATATCAGAGGATTGGCAATCTGAGTTCACCCACAAACTTTTGAACTTGGGCAACTTATTTGTTTATAGATCATTCCAATAGGACTCCAATGGTATTGGAATGGTCTTTGTGGCACTTTCATATATAAATGAAGGATGAGGAAAAAATCTATTTTTTTAATGAAGGGACACAGAGACTGAGAAGGAACGGGTGCATGGGATAAAGTGTCAGCCCTGATTCTCTGCACTGCAATAAAAAGACAATTATTTGGGAGTGTGGAATTCTATATTCTGAACAAAAAACCATGTAACTCTATGCAAGTCAAGTATTATTACTGGATGTGTCTTTTAGTTTTTGGTTTTATATTGTTTTTATTGTCAACCCTTTCTCACAAAAAGAATAATTGTGTTAGTATATCTTAAAGTTAAATCATCATTTTTTTTCCTATTTTTTTCAGAAATACTTGAACAAAAACTAGTTTGACCAGCTGCTGGAGCCAAACTACATTTATTATTATTATTATTATTATTATTATTATTATTATTATTATTAATCACCTATTATTATTTTTCTAGTAAACATTATGAATGTTGATGAAAAGTAATATGAATTTGCACTACACCAATATTTCTACCATGTTAGCCCAAAGCGTGATGGGCTGCATTCCAGTTGCCATATCATTGTGTAAAACTATATGCATTTGAAACTTACACATAGTAAACCATAGACCATACACATCCCATTTTCAGAGCAAATCCCCAAAATGCCCAGCTCTGTGAATTTAATGAAATTAGCAACAACAGTGTATGGCCAACATAATGTACCATTAACACAATATAGCACATAAGATAACTTTTTGTTTGTTTGTTTTTCTGAAACTGCCTCTTTGTGTTTCCTTTTTCCTTTTTGTATTTCAACAGTGTTTGTCTCAACCAATTTATAACAAAGATCTTAGAATCTAAACTGAAACCTAGGCCTCAAACGTTGTTCTCAACAGAAATATTCAGTAAAGAAGGTGGAAAAATGAGCTGGCAATGGCAATTTGCTTTGGTCAGGGGCAAAGTTCAAGAAACTAAAGGAAGCTTTCTGATATAAAAAGAAACTTGCTCTGTTTTATGTATAGTTATTCAACATATGGTGATATGTTGCTATGTTGTACAAATCAAAATATGTGCTTATGTTTTATATCTAATTTATTTTGCAGCATATTCTTTGCTTCACTATTAAAGCTAAATTGAACAAATACAGCATTTGGTTTAAGTCAACAATCTGTGTTTACTAGACGAGATGATAAGCTGTCCACCATATTTTCAACACTAAATTCAAGCTTGTTTGGCTTTATCGTTTTCAATGAATGTAGTCTAATTATAATTTTACAGATTGATTGACCAATCTGTCACTTAAACCTAAATAATAATATAGTTTGCTGTGAGAACTCCTAAAGACCGTAATTTGCTGTCATTTTAGCCACGCAGCAGCTGTCAAAAGGGATATTTCAACTGACGAATCAGAGAAACAGATTTTTTTTATCCGAGTTCTCATATTAACAGAAAATGCTTAATTCTAACTTTGACATTTAACTCTGTTGCATACACCCACTGCAAGGAACTGTGCAATTTGTGCTGAAAAATTACAGGAAAAAATTTAAAAAATAATACAATTATTCATAAGACAACCAATATGGGTTTTAGCAATGGCTGATTCTAAAACAATTACCCCCAATCCTATGTGGTTACAGCCTTGCAAAGCAGCAAAAGTAATAATCATTACTAAGCCTTATGGTGCGTTCACATACAACGTGAAGCGAGCATTTTGCACAGCGCGATTACATACAAAGTCAATGCAACTATGCGAATAGACACAAATTCGTAGCCGGGCGGCGCGAATGAAGCGACTCGAACACGCAAAATCGCTTCAAACGTGCAAGTTGAAATTTTTCAACTCGAGTGAAAAATTGTGTTGTCATGAAAGCCTATCAGCATTGAAATTGTCCGGATGTCACTGACGTAGTAGCAGAAGAAATCTGGAAAAATTTATGAAAAAATTGTTGTAGCGGTGTGTGGGCCCCCGGAATTGTATGACACAACGTCATACATGTACAGAGACCGGACGAAAAAGGAAAGTGAGCAAGGAAGTTGGACTACCTGGTAAGTTCTGAAAATATGCGCGTCTACTTGATTCCAGCAATTGGTTGTACTTCACTATGAACCAAGTCGTAGAAGCCCCTCCTCCTGTCCTTTTCCGGAAGAGAAGTGGGAATACTCACGCGAATGCGAGTTTAAACACACATTTATAATCCAGCGGTCAAACTCGCGTGAGCAAAGTGAGGAGAAAATTTTTTTTGCGTTGTATATGAATGCACCATAACTGTATCTCTAAAGTACCACATTATTTGAACCCCGTCAGAATAAGTTTAGAATTCATAAACTTACAATGTTTATAGCTGGGTAAATTGTGTTAGCATCACCCAGTTTTGGAGTAATAATTCACATTATTGATTGGACATTATAACTGAAAAAAACTATTTTAAAACATGTTTTACGCAATGAGCATTCAACTCTGTAACGTTAAAAGGGTTAAAGTTTAGCAAAAATTGGGTAATAATTGACTTAAGTAGCAAAAATTATCAAACCACACTACATTATTCAGTCAATATTTTTGTAGAGTTTGACGAGACCAATGTAAGTTTAAACATAACGAATATACTCTTTGACAGCTTACCAGAAACGTACAGTGCATTCATAAATTATTCAGACCCCTTCATTTGTTTCCACATTTTGTTATGTTGCAGCCTTATGCTAAAATGCATTAAAAAACATTTCCACATCAATCTATATGCCCTACCCCATAATGACAAAGCAAAAAACTGAAATGTCACATTAACATAAGTATTCAGACTCTGTGACACTTGAAATATAGCTGAGGTGTATCCCATTTCTCTGAACTATCTTTGAGATTTTTCTGATTGGAGTCCACCTGTGGAAAATTCAATTAACTGCACATGATTTGGAAAGGCACACACCTGTCTACAATATATAAGGCTTCACAGCTGAAAATGCATATCAGAGCAAAAACCAAGCCATGAGGCCAAAGGAACTGCCTGCAGATCTCAGAGACAGGATTGTGTTGAGGCAAAGATCTGGGGAAGGTGTTCAAAGCTTGTTGCATCACACCCAAAAAGACTTGAGGCTGTAATCTGTGCCAAAGGGGCTTCAACTGAGTTATGGGTCTGAATACTTATGTCAATGTGATATTTCATTTTTTCCTTTTTAAAAAATTTGCTATTTGAAAAAAAATATTTAAAGAATTTATTATATGGCTGCAAAATAATTTAAGGGTCTGTATACTTTATGAATGCACTGTATTTACTACTGTTTGAACCGTATGGTCATAAATACTTTGATTATGTCATTCCCTCAAATATAATGTCAGAAAGCTATAATTCTAAAAAGTAAAAAACTCAAATATTTCAGTATCTGTGATATGTCCTGTTAAGTTGATCTGTAGTAAGTCATGGGGACAAAAACGCTTCCTGAGAAAGGGCCAAAACAATCACAGACAGGTGACACTCAAATGAATCAGCTTGGTGTCTCCCATGGCTTCACGATAATGCTGATGGCCATTATAAGCCACTGTGGGATCGAACTGTTTTTTTTTTATAGTCATTTTTTGTAAATTAGTCAACTACAGCAAAGAGTCTATACCACAGCTTAGAGAAAAAAATCAATCCATCCTGGCATGGCTCAGAACATTTAAAAGACATGTCTATTTGCACATCATAAAGTGATATGTATTACAGTATATGTTTTCTATTTAACAAAGTCAAAGCATAAAATGCCTTAAACAGAGATCTGTGCACTTACAGAGGGACCTTGTCAGCACACTGGCTTGCTGTGACAGGGCAAGAGATGTGACCCATGGGTAGAAAGGTAATTACCGCTATCATCACTCAGCAAATAAAACCCCCACAGGTCCTGTGAAAAAGAGCCTCTCTCAGAGGAGGACATAATCTCTTCCCCATAAACCCTTTATGCCATTTAGAGCACACCAATAGAACACATAGCTGCCTCGGCTGATTCATAATCATGATTTGAAATAAATCTCTCTGCATAGTGCGCATATAAATGTTCATAGATCATACACACATCAACCTACTTATCCAACCAATCATATTACTTTTCCTGTCTTATTGCTGCCTTCTTTATAATTATTGTGAGGAGTATATATGACTTCTATCTGTTAAGATCAATAATAAATAAACATATAAAGGTCAACTCTTACATTTATTCAAGTTAAACTTTACAGAGATGTTCTCTTAGCTTTAATTATTAGCCTATATACACAAACAAATGCTTTGATGCAACTACTGCTTTTGCAATATTGCTGGTGGTGACTATTATCCAATGTGTCATGCATGCACAGTTACAAATTCACCGAGCACTTGAACCACTTTTGCACACAGTATTTCAGAGCAAAAACCTGCATCTTACTAACTACCAGCAAACCAACTTTACCAGCTGCTGAATGCACTGAAATAGCGCCATGTTGTGAGTTTTTAAAGTAAGAATTTGTCATTCTTTTAAACATGAACACAAGTCTTTTCTATGTAAATTAGGCTAAGTATAGATTGTACTTTATTATCAAAACTCTGCACTATTTGCCCGGTGCAGTTAACAACATGCTATAACAGTTATTATCAGGCAATTGTAATGTCATATAGTGATCAAATGGTGGAGAAAAGTGTTATAAACAGGGATATATACAGATATGGGGTTTTTAAAAAAGAGATGGTTTGCCAGGATGAATGTGATGTGCTGTACGATAATTAAGTATAAAACTCTGTATAAGGATAATACCAATGATCATTCAACATTAAAACATGTAAAATAGCTGGGAATAATTAAATAAACTCTGTTGGACCAAATTCCACAGAAAAAAGATGAGTTTTCAGCTGCGATTTTACAATGTATATATAAGGTGTATTTCTTATGTACAAGGGTAAGCTGTTCCGGAGTTTTGGAGTGGCAACTGCAAAAGCCCGGTCACCCTTTTGCTTTAACCTGGACCTGGGAACAATCAAAGTTCTTTGCTCAGAGGACCTAAAAGACCTTGCGGGACTATGTAGCTGCAGTAGATTAGAAAGGTAAAATGGGGCTAAACTATTCAGCGATTTAATAACAAATAAAAAGAGCTTAAAATCGATTCGGTAGTGCACCGGCAGCCAATGGAGAGAGACCAAGATGGGGAAGATATGATCTTACTTGCGTATACCTGTAACGATTTGTGGGAAGCAGGACAAGGTAGACGGGAGGTAGGATCCAAACGCGGCTTTATTATTACACAAAAATAAACAAACTCAGTGTTACCTATGGGGTAACCGTTCTTTCCAACAAGGGAGCTAAAAAAAAACTAACTTCAGATGTACTCACAAAAAAACAGATTTATTGATAAATAAACAATACATATATCAAATCAAAAAAAGAAAGTACATTGTAGAACAAAAACTCATTCCCCCTCAAAGGATGTTAACAACCAGCCAACCCCTATAAACCCCAATACAATCCCCAACTTTGTCACACAGAACGATTCAAAATAAAGCACAAAATAAATTACACGAACAACCCCAAAATCATATTAAATAGAAGTACCACACACGCAAACCAAACCATTACACTACAAACTTAAGTCTCATGCAAATAAATGGTTCATGTGTGTTAAAGCATCAATATAGTACAGAGAATACAAGGGTTGGCTAGCAACACGAGGCTGGGAAGTGATATACAAACAAGGAAAAAGAAAAAAAACACCCCATTAGCCAGTACGATTCACAACATCTATACACTCTCTGCGCTGGAGGCATACAGCGCACATCTACAGGTACTGGCTAAACGGGGAAATCAAAAACAAAACAAACACAAGAGGAACAGCGATCAACTAAACCTAATACAAAATACAAACATAATTAGCAATACACAAATAACCACAAAACGTTTTTTACTTTAATCTCATTAAATAAAAGACACTTACAAACACTGTATACAAACTTTAAATTACCTGCAACACATCCACCAATCCTGGACTAACTTCCAAGATAGGAACGAGCATGACCAATGGCCTACACATCCACAACGTTTGCGTCTGCCTTAAAAACAATTTCCTAATTTAGTAAAACAAGGCTTCATAAATATGCAACAAAACAATTACTATTTACTTAGCCTACCTGCTCACCAGACCGTTCACGCACAAACCAACATGGACCTGTCACCGGACAGCACAATGTTTATGTCTGTATTAAAAACATCTATTTCAATGAAAAAGGCTTGGTAAATATAAAACAAAAGTCAATATTCGCTTGGCCTACCTGCTCACCCAGACCGTGTCCGTGCACCAACACACAGGGAAAGGCTACCAAACAGCCCAGTTCCACACAAAAGATGGGACCTCCTCTCTAGGCCTCCTTACAGGTGCCTGCTTATAAACCCTCTACCTACTTGGCCACGCCCCTTTACCAATTGCTACCTCACCGGCTACATCAGGAACAAAGAAAAGATCCACAAGGGGAAAAGGAAACCAAAATACTGGATTGAACACAGAAGGGGTGCAGGCATCGAACATCCACGGAGGACAGGGTAAACCTGAAACTACAGACAGCAGGGAACATGGACAGCAGGGTAACCTCGGACGGATGAGCAACGAGAGCGGGGAACATCAACAAGGAACACACGAATGAACGAACATGAAGCGTCAGAAAGGGACATGAAACGCCAACGCACGACAACGGGAAAGGAAAACAGCAGGGTTTAAATAAAGAGACACACTAATGACAAAATGACGGACAGGTGCGGACTATAACACAGTGACAGGGCCGGAAAAGACGGGAAGAAGGGAAGTGTCGTTTTCACAGAGACAGTGAAAGACGGGCTGACGATCGAATTGGAAGGGCGGTTGAGCACGACTGCTCCGTGAATGGATCAGAGGTAGGTGGCTGGAATAATATGGATTATGATGGAGAAGATGAAGAAAGGGAAGAAAGTAGGGGACGGATGAGTGACAAAAGAACCAAAGGGAATAAAAGAGTCAGGAATGAGAAAGATAATGATACAGAAAGTGAAGTAGAGGGGCAAGGTATGGTTCAAAAAGAAAGAGAGGAAAAGTATGTAGTCATAATAAGATTTAATGAAAAGAATCAGGGGAGTATGAAGAAAGTTAGCCCACTAGTGCTAACATCAACTCTGGCAAACAAGATAGGGGATATCGAATATGCAAAGGTTCTAAATGATGGCAATTTATTGGTGAGATGTGCTGATGCAGTGCAAATGGAAAAAGCGCTAAAAGTTAAAGAGATAGGAAAATGCAAGGTGGAAAATACGGGAAGGGTAGGAACTCGGATGGGAGGTGGAAACATAGGAGTGATAACGGGGGTGCCAATAAGTATTAGCATGGAAGAATTAAAAAGAAATATTAAAGGAGGAAAAGTACTTAATGTACAAAGATTGAAATCAGCAAAGGAAGGAGTGATGAGAGATAGTGAATCGGTGTCAGTAGAATTTGAAGGAGAACATGTTCCAAAGAAAGTATTCTTGGGTTTTATGAGTTATCCAGTCAGGATGTTTGTACCAAAGCCGATGAGGTGCTTTAACTGCCAGAGATTTGGGCACACAGCAAAGAATTGTAATAGGCAGAGAAGGTGTGCTAGATGTGGAGGAGACCATGAACATGGGAAGTGTGGTACAGGGATTCCACCAAAATGTTGCAGTTGTGGAGGTGCCCACAATGTGGCATATGGAGGGTGTGAAATTATGAGACGGGAGACTAATATTCAAAAGATAATAGTGGAGAAAAGGATATCCTATGCTGAAGCTGTAAGAGTGTCAAAAGAGAGGGTAGATGTAATGAGAGAGCCAGAAGTTGTGGAAGAACAAGTACAATATCAAAGAACCAATGAAAGAATGTATGTGGGAAAAAGAGATCTAGTTACATTCATAGCAGGGGTGATTAATAGCACTGCAGAAGTTAAATCAAAAAATGAAAAAATCCAGTTGATAGTTAAAGCTGCAGTTAATCATTTAGGACTGGTAGGACTGACGTGGGAAGAAGTAAGAGAGAACCTTACTATTCAGTAAAGTCAAGAAGCATTATGGGTTGGTTAATCATTTTAATGGTTATTCTTTTACAATGGAATGCTAGAAGCTTAATGGCGAATGGTCAAGAATTTAAGCATGTCATAAATGAATTGGAAGAGAAACCAGATGTGATGTGTATACAGGAAACTTGGCTGAAACCAAGTCTTGATTTTATAATTCATGGATACACTGTGATTAGGAAAGATAGGATTGATGGAGGAGGAGGTGGGTGTGCAACATTTATAAAGCTTGGATTGACTTATAGGTTAATAGAAATGGGAGATGAGCAGGAATATATAGCGGTGGAGGTGTGGGAAAGAGGGAGGGATAAGTGTTATTAACTACTATAACCCATGTAAAAGGTTGATGATTGATAATTTATTAAGTATTCAAGGTCAGGATAGACAAAAAGTAATTTGGTGTGCAGACTTTAATGCTCATAGCCCTGTGTGGGGGGGAGGACAAACAGATGCAAATGGTAAGATAATTGAAGAATTGATGGATGAAAGAGAATTGGTCAGTCTGAATGATGGAAGGGGAACTAGGGTAAATTTAGTAACAGGAATGGAATCTGTATTAGACTTAACATTAGTGTCTAACACTTTGGCTGGAAATACTAGATGGGAGGTATGGCAAACAACTACACTGGGTAGTGATCACTACCCAGTTTTATGCAGAGTAGGTGGGAGGGAAGAAATAAGGGTAGAAGAAAGGATCCGAAAGTGGATATTTGGGAAAGCAGACTGGGATCAATTCAAGAGGATGAGTGAAGAAATAATGACTAGGATTGAAACAGCAGGAAGTATAGAGGAGATAAGTAACCAAGTTACGTCAGCAATCATAATGGCAGCGGTAGAAACTATTCCTAAGGGGAAAAACAGAGGTAATCAGAAATTGGTGCCTTGGTGGAATGAAGAGTGTCAAAAGGCAGTGAGGAAAAGAAATAAAGCGTTTAAACTAGTAAAGAGGGATCACAATATGCAGTCATTAATTCAGTATAAAAAGCGCAGGCAGAAGTGAGAAGAACTATTCGGCAGGCAAAGAGGGCAAGTTGGAGTAAATTTTGTGATGAAATTGGAAGGTCAACACCGGTGGGTAAGGTATGGTCTATGATAAAGAGGATGGGTGGAGATAGGAGACAGTGGGAGTACCCAGTATTGACATTAGAGGAGGAGATAGGTGTCACCAATCTGGAAAAGGCAGAAATAATGGCAAAGTCGTTTACAAAGATACACAGTTCAGAAAATTTATCAGAAGAAGAGAGAAGGAGAAGGTCAGTAACTTTAAATCAAAATATGCATGCGTTAAATAGGAAGGAAGAGACTGGTAGTGTCATTGATGAGCCTTTTTCTCTGGCGGAATTGGTTAGAGCGATTAAAAGAGCAAAGCCTACTTCTCTAGGAAAGGATCAGGTGTGTTATGTAATGTTAAAACATCTTGGTGAAAGATCACTATTTAAGTTACTGGAACTTTTAACAAGATATGGAAGGAGGAAAACTGCCAGTTGCATGGAAAGAAGCAGTAGTGATTCCAATTAGGAAACCTGGCAAAGATCCAAGTAAACCCATAAGTTATAGACCAATTGCCTTAACATCTAACTTGTGTAAGATAATGGAGAGGACGATAACAGAGAGATTGTCGTATGAAATGGAGAAAAGAGGATTACTGGTAAGTTATCAGAGTGGTTTTAGGAAGGGAAGGAACACAGTGGATTCAGTAGTAAGATTAGAGACTGAAATAAGAAGGGCACAAGCAATTAAAGAGACTGTAGTTGCAGTATTCTTTGATATTGAAAAGGCTTATGATATGTTGTGGAATGAGGGGCTATTAATCAAGCTAGATAAAATAGGTATAGGTGGGAATTTGTTTAACTGGATAAAAGATTTTCTGTTTGGTAGGAAAATTCAAGTGAGAATAGGGGCAGAAGTGTCAAGTCAATATGAGGTTGGGAATGGGACTCCTCAAGGAAGTGTGATAAGTCCTTTGTTATTTATTATAATGATAAATGATGTCTTTGCAAATGTTTCAGAAGACATTGGAACATCATTGTTTGCAGATGATGGGGCTATGTGGAAAAGAGGAAGGAATATAGAGTACACAATTAGGAAGGTACAGAAAGCAATTGATAAAGTGGTAGAATGGGCTTATGACTGGGGATTTAGGTTCTCAATAGAAAAGACTCAGACAGTCTTTTTTACCAGGAAAAGAATTCAGGAAGAAGTTAAGCTAATGATGTATGGGAGAGAGTTGGAGAGGGTAAGTTCCATTAAGTTTTTGGGAGTGATTTTAGATGCAAGGTTGACGTTTGCAGAACATATAAAGAAAATGGAAGACAAGTGCAAAAAAGTAATTAATGTGATGAGATGTTTGACAGGAAGAGAGTGGAGAGCCAGTCGGTCATCAGCTTAAGAGTATATATGTGGCTCTGATAAGATCAGTGTTGGATTATGGTAGTATAGTGGTTGGGTCTGCAGCTAAGTCTCTTTTAATGAGGCTGGAGGTTATTCAGAATCAGGCTTTAAGAATCTGCTGTGGTGCTTTTAAAACGTCTTCAGTACCTGCCATACTAGTGGAAATGGGAGAACTGCCACTGGAATTAAGAAGGAATCAATTGATGGCAAATTACTGGGCTGGATTGCAGGGCCATAATGACTCGCATCCCACAAAAGCAGTATTGCAGGATTGCTTGGAAAATGGAAGAAAGGTAAAGGGAAACTTTGGTCGGATTGGAAATAATGTAGCAAAAGAGTTAGAAGTATTTAATCTTAGAATAAGCCCTACGGTAGTTTTTCCAGAGATTGCCCCTTGGAAGATGACATGGCCTGAAGTAGACTGGTATGTGCTTGAGGAAAAAAGGAAGGGAAAGGAAGAAGTTAATCTGAAAAGTATAGTTAATATCAGAGTAGGTGGAAACTATAATGAATTTATGCAGATTTATCACGGATGGTGCAAAAAAACCAGAGACGGAAGAAACAGGGTTTGGGGTGGCAATTCCAGGGAAAGAAGTAGAAATGAGTATAAAAACATCTAATAATTTAGGGGTATATTCTGTAGAGATGTTGGCAATTTTAAGTGCTTTGCAATGGGTGGAAAAGGTAAGACAGGAAAAGGTTTTAATATGCTCTGATTCTTTATCAGTCTTGGCAAGTTTAAGGTCATTCCATTCAAAAGCTCGGCAAGATATCCTGTATGAAGTACTTCAGTTAAACACAAGATTAAGTCATATGGGATGTCAGGTTAAATTTATGTGGGTTCCAGCACATGTTGGTATTACAGGTAATGAGATGGCAGATAGGCTGGCTAAAAGGGCGCTAACAAAAGGGAATGTAGAAATGCAGGTTAATATTAGTAAAGCAGAGGTTAAAACCATAATTTGGGAGAAAATAAATAAAAGGTGGCAAGAGAGGTGGGATAGAGAGAAGAAAGGGAGGCAATATACCAAATTCAGAGAAATGTAAAAGAGGATAGGGTGGGAAGTGGGAATAGGAGAGAAGAGGCTGTGATGACGAGGTTAAGGTTGGGACACTGTTCGCTGAACAAAACACTAAAGATGATAGGGAAGCACCAGACAGGGTTGTGTGAGGGATGTCAAGAAGAGTAGAAAGTGGAGCACATAATTATGAGGTGTAGGAGATATGAAATGCAGAGGCAGGTGATGAAGAATAAGTTGAGGCAGATTGGGGTGCAAGAGATTACATTAAAAGGGTTATTAAGAGCAGCAAATGGGACACAGAATAGAATATTGATGACTTTTTTAAGGGAGGCGGGAGTTTTCAATAGGATTTAATTGATAAATAAAGTTTGTTGTTTGTGTGAGTGTTTATATGAAGGGAATTAAGGTTATGTAAGTGTAGGAAAGAGAATGGACAATGATGTTTTGTAGTTATAGTATCTGATCCACACTCCGGAGCAGAGGGGGTGGTAATGCACCAAAAGCTGGATGCCAACCGCCATTAAATTGGAAAGAAGAAGAAGAAGAAGACGGGCTGACAACAAGGAAGACATGACAGGGAGCGTGATCGGTAAAACAGGAAACACGGGGCGGATAACAAGAGAGCGTGACATGGATCGTGACTAGTGACGGGTGAAACAGAAAACACGGGGCAAACGACACGAAACACGGTGCAGACAACACGAAACACGGTGCAGGTGAGCGAGACCGTGACAATACCCATCAGGAGCCAAGCAGCAGCATTCTGAACCATTTGCAGATGGACAATTATGACTGACTGACTCCTACATAAAGAGAATTACAGTAGTCCAGTCATGTGGAAACATAGTGTGAATCACGTTCTCAAAATCAATAAAAGTAAGAAAAGGCTTAATTTTGGCCAGTAATCTTAAATGAATAAAGACAGAATATAGATTTGACAACTGAGTTAAACTGTTTGTCAAATTTAAGAGTGCTATCAAACAGTACCGAGGATGTCCCCAAAACAAACATTCTCCATTTTACTTTCCATTTTACAGTTCATAGACATACATGCTTTAAACCATCCAAGCAGGCCAGTAAGGATTCTACAGCACTCTTAATATTTTTTCTAAGTGGCAGATTAACTTCTATTGGACAAGATTAAAACCATTTGAGGGCATTTCCTTGGATATCTACTGACTGCTTGAAGTGGGAGAGAAGTATATCATGATCTATGGTATCAACTGCTGCATTGAGGTCACAAGAATCAAGAGCCTCCAGAATCAACAGATATATAAATGTCATTAATCACTTTTAAATGTGCAGACTCTGTGCTGTGGTGTGCTCGAAACCTAGACAGGAAGACTTCAAAAACAGCATATGTATCTAAAAAACTGAAATCGGTCTAAATTCATGTAAACTGTTGGGTCCATATTAGGTTTTTTAAGAGTACGATGTACCACATCATGTTTAAAATACGCTGCACAGAACCAGTTGTGAAGACAACTATTAATTATAGTCAGGATACTAGGCCCAATAGTATCAAAAACTTGTTTGAGAAACCTATATGGAATAATGTCATTTGGACAGTATGAAGGATTCAAATAATTTACTATTTCAGCCAGAAAAAAAGTAGTAACAGGCTCAAACTGGTTAAAAGCAGCGGGACATACAAAAGGAACAGATCCTTCTGATGATGATGACAGATGCTGTTCAGTCCCAGTAAAAGTATGCCAGATTGTGGTAGTCTACTACAACGCAGACAGCACATGTAAATAAACAATGCTATCGCTGAGCGTAATTTATTCATAGTAAATTCCCACAAAGCACAGTGTTTGTTAGGTCTACTTGTGTTTATAACTCTACATCCTCTGGTTACATTAACTAGGAATCAAAAAGTGATGAAGCAAAATAAACATGGAGTTCAAGTTCATTTCCTGGTGATGATGGTAATAGCTTCCACACAAATACAAATGCTCAAACAATATTTAATGTAATCTTCCTCGCAGGAACAAACTCACAGATAGTATTGCTCCTCGATGAGGTTGCCATCCAAAAGTGACATTGAATATTATCAGTAGACCTTGTGAAAGATAAACAACACATGCATTCCTGCCCTTCAAGGACAAAAGTTTGGCGAACTCAAGATACCCCCAACAAGAGAATAAATGCAGAGCAGAGGGGGCTGGATCTACATCATTTGTGAGGGTGTTAAACATTAGCAGTCCTCCCAGAATAAATGTGTTTGGAATGGTGTTTGTATATGTTACAAGTGCTGAAGTGTTTATGTAACACCTCATCTGTCAAAATAAAGACAGGGGCTATGTTCTAAATGCCTTTTACCACTTGAACTCTGTATATACCATCTTTCTGACAGAGTGACACAATTTAGTCCCATGAATGGCACACGGCGGCCTTGAATCAGGCTAGCACCCTCCCATTCATGATTACAAAGACTGTCAGTGGTGACCGGCTTAAGTTAGAGTCAATATTAGCTCAAGTTCCCTGTTCAAGAGTTGTGAAAATTGGTAGCCTCAGTTCAGACATTATGCAGAACAGCTTTAAAAAGTATTTGGACACTTAAGCAAATAAAAATACAAAATAAATGAATGAATGTCAAACCAATAGAATTTATTTGAAAGATAATGAACACAAACAGTTTTCAAACAAAACATTTCACAGAGCGGTGTTTGCTTGGCTTCAAATTATAAAGCATTATATATATTGTTCAAAACTGAGGCAAAAAGTATTTGGATACTTTCAAGTTGTCAAATATTAGTGAAACATTCAGTATACAGTACAGTTAATTTGATGAACTACACTGCAAGGACACCTGTGTGAACTTGAAGGGGAACTGATAAAATAAAAATAATATAATAAAAAGGCTAGGGAAGTTAATTCTGAGAAAAGGTCCAGCATTATGTGTTTTTGGTGCCACTTGGCCTGATGTTTGTTATCAAATGCAATGACGTTTTAAAGTGTGACTTAAGTGTCCAAAAGTGTCTATATACATTTTGAGGCCACTGTACATTAATTTTAGTCTAAAAAGAGTTTACACAGAGTTGTCAGTTGTAAATGACAGTGCAGACTGTCTTGATTTCATATTAATGTTTTACATGAATGGTGCAAATAGTCACATGATCACAGCCATTTAATTCCATTGTGCTCCACTATGTATTTTTCCACCAGTTTTAATTGGGACCAAGAATAAATCTTTGATTTCACTAACATTTAATTTTTTTTTTAGAAAAGGTATAAAGTTTCTTTCATTAAGCTATCCAAGCAGTAAAATACATGTGCTCACGCAGCTGGGAAAAGTTGGGATAAAACGGGTTAAAAACAGGCTAACAGATTGTATTTGTAAGTGTGTTCACACTTGTAGTTCGGTTCTCTTGGTTCTCTTGGTCTGGACTAAAAAAGAAAATTATACATTTAGTCCTGGTTCACTTAGCGTTCACACTGGCATTTTTAACACTGAACCTTAAGATACAAAACAAAAGGCATAAGTATAAGGTCAAAACCTGATTGGAAAGCTTTTATGACATATATTTTACGACGGAATTTGTCGAAAATCCGAAACAATCTTGGCTGCTGGGCGAAATGTGCTCGTTGGACCCACTTTCCCTTAATCAATCACTGAACATTTTGAATACTTGTGCATTTTTGTACGTTTTTCCCAGTATACTGGAAATTTGCTTGTCGGACCAAATGTTAATAAGGAACTTTACCTTCTCATTGCTCCATGTTTACCCTCTGCTCATTTTGTTTTGCGTACACCACTCTTACCGCTCTATCTATGTTGTCAAATCACGTGATTTTTAGGGTCGCATCGTGTGAAATCACATAATGTTAGTTGTCCATTTAGACGTCTTTGGTCCATGCTGCGTTCATATATCAATCAAACCACACCAGAGTTCATTTGGAAGCGGACCGAGACCCACTATTCAGGGGGTCTCGGTCTGCTTGTTTGGCGTGCACCAAGGTTCGGATGGCAGCGTTCACACTTGTTCAAATGAACCGCACTAACAGAGCAATCACACCAGAGTTTGTTTTAATCAAACTAAACCTGCCAAGACACACCATAAAACATTACAATTCAGTTGTTGTATGACCTGTGCTTTGATCCTACTCATATCACCACAGATCTTCTTCTAACAAAGGTTGTACAAACTTTACTTCAGTTTCCCCAAAAAGACCAATTCAAGAATAAATGGTCAAAATCCTAAAACAACATCTGTGTGTTAATTCAATACTTGATGTTCAGTTGTCTTTTTCAGACAGCCTTCACTTTCCATTCGAGATACAAAAGCGACAATGGCCATGACAATGGCTCCCTCCTGGGAATGGCAGTGAAGGTAGAGTTATCTCAAGGTTGTCAAGAGCTTAATCTCATGCCAAGCTTGCGAGGGGTTGCGCAGATCTTGACACTCTTTTCAGGGCGATAAAAAAGCCTGAAAGATATAAAAGGGGGTAAAAAAACGAGGTCTTGCTGCCTTGGCCTACAGTCGAAATCCAAACAAGGTGGTCTGTTGTTTTCAAGGCTGAGAACAACATATCATGTCTGCTGGTCTGGTCAGCTTTCTCACTTTGACAATAGCAGCAAGAGTGACTGGGAAATCTAACACTCATCTCTTTGTTGCGCAGAATAATTACAACGGCAGCCTACAGACTGCACGGCTCCTGTGTTATCACTTCAAACCTACTCTTCCCTTTTTTTCCACCCCTGATTCCTTCTTTCCTCTGCTGAGACATAAACTCCTTTATGGTGCATAGCATGCAGACTTGAACATGGACAGTGGTAAAGTAATACCTGCTGAGGGCACAGAAAGTACATTCAGGACAAGAGAAAGGGGACAGATAAGACTTAGGTTAGCAATAGACAGCACGGCCCTACAGGATTCTGTCCATTTGTACACTGACCCAAAATCTTATCAATGGATTTGTGAGTGATTAGCAGGAAAACAAAATGGTTTTTAGGGTGATTTGCTGATTCCAAATAAGGAGTGTCATTTTTATACCAGACAACGCTTACCACTAAAAAGTGTTGCAATCATTTTATCATTGTCTTTTAATTTAGATGGTTTTAGCTGTCAACCAATAAATAGGCTCTCAGATCAAAGCTTGTAATGCAGTTGAGGTGCTTTCAGCTTGACACTTTTTGTTTCTTCTTTGTGTTCTTTTATACATCATTGAATCAAAAAAGAAATAAACAGAATATGAAAAAAAGACATTCATCAAAACTATTAATATCTTATGGCAATTAACGACTGATGTCATAAGCAGTACCCTTGCTGCCTTATAAACACAGATGTTTTTGGAAAAGCCCAATGTGTGAAAGCTATTTAGTTGTGAGTTTTTGTAGTTAGGTAATTAAATGAAGCCCAGATGGGTTTAAAAACATAACTTTGTCCTCTCTGTGAGAACATGCAACTTTAGTTACTAGATATTTTATGTTTTATACCTTGCTTCAATCATATATTCTAAACTTCCCTTAGAACACCAGCAAACAACTTTGAATTAATGACAATTTAAGAACCCTCATCATCTCCAGAACACATTATAATTCTGGTGCCCTTATGTGCTGAAAGTACACAAATACAGTAAAGTTACTTTAGGCAAATGAAAAGGTGTATATGCTATCAGTTTGATTAATCTGGATTCCTAACTCTTTTAGTTTGTATAAATGCACTCTAGTAAACTCTCATTCCATTTCACAAATAGGAAAAGTTTATTCAAGCAGTCCTCTGTGTGCAACATGAATCTCAGCTGAAAAAAAAAAAAACGTACTGGTGCAAAGGGGGAGTGCAGAGGCAGTGGACTGAGTGACAAGAAGGTAAATAAGGAAAGATTCTGCAAACAGACAAAGTGCAGCAGCCCTTTTGATAAGTTGGTCAGCACTTTTTTCAGAAACACTTGAATGCAGTAGGCTCAGAGAAAGGCAGCTCAGCACGTAGTGGAATATTTACCAATCAAAATTTCACGAGAGACATCAATCAATGAAAAAAAAAGTTAGTTTACTTAAAACCATCAATAAATTCAACTTTTATGCCATTTAAGTCAGAGCAGCTTACATTTTTAATAAATGAGCACGCACAATGTCAAGTTTGGTGGTGAAGGTAGAACATGCAGGCTTTTGAGCACACTCAGTCTGATCACTGACCCTCCAACAGGACCGGATCTAGGGGGGTGCCTATATCCTATTCCTATGCCCCCCAAGTGCAATTGAAGCACTTCAGGCAGGGGCGTAACTAGAGGGAGGACAGGGTGGGCAGCCACCCTAGGACCCAGGGGGAGAGGGGGCCCATAACGGTTGATCAAAAGAAAGCATAGACATCACAGCAGGCCCGAGGGGTGATGAAAAACAACCAATGCACCCCAAGGAGGAGGCTCGACAGTTTCTTTGCACTTAGGGTCATGGCGCTAACCATAAGCCTAACGCGAGTGCGCCGGAGACACACTCGTGCAACAACATCAAAAACACTGGCACCCATGGAAGGCAAACTCGAGTAACACGTGTGCAACAAATTCCTGTATAAAAATTTTATTAATAATTTAATAAAAATTGTCTCATTTTACAGATCTCATCAACAGTGAAGACAACAGAACCCCAGCCCGTCAACAACTTTGGGAGGGGGCCCTTGGAGATAATTGGCCCGGGACATAATCTGTTCCTGCCCTTAGGTGGGGCACATGTTTTCAGGCCTTATTTTGTTAATTTATGTAACAAAAAATGTCTGATTCAAAGCTTTCAAATGATACCACATATGCCTTCAACTTGTGCATCCAGTGACTTTAGTGTTTTAAGGGGTAAAGTACTTGCCATATAGCGCCTCCCTGCAGAGTTAAAGAGGTTAACGTGACTCTTCATTTTAAAATGTGCCGCTCGTGCATGAGACACTGTAAAACCAATGGTTAAAGACATCTAGCACATGTAGACATTATAAAAAACAATAAAAATAAAAGCACAGATATTTGCCCAAAAATCTTTTTGGTGTGAACTGCCCCTTACACCCAACAACACTGATTGCCAAGAACCTCATTTAACAAAAATGGGCATATATCTCCATTACATGTCCATTATCAGCATATTAAATACCTTTTGACAAACGAGTATAAAACTGAAAAAAGAAAAAAAAAAAAAGATTTGCCAGGAGATGAGAATAAATGACAAAATGTCTCCCTTCAAAGCCTAAACCTTTCATGCTTGAGTTGGCCTGTTGGGATAGCAGCCAGGTTTGAGGACAGCCTCTGATGTGAGTCTCATTCATTGAGGGCCAGTGTTGTCCTCATGTTATTCTAGGCATAGGGAAGTGACGTTGATGAAATAGTCAGCCATTGTCTCCTGATGCGTTGACCTCATGCTCCCTCTGGGACTGTCTAAATATTATTTCTTGCAAAAATGTTGAGCGCTGTTGATAGGACGATTTTCACAGAGACACCGCTCTACCCAGCAGTATGGAGGTTTTGTGTGGTAATTCTATCTGTAAAGCAGATTATTTTTTGTGTACAGCAGTCTTCATTTTGTGTACAATAAGGTTCTCCAGGGTCACATGAGGTCTGAATGCTGGAATGTTTATGATTAGTTGCTGATATTGTGCTGTGTGCCAGCAATGGATTATAACAAATAACATTACTGCTAAACTACAGTGCAGAATCCATATTCGTCAGTGCTACTGAAAAAAAAGCACAAAGGATGTTTATCACATGAATTTCAACCTTGTAGATTATAATTTGATTACCGTTTGCTTCTCTATTGTTTAAAGGGTATTGACAGGAATTTGTGCTGGGTATCCTATGTACTTATTAATTTTATATGACTTCGGCAAGTACACTTGTTTTAAGATAATTGGTTTTTGTTTCGTGGTGGTGGTGTAGTGGTCTAAAGCACATAGCTGTTAATCAGAAGGATGCTGGTTCGATCCCCACGGCCAACATCATTGTGCCCTTGAGCAAGACACTTAACTCCAGGTTGCTCCGGGGGGATTGTCCCTGTAATAAGTGCACTGTAAGTCGCTTTGGATAAAAGCGTCTGCCAAATGCGTAAATGTAAATGTTTCCACTGTCTTATAAACACTTGCTGTCTGGGAAAATGTATTTTATGAATATAAATTATGCACTTAAAGAAAACCCCATTAAATCAAAATGAGTCCCCAAATTGCCCAAGTCTATGAAATTTTCAGCCAAATGCAAGTGCAGTTCTATCGGGAAGACACGCAGGCTTGAGTGAGGTTTAAGATGCCATTTATTGGATGAATGTAAAACAGAAAATAAATGTCTCTCTTTGGCGCAGGCCCCGTCTGGCGGTCCGAGGGAGTTGTACTCGGAACAATCATATCCTGTCGGAGATAGGAGGCAATGTCGAGGAGCCTACCCCCGTGCGGGACAGGGCTCGACTGGTGGTTGTGGGGTGGTGGAGGGTGCCGTGTTAGCACACTGAAACAGCAATGTGATAGATTGTGGGCAGACTTATAAAGCAATGGCTTACATGCGATTGGCTAGGAATTACCCAGCTAATGGTGTGATGATGAACTGCTGCTAGTCTTCCCACTAGAATTACACTGCGCTTACATTTCTAAAACATAAAAATAAATTAAAAAAGATATATACATATAAAATGCACAGACTTGTTCCAACAGCAATTTAGACCAACATATGCTCCATAGAAAGAAAAAAAGAGAGAGAGATGGATTACAGCAGTCAGAAGAGAGAACATTTTTAAATTTACAGTCACTCCCTCAGCTGTATGTGAAACCCATAGCAGTGTTGACGAATTAATTAAAGGGATAGTTCACCCCAAAAAAATGATTCTCTCTGTAAACACAAACAAATATTTTTAGAAAACTATCTTGGCTCTGTTGGTTTAATGCATGTGAATGGTGGCTAAAACCACCATTTGAATCTCATAAAAGCACATAAAGGCAGCATTAAAAAGTAATCAATACAAATCCAGTGGTTTAAGCCATGTCTTCAGAAGCGATATAATAGATGTAGCTGAGAAACAGATTCATATTTAAGTCCTTTTTTGCTATAAATGTCCACCTTCATTTTTATTTCCACATTCTTCTTCTTATGTTTTTGGTGATTTGCATTCTTAGTACATATTGACACCTACTGGACAGGGAGGAGCGTTTATATTAAAAAAGGATCTGTTTCTCACTCACACCTATACAATCGCTTCTCAAGACATGGACTTAACCTTGTGTGACCCCTCATCCTTCTGAACGGATATTGTGTTTTGTCTTTTCTATACAGTATGTAGATCAGGACACTCTGGCTGTCAGTAAAGGGCTAAACTTTCAACTCACGGAGTCATGTGAAAAAACAATATGGTGCCGATCACAGCAGGGTTTGTCTTTGGGAGAAAGACCAACAAAACTACATCTGGCAAGAAATCTAAGTCTCTAGAGTCTCTAGCCATTTTGAAAATTTTAGTGATTTATCGCAAAACGGCACGCTGTTAAACACAATGACCACTATAGTGGACAAAGGTTTTTCTTTAAAAATCCTATATTTACTGTGCATTTTTACACTGAACTGAGGAATAATGTTGCTACAGAGGCATTTCAAACTGTTCTGATACCAGTACAGATAGACAGCACATTGGAGGTTAAGTAATTCACCAAATAGGGAGCAAGGCAGCAACTGAGCATCCTATAGTTTTCCTAGACATATAAGTGCTTTCATTCCTAAAATGTGCGCGCCTGCGTGCCTCTCCCCCTCTCTCTCTCTCTCTTGTCCCCGGCTCTTCCTTTATCTCCCTTCCGCTGATTAGTCAACTCAGTGCCAGGCGTGTATCCTCACGACCTGGCCACGCCCTCCTCCTCGTCACAATATATAAAAAAAGTTTGCTAGATTCACACTGCTGAATAAGGCAGAAATGTGTCGTCACACTCTGTGAAAAGGGTCTCTATAGGAAATACATCATCACATGAAAGAAAACTATTGACATCAAGTGATTTCATAGTCTATAAAGGATGGGTCTGTGAATACTCTGTGGACAATCAGGTATTGGTGCATGTCCTAAGTAGAAGGACAGTGTGTACTGAGTTCTATCTGGAGCTTAAAGTAGATGCAGTAAGCGGTTATGGAGTTGTGTATGGTGGAGTGTCAGCTGCACTCAGGATGCATCCTTCCTCTGATGAGACTGGAGATGCTGACTCACTCCTACAGCTATAGTGGGTGATTAAAGTGTAATGCCATGTGTGCCACCTCCACATACTGCACATGCACACACACATACAACTTGACTGGTCATGCAGAAGAAACTAATCACATACTCAAACTGTACAAACCAAAGTTATGTAGTGTAATGCTGCTGGTTTGTTAGTGTTTCTCGGAGTGTGCGCAATGTAAGCTCAAACCACAGGTATAACTTTACTGCCACACTTCTCTTTACAGTGAGTAACACACATTAATAAAGGACATGGCACACACTGTGTGGGGGCTAGTGAAGTATGTAGGCTGTTGGATGAGGGACTAAGGCTATATTAGCGTTTCTATTTCTTCAGTTGGGATTTTCACTTCTAAGAACGTTTTCAACAATTAATAAGAAAGAACGCGTGCAGTGTTTGGGTTACAAACTCTGTACTGAAATATTTGCCAAAATATCATACAGGCCATAACTGAGAGTCTCTCACATACCACAAGCCTTTATAAAGATGCTGTACTGGGGTTGAGGCTGTAATTAAAAAGGCAATCATGTTGTTGGATTTTATATTGGGATCTCAGTGTTCACGCCAGTTTGGAGAGGTACATTTAATACAGTGCTCTTTGTAACAGAGTTTACGAGCTTGTCAAATGTTCATTGGATTTTAAAGGCTGAAGTACACATGCAGCATGCACAAGTTCAAAGCTGTAATTACCCTAGAGGTCTGAGTATTTGAGAATACTTCCTCTTTTTTTCCAGGTTTGTTTGGAAGTACCGTCAGAGCAACATTTCTGGATTCTATTATATTTTGGATTCTATAGACAGTCCTGTCATTGGCTGTGGCTGCCACCGTGATGATGATATGAGCAGTGTTAATGCACCCAATCGTCATACTTAAAGTAAATGTATTTATTTATTTGGTATAGGTTAAAACTTAAAAAAATTGTGTTCAAAGCAGCATTCTTGGTGCAGAACTACACTTTCCACAATCCTAAAAAGAAAATATCTTCCAATCAGAGCATTGCGGCAAACAATGTATGTATGAGTTAGCAGAGGCAGGGGTCCACCTCCAGGGGACCGCAAGTGAATGCTAGGGGGTCTGTTGAAAATGTATCTGGGAAGTGTAAAAAATATAATTTTTAAAAGTAAAATGTTAACATTTAATTTGACATTATCATTGCTGCTTGACATACTGTATTTTTTCTGCTTATTAAAGGCTAATCATGAGATTAACTGCAATACATTTTAATAGTTTGAGGGGTCATTCACATAAAAAAGTTTGAAACCCAAACTCCCTGAAAGAACTGATCTGACCGACTTAGTTAGTTGAATGTTCTACAACGGTGGCCATCTGCAAAATAAGTGAAAAACACAACAATAAGTGTTGAATGTATGTGGATTTGACATATGATAGTCTTGTAATGTTATTAATTCTCAATAAAAAAGCTGAAATAGTTCACAACAGAACAGAACATTAAAGGAGGTACCTGAGATATTATATAATGACTTTAGACAGTAACCAACTGGTAACCAGAACTCTCTAGCCACCACAGAGCAATGTGCTAAAAAGCACTGAGAATTAGCTTAGCAACTCCATAATAAAATCCTGGAAATCACCCAGAACACACAAGTTTTGACCAGTATTTAACAACGTTCATATTGTTTAAGACAAAACGTATACATAAATATTTAAAGATAAAAACAAAATATAACTTGATGAACATGACCAGTCTCTTCCCTAAGGAAGCCCTTTTCTGCCACATAACAAAACAAATAATTATTTGGTAAGTCATAATTATTAGATACAAAGGAAAAGTCAGAATTATGACTTCCCCATCTGTCGCTCACTCGATGTTGTATCAAATGAAGTGACATCAGTGCTCTCATTTCTGCAGGAGAGGCTGGAGGGGAGGCTGTCCCCCTCCACCTTGAAGGTTTATATAGCCGCTAAATTGGTTCACCACGTCCCCACTTCGAGCCGCTAGAATCAGTCGAGCTCAGAGCCCTCTCCTTGAAGACGGCCCTCTTGATCACGCTCGCTTCCATCAAGAGGGTTGGGGATCTGCAAGCGTTCTCTGTCAGCAACACTTGCCTGGAATTTGTTCCGGCAGACGGCCATGTCGTCCTAAGACCTCGACCGGTCTACGTGACCAAGGTTCCTACGGCCTCCTTCAGGGACCAGGTATTGAACCTGCAAGTGCTGCCCCTGGTGGAGGCAGACCCAGCCTTTTCGTTGTTGTGTCCGGTGCGTGCTTTGTGTACCTATGTGGACTGTACGCAGAGCTTTAGATGTTCTGAGCAGCTCTTTGTCTGCTTTGGTGGACAGTGGAAAGGGAACGCTGTCTCCAAACAGAGGCTAGCCCACTGGGTCTTTGATGCTATCGCTTTGGCCTATCAGACCCAGGCCATGCCCGCCCCCTTGCAGGTTCCAGCACAATCGACGAGAAGTGTGGCATCCTCCTGGGCACTGGCCAGCGGCACCTCCCTAGCAGACATCTGCAGAGTGGCGGGCTGGGCAACATCCAATACCTTTACGAGATTCTACAATCTCAGGGTTGAGTCGGTTTCGTCCTGTATTCTCTCAGGTCTGAGCACGTAGAACTTGGTAAAACAGAATGACTGACTGGGTGTTCTGCTTGCACATAGCACCCTTCTCCTCCATTGAGGCGATCACGTGTGCTCTTTCACCCAGGAGAGTCCACTAAACTTGCGCTCCCTGGATGTCTTTCCTCCCTAACCCTCTGGTCCGCGAATTCAGCAGAGGAATTCCCAACCAGACCCACTACGGGTACTAACTATTCTGTACTGGAATAGGTGCTCCACAGGGTTTGGCCATCACAGATTAATCCCCCTGTTTGTATTTTCTGCGGACCCGCGTCTTCTTTGGGCAGTCCCCTCTGCCCCCCGGTCGCTGTGTTTGTAGCAACTCCTCCCTCGCTAGGTAGGATCTACCACCGCACCACTTCCACATGTGGCCTGAAAACCCATGTGACGTATTCGCCACATTTAACCTCCCCCAGCCTGTGCATGATGTGGTCTCTGTGGGGTCTTTTCCCCCTGAAAGAATTGGAGTTGGAAAATATGCGTATATATGATGCGTGTTATAGCATTCAATGGTCCAAGCCACTTTAACTCTATGCAAGAAACATAGATAGATAAAAGGCGTGGCTGGCGTGGCCTGTTCCCATGCTTGGTACGTCGCTTGTTCCCCCCCTTTGGGGATGCCGGGAACCTAAATAGTTTATGATGTTTTTATGGCATGCAACTGCCTGCCCGCATCTGCGTCAGCAGTTCACGTACACAGTTTAGCGCATGACATGATTGAATAGGGACCCCTAGTGTTACTTTTGTAACCCCCGTTCCCTGATGGAATGAGACATGTGTCCGCCCGGCCACAATGCTGTACCGAGCCACTGTAAAGGCCGAACCTCATTCTCGGCTCCTCGGTGCAAAACCTGAATGGACAGATGCACGATTCCCTCCTTTTATACCCGTATGTCCGGGGGAGGGACATGAAAATTCTGTCTGCCAAATTCTCATTTGCCTTTTCTCAATTTCAGAGGTAACCGAGGCTTTCAAGAAAGACTCCTAGTGTCGCTTCATTCGACATGTCTCGTTCCCTCCATCAGGGAATGCTGGTTACAACAGTAACCTAGACGATTACTTTTTGTCTCTTAATTATTACCTATAATTTTGACTTTTATCTTATCATTTTGATTTTTCATTAAAAAAGTTTTACTTTTAAATCTCATAATTATGACTTAAAGCTTAATACATATTTTTCAAAATTCCTGACATTTAACCGAAGAAAACATTCCCTGTCTTAAATCAGTTAGGATCACTACTTTATTTTAAGAATGTGAAATGTCAGAATAATAGTAGAGAGAAGGATTTATTTCAGCTTTTATTTCCTTCATCACATTCCCAGTGGGTAAGAAGTTTACATACACTTTGTAAGTATTTGTTAGCATTGCCTTTAAATTGTGGATGCCTTCCACAATCTTCTCACAATAAGATGCTGGAATTTTGGCCCATTCCTCCAGACAGAACTGGTGTAACTGAGCCATGTTTTTAGGCCTCTGTGCTTTCACACACTTTTTCAGTTCTTCCCACAAATTGAGGTCAGGGCTTTGTGATGGTCACACCAATACCTTGACTTTGTTGTCCTTGAGCCATTTTGCTACAACATTGGAGCTATGCTTGGGGTCATTGTCAATTTGGAAGACCCATTTGTGACTGAGCTTTAACTTCCTGGCTGATGTCTTGAGATGTTGCTTCAATATATCCACTTAATTTTCCTCATGATGCCATGTATTTTGTAAAGTGCACCAGTCCCTCCTGCAGCAAAGCACCCCCACAAGATGATGACCTTTTTTTCTCCAAACATAACAATTCATGGTCATTATGGCAAAACACCTCGATTTTTGTTTCATCTGACCAGAGGACATTTCTCTAAAAAGTAATATCTTTGTCCCCATGTGCACTTGTGAACTGTACAAAAAAACTGAGTTTTTTATGGCAGTTCTGGAGCAGTGGCTTCTTCCTTGCTGAGCAGCCTTTCAGGTTATTTCGATATAGGACTTGTTTTAATGTCGATATAGATACTTGTCTACCTGTTTCCTCCAGCATCTTCACAAGGTACTTTGCTGTTGTTCTGGGATTGAACTGCACTTTTTGCACCAAACTACATTCATCTCAAGGAGACAGAATGTGTCTCCTTCATGAGCGGTATGATGGCTGCATGGGTCCCATGGTGTTTATACTTGCGTACTATTGTTTGTACAGATGAATGTGGTACTTTCAGGTGTTTGGAAATTGCTCCCAAGGATGAACCAGACTTGAGGAAGTCCACAAATTATTTTCTGAGGTCTTGGCTGATTTCCCCATGATGTCATGCAAAGAGGCACTGAGTTTGAAGGTAGGGCTTAAATGGAAATTGAAAACAGGCGAATCATGGAACACTTCCGCGTCCAGGAAAAAAGTAAATATAAAGACCATGGAAGTAAACCCTTGATTTACATTTGCAACTTTGTTAATTTTTTGCAGTGTTCAGTCAACGACAGGCCTGAGGTCAGCCAACATGTCTGAGTAGGAATACTCCCTCTGGAAATAAACTTCTAGTCTAGGTTTGAATGAAAGTTCTCTTAGTTCCAAATTTCTTTATCCTACTGTATACAAGAGTTTAGTGAACAAGAAGCTAAGCACTTTCTATAAAGGGATAGTTTACTGTGTAGTTTACCATTTACTGTCATTGCATCTTTTTTCCATACAATTAAAGTTAATGGTGACTGAGGCTAACATTCTGCCATCTCCTTTTGTTTTTTTTTTTGTATTTAAAAAATACCTCACGTTTTGGAACACCATGAGGATGAGAACAGTATATGCTAAAATAATTTAAATATTTTTTTGATGAACTGTGCCTTTAACATCTAAAATACAGACTCGTCATTGGCCACAACTGGCATTGTGAAGATGACACATCTGTCACGAGGCAGCTCTATGCTTCTTCGTCCTCCCCATCCTTGTGGTAGTGACCTAACCCCTACATACCCACCCTCAAATGCAACCCACATAGAGCCAGGCCTCTCTTTCACACAACGGCTCTGCCCACTTCACTACATAGCGAGAAAGAAAATAATAACTTAATTATAGAGCTGCCTCAAAAGGTTACACTACAGCTCACCTACACCTATTCCGTCTCCCACACTCAACTGAGCTTATTATTGGATGATGCTTCTCACATACAGCTGAACACATGCTGCTGTGTATTTGCAGAACATTTGTCTCGTTGTAACTCAGTAAATAGCCTCAGTGATCAGAATCCATTATTGACCTCTCTTATAATGAAGTGTGGTTAGCACAACACTACAACATAATTCCTTGAATTCAGTCAGATTTGTGGTGTTTTGAAAAGGCTGTATTCAAATGAAAGTGACAATAGAGGTGTTCTGTTTTATATGCTACAGGGAAAACAGAAGCAAACATGTCCAAATAAGGGAAAAATATCCATATAGAGAAGTTGGTGGCTAAAATTGCCACACTATAGTGAATATAGTGATTTATCAGGGTAGGGTTATTTTTTTAAATCAATTATCTTAAAGTTGACTACTAAAAAGCCATAGAATAATTCCACCATTACTACCCAGGAAAAAGATACACTTTATTCCCCCAACTTTATTCCCCCAACAGGGTCATGTTGAACTACAGTATATATGTATTATATGGGGTGACCTATAATTGAAACATTTTGAATAAAAACTAATATACTTTAACCTGTTACCTTAATGTATCCCATGTGTGTTTATTGTGTTGACAAAACAATTATGACAATAAAGAAATGTAATTGAATTTATCAACTGATTTTATTTGCCCCGGAGCTGGTAGCAAGACCACTCCATCCCCCGGTGTAGGGCCAGGAGGAGAGTCTTCAGTTCTCCCTTTTTCTTTCGCTGCACCCCATGCCGGGTGCGCGGAGCAAGATAAGTGTTTCGAGTCTTTTCTCAACACCCAAGCCTACGCGATTCAGTTCACCAGGCTCCCGTCTTGTTTCAGCGGCATTCGCTCCACGTCAATGCGCGGCGAAAATGCCTGCAACTTACGAGCAGAAATTGCTACTCTGCTACTCAAGGACTCGATAAAGCCTGTCCCTCCATCTGAGATGAAGAAGGGTTTCTACAGCCCTTCATCGTACCCAAAAAAGGCAGTGGGTTGCGGCCAATCTTGGACTTGCAAGTTCTCAACCGGACTTTTCACAGACTCCCGTTCAAAATTATCACACAGAAGCAAATCTTAACCTGTGTATGGCATCAAGATTGGTTCGAAGTGGTAGACCTGAAGGACACATACTTTCACATCTCCATTCTGCCTTGACAACGACCCTTTCTACCATTCAAGTTTGGCGGCCAGGCGTATCAGTACATGGTCCTCCCCCTTCGGCCTGTCCCTGTCCCTTCGCGTCTTCACCAAGGTTGCAGAGGCAGCCCTTGCCCCGCTACAGGGGATCCGCATACTCAATTACCTCGACTGGCTCATCCTAGCACACTCTCGAGAGTTACTATGCGCCCACAGAAATCAGGTGCTCATGCACCTCAACCGTTTGGGGCTTCTGGTCAACTGGAAAAAGAGCAAACTCTCTCCGGTTCAGAGCATCACTTTTCTCAGCTTGGAGTTAGACTCAATGTCAGCGCGCCTCACAACCGAGCGTGTGCAGTCAGGTGCCTCGCCAAGGCAGGCACAGCGGTTCCTCTCAAACAGTTCCAGAGGCTCCTGGGGCATATGGCACCCTCAGCCGTGGTCACGCTGCTTGGGTTGATGCATATGAGACCACTTCAGCACTGGAGTCCCAAGATGGCGCCACGGCACATACCGTGTGTTAATCACCCCTTCCTGCCATCAGACTTTCAACCCTTTGATAGACCTCTGTTTTCTGCGGACAGGAGTCCCCCTACAGCAGGTGTCCAGGCATGTGGTGGTCACCACAGATGCCTCTCAACTGAGTTTGGGCACCGTGTGCAACGGGCACGCAGCCGCTGGCTCCTGGACGGGGCTCCGCCTGCGTTGGAACATCAGCTGCCTCGAGTTGTTGGCTGTATTCCTTGCCTTGCGGAGGTTTCTCCCGCTTGTTCGGGGGAAGCATCTCTTGATCCGTTCAGACAGCATACGGTAGCATACATAAATCTCCTTGCGGCGTGCGCTCTCGTCATATGTCACAACTCGCCTGCCATCTCCTCCTTTGGAGTCAGCCGTGACTCAGGTCGCTGCATGCCACTTACAACACAGCGGATGTGCTTTCGCGACAGGTTACTCTCAGCGGAGTGTGGAGGCTCCACCCCCCAGGTCCAGCTGATCTGGGACCGGTTCGGCATGGTACAGATAGAGCTCTTTGCCTCCCAGGACAACTCCCATTGCCCGCTCTGGTACTCCCTAACGGAGGCCCCTCTCGGCACCGACACGTTTGCACACAGCTGGCCCAGGGGCTGTGCAAATATGCATTCCCCCCAGTGAGCCTTTTTTGCACTGGTGCTGTGCAAGGTCAGGGAGGACGAGGAACAGGTCACCTTAGTGGCTCCTTACTGGCCCACTCTGACTTGGTTCTCGGATCTCACGCTCCTCGCGACAGCACCTCCATGGCAAATTCCCCTGAGGAAGGACCTTTTTTCTCAGGGACGGGGCACCCACGGAAGACTTAATCAGTCTACCACCTGCAGTCATAGACACGATCAACCGAGCCAGTGCTCCCTCTACCAGGCAACTTTACGCTCTCAAGAGGCGTCTGTTTGCAAATTGGTGCTCTTCCAGATCTGAAGACACACAGAGATGTGCAGTTCGGTCAGTGCTTTCATTCCTGCAGGAGAGGTTGGAGGGGAGGCTGTCCTCCTCCACCTTGAAGGTGTATGTTGCTGCTATCGCAGCCCACCACGTGGCAGTGGACGGCAAGTTCCTTGGTAAGCACGACCTGATTATCAGTTTACTTAGAGGCACCCAGAGGTTGAGCCCTTCCCTGCCAAGCCTGTTCCCCTCCTGGTATCTCTCAGTGGTCCTCTCAGGCCTTCAGAGACCCCCCTTCGAGCCGCTTGATTCAGTCGAGATCAAAGCCCTCTCCTTGAAGATGGCCCTCCTGATCATGCTTGCATCCATCAAGAGGGTTGGGGACCTGCAAGCATTCTCTGTCAGTGACACTTGCCTGGAGTTTAGTCTGGCAGATGCTCACGTCATCCTAAGACCACGACCGGGCTACATGCCCAAGGTTCCTACGACCCCCTTCATGGACCAGGTTGTGAACCTGCAAGCGCTGTCCCGGGAGGATGCAGGCCCAGCCTCTTCGTTGTTGTGTCCGGTACGTGCTTTGCGTATTTATGTGGACCGCACACAGGGTTTTAGATACTCTGAGCAGCTCTTTGTCTGCTTTGGTGCGGGTGCGAGCACACTCTACAAGGAGTGTGGCATCCTCGTGGGCACTGGCCCACGGCACCTCCCTAGCAGACATCTGCAGAGCAGCGGACTGGGCAACACCCAACACCTTTGCTAGATTCTACAACCTCAGGGTTCAGTCTCGTCCTGTGTTTTGTCAGGTCCGAGCCGGTAGAACTCAGTAATACGGAACAGCCGACTGGGTGCTCCGCTTGCACCTTGCGCCCTTCACCAAGTTGATCCAGTGCACCTTCTCTCCCAGGTTAGCCACTAAGCTCTCGCTTCCTTGATGTTCTTCCTCCCTAGCCCTCTGACCTGCGAATTCAGCATAGGAATTCACCGCCAGACCCACCACGAGTCAAGTGCTCCGTGTTGGGTTCCACAGACATAGTTCCCACTCCAGGCAACTCCCTGTGATGTATTTTCCATGGTACGATCCCCCTGCTGGCAGGACCCACGTCTACCTTGGGCAGTCCCTGCTGCCCTCCCGGTTGCCGTGTCTGTAGTAACTCCTCCCTTGTCAGGCAGGATCTACCACCACACCATGTCCACGTGTGGCTTGACAACCCCCCATGTGTATTGGCCACAAGTTACCTCCCCCCAGTCTGGGCAGGTTGTGGTCTCCGCAGTGACTTTTCCCCATGAAAGAATAGGAACGGAAAAGGATGCCTTCCCCGACGCATCTATAGCGGTAAGATTTTTTTTATCTTTATTTAAGATTTAAGCCATTTTTAAATGGGACCCCTTGGGTCACTACAATCGACACAACATCGAGTGAGTGACAGAACGGGCACGTCATGGTTACTGTTGTAACCTCCATTCCCTGATGGAGGGAACGAGACATTGTGTCCCCCTTGCCATGGCACTATTCCTACCATTGTAACATACCTTATTCTCGGCTCTTCAGTGCAAAAACCTGACTGACAGACACACATCCGCTCCCTTTATACCAGTATGTCCGGGGGCGGGACATGCAAATTCTGCCTGCCAATTTCACATTGGCCTTTTCTCAAGTTCAGAGGTATGCAAGAACCCCTTTTGTCACTACAATCGACACAACGTCTTGTTCCCTCCCTCAGGGAACGGAGCATACAACAGTAACCGTGACGTTTCTTGCTTTCCATAGTAATGGAAGCGTTGCCCTGAAAAATATCCTGAAATTATATAAAAGATTATATGGTTTTGCTGATGAATATTCAGAGCACTAACCTTGAATGGCTTCCAGACATATGTTTTCCTTGAGCATGAAAAAGTGCCCCAAATAAGTTTTTCTTGTAATAGAGAGATTAAGAAAAGCCCTTTGAGGCATCCTGAGAAAGAATGGCCAGTTTCACGTTTCATTGCGTTTTATTATTTTCCTGAGAAGTTTTAAGACTGCCTTAATCTCAACTCCCTCTGGTCATACAGTCATTCACAGACATCCTTGCCAATTGGACACTAAAGCAATACAGGGATTCAAAGAACAATGCACAATATGGACAGCCATGTGGTGGAACAAGCAAGCCTATGTTGGTCAAACAATCTACCATTGGTTTCCCTCACCTTAACAAGACAAGTTGCCAGTATCACATTATTTACTGTACTCATTTTGCTTTTAGTAAATAAACAGTGAATTAGGGCTTGGTGTATGACAGTCTATGTCATGCATCAGAAAAAAATGTGTCAACTGGTAGAGATTTTTGCAAATCATAGCAGGATATATCCCAATTAATGCTGAGTAAGAACTTCTTTGAGTCAGGGTTTTGTTAGACACAATGCAAAGTAGTGTTTCCATTTTTTATAAATGCCAAATAATGATGCAGTTCAACTAATGTGCTGTCACAGGTCTGCATATTTGGACATGGCTCATCTAATCAAATAGTATTTCCAGGGCTTGAGTTGAGGGGGGTGTGTGGGGATCCCTAGTTAACAATAAATACCAAAAAAGCATCCCCTTGTAAAACCACCATCCCCCCTTTCCATTCCGTTTAGATTCATGCTGTCATGTATTACTTAGAATTAATCATGTAAGCTTTGAGTCTAAATTAAAACTACTTATCAGCTAAAATAGCATACTAATACACACATACAGCTGCATACTACCAAACTATACCAGACAGTTTGCTGTTGCATTGCACTGTTATGTTGCATTATTTAATATTTTGTATGGCATATGTAGTACTACGATCAAGAAACCAGTGTATTTGCTTAAGTTTATTCTGTATACCTGACTTTTAGTATAAAGAGAAGATTGTTGAAATTATTTGCTTGTAATTCGTCAGCGTTAGCAGGCAAGATCAAGTTAGCTAAAATTACACAGATCAATCCTTATGGCACTATATTTCACATGCTTTGCAGTTATGTAAGCTTACCTGTCCAATAAGAAGAATGCCAATTCAGGGACGGTTTTGATACCCAAAATCGATCAAAGGTCCCTCAAGGAATCAAATGCCCTGCCGATGTTAACTCTAGTTTGATCAAGTTCACGCTTAGCCAGACGGGATTCAGTAGAAGGTTCTCGGGAGCATGCATAAAGGTCACATCTATTGCTATATCAAGATTAGGCTCCTGCAATGCTCTTCTGGCAGGACTTCCTGTATGTACAATCAAATATCTGCAAGTCACTGCACTGGCTGACGAAGGTTGGTCATGGCTAGTTCAAGGCATTGATGCTCGCATGTAGAACAGCAACTGGCTTTGCACCCTCCATTTACATTTCTCCACCTCTATGTGCCCTCCAAAAGCCTGTGATCAGCGGGTAAGCAAAGCCTCGTGGTTACATGCATAATGGTCACATCCTTTGGATTTTCCTGGCAAAACCGACCCGCTCCCTTAGGAAGTCTGGGAAGGGCACACTTTGGCAAAAAAGGGCAAATATTACATAAAAATTGTTACATACTGCACCTTTAAATAACGGTGATTTGCCAATCAGAATTAGATTTCGACATGTGTAAAACTGGCTAATTTTTATAGATGAAATCACCCTATCAAATCTTGTCCTTTGAACAGTCCTTTGAAATATTCTACAGGGTGACAGTTTAGACACGCAATCTGGCAACCATGAGCATGCAAGCTCTCTCACTCTCTCCACTGTGAAAAGATGGCGGTTTTCTGGAAACACTGGCAGGTATGTCAGAATTTAGCAATGGGTTGATCTGTGCTTCCTAGTGTTCACATGAAAGTTACGCCTCTGAAGGTAATGCAAGTATTTGAAAGTTTCACCCTTTTGTCTTACTTTAAAAAGAGAGAGAGAAAAGAAGGCAACATATTGCTATGACAAATGTTCAGTTACAACGTGTACATCAGGGGTGTCAAACCCCGTTCCTGGAGGGCCACAGTCCAGCAGAGTTTAGCTCCAACCCTAATAAAACACACCTGAAGCAGCTAATCAAGGTCTTCAGGAGTGTTTGAAGATTACAAGGAGGCATTTTGGAGCAGGGCTGGAACTAAACTCTGCAGGGCAGCGGCCCTCCAGGAACTGAGTTTGACAAGCCTGGTGTACATGTTATTAACTCAAACAATTGTCTGGGTTTCATCCATAAAACGCTTTTGTAGGTAGAACAACAGTTACACCACTGTTAAAGCATCCTTCATAGAAACAGCCCAAACTTCCTTTACTAGTTCAGTTACTGGAGTAGAAAAAAATGTGCGTCTGTAACAGTGCAGTAGAATTTTTTTTTTCTTTCATGATCATAATGGGATACTTTTAACAGAATTAATCATAAAATACAAAAACACAGGTTAGCAGGTGCATATTGTGGCCATGTTTCCTAAGAGCCAATAAAGTGATGCACATTTATGTCCAGATCTATTAAATTAAATATACATAAAAAAATAATAATAATTAAAAAAAGCAATTCACACAAACCATTAACTTGAATAAATCTCTTCTATGATGAGCACATTTTCATATTTTCAAGTCATATTAATATTTTTTATGGGGCTTAAATTAAAAAAATATCATGTGGTGTCCAGAGACAGTAAAAAACTAAATCTCATTAAAGTCTCATTAAAAGCTGACATTTCTGAATAAAGAAATGTTGGCATGTCTAGAGCAGAATAATCTTTTTTATTGTTATTTCTTAAAATATTAAGCAGTGAAACAATTTTGTTTTAAAATATGATTCATATTTAAATATGTATATTTATTTAATATATAAACTATTGGATGGTCAGTTTAACATCACAGACCACATCACAAAGACAGCCCAATCTTGCAGATTTGCACTGTGCAACATTAGGAAGATCAGACCTTTCCTGTCTAAGCATGCTACACAACTCCTTGTCCCGGCTCATGCTATATCAAGATTAGGCTACTGCAATGCTCTTCTGGCAGGACTTCCTGTATGTACAATCAAATATCTGCAACTGATCTAGAACGCAGTGGTGTATTTGGTCTTCAACAAGCCCTAGAGAGCTCATGTCACTGCACTGGTCGACGAAGGTTGGTCATGGCTAGTTGAAGACATTGATGCTCGCATGTAGAACAGCAACTGGTTTTGCACCCTCCATTTACATTTCTCCACCTCTGTGTGCCCTCCAAAATTTAATATATTTTGCCTGTGATCAGCGGGTAAGCAAAGCCTCGTGGTTACATCTCATAGACGCACAAAATCACTCACACTCAAAATCACTCACTACTCCCGAACTTTCCCTTCCACCATTCCAAGCTGGTGGAATGATCTTTCCAACTCCACCCGAGCAGCCGACTCTCTTGCCACTTTCAAGAAAGATCAAAAGACACATCTTTTCTGTGAACACTTGAACCAATCCTACTAATGCAACTGTCTCCTCTCATTACAAATAAATATTAAACAAACAAATAAATAAAATACAAATCTCAATTTATTCTTTTACCACAAACTATTCCTCTATGAGCTGCCTCTCTGCTTGTACTTCTCTGAGCAAAACTGAAACTTTATATTGCAGCACTTCTCTTATTACAGCCCCCTTAGGATGATTTACTTCTGCTGTATTCCTCATTTGTAAGTCACTTTAAATAGAAGTGTATGCTAAATTAAGAAATTGAATAAATGTAGAATTTCCAGAAGACACATTTTTTATATTTATGATACACTGTATACAGTTACATGACATAAATTAAGTCATACTGTGATAAAAGATTTTGGTAATTTTGCCCATCCCCAATGTGAATAAGATTTAAAGTTTTTGGGTACACTGTTTAGATGTGATGGATCCAGGAACTGAAGTTTCTTCTACAACTGACAGCATTATGTGCCCTGGGAAAGGGCCATATGCCATTGTCTTGCCTGCCTAAACAATGCTTCACTCACAAATATGGGAATATGGGATGTTTTTCCCACTTTCAATGACTGTGCAGTGATAAACAATCCAACATCCCACTCCAACCTTTGATAATTAAGGACTGTCACGCATGCCTGACCACATGGTGTGTTCTCTGTTTTGCTCTTTTTGTTCAGGATGTTGATGTGTAATCAGCCACATCAGAGAACGCCATTGCCCAACTACAGGGGGTATGAGCCATATGTCCCTCACCAGTCACTCTCCAGGTTTCTAAGTGAGTCAAAAACTGGACCACACATTTTTCCTCTACCAATTTGTTTTACTGTATGATTTTCTGCATTCATCAGCACTCTCCAGAAGCAAGAGCAAATTCATTCTGTAAATGAGCTTGGTAACTTCATTGTTGGAGATCATTTGACCATAATTCTTAGTACTTTTTATTTACACCCAGTGCCATGTTGATGTGCACTTTATTAAAACAAAAGCTTGTAGAAATGTCATCTGTATTTTGACTAGAACAGATACAGTATATTGACAATTTAATACTCAGCGCAACTCTGTTACTGGTTAAAATGTTACAATTGCAAACAAGTGTAAAGCATTTTTAAATGTTATTGTATAATTGTTGTATATTGTATTGTGCAAATGAACGCAACAGCATGTTTCTGGAAATAAAAATCAAATTATTTTGGGATTTACCTGGAACTCATCCATACACCTATCCACCACACTAGACAATCTTACTCATGATCACAGGTGTGACGGTTGGAACAGGTGATCCTGGTGCTTTGTCAAAATCACTGAATCATGATTGTGTGTGATGTCACAAAACACACCGAAGCATAAGAAAGACACTTATTTACACCATCATCCTCTGTTTGCCTAAAGTTCTCCAGATTACTCTGTGAAACATACACCCTTGTATCCACTGACATATAGTGAGACAAACTAAGGTGTTTCCAGGTGTCTGTGGCTTTGTGTTTGTGGTCAGAGACATGGCTGCAGAGCCTGGCTGGATGTGACTGTATGTGATGTGCCCAGGTGTAATATTCTAATCTTCTATGGCAGCAGTTTGTGTGTTGTGGTTGGGTGGAGGGTCAGAGGCAGTGGTGTGGTTTTATCTGAGCTCCCCTTCATCAAAACCCAACCATTTCATGCCCTTCAGACATCCTACATCTGGTACTTCCTGGCAAGGTAGGAACATATTCTTTTCTCCCAGATGCACAGAAGGAAATGAGTAAATGTATAATCCTTTGATCCAAACCTGTACTGCACTGAGGTCTACAGCACCACATGATATCTTGATCACAACTTCATTTTGGCAACATGTTCTTTAATTTTTCATTCAAAAGTCTTCAAATAGGAGAAAAAGCACAACAGAGATCTTTTTAATATGGCAATTGTTTCTCCTAGACATCAATGAGATTAAATGGAGAGAACAAATGGAGACTTTCATAGTGCCTTGATCCTGTCATAGTGGAAAAAAAATAAAAGTTAATTCTAACTTTATATCTCACATTTGTGACTTTACATCTTGTTGTTGTGACTTTACATCCTACAGTTTCGACTTTATATATCACGGCAATTGTGATTTTACTTCAAGCAGTTGTGACTTTACTTCGATAAAGTACAAGAAATAAAGATTTTATTTCAAGCAGTTGCGACTTTACATTACACGTATATAGCGCTTTTCTGACACTATTCTCCTGAACCACCACCAGTATGCAGCATCCACCTGGATGATGCAACGGCAGCACAGTACGCTCACCACACACCAGCTGTTAGTGGAGAGAGTAGAGAGCTTCAGCCAATGGATGGGGATCATTAGGAGGCCATGATTGAGAAGTGCCAATGGGGTCAATTTGGCTCACACTCCTACTCTTTACAAGGGCCCTGGGATTTTTAATGACCACAGAGAGTCAGAACCTCTGTGTAACGTATCATCCAAAGGTCGGTGCCTTTTTACAGTATAGTGTCTCCGTCACTATACTGGGGCATTGGACCCACACAGACAGCAGAGTCAGCAGCACCTCCTGCTGGCTTCACTAACACCTTGCAGACTTGACTTGAGAGAAGTTTAAGATGACATTTATTTGATGAATATAGAACAGAAATGTAATGTCTCTCTTTGGCGTAGGCCCCGTCTGGTGGTCTGAAGAAGTTGTACTCGGAACTATCATATCCTGCCAGAGATAGGAGGCAGGGGCGAGGAGCCTACCCATGTTCAGGACGGGATTCAACTGGTGGTGGTGGGGTGGTGGAGGTTGCCGTGTTAGCACACTGAAACAGCAATGTGATAGACTGTGAGCAGACTTATAAAGCAATGGCTTACATGTGATTGGCTGGGAATTACCCAGCTAATGGTGTGATGATGTACAGCTGTGAGATGTAAAGTTACAATTCTGAAATGTAACGTCACAACTGCAAAAGTCACAATGACGAAGTCACATTTGTCCAAAACTCAGAATTATCCTGCCAAGGCTTCAATTTTGCTTAAGTCTCCTGCTTTTCAGACTTTTCTTGAGAAAGAGACTCCAGTTTCCTACATGTGTTTCTTGAGTTTTAGAAGCAATCTCAACAATGTCAAAAAATGTGCACAGATTTGCCAAGATACCAAAGTCTGCAATCATAAGTCAGATTTAAATTTGAACTCCAACACTTCTCGTCAAATACTTCCTACAGAAAATTACTTAAACTGTATGCTATCAGCATTAATCTTATACTAATCTTACACTCTTTTTGACAACAATTGTCTATCATTTGTATCTATTTTTATCTCTCCTTAAGAATTTTAGAGGAAATATCTGAGGAAAAAGTTGATACTTAAACAAAACATAATTGAGAACTACATTTCTTTTAAAGAGGAACTTCTGAGCAATAAAATTATTTTGGTTTAGAGCAACAGAACAGGGTTAAATGGGGAGCTGTGTGTAATAATGACAATATGACCATCATGCCTGTGATAATGATTGAACAGAAATACACTCAATTTAACAGTTGAATCGATTTTCATATATTTTTACATTATGTGTTCATGATATCTGATATTAGGAAGCTTTGCTTCAGCATTTAAAAAAGGTTTAGAAAATTTTGCCTGAGCCATATTGTTTCTTATATTAGAGAACACATGAATCAATCCACACACAAACATACCTGAAAGTTAATAGTATGTGTATGCAGTGCTGTTAGGATGACTCAGACTTGTAAGAGCATTACTATGCTTGGATTTGGCTGCCAATTAAAATGCCCATGTGTGTGAGCAGTGTGTGGGTATGGGGCCGAGCTCTTTCACACAAGAAAAGCATCAGGGGATCATTAATATAAAGCCAATCAGAGACCTGGTCATTGGACATGTGACTCTGTGTGTGTGTTTTGGGATTGGGTTTAGTCATTCTAGAAATAGAGGCTTTATCACTGAAATGGACCATGTGGACTTGGATAGCTAGTCTTCAGCATGTTGATTAATTAAATTTGTATCAAGCGATGCATTATATGTGATCTATTTCTGTGTATGTGTAGCCTATGACACAGGTAATTTTATTTTTCACAATATGACCAATCTGCCCGGTGTGACGTGTGAAAATGGTGGTGTTCTCCATCAACACCTTCATTACTTGGCCTGCGTGATATGGCCGCCCACCCTGCATGCCTCTGTGAGTGACTCTGATTGGTGAGGAACAGGCCATGTGTGGGCAGAGAGGTGTCATTCTCATATTAGTGGCCCTCACGCTGTGTGTACCTACACCCTGCCGTCCATTCCATATCTCAGGGATGATGATAATGATGCTGATGATGCCCACATAGTGTGGTCAAGGAATGTTTCATCCATTACATCTACTGTAGCCACAGATAGAAGTGAGATGTGTAAGCATGCATGCTCGCACAGACACGCTCATAGACACTTGAACGGGGGGACGTTAAGGGCGCAAAATAGTATAAGCACACTTACGCAAGCACCCACATACTGTATGCAGACATTCACTAACTGAACTGCCCATACATCTATCTCACTGTGTCAATAATTATTTATCTGACAGAGAGAGAGAGAGAGAGATAGAAAAAGAGAGAGAGAGAGAGAGATGTAGTGAGGTAAGAGGGAATTCCTTATGCACAGTTACCTCACTACATCTCTCTCTCTCTCTGTCAGATAAATAAATAGATGTATGGGCAATTCAGTTAGTGAATGTCTGCATACAATATGTGGGTGCTTGCGTAAGTGAGCTTATACTGTTTTGCGTCCTTAACGTCCCCCCGTTCAAGTGTCTATGAGCATGTCTGTGCGTGCGTGCATGTTAAAAATGACATCAACATTAATCCGGTCAAAGAGACTGTGGGTTGTCTTTCTAGAAGCACCACAGGAGGATATATTTTATGTTCTAAAGATCATTTCTTGGTGGGTGTTTCAAGAGGCACTTGAGTACTAGATAATGAGAAAAAGAAAAAAAAGAAACTTCTTCAAAATATGTTTCATATATGTTTAAACATTTATCAAATGCCCTGAAATAAAGGACCGATCATGGCCTAGATATAATTTTAAGTGGATTTCAGTAAAATTCTGGAGATTTTTTTAATATTGTGTGTGATGGACATTTTTCTGTTTTTGGAGAAAATATTTGAAAAGCCACTTGTTGTGGACATGCTAACAAAACAATTAACCTAGCACTCAACTAACTTTTACGGAGTTACATTTAGAAATTTAAATGCAATTGATTGTTTCAGAATTGAATTGTCAAACAATAACCATTTTTATAATGACTCCCAATAAAGCTATTCTTAGATCATGATGTAAAAATATTTAAACTTCAAACTGTCAGGTGTGCTCCTCAGTCAATTTTAATTTCCATGATAACTAATTATAATCTTTTTTTTTTTTCTTTTTTAATTTTGTTGTTGAGAAATTCAGTTGTTTTCTAAAATACATCATTGCATGATGGTTCTGACAGTAGACAGCAGTATTGGGGACAGTGATTTTTTGCTATTCAAATTAAATTTTGTTAAAATAAAGAAAATACCAAACGATTTGAAAATCTGTCAAAATAACAAAGATTTCAACACTCTAAAAAATAGGTAAAAAGTAATTAAAGAAGCACAATATAATGTTTTAAATGGTTAAAAATAATAAAAAAATAAGACATTTCTTCAAAATAAACCTATGTGACATAAAAAGTCCCTGAATTGAAGAATCACCCCTTTACTCGAAGAAAGGATTTTTGTTGTCCAACTATCAAAGCCCTCCTTTAAGAAATGAATCAAAGACAAGCAGTCACGACATTCAGTTGTACACAAGAGCATTTTTCCAGATACAACATGGCCATAGTCATTCATGTAGCCAGAGTAACAATCTATTCACCCTACAATTTTTGTGACTTGTACACAAATAAACAGCAAAGCTGTGTTCAATAAGCAGGAAGGGATACTGACACCATAACTGACGTAAATGTAGAAAGTTTTACTAGGCGCTCATGTTCAGATTTCTTGGATGTTTTTGTTCACACAATGAAACACAGCTGAGACAGAGCACTAATACTGCAGAACTAATTTAATGTCCAGCTGTTTTCTATAAAGTTTTCATTACCTCTGTATAAAACCTGTCTCACCATATTCTCTATGGCCACAGATGACAAGAAGAGATGTGAGGAGTCTTCACCCTGAAATTGTATTACCACATTGTACAGCTAACTATGGAGTCTGGAAACCTGTTACTGAGATATGCGATGTTACACACTCACAACACTCCAGTCAATTTCTTCATTGGTATACACAAAAATGCAACTGTCTGACCTTGGAGGAAGTGCATACTCTGTCTGTTGGGGTGAATGCAGCCATTAAGAGAAAATGTGCAGGCCACATGCACTAAACAATGTATATGTCATTTATAAACTAGCTCATTTCCTTAGTGGTTCCAGAGCAATAGGCTGCATCAGCAAAACGATAGGATAAAGTGAATCTCATGTGACAATCATTTTAGAAACTTTTTTTTTTGTGTGATAACTATATACAAAATGTCACATGATAATGCTCTTGGTTTTACTGTCCCACAAAGCAGTGCAAAACTCAATTAATTAAATAATAATAATTATTATTATTATTATTTATATATTTTGACTTGGATGTTTCTCTGAGTCTGAGCATACTGCCAAACTTGTCTGTCACAACACAGATTATAGTAAGTTAAGGTTCTCAAACTTTTTATTGCCAAGGATCCTGAGATATGACGATCTCCTTGCGATCCCCTTAAATATAAAGGCAGATATATAGTTTCATATTAAGACCAATTTATACTGTGGGAAAGATAGTAATATTATTAGACAATAGAAGAAACACCCTAGGAAGACACTAGGGACAATAGTGCCAAGAAGGAGAAATAAACCATTGCAGATAAACACAAATCTAAGTTTTCTTTTCTTAATAAAAAAAACACACACACAAAAAAAAATAACCAAGCAAAAATCTTGTTTACAGTGAAGCACTCTCAATGGAAGTGAATGGGGCTAATTTTTGGAGGGCTTTAAGGCAGGAATGTAAACCATATCATTTTATAAAAGCACTCACATTAATTGTTCTTACTTGAGCTGTAAAGTCGCTTAAATCATAATTTTTTACAGTTGTTTTAGGATTTACAGCTAATTTGATATACTGTATCACATTACTTGCAAATTGGATATAACTGTACGCTGCAAAGGTTTGCAAGCCATTTTATCACCTTAAAATCATGTTAACATGCACATTGTTTACATCTTGTGGCAATGCTTTTGAAACAGTGAGGGGCAAGTTGTTTTAATAATTGTGCCATGTTTGCATGTTACTTCGACTGCGACTTATCCACGATCCACCCGTAATCTAGTTTACGTAAATAGGCGCAATCAGGATTGAAATTGCAATGCGTCTTGAGTATTTAATTTAAGCCATTGTCATTCCTTTCTTTACAACTTTCTTTCTATATAAATTAGGCTTATTATAGATTGTGCTTTATTCACAAAAAATGTCAGCCACAATTGATATTGTGCTTTACCACCACAAAAAAATGGCATTACAATAAATTGCACTTAAAAGATAAAAGATAAAATTTATATTTATCATATCAGCAGTAATTAATCAAATTATGATCAAATGATGGGGAAGTTATAACCTGGAATACTGTGTATCCAGATGCATGGTCTAGTAAAGTGCACTTTCTGCATGTTAAAGAGACGATTCACATGTCTGGATCACAATAGTGGGGTAATGCCCTACAGTCCCAGCAGAGTGTGTCAGATGACTATGATCTGCCTATATCCTACAGCGTTCAGAATTGGCCCATAAGATCAGAATTGCTCATGAAAAAGCTCTACAGCGATTTTGTGGGCACACTGTTTCCTGATCTGCATAATTCCTAGTGAATAGGGCTCTAAACCAGAGCTGGAAAAAAAAAAGCACAGCTGAGTACCCCCTGGGTATTTTAATGTTTACTGATTGGCCCCATTCATTACCATTGTAAGTGCCTCATTGATTTTTGCCTTTTTAAAGAAAAGAATTGGGCAAGTCGAAATTATTTTTGGTGTTTTTCAACAATATGCCACAAATGGTGATGCTTGAGCTTAACTTGTCTTACACCAGGAATATTCCTTTAATAAAATATACATTCTTGTTGACTGAATTATGCCCCTGAACCTAACCATCAGTGGACTAAATACATCATGTAAGAGGGAAAATACAACCTCAAAATCACACTAACCATTGTTTATATGAACATGATTCCTGGTTCTCATGGGACAAAAACCTGTTTCTCTGAGATTGCTGTCACAACAAACTTTGGTAGTAGTGGTAGAGGCAAATGTGTTCTCCCTTGAATTAACCCCTTGAAATTAACCCTGCTTTCGGTCACAACTCAAAATGTGTAGCCTTTGCTTGTTGGTATAATGGGTAAACCGTGAGAGCAACATAAAATAGAATTGGATAAATATTAAAAACTCCAGTTTAATGCTGTGTTTGTATTCTTCTTGATATTCTATAGTTCATATTGCTCCTTTCCTAGCCTATATATATGTAATAGAGGCATCAGAGGTAGCTTCTTCAAATAATAGGCTTTTTCATGTGATGGGATGTTGACATCCACCAGCCTCCTACTGACCTCTAGAACAAGGTGACTTCTGGGGCACAGCAGCTGCTCCCTGGTGTTTAGTTTGTTATGATGGGCAAAACAGTGCACTTCTGTTTTCCCTGGGACATCTGTGATGGTGCATGCTGCCTGTAAGCTAATGTTAAGCATACAAACTAAATTGATTAATTTAAAGCATCCCTAATATCTGAAAGAGTGCCCAGGGCGAAGCCATGTTTGTCATTCAACATTGCTCAACACGTTTCCAAGAGTAACATTTAAAACTCCACATGTAACACCTTAACCATATGTTTAGAGAAAGAATCAACATAATATGTTCCAACATATTTAAATATTTCAAATATGCCTTGCTTTAAGACATGTTTAATTTTGGAATCATACGGTGATTGAGTTTCTCACAGGCATTGCTGTTTTGCACTATTACATTGACTGAAAATCAGCTAGATACTAATTCATTTTCACAGCCTTTTTCCGAGCAGCAGATGTAAAAACATTTCAGTTTGACTGAGCTTCAGACATGTGGTTTCAGTCAAGTCTGAAGTATGCACATTGTCCACTCTTTAAAAGTCTTCAATTCTCTTTGGTGAGACAAATAATTCCCAGCCCAAATCTTTCCACCATTCCTCATGTAGTCAACAATCGATTCCTGTTATGATTCTGATATGATAGCCAATTTGTAACAAATACTGTAATAAAATATTTTTGTATTGTAATGTTCCTCTTTTTATCATATTGTTCTCAGCTTATTGACGTTAGAGGAAACAAAGTCGTTAGGATAGTGCATGATGCCTGACCTCCACATACTTATTTGATAACGATAAGCATTGAGGAATGTGGAAAAAGAGACAGGTCTTTTGTGCCGGAGGGCGATACAAGAGATAAATCTTGTGAGGAATTCACGAATGTCAACTTTGGTTAGATAACTAAGTCAAGTGTTTTAAACTTTTCATGATAGAAACTAGTTTACCAGCATAACTGAACATATGTTGATTGTAATTTATGGGAATATTAATGATCAGTGACATCTGTATGGGCCGGAGGTTCTGCAGACTGTCCAAACTTTGAATGGGAGACCAGAGCCACAGGTTTCAATTGAAAAATGTTGTTTATTGCCTTCTGATCCTGACAGAGAATTGTGTGATGCTGCATCTATTGAAAACAAAATATGCTTGACACTGAATCCTTTACTTAATTAGCTACAGCTAAAATTGCGAAACTGAGCTTTAGATTAATATTTTGATGTAACAGAAGGATATGATTTCAGCTTGCAACAATTTGAATTGACATCATGAAATGGGGACTTCATGTGATTTTCTAAACTTAATCAACTGCAAACTACTCTCATTTCTGTAATTTCCTCAAGAGCCTGTGACTTGCCAAAGCCATGTGCCTAGCTGCTCTGACTGGATGCATTGTGTTTTCCATATAAAGCTTATCCAAAATAACCTGCATGTTGTAATTAACATCAAATTGTCCATATCAAAGGCAGAATGTTCAGCAGATTCCCTATAAACCAGATTTTAACCAAAGTCTAATAATATTATCTACTGTTAATGTGAAATGCAAACTCTCTAACCATTTAGAGAATGACAAACACTTTGGTCCCTGTAAAGTCAAGGAACAAGAGGATGTGATTCTATGTGAGAGGGGATTTCTACAGCTTTAGAGCAGCCAATCTCAGATCCTGGAAAACTGCTCAAATCCACAGGGAGAGCAAATTGGGAAAAAAAGAATCCTTATAGGAAGTTTCAACAGCTGACAGAAATGGTTAAGCTCTTTTCCTGCGCCGCTGATCTCTGCAAAAACACTTCACAGTATCAGGTCTTTTCATTCTTAGACAAAAGGTGAAATGTTGGAGGATGTGAGGTGTGAAAATATCTTTGAAACATAATTCATCCCAGTATATTCTCTCTCACTTGCGCTTTGTTTTAAATAGGAAATAATGAGTGGTAAATAATGAGTGCATGCAAATTAAGGCTTTTGCAGATTAAATTGTGTGGGTTTCATGGAAGAAGCGTGGCCATCTTTACACAGATACAGGACGTTTTGGGGAAAATACATGGGTAAGTACAAAGCAGCTCCAACATACTCAGGGCCAAACCATAATAATTTTTCCTCTGGCTCTCTTCCAGTTTTCCCATTCTTGACTGCAGGTATTGCAGTTTGGAAAATTTGTAATGTGGCTTTCTGTTTATATCATCAACAGCATCAAATAGAAATGTTATGACATTATTTCTGGGACCACTATAACAGCATACCTTATTCCCTGATGAGGTGGATGACTTGCCAATTCAACCTTGATGGCCATGAGACCTTCCACTTGAATGATGTATCTAAGAGAAATTTGATGAATGAGACACTGATTCAATGCTCATTATAAAGACATTTGGCCCGAAAGGTCTTACTTAAAAGATTAGAGCTGTTATGCATTATCTGTAAGTAAACATTTCAAGTAATATTTTATTTTATGAATGTAACAGGAAATAGATTGTTTTGGAGATTGGAGTGGTTTTGATGTTTAAGTTGGATGGCAAGTAGAATTTACTCCCCTCAGATCTCTGCAAAACCTACAAAGGAACTTGCACAATTTTGGGTTAATCACCTAAAAATGAGATCATCGATCAATGGCAACTATATACAGTGGCCCCAAAATATGTTTGAAATATTTTGTACACATAAGTCACAGTTTAAAAGTAATTGCATTAGATACAAAATATCAAAACAAGTGGCATCAGCAACCAAACGATGCTTGACCCTTGCTTAGAGCTAACTTCACTTTTCTTAAGAGCTTTTAAGTGCTAAATCCTTTTAACCAACTTGCCCCAGGTGTGATGTTTAGCTCCCCTCAAGTTCACACAAGTGCTTTAGCATAAATTATCATAATATTAATCACATTAACTATAGATACAGTATATTTAACAAGCTTGATAACCACAAAGTGTCACAATACTTTTGTCTTAATTTTAAACAATTTAATTTATATACACTGTACGTCACTTAGTTTTTATTATCTAACCTAAAGACATTTTAAAGTGTTCAAATATTTTTTGGGCCCACAGTATATAAAATACTATCCACATACTTTATACTGTATACACTAGATGCATATACTGTATACAGTACACATGTAGCTAAATATGTTAACTATGTACAGCAGCTCAGGGAGCCAATAACATGTGGATGCTTTTTTCCCCTTCATTCCTTTTCTAAAGATGCCTTTGAAGGAGAGCAGCGAACTGAGGCAGGTTGGAGGTTAACTAAAGGCTAGAGTGATACTGGAGACAGGCTGGTTTAACCTTTTCACATGTGAGTTTCTATTGTACTGATGGACCCTCCAGTGTGAGTTCTTCAATGCGTGCTGTAAAAACAAAAACAAACAAAAAAATCTAGGTTACTGTTGTAACCCCGTTCCCTTCCGGAGAAAGAACTCACTTCATTCCATCTGGGGCCAAACGTATTCACGTCGGGGTAGGTGTCCTTGGAAAAAGACATCACGGAGACCACACCCTGCCCGAAGGGCAGGTAATTGTGTGAAAATACGTCACATGTTCTTGCAAGTATTGTCAGCAGTGTCGCATGTGGAGAAGTCCCCATGGTAGGTCCTACCCGGAGGGGACGGAGCCCTACAATCATGACGACCAGTGGCAGAGGGGACTCTGCCCAAGGGGAGACATGGGTCTACTATCAAGGAGACCGTACCAAGGAAGATTACGTCATATGGGGTTACTGACAGGAAACCAACACATATGGGGCACCTATCCCAGTACAGGGGCTGACCTGAACAGGGCATACTGACACAAGTACTGGGCCTGGCATCTAATTTCTCCACCGAATTTGCTTGCCACAGGTGCTGAGGGAGGAATCCAGGGTTCACAGTTCCCGGGAACTTACGTGGATGAAAGAGCGCACGTCTTGCCCTGGGGAAGGGGAAAGGCTCTTGTGTGCTAGCGGTACACCCGGCCAGTAGTCCTGCGACTTGCCTGTTTGTACCTGACAACACACGGGAAGAAACCTGCCAACACGGAAATTGTAGAACCTCACGAAGGTATTGGGTGTTGCCAAGCCTACTGCTCTACACATGTCTGTAAGAGAGGCGCCATTGACCAAGGCCCAGGAGGAGGCTACACTCCTATTAGAGTGCGCTCGTAGTCCCAGAGGGGGACAGGCCTGGTATGCCAACGTGATGGCGTACACAATCCAGTGGGCAATCCTCTGTTTCCGAAACAGACAAAGAGCTGCTCAGAGCGTCTAAAGCTCTCTGTGCAGTCCAAATACATATGCAAAGCACGTACCGGACACAGCAAAGACAAGGCTGGGTTTGCCTCCTACTGGGGCAGCGCTTGAAGGTTTATCACCTGATTCTACAGTGGGCCGTGGGAATCTCGGGCACATAGCCCGGCCGGGGTCTCATGATCACGTGAGATTACGCCAGACCGAAATCTAGGCATTTATCACTGACAGAGAATGCTTGCAGGTCCCCAACCCTCTTGATGGAGGTGAGCATAGATAGGAGGGCCGTCTTCAAGGAGAGGGCTTTCAGGTCAACTGAAGGCCCAGCAGGACCACAGAGAGGCACCATGAGTGAATGAGGTGCGGCCTAGGAGGATTCAACCTCCTGACGCCTCTAAGGAACCAGATGATCAGGTTGTGCTTTCCTAAATACCGTCCACTGCATCGTGGTGTGCCGCTATAGTGGCTACACACATCTTAATGGTGCAGGGGGACAGCCGCCCCAACAACCTCTAATGCAATAAGGAAAGCACCAACCCGACTGCACAACTCTGTGGGTCTTTGCCTTGGGAATAACACCAATTTGCAAATAGGTGCCACTTCAAGGCATACAATCGACTGGTAGAAGGGGCTCTTTGCCTGAGTGATCATGTCTACCACCGCAGGTTGTATGTCGCTTAGATCTTCCGGGTCCCAACCAGGGGCCAGACATGGAGGTTCTAGAGGTCTGGTTGCAGGTGCCAGATCACGATCCAGACCTCGACCCTGAAAAAGAAGGATCTTCCTCAGGAAAATTTGTGGAAAAGAAACATTTTTACCACAGTGGGCAGTGGGAGGATTCCTAGGAGGCAAACAGGTCTACCTGTGCCATCTCCGAATCGACTCCAAATCAGCTGGACCACCTGGGGGTGGAGCCTCCACTCTCCCCTGAGTGTCACCTGCCATGACAATGCATCCGCTGTGCGATTCAGTGCCGCTGCTGGCTCCAGAGGAGGAGATGGTGGGCGAGTTGCGACATGCGGGGCAAGCGTCTTGGTGGTTTATGGTGGTGCTACCATTGCTGTGATGTCCATCCGGACCAACACATGCTTGCCCTGGATCAACAGCCAAAGACTCCGCAGAGCTAGCAGTACCATGAGCAGCTCAAAGCAGATGATGTGCCAAGGCAGACGAGGGCCTGTCCAGGAACCTGCGGATGTGTGCCCATTGCAAACGGAACCCCAGCCCGACTTGGAGGCATCTGTCATGACAACGACTCACGTGGAGACCTGCTCTAGGGTAACCCCTGCCTCTAGAAATGTCAGGTCCGTCCAAGGGCTGAACAAGCGGCGGCAGACCGGCGCGAGAGCCACGCGATGCGGGCCGTGGCACCATGCTCATCTCAGGACTAGAGTCTGAAGCCGAGGATGCCATTTGCCCCAGGAGCCTTTGAAATTGCTTCAGTGAGACAACTGTTCTCCCCCTGAATGCCTTCAGGCAACTCAGGAGCGACTGAGCGTGCTTAATTGTGAGACCGAGTACAACTCCATCCTGAGAATAGTGATGCTCTGAGCTGGGGTGAGCTTGCACATTTCCCAGTTGACTTCTGCAGAATGACCGTGACATCTGCACGTAGTTCAGCGATGCCCTTGCCACCTACCGAGGTGAAATGGACGCTGCTTAACCTGGGCGGGCACCTGGCGAACTAAATCGTGTAGCCGAGTTGGATCATCTGGGCCTGCCATCGCAACAGTTTGGAGAGCATTAACCACACCTCCAAACACCGGGTGAGGGGCACCAAGGGGACGACCGCTGCTGACGTACCCACGGAATGGGCGTGGCGCAGCGGGGCAGGAAGTGCTACATCAAGGATCCTCGTGACCCGATCTCACTGTACAGAGAGAGATGTTAAAGCACTAACCTTGCCCCGCATACCAGTGGCCCAAGATGTGGTGATGGCCTCCGTCTGCTGCTTTACAATCGAAAACTGTTGTGTAAAGTCTTTGACGTGCCGCCGAAAAGGCCAGTCTGGGAAATGGGGGTCTCAAGGAAACGAACGTTTTCGGCATCCCTCATCTCGACCAGGTTGAGCCAAAGGTGGTGCTCCTGGACCACCAACATGGACATCGCCTGCACGAGAGCCCACCCTGTGACCTTCGTTGCCCATAGGGTGAGGTCGGTCACCGAGTCAGCTCCTGCAGTCAGCTCCTGCATTACTCCCGGGTCAGGAACACATTTGTGCTCTTTCAATGCCTTGGCCTGGTGGACCTGCAGGAGGGCCATGGCATGCAGGGCAGAGACGGCCCTCCCCGTGGCACTGTAAGCCTTCGCCATTAGAGACGACATAGTCTTAAAAGGCCTTGGACGGGAGCCTAAGATGGCTGCCTAGGAAGTGCACAGCAATCACCTACTCTACCTGGGTAATGCCTGTGTAGTGAGTGGTGCTCCGATCCCAGGAAACAATCATAAAGACGTGAGTGTTCAGGGCAGGGTGGAGGGTTCCACTCTAGCACGACGCACATGGAAGTCCGGGCGAGCATGGCCGTCAGCACAGCACAGCATCAGCCTCAGACTGGGCAACCACACCCGAAGACGGAAGCCCGGTAGAGTCCTCCACATCGGACTGAAGCAGCCAGCTCTCAGCAGATGTCTGTGGGGATTCACCCAGCTTTCTTTACTTTCTTTAAAGTCCTCAAATCGCCCCCAGCGCTAACCACGGGCAGAAAAACTGTGGCGGGTAGTGGCTGGAGTGGCTTTCCCTCAAAGGAATGAAAGCCGCGATCGCAATGTGACCATGGTCATGCTCTTGCAGAGCAGGCATGAACCATCCACGAACACTGTTTCAGCATGTCTGGAGCCCAGACAAGTAAGGCAGCGATCATGACTGTCAGAAGTGGAGCGATAACGACCGCAACTTGGAACTGCACATAACCGGAAAGGCATCTTTAAAAAGATGCTTTCCGTTGGTGCCCACTATTTAAGAGAATATATACTCTTTTAGAGAAAATATATGCTATTTTAGACCTCAACGCATGCTGCCGAAGCGCCCAGGGGCATTCTCTGCACTTATCTCTGCGAGAGGGGAGAAATCAATGTGATGTACCGTAGAATCCCACAGCCGCATGAGACAGTTGCTTTCTTACAGACGCAAATGTATTGGAAGTGGAATACATCGACACCGCTCGGCTAAGAAGAGAAAATCTGAATGAGTGGTTGCCCGCCAGCTCATTTTATACCCAGATGTCCGAGGAGTGGTATGCAAATTCCACTTCCCAATTTTCATTGGCCTTTTCTCAAAGATCAGATGTGTTTGATGCTTCCAAGATTGACCCCTAGTGTCACTACATCGATACAACGTCGAGTGAGTTGAACCTACCTTACACTTCAAAAAAGATGCACTGATAGTCAGATTATATATTATCTAACATATAATGGGGTTTTTAGATGTTTTTATTGATTGATTATGATAGATAAGATGCGATTGCCAATGCGCTTGCCAGCTATGTGTGCCACCATATTGTTTACATGCAATGCAACATGGGATTCGGAAATCCTGATTCGTGGTTCGTGACAGCCCTTCCACATTCCCAGCACTGGAAGTGGTTAGAATGAGTGACAGACAGAATGGGAGGAGACTCGTGTGGATTGACTAGTTTGACATCAGAAAACATGACTGCATCGCAGCATCAAAACAGTGTGCTCAGATGGTAACGGCTTTAAACTCTTATTTAGTGATTGTTTGAATGTTAGCAACATTCACAATGAAATTGTGATGTTAAAAAAAAGACTATTTGAGCAGCCGTGACATTATGAATACCATTTCAGTCCTTCTTTTGCAGGTAAACAGCAGCATGAATTCCTGTATGATCATACGTGTCTGAGCATAGCCAAGTGTAATCACAACGATTTGATTGTCCGTTCCACCACAAGCCGTGCTCCGTCTGCTTGCCGAGGGCATCCCCCTGTGCAAGCAGACAGGCAGCTCTGCCTCAACCTGGGCTCAGCCCCAGCGTCGAGCGCCCCTGCAGGAAGTGCATGCCCCCTGTCTCTCAGACGTTCTCGAGGACCCGGAATGCTCCCAAGCGTTCCTGAGACAAACAACCGAGGGAACGAGACATTTGCTCCAGAGGTTGGACACGTGGCTTTCACTTCCCAACCTGTCCTGCTGGTTGGCCAAGACCACCCGACTCGGCTATGCGATTCAATTTGCCAGGTCCCTGCCCCCTTTCGACAGTATCTGCTTTAACTCAGTGCACGGCGAAGATGCCAGCACTCTACATGTGGAGATTGCGACCCTTTTACTCAAAGACCCGATAGAGCCTATCCCTCCAGGTGAGATGAAAAAGGGTTTCTACAGCCCCTACTTCATCATACCAAAAAATTCGGTGGCTTGCGACCAATCCTGGACCCAAGATGCTCACGCAGAAACACATTCTAACATGCGTCCAGCATCAGGATTGGTTCACAGCAGTAGACCTGAAGGACACGTACTTCCACGTCTCTGTCTTCCCTCGACATAGACCCTTCCTACGGTTCGCTTTCGACGGCCAGGGGTATCAGTACAAGGTTCTCCTGTCCCCTCGCATCATTACGAATGTCGCATAGGCAGCCCTTGCCCCACTAAGGTAGACCTGTTCACTTCCCAAGAGACCTCCCGCTCTGGTACTCCCTAGCAGAGGCTCCCCTCGGGACAGACAATCTGGCACACAGCTGGCCCTGGGGGCTGCGCATGTATGCATTTCCCCCAGTAAGCCTACTTGCACGGGTGCTGTGCAAGGTCAGAGAGGACGAGGAACAAGTCACTCTACTGGCCCCCTATTGGCCCATGTGGTCTTGGTTCTCGGATTTTAAGCTCCTCGCGACAGCATCTCCCTGGCGAATTCCCCTGAGGAAGGACCCTCTGGCAGCCGTGCCCAGACCTCTGAAACATCCACGTCTGGCCCCTGGACGGGATGCGGAAGATCTAAGTGGCACCAAGTAAGTAAGTACCAGATCTAAGACACGGTCAACTAAGCCAGAGCTCCCTCTACCAGGCAGCTTTACGACCTGATGTGGAGTTTGTCCATGAGTTGGTGTTCTTCCTGATCTGAAGACACACAGAGATGCGCAGACGGGTCAGTGCTCTCATTTCTGCAGGAGAGGCTGGAGGGGAGGCTGTCCCCCTCCACCTTGAAGGTGTATGTAGCTGCTATATTGGCTCACCACGACGCAATGGACGGTAAGTCCTTAGGGAAGCATGACCTGATCATCAGGTTCCTTAGAGGCACCTGGAGGCTGAACGCTCCCAGGCCATGCCTATTCCCCTCATGGGATCTCTCCCTTTCAGGCCTCCAGAGACCCCGCTTAGAGCCGCTAGAATCAGTTGAGCTCAAAGCCCTCTCCTTGAAGACGGCCCTCCTGATCGCAATCACTTCCATCAAGAGGGTTGGGGACCTGTAAGCATTCTCTGTGAGCGACACTTGCCTAGAGTTTGGTCCAGCAGATGGCCATGTTGTCCTAAGACCTCGACCGGGCTACATGCAGGTTCACTACCTGGGTCCCTGAAGGGGGTCGTAGGAACCATGGGCATCATGGTTCCTACGACCCCCTTCAGGGACCAGGTAGTGAACCTGCAAGCGCTGACCCAGGAGGAGGCAGACCCAGCCTTTTCGTTGCTGTGGGTGCTTTGAATACCTATGTGGACCGTACGCAGAGCTTTAGATTTTCTGAGCAGCGCTTTGTCTGCTTTGGTGGACAGCGGAAAGGGAACGCTGTCTCCAAACAGAGGCTAGCCCACTGGGTCGTCGACGCCATTGCTTTGGCCTATCAGACCCAGGCCATGCCCGCCTGGCATGTATGACTTTTGGCATGGCCAAAGTCATACAGGGTTGAAACAACATGTGGGTGATTAAATTATGACAGTATTTTCATTTTTTGGTGAACTATCCCTTTAAGGCCATTAATAACATAGTACCAGTTTTTGATCAATTATACCTGTCCCACTTTCTTATTATGCAGTTGATGGTTCATTACTTTGTTTATAAAGTCATAGTAAAGACCCATAAATGAAGTGAATAAGTAAGTGAAGTCATTTAACACCAGCCCATTAAATTGATAGTTCACCCAAAAATGACAATTTTCTCATCATATACTCACCCTCCTGCCATCCCAGATGTGTATGACTTTCTTTCTTCAGTAGAACACAAATTAAGATTTTTAGAAGAATATTTCAGCTCTGTAGGTTCATACAATGCAAGTGAATGGTGATCAGACCTTTGTAGCTCCAAAAATCTCTATACCTCCTGAGACCCGAGCATGACCACTGTGTGCATTTCCCTTTTTGATTTGTAACTGGTAGCATCTTGTAAACAAGCAAAATATAAATAAATAAATAAATACATAGATATGTCCATATGTGTGGACAGTGGGCTAAGTTGTGAACTTTTAAATAATACCAAGCTATAGAAAGTCAGTTTTTTTTTTCTTCAAATTGTTTAATATGTTTCCAGGAGTGTTTGGTTATTTGTGTTTTTGAGATGTTATAGACCAGAGGGACCACAGGGCAAAGTTGGCTTGTGATGACCTTTGATTTGGTCCACCTTGCTGTATACGACAAGAGGGTGAAAAAAGAGAAATAAATGCCATTGACATCACATTCTATGCATTAATATAGCATATTTCAGTGTGTATTACCTTTCCTTTCCTATCTTGCCGCTCCTTCATTAGTCATAGTGCAAGAAAGGCAGAAACAGCAAAAATGAACATTAATTGTTTCGTGCTGTCCTTTGTGCAGATGTTGCTGAGTCTGTGGCGAATGCTCGCACCATAAACGCGAACAGACGGGCACTCCATGCTCCCACCCTAAAATGACCAAATGCTACAATGTAATTAATAAAAATATTAACAAAAATAATATCTGGATGTGTTAAATAGCCTTGATGTTAAATAAAACATTATTAGTGATACAATAATAATTTTACAGTACATTTACCACTGTATCAATCATATGTCTGACTAATGTTCATTGTTAAATTTTATTTTTACATTGTTTTATTAAATTGGCATGAAGGAGTTACCAAGTCTTTTTATTTATAATCTACTCATTCCAAATCTGGAGAAATGCTGTCATTTAATCCTGTATTGTTGTATTATTTGTGTAGGCTATGTTAATTTAATATAAAATATTTGGAAATATATGAATTATGGAATTCAGAGGTCATGCAAAAAAAAGTTTGGGCACCTCTGTTATAGACATTCCAGCTGATTTTCTATAAAGCTGAATAAACAAGTCTTATTCAAAGTTATGGCCAGAATCATCCAATCCATGGGTCACCATCTTACCAGAAATTCCACCGGCTGCCCTTACTCACACATTATACATTATTCAAGGACCCATCCAACCATGTTAAAATGTAATTTTGCATTATACAAATTCTGAATCTATTAACTGATTTGATTGTATCATATCTGCCAAACATGCTGAGTGGTGCAAACATCCTCTGCAGACTGAATTTGAACCTCTGGTCAGATTTTAGGAGTGAATGGACTTGCAGAGAAAGCAATGGTATGCACCCTTGCTCCCTATTAAGTAAATTACTTAACCTCTAGTGTCCTCTCTGACTGCACTGGTCAGAACAGTTTGAAACGCACCTTATTTTCCACCAAACTCCATATAAAGCCTTGGAGGCACTTTTGTTGGCATTGTACCCATAGTCGCACTTCACAGAAATCAAGGTAATCATTAACCCTTAAATGACAGTGTAGGGTGTTGTGAACAGTACTAAATTGGTAAATTAATTTAAATTCTGCGATGTGGACATGAGGTCGCATGAGGATAATGGAAACAAGTAATTCATAAGACTCCAGTGGTTAAATCCATATCTTCACAAGTAATATAATGGGTGTTATATTCTGTTATGTTCTGATTCTCATCCACACCCATTATATTACTTGTGAAAATATGGATTTAAACACTGGATTACTTCTATGTTTCCTTTATGTTATTTTTGGAGCAACAAAGGTCTGATCATCATTCACTTTCATTGTATGGACCTACAGAGCTGCGATATTTTTCTACAAATCTTCATTAGTGTTCTGCAGAGGAAAGAAAGTCAAACACATCTGTGATGGCATGAGAGTGAGTAAATGATGAGAGAATTTTCATTTTTGGGTTATCATTTCCTTTAATGTCACTGGCTTATTTCAAAAGACATTCAGACAGCAGTAAAAGGCAACAGGGCTATGATTTTTAGGGTAGTTAAAGAGACAAGGAAGCTATAAGAAAACCATACAATGCAATTGTGCGCTTCAGCCACAATCCTTTTTTTTATAGGATTTGTGTTACCAAATACATATATATATAAATAAATAAATAAATAAATATATATATATATATATATTCCAACATAGATTGCAGAGACAAAGGACCTGCTGATGGAGAAAATATGGGTCTGCACGTGCTGACCCAAGTGCAAGGTTGACAGGTCTGTGGTCACACAGTTTAGCCACAGTAGAATTGGGACAATACAGTTTGCTTAATTAGTGTCTTTGGACATTCCCCAATGGGGCTCAGACGCCATTGTGGTGCTTTGATTGCTTCCAGTAATTGCTTTTTGTGTGTATGTATGAGTCCATAGGTTTATATGTGTATTTATAGGGATTTCTGTACTTAACCGGTCAACAATTTAGGGGAATTCAGACATTTATGATACCTCACATAATGAAATGTTCTTCAAACTCTGGACAGTTTCCTCATGTACATCACAGATATACTGTACAAATTATGTTGGTACAGTATACTTTCATGCCATGCAGGCAAGTTAGGGTTACTGGGTTACCCTGTAAGTTTCGAAATAATTTTTTTACAGTGAAATTGTGTTGTAATTCATGAAAGCAATACTTCACTCAAAAATACAAATTGCATCATCACTTAGGCCTACATCACCCCAGGTTATTGGCACAGTATATAAGTCTTTTTAAGAAATGTGATAGTTTTGTTGCTCACGAATATCATATAGTGCACCACTAATATGGACTACTTTTATGATACTTTTTGTTGCTTGGCATTTAAAATCATCATCCACTTTCGTTGTTTGGAAAATAGCTGCTTGGACATTCTCTCTATTTGTTGTTATTGTTGTTGTTGTTGTTGTTGTTGTTGTTGTTGTTGTTGTTGTTTCATGGAAGACAGAAAATAATACTGGGTTGGAATGATAGGGGGGTGAGTAAAATTTTCAGTTTTGGTTGAAATATTCCTTGAATTAAATTAAGCTTGATATGCACAACAAATTATGCTTTACACATTACAATTGCAATGTAATGCAGTGCTATGCTGCTGATACATGTCTATATTTAAAATCATGTATTATTATTCACTAATAAAAATACATTAGGTCCATGGACATGAAATGGACATGATTCTGTACATTATCTACAACATATTGTATAAACATAATTGTATTGAATTGTTTGTTTAGCTTAACAACCCATCCATGTTCCTGTTGACTCATAAGCTCAGTCTGCTTATCACTCAGTATCACTCAGCTTCTGGTCAGTATCACTCAGCTGCAAGTCACAAACTAGAGAAGGTTTATTTGAGGGAGTGTCTACTGTCTGGAGAACCTAATTACCAATTAGTTACAATATGCCTCTGTGGGACAAAAACGATTTTTAGACTATTGGGAAGACCTGTGCTGCGTTACAGTGCTGCATGACAGTGAAGTTGTACAGGATACATTAATCAACAACTGTTGTCTCTTTGGTGTCATTCTACCAGCTGTACTCATACCTGTAGGGTTGGTTCTCTTAGATCAGTTGGAAAGTATCACAAACACACCAACACTCATAATTCACTAACGCACACATTTGGAACAATGCTATGTTCAGTCTAATTGTGTGACTGTGGAGATCATCAAGAGCACCAAATTCCTTGGTGTTCACCTGGCGGAGAACCTCACCTGGTCCCTCAACACCAGCTCTATTACCAAGAAAGCCCAGCAGCGTCTCTACTTTCTTCGAAGGCTGACAAAAGCACATCTCCCACCCCCCCACCGCCCGCTGCATCCGCAAAGCAACCAGCATTGTGGATGACCCCACACACCCCTCACACAAACTCTTCACCCTCCTGCTATCTGGCAAGAGGTACTGAAGCATCCGGGCCCTCACGGCCAGACTGTGTCACAGCTTCTTCCCCCAAGCCATCAGACTCCTCAATACTCAGAGACTGGACTGACACACACCTGGACACCATCCAACTTTTGCACATGTCCAGAGTTGCACTTTAATTCATTGTCACTTTATAGCTGGCTGCTATCTCAATAACTGCTATGTCCATAGAACATTATTTCATAGTATGTTATGTTTACATTAGCATTTTAGAAAATGTCATCTTTTTGCACTACTCAATTACAAATGTGTACTGGTCGGCGCTGCACTGTCTCTCACTGTGCATTTTAGCCTGTTCCTTTTAGTAATTTATTGTACTGTCCCATACTTTTTGCACACGTTTGCACGTGCACTTTATGTAGAAATGTTATTTAGTCTGTGTATTCTCATGTAGTTCTGTGTTTGTCCTATGTTGTTTTTATGTAGCACCATGGTCCTGGAGGAACGTTATCTCGTTTCGCTGTGTACTGTACTAACTGTATATGATTGAACGACAACAAAAAACATTTGACTTGACTTGACTTGACTAGCCATTGCTATACATATACCCCTTAAGCTCATCTCTCATTCAGGCCTTTCTGCCTTTGCTTCACATTCCAATTAACCAATCAGATGCCTAAATGTGAATAGCCATTCACTACCAGAAGCGGAATCTTTACAAAACAGAACTATTTGCCTCTTCAACTTCTTCCAGCTTCTGTATGTGGCAGGATGATTTCACACACCAAGTGTTGATCTCAAGGAAATTGGCTGACTATGCCACAGTGGGAATTACACCCAGAGAATGTTATCAATTAACCCTTTTACCAAGACACAAAGATTTGTGGTACTCAACAAAAACAGGTTTTCAATAAAGAAAAAAAGTTTTATATATCAAGTTCAAAAGCATTGTGGGGTAATGGCCAGGGGAGGCAGACTATCCTGGGGCGTGTTCCTAAACCAGTACTGTCTCGTGCCGTCCCCATGCGAGATGCTGCCATGTGTGACTGCCAATGTCACCCATGCCTAAATCTGCCACTGCACTCATGCAAACACAGCAAGCAAAAGTTTGGGCCAACCTATACACACAGTGAAAAGGAAACAGCATGCAGTGAGGGAAACCCACCGCCAGGTGACTAACCTCCCCAAATGGACTGTCCAGTTCCTGCTTCTAAAACAAAGGGGAAAAAATCATGATAGCAAACTAAAACTAATTACAAGATGGATACCAGTTGGCACCAGATCACTACAAGGAGTAGACAGAATCACCAGACCCAGTTAAAGCAGACAATCAAAGCAAAAACCAACTTAAATAAAACACGAACAATTAACACAAATAAATAATTAAGACATAGAATCAATATCACAAAAAATCTATGGAAATCAAACTGTTGAAACATAGACAAATGAAAAAATGACATCAAGCATAAGAATGACTAATTATCAAGTTTACAAACAGAGGCACCAAAAAATAAACACAGCAACTGAGGAGATCAAGGCAAAGAAATTAAAAATCAAAACAGAATCAGAAAAATAATTTAACAAACAAATAAAGACAAAACAGCAGCTTTAGGCATTGCCTTCAGCTCAAGTGACTACAGCAGGCTACCAGGTGCCTCTCAAACTACCCACAGGCCGAAAAGCAGGGCACACGTTTTGGACAGATAGCCTGGATTAGACAGGACCAGCAGACCGAAATGAACTAGGATAGCTAAAAAAATATGATTTTTTTCTTTTTAGAAAAAAAAAAAACTTTTTAAATATTTATATATTTCTTACATCTAATGTTTTTCTTCAGAAGACATTAATCAATCCACTGGAGTCATATGGATTACTTTTGTGATGGCTTTATGTGCTTTTTGGAGCTTAAAATATTTGGCACCCATTCATTTGAATTTTATGGACATATAGAGCTGAAAAATTCTTCCAAAAATCTTTTGTGTTCAGCTGAATAAAGAAAGACATAAACAACTGGGATGTAAATGATGAAATCATTTTATTTGTTTGGGTGAACTATTCCTTTTAGCATTCAAAAAGCATGTTTTACATTGACGTCTATTCAAATGTAGCAGTGTTTTCTGGTTTATGAAAACCATAAGCACAATGTTATTCATGCTTTTATCACCTCTCGATTGGATTATTGTAATTCTCTTTATGTTGGTCTTCCTAAATCCTCTCTTTTCCGTCTTCAACTGGTTCAAAATGCTGCAGCCAGATTTTTGACATCATCTAAAGAAAGGGATCATATTACACCAATCCTGGCCTCTCTGCACTGGCTTCCTGTTTATTTTAGGATTCAATTTAAAATACTGTTGTTTGTTTATAAGGCTCTTAATAACCAGGCCCCGTCATATATTAGGGATTTAATACAGCCATACTTTCCAACTAGGTCTTTAAGATCTGAAGACAAAATGTTATTGCATATTCCTCGGTCACGTTGTATACGTAAGGGTGATAGACCATTTGCAGTTGCTGCCCCAAGGCTATGGAATCAGCTACCACTTGACATTAGACAAGCTTCATCACTGTCTATTTTTAAACGCAGGCTTAAAACACATTTTTATTCTCTAGCGTTTTGCAGTATTAAATGAGATTGTCTTTTTTTTTTTTTTTTTTTTTTTTATGACGTGTTTTGTTTTATTAATGTATTTTATATTCATCTGTACTTGGCATGTTTGTTTTATTTTAATGTATTGTATATTCAACTGTACAGCACTTCGGTCAGCTTTTCTGTGTTTGAGTGTGCTTTAGAAATAAATTTTACTTACTATTTACTTACTAATGTAGCTAATTGGAGAAATGTAATGTAATTTAACTCTAGCTATAAATTGAATGTGGCCCCTTTATGAGTTTTGGACACCTGCTTTCTGGAACTTGTGACATGAGAACTGGAGACGCGGGTCCGCTCGCAAGGGGACCGTATGGCGGAAAATATGCACAGGGGGAAAAGTCCACGTGGGAGCCCGTCCTGTGGAGCACCTATTCCAGTACAGGGTAAATTGAGTACCCGCATTGGTCTTGGTCGGCGAATTCCTCTGCTGAATTCGCTGACCAGAGGGCTAGGGAGGAGTCATCCAGGGAGCCGAGTTCGTGGGATCTCCTGGGGTAAAGGCGCACTGTATTACCTCAGCGGAGGGAAAGGGCGTTATGTGCAAGCCGTCCACCTGGTCAGTTTGTCAGCGTGTACCGAGTTCTACAGGCTGGGACCTGAGAAAACACGGGACGAAACCGACTCAATCCTGAGGGGATTGTAAAATCTTGCAAAGGTATTGGGTGCTGCCCAACCCGCTGCTCTGCATATGTCTGCTAGGGAGGTGCCCCTGGCCAGTGCCCATGAGGATGCAACACTTCTTGTTGAGTGTGCTCGGACGGCATGGGTGCGATAGGCCAACGTAATGGCGTCCACTACCCAGTGGGAAAGCCTCTGTTTGGAGACAGCATTCCCCTTCTGCTGTCCACCAAAGCAGACAAAGAGCTGCTCAGAATGTCTAAAGCTCTGCGTGCAGTCCAAGTAGATACGCAAACCATGAACCATGAACACAGTATCGAAGGGGCTGGGCCTGCCTCCTCCTGGGGTAGCGCTTGCAGGTGGTACCTGGTCCCTGAAGGGAGTGGTGGGAACCTTGGGCGCGTAGCCCAGTCATGGTATTAGGATCACGTGAGTGTCTGCCGGACCGAACTCCAGGCATGTGTCGCTGACAGAGAACGCTTGAAGGTCCCCGACCCTTTTGATGGAAGCAAGCGCGATCAGGAGGGCCATCTTCAAGGAGAGGGAGCCCTAAGTCCGACTGATTCTAACGGCTCGAAGGGGGGTCTCTACAGGCCCGAGAGGACCACTGAGAGATCCCAGGAGGGGAAAAGGCTCAGCCGGGAGGGTTTTAACCTCCGGGCGCCTCTTAGAAACCAGATAACTAAGTCGTGCTTACCCAAAGACTTGCCGTCTACTGTGTCGTGGTGGGCTGCGATAGCAGCTACATACACCTTCAAGATGGAGGAGGACAGCCTCCCCTCCATCCTCTCCTGCAGGAATGAAAGCACTGACCTAACTGCGCACCTCTGTGGGTCTTCAGTCCGGGAAGAACACCAATTTGTGAACAAGCGCCACTTCAGGGCGGGAAGTGGGATGCACCCTTCGTTTTGTACACAACAGAGGAACGTACCTCACACAAGTTGTAGTTCATTTCAAACATTTTTGATTGGTTTCTTACACTAACCTATCGATTTGCTTTAGAAGACATTAATTGATCGACTGGAGTCATGTCGATTACTTTTATGCTGCCTAAATATGCCTTTTGGACCATCAAATAGCCAGCAGCCTGATGGCATCCATTTACTTACATTATAAGAAACTACAGAGCTTCAGCATTTTTCTAAAAATCTTAATTTGTGTTCTGCTGAACTAAGACAGTGTGACACTCTCAGGTCATTTAAGTGGGAAAATAATGAAGTGGGAACCATCTTTCACACTTCAGGGTGATTTATTTAGTAGCCTTTCAGCTGGCACACAAAACTTCATCAGCTTTCAACATAAAGTCACGCTGCCCTCCGCAGATTCGTAAGCTTCAGGTCCCCTCTCTCTTCACTGTGGCTCTGCTGCTCTTTTATCTCCCTCCAGCTTTCACTGTTAACACAAAACAGCTCTCAGAGATACATTTTTCCCCAGGTGTCAATCCTTACCATTCTCTCTCTCCTGACCTCCCTCTCCAAAGACATCACACATCTCTCCACATACACCCATCACCCAAATGATTAACTGTCTTACTCACCCCCCCACCACCACCACCATTTCTAGAGAGGAAATCCGCCACAGCCATCTGAGCCCCTGGCCTATGGATCACCTTGAACTTAAAAGGCCAGAGACCCAGATGCCAACGGGTGAGCTGCACGTTGGTATCCTTCATGCATTGGAGCCACTGTAGTGGGGCATGGTCTGAACAGAGGGTGAAAGCATGCCTCAGCAGATAGTACCGGCGATTGAGGACTGCCCACTTGATGGCCAAACACTCCTTCTCAATCATGCTGTACCTAGTTTCTCTCAATTAGAGTTTGTGACTAATGTACAGCATGGGGCGCTCCTCCACCATATGGGACAGTATGGCTCCCAACCTCCTGTCTGATGCATCCATCTGCAAGATAAAAGGGAGAGTGTCTGCTGGCACGTCTCCGCCATCTGGACCGGATCTAGTGCCCCCTTTTTAGTATGATCAATCAGTGGGCTGGTGATGGTCGAACAGCACAAACCTACGATAATAGCCAGCCAGCCCCAGAAACTGTCTCACCTCCTTTTTGGTCTTAGGTCTCAAGCAATCTGTGTGGTTTTATCAATATGGGGCTACACCTGCCCTTGACCCAAGTGGAAGCCCAAATACCATACTTCCACATGCCTAATTGCGCACTTCTTTGGGTTTGCCATGAGTCCCGCTCATCTCAATAACCTCAAGACAGCCCTCAGATGCTGCAGGTGCCACTGGCAAATGTTACTGTAAATAATTATATCATTCAGAGGCTGAGGATTCAGTCCATGTGTAGCTATAACGTAGCCAGGACCCCGAACAACCTGAATGGAAGCGTCACAAATTGGTGTAATCCGAATGGTGTGGAAAATGCTGTGTTCTCACAGGACTTGGGAGTTAAGGGGATCTGCCAATATCCCTATAATCCACACAGAACTGGACCGAACTGGACTGAACTACGTCAGCTCAACGTCGGGATGATGCAAGGGAGCAGCGGCTTCCACCGCCCTTAGAGGATTCCCTGCAGGGGATTTGCCTCTGGAGCAGATGCAAGATGAAACCCTTTGGCTTACAGGCACAAGAAAGTCAGTCTCGGCTGTATAACAGGGGAGCTCGGCTATGTGAATTTGCACCGGGAGCTAAAGTAATGTATTACTGCCCATATCGAGCTCTAAATTACTAACAAAGGGCACCTTGAGGTCAAACGGCAAGTTGGGGAAGTTGATTATGAGATATGTATGGATAGGGACAGGGCTTGTCAAATATACCACCTCAACCTACTGAAACCATGGAGAGAGGCAGTCCCCATATCCTTGGCGACAGTAGTTCCAGAGAGGGAGGTGAGTCTAAAAGCCAGTTCACCCCAGTCCCTTGTGGAGACCATCTCTTGCCGTCACACCATACAGAGGTTGCCTGGTTGCAAAATAATTTCTCTGACATGTTTTCGCCTCTTCCTGGTCGCACTAATCTCAAAAAACACCACATTGAGACAACCCCAGGGGTAGTGGTACATAGTTGTCGCTTACCCGAACACAAGAAACAAGTAGTATTGGAAGAATTAAAGGCTATGATCGATATGGAAGTAATAGAAGAATCCCACAGTGATGGGGCCAGCCTGGTGGTTCTGCTACCCAAGAGCGATGGCTCTGTCCAGCTCTGTGTGGATTATAGAAAGGTCAATGCGTTCTCAAAATGTTATGCTTATCCAATGCCAATTACACCAATTTGTGACCCTTCCATTCGGTTTGTTTGAGGCCCCGGCTACGTTTCAGAATCTAATGGACCGAGTCCTCAGACTGTACGATGCGTATGCCTCTGCTTATTTGGATGATATCGTTATTTACAGTAATTATTGGAAACGGCATATGCAGCATCTGAGGGCGGTTCTAAGGTTGCAGCGATAGCAATCTGACCGAGACCCAAGACCAAAAAGGAGGTCAGATAGTTTCAGGGACTGGCCAGCTACTATCAAAGTTTTGTGCCTAATATTTCTGACATCATCAGCCCGCTGACTGATCTCACCAAAAAGGGAGCCCCAGACCCAGTCCAGTGGACGGAGTCGTGCCAACAAGCTTTTATGCAGGTAAAAGCGGCATTTTGTGGTGGGCTGCTTCTGCATTCCCCTGATTTCTCTCCCTTTTGTTTTACAGACAGACGCATCAGACAAGGGGCTGCTGTTCTGTCCCGAGACGTGGAGGGGGAGGAGCACCCAGTGCTGTACATCAGTCGAAAGCTCTCTATGGGTGAGACGAAGAACAGCACCATAGAGAAGGAATGTTTGGCCATCAAGTGAGCGCCCCTCACTCTCTGCTACTATTTGTTGGGACGAGTATTCCCCCTCTGTACGGACCATGCCACGCTCCAAAGGATAAACTGCATAAAGGATGCCAAAGCCCGGATCACTTGTTAGTATCTGGCATTCCAGCCATTTAAGTTTGAGGTGGTCCAAAGATCGGGGGCACAGATGGTTGTTGCGGACTTCCTCACCAGAAAAGGAGGAGTGGGCAGCCGGATGGTTCCCCCGGCCTGAGTCGGGCGGTGGGGGTATGTGGGGGTGATGCCTTGGTCAAGCACACTTCTGGGGAGAGAAAAAGTAGTAAGGACATCCACCTGAGATTAATTGTGACCAATTACCATCTGTATGTTCACAGTGAGAGTCGGGGGAGATAAAAAGACAGCCAGTTCACAGCGAGAGGAGAGAGACAATCAGACCAGAGTCTTCGTGTCTGTCCCCTGAGTGAAAGACAGCCTTGTGTTGTGTGAAGCTGAAAAGTGGACTGTTTGAGTAATGCTGAAAGCCGTCTTGTGTTTTGAAGTGAACCTGTACAGCAATTGCTGGTTATTTGTGAATAAAACAGACTCACGTGAACTGCGGAAACCATTTCCCGCTTCCTCCTTTATCTGCCCAACCCGAACCTTTGTTACAAACACAATTTATTTATTTTTTTTAAAGAGAGAACAGTCAAAATTATGTTCTGTGGTAATCAACATTATGCCACAAATGCTGTTAAAAGAGTTTTGCTTGTATTAAACCAGAAACATACCTTGTAAGAATAAATATTTATACATTCATATTAGGTCTCTATGCAGTCATAGTTTTGGTGGCAATGCCTGTTTTTACTTCAAAATTTGAACAAAATATTAGAATCTATGATTTCCTAAATGTTCTATCATCTTCTACCTTTATGTGTTCATTTTTGTCCTATGATTGATATACAGCAATGGACCTCAAACTCTTTTGTTTCCTCTCGCATTTTGATGAGTTAATGAATTGTTGTGCTTGACCCCACCCATCTTCCCCCATCCCACCCACTACTCTCCCACCTTTTTTATGCCCATTTCACAACCCTTTTATTTTTAAATCTGAGGTGTGAATGACTTGTGCTGAAATAGGTGGGTTGCATGACATTTTAAAATGCCTTCATTCCTTAACATTTATTGTGGTTTGGATTGGATTGGTCTCTTGGTAAAGTCAGATCTGGTATGTAATTACAGATGTTTCCAGTGGAGTAATATTCACTCTGTTAACACAAAGCATAAACTCACTAGGGTATTAGATGGTTTTTGCTAAATTAATCAAGATCTAAAATGTCAATGATAACAGGACACAGAAGATGTGCCACCTCCAGTCTTATATAACACCAGAGCCATTATACGCAAATTGATAATTTCTCTGGAAGCCATATTAAGAACCCAAACTATCTGGTTATGTTATATTTGCTAAACTATTATTTGATCCATCATCAGGTATCCAAAAACAATTTTGTAAAAATTCCTGCTTGACCCCATCTCTAGTTTGCCACACAGAGGACAACAAGTGTGTTTCAAAGCTGAGCACGTTTTACGCAGCTATTCACATAACCGATTGCTACCTACGGTCCAGACTTGGCAGGGAGAATTTACCAGCATCTATTTTGGCTCTCGGCCTAATTGGTCTAAAAATACACTTATTGTTATCAGTCAATTAATTTCTTAACACATACATTCTTTTCACCACCGTGTTTACGAAACAGTATTAGACATCAAAGGGATGTACATTGTTTTGTCAGAATAGAGGGTTTTATCAACATGAAATGAGATAAGAAAGTTACATATCTGAGTCATGATTTTGGGATTTCATCCCAACTCGCATGAAGGACAACAAAAAGTTGTTCAAGAACCTGCAAAATCAGTCTGGAAGTGCACAGAAAACAAATTAGCCAAATATCCATTTAATATCCTAAAGCTCATACAGGTGTGTTTAGACCTATCCACTTATGACTGGCATCTCAAACATCAATCTGTTTTTTTATGTTGCTAAGGATCAGACAAAGGAAGCTGGTGATCCCACTCTAAGGAAAATTCAAGTCATTATATTAATCAGACCACTGTACTCTTCAGCTCTCAAGGTCCCACTCAAGAGCTCAGCATTTATGTGACAACAGAAGGAAGTTACATTATTTCAAATACATATGCATAAGCAAATAATGTGTGTGGAAATTGAGCTGCAACAGTGTTGGATTAGGCAACAGGATGACTGACACAAGCACTAGACTCATGAATCAAAGAAACAAGATGATTTTACTTTCTCAAACTATTCTCAACATCTGTGAAAAGCATGAGTTCTCCAGGGTGAGGCTCTGCGCAGCTGCCAAAAAGAAAAAGAAAAGTGACCCAAGAACCTAGAAGTGGATTATCTCCAAAAAGTTTCAATCTGTTGAAATCTGAGGATGCAGGTGCAATCTGTGAATTCACTACAGCTCACCTGTGATCTGTCACTTCTGTGAACTCTTTAAACCTCCAATTCCTGTAACACATTCCCAGAGCTCCTAAATCCCATTAAGAGACCACAAACAACAGCACCATTCAACATGATTAACTAGTTTCCTCTGAAATGAAGATGAATGAGCACATTATATATGTAGTTATTTAAGGATATAGCACAATTTTCCAATTCATGGAATTCTATGCTAGATGAAATATAATATTATATCAAGCACTTTGTTTCCATGGGGAAACTGTCATGAGATGGCTCTTCGTTTTCATGCTAATGAGCCCTCCATTGTTTACAGTGTCACAAACAGTTCAAAAGACAATGTTTGAAGTGCCATAAAGAATCACAATGAAGCAGCCCAAGAGCAGCAGGTGCGAATAGCATATGACCAACTAAGCATGAAGCCAGATGACGAGATTTGATTATTAGAGCATGAGTATATCAAAGTGCTGAGAGATTCTGAACTCTAAATAAATAGTCTGCCTTTGAGGTATGGCCCTAAGATGTGAGACCAATGGAGTGTTCCAAAAAGAAACAAGTCTGTCGCTCTCTTTCTCTGACAAATGCATGCATTCTCAAACTGACTGACCAAAATCTGGGTTGATGAGCAAATGCAAATACATTCCAAAAGGACCATTACTAAACAAAAGAATCCTCAGCCTGCTAAGACTAGCAATCAAGACCAATCGGATACAAATTAATGTCAGGCCTCTTATCTCTATGGGAGAAAGTACATGATAAAATGACTTGGGACATAACCATGAAAACATGTACCATGTCCTCAACATAACGATGTACCAAAGGACCAGAGCAAGAATTGCATAATTTTAGGAAATCTCTGAGAGTCTTACTGCATGTTGGAAAGTATCTTAGCTGAGAGTTTAGTTCTTCCTTTAGTGTAGCTGAAGACACTACTAAAGTCCTTAGAGACAGAGGATAGATGCTAGTCCAGAGAAACATATTAGCTTTTTAACAGATCAGACAGCTTTTCCTACCCACAACAAAGCAAAGATGACCTCTAGAGACTCACAAACAAACTGCACATAGGAAGCATAACATTATTTGCCTTCTCTTTAAGTCATTTTCCCTCATTAACTTTACAGACAAATAGTTTTTTTAATAGTTTAAACTCACATGAGATGAAGCCTCCAATCATATTAGTAGCCTAGAAAACTTTGTTGTATACTACATGGAACGAATCTTGAAGGGAGAGTTCCCCCAAAAATGAAAATTCTGTCATCATTCAATTACCCTCATATTGTTCCAAACCCATGACTGACTTCCGTGGAACACAAAAGGAGATGTTCGGTAGAATGCTGGCCTCCAGTCGCCATTCACTTCCACACTGAGGCCAACTATTAGGGCTGGGCGATATGGCATTTTTTTTCTTCATATCGTTCCTTATTGATATTTATCATGATAAACATTTAACAACGTGAATGGGGGAGGAAATGCATACCACATGTTTGTTAGACCTCAAGAATGAATTCCAGAGGGTAAGCTACCTTTAAAGTATTCTCAGTTTAGGATTGAATCCTACATAAGGCGTGTGACCTCTTTTCCATGAAATTTCAGCTGATGTTTCACTCCATTGAAAGACTTTCTTGTGACACTCACACTCCAGTTCAGTAGGTGGCGGTAATGCACCATAAGCTGGATTGCCAACTGCCAATAAAATTCACAAGAAGAAGAAACACTTGTTAGTAATGAAATTTATGTCGGAATTGCTGTTGTGTTCAGTCAATAGCTGTCTTTTTCGGTACACAATGATATCATATTAGCTGGATTGCTAGTGGGCAGCTACTGACCCTCATTGGTTTCCATGACAGCAGGACAATGTAGCCACTAGCCTGGTAATACTTCATAACAGGCAGATTTCATCAAAGAGTTTCAGCTAGCTAGTTGTATTTTTACCTACAAGTACCTGACCCATTCATCTAGATGTAGAACATTTGCAAAACATCAAACATTACTAAAAAGTTTATCATCTTTATCACAAAAAAAAAAAACACATTTATTTAATTTTTTATAAATATCAATTTAATTTGATTGCCCGGCCCTAGCATCTCCTTTTCTGTTCCACAGAAGTCAGTCATATGGTTTTCGAACAACATGAGGGTGTGTAAACGATGACAGGATTTGATGACCAGCTTGCTCTAAGTGGATAATGGAGGGGCATTTGAGGTGGTAGAAAGTTGGTCTGGGAACTGTGGACAAATGGGAACTGGAGGGTTAGTGCAGAATGCAAAAACAAGGATGTGAGTGATGGGTCACTTTCCTGTAAGACTTAAGAGGGACAGAGAACACAGTTCATCTGAGTGGCACATTGTTTGCCAGTTTGATGAACTATGACTTCAGTGACACAGTTTTGTACCAAAAAACGTTGTGTCCCTCACATTTGTCAGACAAAGGGATGTCTCATGTGCCCATCTGGAGTTTTTGAGTACATGTTATGCTTGTTGTCTTTGCCATGTCCGTGTGGTTCGTCTGCCCTTTAGCCTACTTATGGTGGTCATTAATGTTTTTCTCAGACAGAACAGCTAATTTCAAAAGTTGGTTTGCTAAAGTAGTTTCTCTTATTTATGCTCCACATTGTGGTTGGAGGGGTACACACATACAGGCCCTGTGAATTTAAGCGAGGGCCCAGTCCACAGGTCTTATTCCCACCTGGAATAGGCTGGCTCCACATTTTTTGGATGGCTCCAGTGCCTTTAACATTCTGCCCAACATGTTTTCTATATATTCTCAGAAATGGTAGTCTTACAACAACCAAATAAATTGAACATTGTGTGCTCAGAGAAACATGCACAAAAATAAAAAGAATCATTAAATTCAGAAGTTTTAACGTTTTTTAAAGCTCTGCATCAGTCTAAAGTCCCTTAAGATCACTTAAGGAAATTTACTTTGCACCAACTAACATTATTCCAAATTACTCACTAGTGTTGATTAGAAAATTATGAGCCACTGTTTTCTCACTGCAGCCGTTAGTCCATGGTGTAAGTTCCCAAACGTAATTTCTCAAACTTTTCATTGCCTTTTAAGGCCAGACTTCCCTTGGTATGCTGATCTCCAAATGCAATAATAACAAAACCTAACATTGTTCCACTGATGAAACTGTCACAAGAGCTTTGAATTAAACAAAAGTATGTATCAAAATAAAACATGTTTGAGAACTCAATCAATCACCGGCCCTCAATCAGACCTCTCGTGCTGTGGGAAAGCATTATTTTTCCTTATTGTAAACCTCTTATCCTCACAGCAAAAAAACTTTGTCTACGATGAATTGTGATGTGTTTATAAGAGCACAGTAAATAACACATGGGGGTGACCTCAACAGGGGACTAATTGCAACAACAGTCCCTGCTCTTCATCTCCCTCCTCTTCATCTAGACAGTGGAAGGCTTTTTTTATTGTACTATCATTAAGTTAAAATGATGCGCCACTATTATTCCATTTCATAGATTTGTTTACCTACCTTAATCATAAATCAGCTCATTGCTGAATCTTTTCACATGACTGTGTAAATAGTAATGGTTACACTGACCTCCACTGGTGGCAGAAAAGAAAGAACCATTTATTTTTCTCAAATACTGAAGGTAGTCATGAGACCTTCACAAATAGCCAATATTATTCAGTAAATAATTGTTAGAAGAACCAAAAAAAAGCACTATAACCCTTCAGTTTATTTATTGGGTATTTAGTGACCCAGAACCTCAGTCAACCCCCTGCACTTCATCCATTTTTTTAATTTATGCCCACACCTGTTCAGTATTCCTCAACCTTTCTCTTATAAATTACTATTTACATTTTACAGCATGTATTCTGCAGATTACAGAATACATGCTGTAAAATGTAATTTGTAAAGTATTCCATTAGACTACTCAAGGTCAGTATTCTAAATACTTTGGATTACTTCTTCAGAACCGGTATATTTTTTCACTTGTTTTGACTATAAAAACTCTGCCTGTACAGTCAGACAAAATACATATATAAAAATACATTTTCTGAAAAACATACATATCTAATATAGTGTTGTTTCTAAAACAAGATTAATCAAATTGATCTTGTTTTAGTGATTATTTTATATTTTTACAGGAAAACAATACGAAAATTATTATCAAGATTATGATTTTTGCCCTAATATCAAAGGTATTACTAGAAAAAAGAAATGACGATCTAACGTGAATTTTCTTGATAAAAAAATATGATCATGTTTGGTAACAAAATTACTTCAAACTTACTTCTCTGTCTGCTCGTATGAATGTAATACATCATAAGAAAGTGTTTCAACGCTGTTCAAATGAACTTTGGATCACATCATTTATTCAAATGCACTTTGGATCACATAAATGTTTTCCATCTTAAAGGACTAAATATTAATATAATATAAGTTTGAAGTATCAAATCGCTTTCGAAGATATGTGTTTAACCACCAGAATCATCTGGAGTACTTTTATGTTGCCTTTATGTGGATTTTGGAGCATCAAAATTTTGGCACCCATTCACTTGCATTGTATGGACATACAGAGCTGAAATATTCTTGTAAAAATCTTCACTTGTGTTCAGCAGATGAAAGAAAGTCATATACATCTGGGATGTCATGATGGTAAGTAAATTATGAGAGAATTTTCATTTTTGGGTGAACTAACCCTTTAAGGTTGTACAAGGTAACATTTATTGTTAACATCACTATATCAAAGTGGGTATCATGCACAACAACTCCACTACAACATGGGCCGCAATCTTGATTGTTTTGGGCTCAATGAATCACATAAAGCATCACATGACAACAAATACGTCATCGTTTTCAGTGTCTCCATTTTTCCAGTCCACACTACAACGCAAATAATGGGTTTTCACATTTTTCCACTAGGGAGAGATCTATTTTGAATGGAATGCTAAAACGTAGAGAGAAAGATGCATTTTCAAATGAAAATGCATTAGTGTAGAGGTAGCTTGACGGTCCCTCATGCAGTGAAGGCTATTATACAACAAACTTGAAACCTAAAACTACCCCGCTTAAAATTAATGGTCTGCCCATAAAAAAGTATCTTTAAAGGGATAGTTCACCCAAAAATGAAAATTCTCTCATTATTTACTCACCCTTATGACATCCCAGGTGTGTATGACTTTCTTTCTTCACCAGAACACATTTGAAGAAAATAGAACAATGTCTTAACTCCTTATAAACTCTATAAGGTCCTTATAATGCAAGTGGATGCATTTCTCTTTCGAAGCTCCAAAAATCACAGACAGCTGGCATAAACATCAACCATCTGTTAAATAAATGTCTTCTAAAGCGACATGATTGCTTTTGTTGTGAAAAAGATCAATATTTAAGTACTTTTTTCATTATAAATCATCGCTTCCGGTAAGCTTCAGGAGAGGGTGGAGATCACATGGCCTCTTGTGTGACGTATTCGCATTACCATGATACCGACGTAATCTCACGTTCTCCACTCGGTTGAGACATCCAGTATAAGCACACAAACACACCATAGTGAGTTAAGAAACAGATAATAACAGATCTAAACCAAATCCAACCAAGCTACTGTAACGCGTTCCTCCTTCTCAATTGTAAACAGCACCGCTCTTCTGGCTGTGAAGCACATGCGTCAGTTATCACGTGTTTCAAATGCCAATGGGATTATGTCACATGCGCGACACGCTGTAGAATGGAAGCATGATATACAGCCTAAAAAATTACTTATATATTATGATTTTTTCCCACCAAATGTGATTGTGTCACTTTAGAAGACATTAATTTAAACTCTGGATTCATATCAATGAAGTTTTTATGCTGACTGTCTGTGATTTTTGAAATTCAAAAGAGAAATCTCCATTCACTTTTTAAGGACCAACTGAGATGAGTTGTTTTCTATTTTTGTTCAAATGTGTTCTGGTGAAGAAAGAAATTCATACATGCCTGCACTGTAAAATGTGATAAGTTTTATTACATTAAGACTTTACTTTAAAAAAAAGTGAGGAAACCAACTGCCTTAAAAAAATCAAGTAAATATACTTATTTGGCTCAAGTAAAGTGGACTATTCCTAGTTAACTTTACTTGAGCAAAATAATACATTTACTGTCAAATAAATATATTTTACTTTGTAAGGCAATCGGTTTACATGTTTTTTAAGTAAGGTTGACTAATTCGATTTTACAGTATGGGATATCATGAGGGTGCGTAAATCATGAGAGAATTTTCATTTGGCTATAACCATCTTTTACAGAAGTAGTGTTTGGCTGCAAAGAATATCTTCAAGGTACTTTTATTCAAAGTTCTTTATTTATTTACTTTTTGTTTATTAAAGGAATATTCCAGGTTCGGTACAAGTTAAGTTCAATCGACAGCATTTGTGTCATAATGTTGATTACTGCAAAAATAAAAATGTATTTTAAAAAGTCAGTTACGATGATTTAGACAACTTTACAGCTTAACTTAAATAAGAGTTTTAACAGAGGAATAAATGTAAGTGTTTTAAGTTATAAGCATTAAGTTTTACCTTTAAACCTCAAAAAATTGGCCCTGTTCACTTCCATTGTAAGTGCCTTTGCCTTAACCTTGATTTGTGCTTCTTTTTTTCATGAAAAGGAGGGACGAGTCAAAATATTTTTTTTGTAGTAATCAACATTACGCCACAAATACTGTTGCACAAATACTAAAAGCTTAGCTTGTAATGAACCCACAATATTCCTTAAAGTACATTTTTATCTATTCTTTATTTTTTTTATTGTATTTCATTTCCTGCTGGTTGTTTGAGATGACCTAAAATTATGGTAAGGCCTTGATAATGGACCGGGTGTGTAGAATCACGACCCAGCCCCGCCCTCCGCCCTGCCACAATTAAATATATGATCTTGTCCTGTATTCTTTAAAAAGGTTAAATCAGCCCAATATGTCTGAGAATATCTCAAACCCTTTCCTTAAGGGTTTGCTCCGTGATATTTACTGGTCTATCTTATATATTATTAAAAATACTACTACATTGATCATCATATTTGTAACATTTAAACAATACATGCTCTACTGTTTCGAAAACATCACATTCATCACTTATACCGTTTTCATGCTTCCCCATTATTGCAAGTGTTGAATTTAATCCTGTGTGTCCCAGTCTTAATTCTTAGACTTATTTTTGTTTTATAACTCATAATACTCCTATACCAACGTTTTGAATAAATGGATCGATAGATCCATCTGTAAACATCTGAATAAAAGAGTACAAAACTTCTCTCATAAAACCATTGATTTCATTACTACTACTATACCCTTCTTAATAATCTATAATCTCATTTTAATCTCACCTCATCTCTTATAATCTCATTTCATCAACAGTTTCAGGAAAGTTCCATACTGGCACACCATGTAATGGCATATTAGGGCAGATGACTTCACTCTCCAGACAACAATCCTTGACCCACTCACTGTTCATACTTCCACCCAAAGCTATTTCCTCCATTATTTTCGTATCCCCAGCACTCTTTTAAAACTGTGTGTGTGCGATGATTGTTGTCACTTCCTTGCAAGTTATCCCAATACATCATAGTAAGTAACTAGTTTTTCCCTTCTTAAGTCTAAAGGCATCTCCACCATTTCAACCCTGATGGCATCTACAGGGGTTGATCTTATTGCTCCACAAAAGATTCTAATTGCTCTAGATTGTAAATTATCCAATTTCTTCAATTCTGATTTAGATCCAGACTCATACACTGCACATCCATAGTCTATACTATAAAGGCTTGATATGTACATGTAACAGTGAACTCTTGCTGGCTCCCCATTCATACTTGGCTATTGAAGACATGCAATTTATTATACCTTTACATTTGATTTCAATTTTATTAATATGTCTCTTCAATGTTAATTTCTCATCAAATATTAATCCAAGACGATTGAATTCTGTCACTCTTTATAGGTGTAGATCATATAATTTCAGAATAATTGTTTCATTTTCTTTTTCTTTGTAAAAATCATATATTGAGTCTTTTTTGAGTCTTAACATTTTTAATACCCAAACCCCCCAGTTTTAATCACTTATTTTTTCTACAACTACATTTCTTAAATTCCTACCTCTTTTTCATACTGCTCCATCGTCGGCATATAATGCCTTTCCAATATTTTAGTTTTAACTTTTTCAAATATATCATAAGTCATTATTTATAATTGGACTGATGACATTTCCGCGTGGAGTCCCATTATATCATACGGTGCTGACATTTCTTCCCCTATTCTTAACTGGAATGTACGTTAAAATAGGAAATCTAATATCCAGTTATACATTCTCCCCCCATTCCAAGTTTATTTAGTTTAATTAAAAGTCCTTCCATCCATAAAGTGTTGTATGCTTTTTTTAATATCAAAGAAAACTGCAACAAGATATTCTCTCATTATAAATGCTTTGCATCATTTTCAAATAATATCAAGAGCATCCATTGTAGATCTCTTTTTCCTAAAACCACTCTAATCTGGTGATAATATTGTATTTTTTTTCTCCAAAACGTAATTCAACCTTCTTACTATCATTTTCTCCATGACTTTGCACAATGTAGATGTGAGTGCAATTGGTCTATATCTGTTAGATGTTGTTGCATCTTTCCCAGGTTTAACTATTGGTATCCTTATTGCACTTTACCAATCTTTGGGTAAAGTACTTTCATTCCATACATGCTTATATAAATCCAATAATGCTTTAATGGCTATCTCTGGTAAGTCTTTAACATACTAGGGCCTATGTATTACGTATTATGTTAGCATGCTGACCATGTTTCTCTTTTAACTCAAAAATTATTAAAATCTTCATCCATAATACTATCTACTATTTGTTTTTTCAAAACGGACATTCTTATATATTTTGCTTATTTCTTGTCTTCTTTTTAAAAACGTATCATCCAAGTTTTCAATACTGTGGATTTTAGCGAAGGTTGTAGAATGCATTTTTTTAAAAGATGATTAATCGTTTCTATGGGCGCTTAACACGCCATAACAATAGGAGGCAGCATCGAGTCGTTCAGTATTCAAATGTAAATTGTCGAAAGATTGCATTTCTTGTTCCGGGTCAACACATGTTTTGTTGTGCTCAGTCAAAACCATAAGTAGGCAGTTAAAATATACTAGTCGTCTGTTTGTTGAAGTTTGGAAGCAACGCGGGAAAATATCTCGACACAATGCAAAGACCACTTTTTCGCCATCCACGCCAGGGATCGGGTCAAAGAGCTGCAGGTTTCCGCAGTCCGCCTCCTGCATACGACAGGACGTGCAATATGTTTTCATCGCCTCCGTGGGCATTTTCAACCCCGCCGCCGTTTGGACCGAGATTTGGACAGCGTTCTCCAAATACCCCACCGAGAGAGTTTGGTGATAACCGGGGTGGCAGCGGTGGGAAATATTTTAACAGCCGCTCGCCGGGTCACACACCGCGCAGATCAAACCCCAGTCCCCGCGGCACACCGTACAGACACTCGCCGTATGAGAGTCCCGGACGACACTCTGGACATCAGGTAGTTCACTCGCGATTAACGCAAACATTAAAATACTAATGTGCGTCATGTTTTTCGTTGACCGAACAGCTAACCACAGTTATAGCGGCTTTAATGTCTCGATGTCCGAATAACACGCTTCTTTTTTGATCAAATGCACAATTTTTCAAGTTTGATGGCCTTTTATCACAATTAAGTGTTATAACATTTATGCGAATTGTATCCGTTTTTTCATGTAGTTGTTTAGGGCAAAACAATACAGTCTCTGGTTAATTATGGTCGTTTTAATGTCTTTCTGCATGATAATTTTCTCCTTAAGGGTTCACCACGGACATCCACACCATTTGGGTCAACGCATGGCAGGGAGAGAGGGACAAATGATACGGAAAAGTATTACAAACCATCAATGCTCCAAGATCCCTGGGCTGACCTACAGCCTATCTCGGTCACAGAAACTCAGTCTAAATGCAACTCACAGCAAACCACATATACAGGCAGACAAGGGAGGTACTACAATTAAAACTCCGTACATTTCACGGAAATGTAGCCTAACTTTAGTGAAACCCCTAAAGTCATTGTACAGTCCTTTTTATTTAGTGCACCAATGCTGCAATTGCTTATTTATTTTTTAAGTCAGAGTCTGCACCCGAACATACTTGTCATGGACTTGAGTCAGGATTCACCAGCAATAATTCTTCAAGTTGTCTCTTTTTTTAATTATATGTACTTTCTGGTATAAAGAGACATTCTCTTTTAGTTTTATATTTGTACTTCAACTACAGGACTAGAAAGATGGTGCTATTGTAACTGGCAATCTATGCAAAGTAGTTTGTCATCTTTGGCCCACTCCCATGGAGTTTGCTAATCTCATTCATTGAATTCAGAGGCACCACTTCAAGCTCTTTGTACAGTCAACCTCAACAAAAGAGGTCTGATCGACACATCAATTTACCTCTTAACATTGATGGTATGCTGTTAACTAGAACATGTCAGGACAAGTATTTGTAGGTTTGCCACATTTACAAATTTTCTATGGAATGTTTGTTTTATCGTTTTATTTTTGGTGACCTCTTTTGATTTATTCAAAAACTATGAGAATTTATTTTCTGTATAGTGGGAAAAATGATTTCTTTCAGACAATGTAATCATAAATAGCCCCTTAAGGACTATTGTTGAAGCTTAAAATTTATAATGCAAATACAGTCATTGTTGAGAAAAAAAAAACTTCTGTAGTGGAAAATCTCTTACATTTTGATCATTTACTAACTAATTGTTAAATGAATATTCCTGGTTCAATACAAGTTAAGCTAAATTAACAGTATTTGTGGCATAATGTTTATTACCAAAAAAAATAATATATACTTGTCCCTCCTTTCTTAAAAAAAATAAACAATATGGGTTACAGTGCGGCACTTACAATGAAAGTGAATGGGGGCCAATCTGTAAATGTTCAAATATTTCCTGTTTCAAAAATATAGTTACAAGGTGTAAACACTATGCATGCTACAATGATTTTAGTGATAAAATCGCTTTAACCTTTCGTGTGAAGTTATATCCAATTTTTTAACTTGATGATGTAATGCTGTTAACACTTAAACCGTAAAAACTTTTAAAATCATTACAGCTCAAACAATTCTCAAGTTTAAAAAAATAATGTAAGTGCTTTTATAAAATTATAAGCTACACATTTCTGTTTAAACCCTCTATATATTTGCCCTTTTCACTTCCATTGTAAGTGCCGCACTGTGACCTTGATTTTTTTAAGAAAAGGACGGATGAGTCGAAATAAAATTGTGGTTATTAACATTGTTACAAATGCTGTCAATTGAGCTTAAATTGTATTGAACCTGGAATTTTCCTTTAGGTATTTATCTTCATAAAGTTGTTCTTACCATTTTTTGATACTGTAGATAAAATACTATAACATTACTGTACATCTTTTCCAGTTTAAAGTTTTTATTTGGGGAAATCCTTTAGAGGTATTACACTTATTTATTTGTATTTTTTTTCCCTGCATGATGTATCAATCAAATCTCAACACAGACTCAGGTCTACAAAAATAGATTTTATTTATGCAACTGAAACATAACATTTTACATTTTGAAATCCAATATGCGTAAATGTTTTTCTTTTTCACTCAACATTTATATAACCAAAATTATAGACAATTACTGCTGTAATATTATATTACATCAGGAATGTTAGTGGCTTTTAAAATCCACAGTTTTCTTTCTGTCTTTGTCAGCTAGTTTTAATAACTTTTAATTTTGCCTTTAATAAGCTATTTTATGTATCATATGTATCGCTGAATACATATTCAGCATTTGCCAAGAGGCACCCTAAAGTAGAGAAGACATTTCAGCTAAGTGTATAAGAGAGACAAACAATAGAGGCTTAATATTAAAATCTCTTGTATTGTAAATGTTTTTTTTAAGTTCACTCACTTAAGCAATGAGCTTGGGTCTCAAGGCATCAGCTGTTCATATGATGTCAGCATCATTGCCTCATGGCACACTTACCACACAAACAGACCAAGCAAGTGCTGCATTGTTGTGGGGGGGGGCTTAACCCACTGTGGCCGATTAAAAGGAGGAAAAGACAAACTTGCTTATCCCACAGTGTTCACACTAAAGAAACAGTGTAGTTGTAGCTGCAAATGCCAATTAGAAGCAAAAAAGAACATGTTTGGTAGATGCCAGAGTTAGGTAAAAAAAAGCTAACTTCACATTTATTTAGACATGGAACTTCAGGTTAGGATGTGCTTATTCAAAACCTTTTATCAAAGGGAGACAGGTTCCTTTTACTACATATCTGCAGAGTAGCCACCAGGGCCAGGTGTACCGAACACCGTTTATGTCCAGCTCTTTTAGAGTTGTACTTAATAAAATTAAAAAATTATGAATTCATAATTTTAAGTTTACCCTTCTAACCCTCAAATAACTAAATCATTTAAAAAAAAAAAAAATTACAATAGAAAACAATTACACAAGATAAAAGATGCAAGACAATTTCAATTGCATATAAGTTATAACAAAGTACACAATATCAGTCTGTGTAATAAAACAACATTCCAACCTGTTTTTCACAGTAAAGTAGAAGAATCTAAGCAAGATGTCCATCTTATTTTTAAGTAGCAAAAATCATTGTTACACTGGACAAATCTATAATTCTGTTGTCGCACACATACACAGGGATATTGATTGGCCCTTTAGACTGCAAGATAGGGTTATGTTTCGCTCGTTTGAAAAAAGTCTGATGCATTTAGGCAAAGGATATTAAATCAAAATTAAGGACAGTTTCAAAAGGCAGACTGAAGAAGTCTTTGCTGAAAAGCATGGGCTTTACACAGTTGATAACGCATTTTAATTTAAATAAATGTTTTGGAGAAAATTCCTATTAAGAATAAACTCCTGGGTAGCTTGTATTTGTCATTTACACATTAATTTAAGTGATATTTAGCAATGTTAAGTGATGTAGCTGTAATTTTATTTTAGATAGTGTCCTGAAACCATACTGTCCAATTACACCTGAGTAGAACAGAGCAGTAGGTGCAAGTCTGCATGGTCTTTGCAAAGAGAAGTATTATTTTACAGAGAGTGTTAGTGTTCAGCACTCTGTGTTGCCACAACTTAGTCACGTTAATAGCTAAAAGCAACTAAAATTGACTAGTCGACGAGTAACTGAAATTAATGCACAGTACATAAATCATTAGAAGTTACTAGTTTGTTATGTCAGAACGTTTGACACCATTTGGTCATCCTCTTTGACATCATTTTGGTAATGCATTTCTGACATTCCGCCCTTTTTGTACCCATTGAAAAACAACAACAAGTAACAGACACTGGAGCCTGGATGTGTTTTAAAAGATGATCAGCAGATTTGGTAACTGATGGAGTTTTTGTTTTTTGGAAGCAGCGGAAGAGAAGAGAAATTGGCATAACAGTGCACACTGCTGCAGTCTTTATAAAATGCAACATCTTTCCCGAATTCTCTCTGCCCAACTTTTCGTCTTCTTTTTTCCATCTTCCATTTTTCTGGCTCTGATGTCACGCATAAGATCAAAAAACACCTGGAGAGATTATGAAGTTTTAATGAATGTGTACGTGAATCTGAGTTCCATGATAAAAGCAAAAAAATGTTTTTATAAATTAAGCTTAAACAGACTAATTCTTTCTATTCATTAAAGGAATAGTTCACCTAAAAATTCTGTAATTATTTACTCATGTCATTCCAAATAGGGCTGAATGATTACTCAAAATAAAATCGAAATTGGCATATGTAGGGCTGGGAAACGAGAACCGGTTTCATTCTTTAAAAATACCGGAATCGTATCATCTTTGTGACTTTTGGTTCCGTTAATAGTTCTCCTGCTTGCAATTTTCCACTGATGTGTCTGGAACACTGCCCTTAAATAAAATCTACCTTGAAATAAAATAAATTAATAAAATTAATTAGAATTCCCAGCCCTATCAAATTCAAGGGTTGCTATTTTTATTAAACAAATAAATAGGCTGCACGCGCTGCTCACTGCGCTGTTCTCTGTAGTGTTGCACAATCAAAGCATACGTGAGGCTAATGAACTGAAAAAGTTAAATATGGCACACATTTGTGTAATTCTAAATATGCTTGTCTGCTAAAAGTTAATATCCAAATCTAAAGGATTTCTCTGTCTTCAGTGTACTGCCAAAATAAAGCCAGGTTAAGAAAATATGACAAATATGGTACTGTTTTATAATAATAATAATGATGATGATGATAATTATTATTGTATTATAAAAATTTGATTATTGGGTTCTAAAAATGAATGAAAAGTGGGCTATGACCCTATCACAACACGCCTAAAACATGCAAAAATTTTGTGAATCGGTTTTTGTTTTAATTTAGTCTGGTTCTTTATAAAAGGACTCTCAATTGTGTTCACCCTTTCTTAAACTGTATTTTATTGGCAGTAGAGCATCTTTGCCAATGACTTCATTTTGGTCAAAAGGAAACATTTTTCATAAATTGTTAATTTTTGGGAGAACTATATTTGAAGTATCACGTAATGATTGAACCAGTTTTTTTGTACCTTATCTACATTGGCACGGGTTTTGGCAGAAGTCTCAACATAGCTGACTGCCCACTGCTCTGCTCTGGCTTTGGCCACCTCCACCCCAACTTGCCGTCGATCCTCCAAGTCTGACTTATTTCCTACCAGCAGAAAAGGTACGTTATCTTCCTCTTTCACCCGAAGGATCTGTTCTCTGAAGTTTAGAAAATATATACTTAAACAACTGAATGTTGCTCATTAGAGGCTAATGGGGTGAAAGGTGATAATGATCATAGGGGCCCAAAGGTCCAGGGGGCCCCACAACAAATTCTGGACTGCATTTTTTTTTAATAGGAAAGGGGCCCAGGTTACCTTGCTATGGCCCTGATTAGAGGGCCATTATGGGGTCAAGCTCCTAATCCAGAGCAATTCAGAATAGATTTCTTGGCTGCATGCACACTTAAGCATTATAATTAACCAAACTTGTGAAATGTACCTGCACTAGTGTTATTGATTACCAATTGGAAGGAGATTTCTCTACCTGAAGTCAGCCGTAGCAGCAAAGGATTCTGATTCTGTGAGAAACACACAGAGAAATCCCTCTCCACTGCGGAAGTAGTTGTCTCGAATGGCAGCGTAGTCCTCCTGCCCAGCTGTGTCAAGGATGTCGACTTGGACCTCCTCTCCATCCAGAACCACCTTTTTTCTGTAGCTATCAGCTTTGAGCTCCACAAACTTGAGAGGGATCAGTAGCACTATTATATTTACCAATTAATGTCAATTTACTAATGTTATGAAATTCCTAAATGTAAAGCCTTACCTCATCATACATAAACTGCAGTGTTAGTGCTGACTTACCCACGCCGCCACTGCCCACCATTATCACTTTGTGAAGGGCCAAAGCATTCCTATTAGCAGCCATGGCTTCAAGCAATGAGAGGCAGGTGGCAGTGCAATGATGATGATGACCAAGTAGTTAAAATTGCAAGGTAGATGGGTATTAAGGAAACCCTAGAAAGATGTCGGGAGGAAAAAAAGAGCTGTTGAACTTGTGTACTTGTTTTAACTAAGACAGGTGTTTATGTATTATGTGTACAGCAAGTAATGTACTTTGACATGTTTGGGCAAATACTGATGAATAATTAACTTTCTCCAATTCCCCTCATTCATCCTGCCTATAATGATGGTAACATACTTTATTTCCCTTCCCTTGAGAAAAGTCTAAAACAATGAGGCTTATTATAAGGGCTAGTGTAACAATTCATCTGCTCCCTTCCTAGCTGACACTGACCTCATCGCTCACTGAAAGTGAAACAAACAAAGCCACTCAAACTCCTAATTTTTCTTAACTATCAATATTGAAGTGTTCATATCAAATGTACGTCTATGACAATGTGACGTACAACTTCTGGATCAGCCAACTGTCCAGATGTATGGTGAGAATGACTTGTAGGTGCAATACAACTTTATTAGACAGCTCTCTGGAATACTCTTCTGATTGGTCAATGACACCATCTAGTGGTCTGATATTGCTCAGTAATAACCGCTCATCTGAGTTTTGCAAGCCATCGTTCCTCGGATCGCTGTGCGATCCAAATAAGCTAAGCTAATAAAATAATTTCTACTCAAATCAATGTTTCATGTACATTTATTTATTTGTCATGTAGACTTGTATTAAGATGCTTAATGAGCAGTCAAACAGTCATTAATTACAAAATAAACACCAACAGAATTTCTGCAGTTCAGCGATTTCTTCTCACATAATTTCAATGCAAATCAATATTTTATGTTCATATATTTATTTATTTGGTTAGTAGCCGTGTAATAAGTGGGATAATGTACAGTCAGTTGACTGTTATGGCAAAATAAACACCTTCAGGCTGATGCAATACCTCTCCACTTTGGGGAACTGATTACCCTGTTGGGTTTATTTTTTGCGATAACACCCGGCTGACTGTTCATCATGCCTTACATAATGACTAGCTATATATCATGAAGCTGGAAATCATATGGGTGGAGTCACTGTATAATACTATAGGATTAAAGCTTTTGTCTTAAGTATTGTCTAGCCAACTGTTAACTGCAACAGTTAGTATGTGGCTATTATTGAACTGTTAACACCTCGATTTTATTCCACATATGATTGATGCAACATTAACAAGCTAGTTGGCAGAAAATACAAAAACAATGGATAATTCAAATGAGCAGCAGACTAATGGTGCATCACATTTCTCAAAAGGCTTTTGTTTGTAGCCATGGCTCATTTCAGTAACATTACAGATAGGGTTTCAAAGTAAGGAGTGGCATAACATCTAGTAGTAATATGTTCAAATCTTACTAACATTTAGATGAGCAGACAAACATTTGTGTACAATGTTGGTACAGGGCCTTTTGTTAATTCACACAGATGAGCAGATCGTCTTGTCAAGAGATTAAACCCATAAAGATCTCAGCTTGTTTGCTTTAAAATGATATTAGCATTCTTAGTGTAATTTGCAATGGTTTTTACTTGGTCTTCTAAATATATATATATATATAAATTTTACTTAAATACTTGAGGCTGCATCTGCCTATGCAACCATCCTTAACTGTAAACATCCTGTTGAGTATTTGAAACTAAGAAGATCAAGTCATGCTAACCCTATGGCAGACCAAATTATCTTGAAACACTCCCAGCATTACTCAACATTATTGCATTTTTACTTGTAAGAATTTCAATTCAGGACTCGACATTAAGGATTGTCATGTGCTTTTCCGGAGAGAAAAATGATTTTTCTTCCAATTGTGGTGTAATTATAATTTATTCAGAAGCAATACTCTCATCAATTTTCTTATTCAGTCAATCGTTCCCAGCAAGACATGATGCAATCATGTACAAACTTACATTTACATAGTTGTTCTTGGCAAACACTTTTAACAAGTCATTGAAAGGATAGTAACCCAAAAATAAGATGTTGTCATGATTACTCAACCTCATGTTCTTCCAAGCCCACAGAAGAGAGAAATTCAAATGAAACACACAAGGAGATGTTAGGCAACTTGCAAGAGCAGAAAGCTAAGGATGCAGTGGGTACAGGCTCACCAAAACTGGACAGTTAAAGACTGGAAAAACATAGCCTGGTCAGATGAATCTCAATTTCTGCTTAGGTACACAGATGGTAGGCCTACTGCAGCCTCAGCTTTCTGTTCTTAGCTAATAGAAGTGGAACCTGACGTGATCTACTGTTGTAGCCCGTCCGCCACTAGGTTCGACATGTTGTGCATTCTGAGATGCTATTCTGCTCACTACAATTTGACAGAGGGGTTATCAGAGTTTCTGTAGCCTTTTTGTCAGCTCAACCCAGTTAGGCCATTCTCCATTGACCTCTCTCATCAACCAGGTGTTTCCGTCCACAGAACTGCCGCTCACAGTTTTTTTGTTACCATTCTAAGTAAACTCTGAATGAGTGTTGTGTGTAAAAATCCCTGGAGATCAGCGGTTACAGAAATACTCAAACTAGACTTAAGTGCACTGTAAGTCACTTTGGATAAAAGTGTCTGCCAAATGCATAAATGTAGACTGTCTGGCACCAAAAATCATGCCATGGTCGAAATAACTGGGATTACATTTTTACCCATTCTGATGTGAACATCTGAAGCTCCTGACCCGTATCTGCGTGATTTTATGCATTGCACTGCTGCCTCATGATGACCATTTAGATAATCGCAAGAAAAGGTAGGTGTACAGTTGTACCTAATAAAGTGGTCACTGAGTGTGTATATTAAAGATATATAATATGATGATGTTTCAAATATGTATGTTATTAAAATATGTATATAACATAAGTCAGTACATATGCCTACTTATTCAAAAGGAAGAAAAAAATACCTGTATACATCAGATTGAGCTCTAGAGAATGGAAATGAGAGATGCAACAGGTGTTTAATGATGAAGTTGTCTGTTTTAAGCAGTGAGTAGTTCAATTGTTCACACAGCATTTTTGCCATTTCTGCCTTTCTTGTGAAAGATGCTGTAATATGAGCCGCAAAACGACTCTGTTACTAACGTAACCTCGGTTCCCTGAGAGGAGGGAACGAGTATTGCGTAAGTAGCTTACGCTATGGGAAAACTCAGTTTCTCGAGAAATATTGAAGTCTTTATGTAAAACGGATTGCAGCTGCACAGCAGACAGCGATGAGCGAGGCAGCTCGGTCATTGGCTGTGCCGCGGCAACTGCTCGAACCAATGACGGGGCGACTCTGAACGCGCGACCAATGGGCGCGCGCCTAGAGCCTGCCGAAATTAGCATAGGCAGGCTATATAATGGGCACCCCGTCATGAGAGTTCCTTTAGGTTCAATCGACTGAAGCGAACTGACCAAGCACAAGCACGGCAGCTTACGCAATACTCGTTCCCTCCTCTCAGGGAACCGAGGTTACGTTAGTAACCGAGTCGTTCCCTATCGAGAGGTCTCTCCTATTGCGTAAGTAGCTTACGCTATGGGAACACCATGTAAAACGCCGTGCGTGCTGACTTTGCTCTATAAAACCAGAGGAAGATGCCTGAGCTTTAAAGCAAAGTGATTATTCCCGAGCCGGCCAACGGCAAGCTATATACAGGGATATTACAGAGCGTCCTTGCCAAGGCGGGGTGCTCTTTGTACAAACACAAGCACACATCTTATGTACTGAGCTTTTTATGTACTGGTACGCATAATAAATCCTCCAAGTCGGTCAGAGACAGACCTTATAAGGGAGGAGGTGATGTCCAGCATACACACACTCTATTCCATTCTATAGTCAGGCTGATAGAATGTTGGAATGCAATGAGGGGACCTGTAGGTTATAAAACCTAATAAATGTCAAAGGCGAGGCCCAGCCTGCCGCCGCACAAATATCTTCAATGGGTATCCCACTCGACCACGCCCACGAGGAGGCCATGCTCCTCGTAGAGTGAGCTCTGACGCCTAAGGGGCATTGAAGGCACTTGGCTTCATAAGCCAGCGCTATAGCATCCACTATCCAGCGCGATATTCTTTGCTTTGAGACAGCGAGACCCTTAGTTCGGCCGCCAAAGCATACGAATAATTGTTCCGTCGGTCTGAACAGGGCAGAACGTTCCAAATATACTCTGAGCGCCCTGACCGGGCAGAGTAAATTTTCGTCGCTTTCATCTGCTGGGGACGATAGCGCTGCCAGAGATATCACCTGTGCTCTGAAGGGTGTAGAGAGCACTTTAGGAATATACCCGTGCTTTGGCCTAAGGACAACTCTGCAGTCGTTAGGTCCAAATTCCAGGCAAGCAGCGCTTGATGACAGCGCGTGCAGGTCGCCCACTCTTTTAACTGAAGCGAGCGCCAGCAAGAGTGCGGTTTTGAGCGAGAGCTGCTTAAGGTGCACGGTTCAGAGAGGTTCGAACGGGACACCCTTGAGTGCTTCCAGGACCGTGGCCAGGTCCCAGATCGGCACCGAAGGTGGGCAAGGAGGGTTCATCCTCCTAGCACCTCTTAGGAAATGAACGATCAGATCGTTTTTCCCTAATGAATGTCCTTTATCAGGATTGTGTGATGCCGCTATGGCAGCCACATAGACTTTGAGCGTGGAGGGTGTGCGGCCCGCCTCCAGCAGCTCCTGCAAAAAGGCGAGTACACTTGGTATCTCGCACGTTTTGGGGTTCAAACTCTTGGTATCACACCAGTCACTGAACATTTTCCACTTTTGGGCATACATGCGCCTCGTAGAGGGCGCTCGCGCCTCAGTAATGGTTCTCAAAACTCCACTGGGGAGGTTCTCGGGAACTCGTTGAGGGGCCATGCATGGAGGGCCCACAGATCGGGGCGGGGATGAAGAATCATCCCGCTGGCCTGTCCGAGGAGGTCTTGCCTCAGCGGAATCGACCATGGGGCAGATTGCATCATCTGTATCAGTTCTGGAAACCACGTCTGGTTTTTCCAGAGTGGGGCTACCAGGAGCACTGCACATTTCACCTCCCTGATCCGACTGATGACCTGAGGTAGCATCGCGATCGGGGGAAAAGCATACAAGGGGCGGCTCGGCCAAACTTGGGCGAGCGTGTCCGTGCTTTTTGAGAAGAGAGGGCAGTGCGCGTTTTCCTTGGAGGCGAAGAGGTCGACCTCTGCCTCGCCAAAGGTTTGCCATAACCACTGAACCGTCAGAGGGTGGAGAGACCATTCTCCTGGGAGAACCGTGTCTCTGGATAGCATGTCCGCTCCTTGGTTCAGGACACCTGGCACGTGCGCTGCCCTTAGCGAGCGCAGGTGGTGTTGTGACCATAGAATGAGCTCCCTGGCCATAGAGTGAAGGGAGCTCGACCTGAGTCCACCTTGGCGATTACTACCGTCATGTTGTCCGTTCGGACCAGGACGTGTTCGTTTTTTAGGTACGGAAGCAGGGCTCTGAGAGCCAAGGCGACCGCTTTCATTTCCAGACAGTTTATGTGTAGGTGCTTTTCCGGGTTTGACCAAAACCCGGAGACAGGCCTGCCCTCGTAAAGGGCCCCCCCATCCTATTTTGGAGGCATCTGTCATGATCATTTTTCTCTGCGTACTCACGCCCAGACTCACGCCGGTTTGATACCAGTTGATCGCTTTCCAGGGCGTCAGGGCTTTTATACAGCCGTGATTCGCTCTGATCAAAAAGTGGCCCGAGTGCCACGCGTGAGTGGGGATACGGCTCTTGAGCCAGCGCTGGAGAGGACGCATGTGCAACAATCCTAGCTGGAGTACAGCTGATGCCGAGGCCATGAGACCGAGCATTCTTTGAAATCGTTTGACGGGGCGTGCGCGCCCGTTCTGAACGATGTTGCAAGGCGTCGAATAGAGAGCGCGCGCTCTGATGAGAGGCGCGCTGTCATCTGCACTGAGTCTAGCACTATTCCCAGAAAAGAGATATTCTGGCTGGGGGATAGCACGTTCTTTGCAAAATTGATTCTCAGACCCAGGCATTCTAGATGGCTGATAATCCAAGATCTGTGCATCATTAACTGGTCCTCTGATTGTGCTATGATTAGCCAATCGTCGAGGTAATTCAGTATTCGCACTCCCCACTGTCTCAGGGGGAAAAGTGCCGCGTCCATACATTTCGTGAATGTACGGGGGGGGCCAATGATAGGCCGAATGGTAGTACTGTGTACTGGTATGACTGTCCCTCGAAGCGAATCTCAGAAAGGGCCTGTGATGAGGCGCTATCGAATGTGAAAGTAAGCGTCTTTCAAATCCACTGATAGAAACCAATCCCGGGCGAACTTGCGCGAGGATATGTTTGGTTGTTAACATTCTGAACGAGCTGAATCATTAAAGCTTTGTTCAGATGTCTGAGATCCAGGATGGGGCGAAGGCCACCGTCCTTTTTCCGGACGAGAAAATAGCGGCTGTAAAAACCTGCCTCGCTCAAAGAGGGAGGAACAGTTTCTATAGCGCCCTTCTCTATCAGTTTGAGCACCTCGGTGCGTAGAACATGTGACACATCTTTTCTCACTTTCGTCTCGCCCACCGCTGAAAAGCGGGGTGGTCTGCGAGCGAACTGAAGTGAGTATCCGTGTTTTATTATGTTCAAAACCCATTTCGGCATGTCAGGGATTTTTTTCTCAGGCTTCTGCTCGCACAGATATGGGCTGAATGCTGGCTGGGGGCGTGTCGCAGTGACGTATGGGCCCCACCGGCAAATCGCTTTGTGCTAACACGGAGTCTACGGCTCTCAGAGGCGCAGGTGCGCGCTGAGCAGCCGTATTGAGTGCCGAGTGCAGGGGTGCGTGTGAGAGTACAGGCACGTGCGCTATCTCCGAGATGCTCACAGCATGAGTCGGAGAGATGCTTGCAACTGTATGAACAGTGTTTTGGGGTGGGGATGCATACATCATAATAGGCACGCACGCCACATTCATAAAGCTTTCCGCATTTAGCGGGGAGTTTCTTTGCTCACGCATTGCATCTGTGATGCTTGCGGCATGAAATAGAGAGCTGTTTGAAACTGTATGGGTAGCTGTGTGTAGGGGTGCATGCAGTACAGCAGGCACGCGCGCTACACTTCTAGTATTTCCCGTTTTTACTGGTGAAGTGTTTATAACTGTGGGAACAGTGCTTGTGTGTAGTGGTGCATACATGACAATAGGCACACGATCTACATTTTTGGGACATCCAGCCTGAACTGGGGAGGTATTTGGCACTGTTTGGACAGTATTGATATGTGGGAATGCGCACTTTAGTGTGGACATGTGAACCCTTAGTGACACAGGCAGAAAATGACTCTTTTCGTGATTTCTGTGTGTCGCCGTAAAAACGGCGTTTGATTGCAGGTGAGCGAGTTTTATGACTGGCCCATTGACTGCTGTATAGACATTTCCAGCCGCCTGTAAGGGGACTGGGTAATGTTTTAGATGTTTGAGAGAGAGCGGTCCGGCTTTTGCGAGACACGTACTCTCTCTTTTTCTTCCTGTTGCTAGGAAGACTTACGAGGCTCCGTGTTCAGAGTGATTCTGGGCCGAGGACCTCGTTGCTCGTGCGGCTTTCTTCGGCCAGCGGAACGCGAGCGCCGTTGAGCGTCCTTTTCAGGTCTGCTCTTTGGCTGGGAGACGGGCGGCTCTGCCCTGGCTCGCTGCTGCTGCTGGGGCGGGTTCTGAGACGAGCTGGAGTGCTTGGGCAGGAAGTGATGCATAGCTTGCATCCTTCCGAGCCTCAGTGAAGCGCTCAGTGAATTCTCTCACCGCCGGTCTGAACAGGCCGCTTGTAGTGACAGGCGCGTTAAGAAATGGTGCCTTATCCGCGTCCTTCATCTCCGTTAGCGTTAGCCACAGATGGCACTCAAGGACGGTCAAATTAGCCATGGCCCGGCCGATGGATTGGGCGGTGGCCTTTGTGGCTCACAGGGCTACGTCCGTAGCGCTGCGCAGGTCCTTGAAAGCCTCGGGTTCAGGTCCAGACTCGTCCATGGTGCGGAGAAGTTTGGCCTGAAAAACTTGTAGGACCGCCATCGAATGCAGCGCTGACGCAGCTTGGCCGGCGGCGGCGTATGCGCGACCGGCGAGAGCTGAGGTGGTTCTGCAGGGCTTCGAGGGGTGAGAAGCTCTGGCCTTCCATCCAGCGGTGGAGGGTAGGCGTAGATGGTTGGCCACGGTCTCCTCGAGGGGCGGAGTTGCCTCGTAGCCTCTTTCTCTCGCGCCGTCCACTGAGGAGAGCGAGGAAGAAAAAGAAGGCTTTAGGCGAGCAGAGTGCGGGGCTTTCCACGACTTTGTGAGCTCGTCGTGGACATCAGGGAAGAAAGGAGAGGGTCTCTGTCGGGGCCTGCCGGCGTCCTGCAGGAACCACTCGTCCAGCCGGCTGCGGGCGGGTTCTTCCGGGGAAGACCAGTCGAGCCCGAGGTCTTCCACGGCTTTTGACAGGATACGGACGATTTCCGAGTCCATGCTGGTGCCCGCGCCCGCTGATGTCGATGGTGCGGGGTCGAACAAGCCCGGCCAGTCGTCGGATGCAGCGTCAAGAGAGAGGCTGTCATCCTTTCCATCGTCGTCCCCTGATGTGCCGAACGAGACGAGACCCACCACTTCGTTGGAGGGGTGCAGGTCTGCTCTCGTGAAGTGGACTGGTGGCGGGGAGATTTCTGGTAGCGGTGATGTATGCGGGGACTGAGCCGGCGTGACGTCACCGAAGTCGGCGTGCTCTGGCAGCCTCTGTGAGCGGCGCTTTTTCTTGCGCTTTTCTTGCTGCTATGGGTAATTTGTTTAGCCTCGGTCCTCGACTCAGAAGGGATCAGCACTGATGATAGCCTTGGCTTGGGCTTCACCAACAAACGACCAAGTTACTTAAATATCCTAACATATCTGGGCGCGTTATCTTATTGCACATAACTTAGTGGTCTCTTCATACATTTTACCTCCCAACTACAAAGTTGTTTTCGATATCTTTACGTGCGCTTTTTTGAAAGTTTTGTTTCTTGCAGCTTGCAACTTTGTTAACTCAAGTGTCTAGTTTCTTGTTAATACAGCAAACGATGTACATTAGAGACGCAATCTATCTTGTTATATTACAACATCACAGTCACAAGATAACTGATTTTTTTAGCTGGAATTGTCCGCCTAGAGGTCCCCTGGGGAACTGCATAACACTGTCAGAAAAGGAAACAAATGTAGCTGAAATGGGCACAAGTGTTTTATTGTTCTGACACTTTCCATTCAAATAGCCATAGAGAGCTCTAATTGAAGGTATACATTTTCATGCCACATCTGCCCGTCATGTTATTTGACATCTAATTCTGAGGAAACGCACAGCCAAACACCTGCTACCTTGGACTGGAAACCTACAAATATTCTAGCACTGCTATGTATTTATAATACATAGTAGGGGGGATGACAGGTGAACATATTCCCCCAATAGTCACATGAAACCTTTGCCACTGGTTTAACGGCAGGTTACATTATCACAACTTACCACATGTATTGGGAGCAAGTTGTCATAAAAGGTCAACGTACAGCATACTAAATATATTTTATTTTTCCTGAGCAAAAACTGTGGAAATGTTCTGAAGCTTTTTGGTAGCCAAGACTTCAAGTTATGTGACTATGCAGAAATTGACTTTCAAAAATAAACCTACTTTGGGAAATATTAACTGGAGTAAAATGTCAGACAACTAGCCCCTGTCTGCATATACGTGTACACTAGATCCAGTTCACAAACAGCTTATGTTCAAAGAGGGATACTCCAGGGTTCAAAGACAAATTGATGAATCCCACAGAGATAATCTAGATGTGATAAAGCCATTTGAAGGATATTTATTTTGGCTTATATTCATTTATTTTGTACTCTTATGCAAAAATGTATGCGAGAATCAAGAATTACTGAAAACAATAATCAGCTAGGCTGATGGATTTAAAAAAGAAGCTAAACTGAAGGAAAAAAATGAATCAGGTAGACAAAGGCTTTACAAATAAATATATGCTTTTGTTTAAACACTGTTTTTTTTTTTTAACTATATTTTTGTTGATGTTTATACATTTGGAAAATTTGACATCTATACTGGCTTTGCATTGAAGTACTGCAATCGAGGCACTGAGCTCACAGAATTTACTTAGTTACAAAAAGATTGCACAATGTCTGTATCTGCGACCAGCTGTGCAATTTATTTGCAACTGTACAGTAGTGCCTCTCATAAGTGTCTTGCTTTAAGCATTACATTAAAAACTGACCATTTCATATGTTATTACAGCTTTTTAATCTTATTTCTCACATATCGGTGTTGCTCTCCATTCCTTCCCCTCAGTGAGTGCACGGGGCTGGTGGATGAACACACTATAGCGCACACCCTGGTTAGCAGCAGCACGAACAAAACCACTATTTGCAGTCATAGTGACAGCCTGCAATGTGTCTCCTGTCCCAAAGATCATCAGTGATCTACGGTTTACCTTTGAGCTAATTACTAAGCGTTTGGTGCGCTCAGAGGGCTGGTCTGGAACCACCTTTAGCCTGGCTAGCAGCTCCTCCGCTCTGGCTTTTTCTCTTGGGCCTCCTAATGTGTCCAGGATGACGTGGAAGTCCTCAATGGCAGAATGACAAGCAAACAGTTCTTTTCCCTTCATGAACTCCTCCAGCTTGGGCAGGACATTCTCTCGCCGTTCCTGTGCAGCTTGTTCAGTCAACACCACCTCCTTAAAAGTGAAGTGACAGTTACCGTGGCTGAGGGAAGACACATAAGCGATCAGTGTAGTGATGTCAAGGTTGACTCTGATGCAAACGTCTACCTTCACCTCAGTGGGGAAGGCAAGGCTGGCCACAATGGTGTCTCTAACGACTCGAGTGTGCATGAGGTCTGCATCATCACTGTCGTCGTCATAGTCATCAACATCCACCTCCTTAACTTCATTCTCTACCTCGTGGTTCTCTTCCTCCAAACTATGTTTGTCTTCACTTTCATCCTCCTCTCCACCTCCAATCATTGTATTAACAGTAACAATATCACCTTTTACAGATATACCAATTTCTTTCAGCTTGTCAGCCATAGGGCTGGACACACCATTGTAGAAAGCAAAGATAATATGAGGATTGCTGTACTGCACAGGCTGCTGCTGACTGGCCTCGAGGTAATCTTCTGCTTGCCGTATCACACTTTTATCCCCATACTGGCCACAGCCTTGCCAGATATTGTGTAGTGCCTCAGCCTTGCGCCCAATGGCTTTCACCCATGTGTGTCCGCCATTTGCCACCACATCAACCACCAATGTCTGCTTCTGCCCATCAGGTCCTTCATAGGCAAACACATGCAGGACACTCACCACATTCTCTAGGTTCTCAGCTGACTCCACGATGGCCCTCAAGTGCGTAAGGTTGGTACTTTGTAGGTGAGACTCCTTGATCATGACCATGCCAGCCTCCACCTTTTGCAGGAACTTGATCTCAGCTCTGAGCTTACTGCACAATTTAGCACGACCCTCAACATCACGGCCTTGCCGGCTACAAACCTTGTCCACTCGCTCAAGCAGCTCCTTGGCTACACTGATTCTGTCCTGCAGCGTGGTGTAAGTGGCCATTGCTGTTGAACATTATTCCTACAGAATGAGAAAGAAAATGGCCTGAGTATGGGTGAGGTGGGTCACCGCATTAAAGATGAAGAATGTACAGGCATCAAGGAAGTTTGTTGTCTTCTAGGAAGACACATATGTGATCAATGTAGTGATGTAAAAGTTGACCCTGTTGCAAACATCTACCTTCACCTCAGTGGTGATGACAAGAAAATACTGAGTACTGATATTTAAAATGTGAAGCAATTTGGATTTATAAACTCTGCATTAGCTCCTAAAATGTAAATGAAGAACTAGATCTAGCAATATTCCTATCGATAAATACACACACACAAAACATTATAATGAAGTGTTTAATCAAATGTATGTTGTTGCTGATATACACTATTGGCAAAAGACCATCCATATGAATTGGAGTTGTGAGAACTGTTGTTGATTTATGATGATATCTGATTTTCAAAGATTGGTTCATTCTCACTTGATCAATTATACTTATTTGTGGATCATGTAAATACTTTAATTCTGTGATCTTTAATGTCTACCTCTTTTTCTATGTTGATTGTTGTGATGCTTTTATATCCATAAAAGAGAGCTTGCACACTTTCTGCTCCAAAAGATATTTCCATAAATAACCATGTTATAAATAATAACGTTTCGACCTACACAAGAGTCTTCTTCAGAAGAAGTGATTAAAATAATTACATCATGTGCCATCTGTGTCCTGAATGATAATAATAAATATTAAGTAATATTTGTTTGCAAGAGCTTTACAGAACTTAGCATCTTATTAACAGATATTCGAAGGCAAGACATCGCTCATGAGAAGATATTGCCCTATTTATTTTCTTCTTTTAAAATATCACTCAATTGAAGTAAAAGCTGGATACAATAACATTTTAAGTAGCTGTGTCAAATGACATATAGCTTGGAACATGAGCAGTAAAAAAAAGTGGTAGTAAACTGTTAAGTAAGCTTAGGCGTGGTTTTAGACAACCACCATGGGATAAATTCATCAAGACATAACTTTAAATGTTCTGTCGAAAATAGCAAACACTGTCCAAATATAGCAAGATGGTGGACATGGTTTTCTACACACCAGACACACTTCCTGTCTGAATTTCTAGACGAACAGAAATGTACTGTTTACCTAAATAAAAGTGAAATGACTCGGAAATTATCCGATACTTACAGAATGTACAGGTTCAAGTTCTGTCTCTGTTTTTAGCCGACACTTTTCAACCACGAAGTCGAAGAAGACACCGCAGTCATTATGTAAGTATGTGCGTATGACGCCACCCAGCTTGGAGGTAATACATTGCATGACACCATGTCAATTCATGACAGACAGACAGTACGTTATAATAGCATTTAAATGATTGTTTTTTCACGCGGAGTGACACACATTTTTTATTTTCTTATAATCAAGAAAATAACTAGACTTAATATAACGCCTTTAATATAAAGAACGTAGTCGGTGTTTTGCGCGCACAACTAATTTTATTAAACACATTCAACGGTCTTAAACATTGCAAGCCTTAGAAATGTCCGTTGTATATCTGTGACGTATTATGAAGCGGTGCGTCTTCAAATGCATTGCTGTACAAGAAAGAGGTCAAATCATTCTCGCTCACATGCAGACTCTGGAAGTATATGCATGGTAACAGTCCGATTCTGCAAGAGCAAATGCGTGGTCCTGACGCAACAAGTATCTGGTTTCCAGTCTCTCCGTTGGATGAATTCGGGCTGTCTAGAGACGAAGAGGTGTTAACCTAAAGAAAATCCCTATCCAATTTTTCATCTGAACTCTTATAGTTTTTAAACTGTCGTTTGCGATAGCGTTTTAAGCGATTGCATAATAGCTGCTCCGTGTTTTACCGTTTTTGCTACTTTTCTTGATGTATTAAATATGTGAGAGGATCGAACTGTTTCTGAAAGCAGTCTTTGAAGAATTTTCGTCACATATTTTCTTTAGTTGTGCGTGTTTTACGCATATGGATACTTTTACGGAGCGGAGACGCTAGATTATGCATTCCGCAGGATGGGTGCGAACAATGGGAAACAGAGCGGGAGTGAAGGTGAGTGCCAAAATCAAACTCTCAGAGCCAGCCACAATGCTGCTTTTCCACTGTTAAATCTCGCCGTACTGCAGCCATAGTTGTGTCAACGTCATTATACTCGTTCTAGATTATAGTATCCATACAGCATCTTTTGTTTCAACCATTCTTGTCATTTTCTGTCAAAGCATGAGGTTTGGATACATTTGAAAGGTAACCCTTTAAACATGGACAGTAAACATATTAGACTAGCTGTTTCTGGCATTTTGCCTTAATACATTTGACAAATGTACAGTCAATATCACAAAATTATTTCTATTTCTCTGATGTCTGCATGAACTGCATTTTGATAATGGGAATTAATCCTGATGAATATATGGGTGCTTGAAGAGTTAATTTTATGTATAGACCTAGGATTCATTCATTAGGATGCCATCATTACTTAGAACAAGCTCACAACATGGTCCTGGTCAGGGCTGGTCAAAGGTGGAGATTTATAGACAAAAAAGGACTCAAAGTGGATTATTCTGCTTATACCATCGTCACGTTCCAGGATTGTTTAGTTACAGCTGTCACTGATTTTTACAGCACTAATTTTATTGGAAGTATAACAATAAGGGTTAACTTTATCTATGGGTCTTTCAATAGGTCTACAGTTAACAGGTTAAAAACTACGTGTTTAAATACTCAGTCCAGAAATAATAATAGCCACATAATGTAGAGAGTTTGGCAATCCTCAGATCATGTAGTAATACATTTCTATTCTTTGTCATTTTCACATTAATGAGGAAAAAACGCCACTGCGGACGTGACTTACACTACACGAGGAGAGGCAAAAGTTTTAGATTAGGGAGTTATGTTTTAAAAAAAAAAATGTATTATCTAAAATTCAACTTAAAACCACATCTGAATACGACACCATCTTACTGGATTTTGGCACCTCCAGCTGGACGTTTCACTGTAAAACTGTAGCCAAACTTGTTATACAGCATGTACATGTTGAATTGCAAAAATGTTGTGATGTTCATGTATATTTCATGAGAATTGACATCGCAACATGGCCTTACGTGTTTACTAAATGGCAAAAGGCTGCATGTTATCCATCCATTCAGAGCTTTAATCAACAAAGTGTGCTCACGGGCCACACTCTAGCAGCTAAAGTTGGCACATGTTGAGCAGGTCAGGAATATTAGATGATGTTTATCAAATTACAATTGAAATCATCTCGCCTCGTCTTGCCGGACGGTGAAAGACACATTTAATAAGTCCCAGATGCCTTCTCTCCCCCTTTGTGCAAAACAGCTGAATGCCAAACCATACTTTCCTTACAAGCTCTTTGGGTAAGTAATACAGGGCTGATGAACACAGATGTCTTTTCCATGTTTCCTGTAGCATTTAATGACTTTTTTTGACTTGATGATGTTGTTTTGTGATGTGACGGTTAATTCCAGCTCTGAGACTAGATTTGCATCCAGAGGTCATTTGCACAGAGGCATAAATCTCTCGCATTGTCTTATTATGGAGGACAGGAGAGTATGTGCATTAATATATAAAGGTGATTAAAACTGACTGGAACTACATGTGCACTAAGTGGTTTTAACGCACACATTCCAGCCAATCAGAATTGAGTGTTCAAACACACCATGGTATAACACATATTGTCATCTTAGCTCAAGGGTGAATTTTTGCATGATCCTCAACATGTGTTTGATACACTGTACAGTTATTATTGGCCAGAGCAGAGGTTGTCCATTGAAATGTGGATGATAAACGTTGCCACTGATCATATTCGATTAACGATGAGCACTCATGCCAGACTAAAACACACCAGACCTCCTCTGGAAGGTCAAGGTTTGGCCTGCCCTCAAGACTGGCATTCAATGAGAATACCAAGAACTTTCCAAAGACATATTTCACATATCACCATCTATTGCAATGTTTGATGTTATCTCTTGACATTTAGGGCTGTATGTTAATTTTGTTTATTGATAGGCCATTAAGTCAGTTATTTCTACTGCTGGGACCTTACGCGATTTATTTAACTGCATACTGAATACTTTACGCAGCTCATCTTCTATGATGCAGTCAAATGCACCACATAAAAGACAACAAAACTGCAGTTTGAAAGCCAACACATTTTAAATATGTACTTTTCTATTCTATATAATGTGGTGTTTGAGTGCCTTAAAAACATTGGCATGCTTACTCATGTTTATTTAAGTGATTGACTAATGAGGTGATTTCACAGAGAACCATTCTTTCTCCTCTGCATTTGTTTTACAAACAACAAACCATGAGCCTTATGTGCATCTTCCGTGGATCCACTAATGAACAATTGTTATTTCATGTTTAATTTGGCAATTATACTATGAAGCATTCAAAGACCACATATTTTTCCATCTTAAATTTTCTCTCTCAAAACAGAATCAGGATGTTCTGGATCTGTTCCAGTCCCACTATTACTTTTAGAGCCAAGTAAGTGAACTTTCCAAAGAGAATCATTCAAATGACCTCATTTAGAGTAACATTTGACAAAAATAAAGTCAAAATGCAAACCTTTAAAATGGTGCTTATTTCTTAAGGATGCTAACGTGTCTTTCAGATTATTTTAAGTGTTCACTGATGGATAAGCATAGTGCTTTCATGTCATTTTAACATTATAGTCTTCTTTCTGAAAAAACTAATGTAACCACTAAACAGGCAATGCAAAACTGTGGTATATTGTTTTTGTATTGTATTTTGTTTATTAAAAGTAGCAATTTGGAGGGGTATTTGGTATTAAAACAGCACTGATGGAATTGTTAATCATGGTCTGGGGGGGATTCTTGTACAGTTCCGGATGGATGGTGAAACGATTTAGGGCCTCCCCTACCTAAAGGTCAAAATATCACTGTTAGATTATTTAGTGGACAACAGGTTTGTTTGCAGAGCAAAACTCGTTTTTTGTTTAGTTTTTTGTCGCTTCGCATGTGGACCGTGTCCGACCATTTATGGTAAAATAAATGTTATGTGAACTCTGCTTGTGTTTGCTCTTTCATCGAGCCTGTAAACATGCTTCATATGTGACCTGATTATCTGAAGTTGCATTGCAACAGAAATGTTTTGGAAACTTTCACACCAATGAAATAGTAAAGTTTATATTTACTATTGTCATTCTTAATTTTGAAACTGTAATTTATCAGAGATTGTAAAGCAAAGAGTTCTCATGTTAGAGTCCAAACAAATACACAGTTGCTAATGGGTTATTGACATATGTTTCTAGTAGTGATTTTAACTCTATTTTATATTAACTCTGACTCTCTTTATTTTTATATATAGCATTTTTATTTGAATAACCCCCAGAAGTCTCAATTGAATGGCACCAATTTGCAAACTCAGTTTAGGTCAGATTAAACAAGGTTGCTTAAGAGTTTCTCTTTGGACAATTTTGTTAAGAGTACTTCCTTGTCCCTGCCACCAGGGAGTATATGTGGGAGGCATCTGGTTTGTTGTTCAAAGTTTGTGGCGGACAAAAAAAGAATGTATGGTATTTATCATAAGATTTTTTGAATTCTGTTGACAAATTTTAAACATCATCACAGCCCGTTTAAAAAAAAAAAACTGTCCATTCTTGACACATGTAAGAATGAGAGATTTGTGTATTGTGAGCACCAAGGGTGGCAAACTACAAGAATAGTTTTGAAGATTCCATGACTCTTTGTATTTATCTATTTCTTTTGCTTTCTCTGACTTGCTAAAATGTTGATTCTCTATTTGTGTTATTTCACTGGGTGTCCTGATGTGTTTTGGGTTCTCTTTGTGATTTTAGGGAAAGGCAGTTCCAGTATTTCCTCCGACCTAAGTTCAAGTACAGATCAGACCTCGACCAAAGCTCCAAAGAATGCGGCTACCAGTGAAGGTAGGGCATATGGTCCTCATTAACCATAACTAGCTAACCTTTTGTTTTTCTTGTTTTGCTCCTTTTGACTTGCTCATTGTTTTGTTGGAAAATTTTTTTGTTTCAATCTAATCTCCTTTCAGAAAAGTAAATCCATAGTGGTGTTCAGAGTGTGCCTAGGGGAAAGAAACTGAGTGTCTATGGATGTTTTTGGTGTGAATTGTGGGAAACAAGAAGACGAATGCTGGGGAAATTGTGTCATAGCTCGGTTTCATTTGCCTTTTTTATATAGACTTTGTCAGAGTGACTAATTAAAATTAACAGATGCTATTTGCACCCTGGTGCAAATATAGAACATGCATAGTATATTATATATATTGTAATAACCTACTAGTATAATTAAAACATATGCTATTTGCATTATGCAAAATATGATGGAAACACATTTGCTGAATAAACTCCTATTTAATTTATTAGGAATACAAGAAGCACAATAACTCGTTCAATGACTGAATAATTAGTTAATTACTGGACTTACTAGCGAAACAATCATTGCCTCTGAAATGTTGCTCTGGTCATTCTGAAATAATAGTGTCTAGAAAATTCAAAGCCTGCATAGAGTTTGTAGAGTAAATTAGACGAATACAAACTTGAACTGTGCCATAGAGTAGGTTGATTGACAATTTTGAAAAATATCTTACACTGTAGATCTGCATGGTAAAGTCAGAAGAATGGAGGAACGCACACACATTGTGCTTTCCGAACTGTGTGACGTGCTGTCGCTCCCAGACATACAAACAAGAACAAAGTTCTTTACAGTGCTTTGTCTGCATGTTCTAAACCATGAGTATTTTATAAATAAATCTCACAGTGACTACAATTTCTCTGGAAGTGGAGATTTTGTTCTTTTGAACACATGGGATGGAAACGTGGCTTTATTTGCACAGTGTTTGTGCGATATGTTTATTTTGCATAAAATAAATTCACAACATGGATGGAAACATAGCTAATGAGAGTGTACCTTGGCTATGATTGAGCCGGATTTGACCACAGGTTGCCAACACATAAGAGCCAGTTTGCTAAATATCTCAGCACATGGGTTATCCTACAGGGCACGTTTCCAACAATACTATTTGCATTTTGTCTTAGATTTGTCTGGCACCAGACTATCAGGGTGCAAATTGTTGCGCTGTGTGGCCATTCCTATTTGTACCTGGGTTGAAAAATGTCTTTTCTATTTGTTTACTCTAGGTATTCTTGTTCAGAGATGAGAAAAACCATACCAACCCTGACTATAGGGTGGGAATATGAGGTAAACCTTAAAGGGGTGGATAGCGTTTGTAGTGTAAAGGTGTGTGCCTATGTGTTTGTGTGCGTATGTGTTTGTGTGCGTGTGTGTGTGTGTGTGTGTGTGTGTGTGTGTGTTTGTGTGTGTGTACATGTTTGTACTACATTGTGGTGACCAAATGTCCCCACAAAGTAGGTGATCTCAGATTTTACTATCCTTGTGGGGACATTTGTCCCAGCCAGCGGTACCCATGAAGGAAATGGTTTATTAAACATACTAAAAAAAATGTTTTATGAAAATGTAAAAATGCTAAAAGGTTTCTGTGAGGGTTATGTTTAGGGTTAGGCTTAGGGGATAGAAATTATTGTTAGATCTGTATAAAATCCTTAAACTGCATGGAAGTCTATGGAGAGTCCCCACAATGATATAAAAACAAGTTTGTGTGTGCGTGTGTGTGTGGTTGCGGCCGGCAGTATATCCAGCCCTCAGTGAGAGCCCATCTTGTCTCTACTCAGCCTGCCCACAGTAATGTCAGAGTGGTGCACCCAATGACTGCCACTGCGGCTTTGATTTACACCAGCTCCTGCTTAACACAGCAGAGAGAAAGACATTCTCCTTTAAGCTGTTGTCACCACTGCACAACTGTAGTGAGGGAGAAGCATGTAATTTCTGTGCCACTAGCAGCACCAAACAGAATTGCAAAAATAATGACATCTGACAAATGATGTTTTTCAAACAAGTTTCAGACACTTCCTCAGTCTTCCATATAAAAATAGGTAGTCCCACCTTTGGTTTAGCCAATGTTATTATGTTGGGACCACTCGGGCTGCTTAAACAAACTGATTGCAATTTTGTATAGTACTGCTAAAGCCACAGAAATTACAAACTTCACCTTTAACTTAAGTAACTATTTATAGTCACATAGCAAATTTACCATAAGAAGAGTACACTGAGAAACATATTATCCTAAACATATGAGGTAACTCCTAAATAAACTGTTTTTAATCAAGTAAAAAAATATTATTTATCATCACTGAATCATCCTTAATAAATTAGGTTAGAGCAACAAAGCTAATTTTAAGGGTTAGATCAGTTAGAAATAACTCTTTAAAGGAATAGTTCACCACGTGATTTGTCCCGTATTTAAGGTGGTCCAATGGTGTCTCGATGAAATCATTCTAGCTTGTTCATTTTTAACTTTTTTTTGCCTAAGGTGGGTTACTTCGGAGGTGGCATAAGTAGGGTTGCCACTTTGAAGTTGTAAAATAACTTCCTAGAGTTGTTGATGAGTTGTTATAGACACAGTCCACCATTTTAGCACAATGTGTAGACTTTTCAGACGGTCCCTAACCCACCTTTGGCAAAAAAAAGGTACTCATGCCATCTCCGATGTGTATGACTTTCTTTCTTCAGCAGAACACAAAAGATTTTTAGAAGAATATTTCAGGTCTGTAGGTTCATACAATGTAACTGAATGGTGATCAAAACTTTGAAGCTCCAAAAAAGCAACTAAAGGAAGCATTTGACTCAAGTGGTTTAATTCATGTCTTCAGAAGCAATCCAGTCGGTTTTTGGATGAGAACAGACCAACAAATAACTCCTATTTCACCATAAATCTTGACATCAGCAGACTCCTTGACGATAATGACTTCATGAGTACATGCTCGATTACACTTCCTAGTGCCATCTAGTGCTATGCGCATATGTCAAGCACTAGGAAATGTAATCAAGCTTTGACATTATGATCATGCCTAGAGACTGCAATGGCAAGATTTATAATGAAAATTGAGCTACACTTTGGCCTATTCTCACCCAAAACTGATTGGATCGCTTCAGAAGACATGGATTTAATCGCTGGAGATGTATGGTTAACATTAATGCTGCTTTATGTGATTTTATGAGCTTCAGAGTTTTGGTCACAATTCACTTGCATTGTATGGACCATCAGAGCTGAGATTTTTCTAAAAAATCTTTCTCTGTGTTCTGCAGAAGAAAGAAAGTTGTACACATCTGGAATGGCATGAGGGTCAATGATGAGAGAATTTACATTTTTGGGTGAAAAATTCCATTAGGGTAACACTTTAACAGTGTAAGAATAAATGGTAAGAACATAATTAGCAATCTTTCAGTTTATTCAAAGCAAGAAATTAAAACCTCACGAGTTGTGGGTTGTCAATTACGCTCCACATGTTAGCAAGGGCAGCCTATGAAATGCATTGTGGACAAACTTGGAAATCCTTTTTAAATGAGTGCTAGAAAGGCATTTTTGTGTCCTGAGTTATTTCATTATAATGTGCATATTTGTCTGCTTATTATTTGCCACTCCAGGGATAGAAAAGTCCTGCTACACATTTACTCCATGGTGAGTCATCTCTCCTAAGCCAGTATCAGTGTGCTAAACTTGCCACTGTTGGTTAGAAGTTCTGGAGCTGTTTGACTGAGCAGAAGTCAGCAGTGCAACATCAGAGCTCTCAGATAGCATTGTTCTGAGAGAAGGGCCTTTCCTACCAGCACTTCCTCACTGATAAACTTGGAGGAGTTTAAGACACGTTGCCTAGGCTGCCTAGGTGTGTTTTAAGTTGAAGCATATTTAATCTTGAAATTGTCAATGTTGTAAATGCCTGCTTTAGTTTAAGACATGATATTTAAAACATTGGTCAGACTTTAGTCCTCTGATGCTTCATATGTAATTTTTGACATCAGCACCTCCTACAGTTGTGTTTCGCCAATGCCCTTTGCTTTGATCCCCTAGACCTTTACAGTGAGCAGTACATTTTTACACTTTCGAAGCAGATCTGCTTTGCACTATTGAAGTTTAAGGAAGATACCAGTACCATTCAAATCAGTGTTGATTGGACAAGAGACTCCAAACACATTATTTTGGGTTCTGCCCAGATGATGTGCTTCTCTGTGAGTCTTTTGAGTTTGCTATTTGCATTGAAAAAGCATCTCATTGCTTGTTGGACATTGGGCTTTCACTCAATGTATTTTAGTCCCATCTGGAAGCCCAGCTTCTCGATGATGGTTAGTCGAGCTTTTAAATGGGAGGAACTAGAGACTATTTAGCAGAGACGGGCCTCTTCTATTAAAATTAATGGGAGAAATCGGGACACCCAACTAAGAAGCTCTAGCACCCATTGGTCAATGTTTGTAGAAAGGAATTCCCACCTTACAGGTAAAAGAGACTATCCCCTTTTAGAAAGAGACATTGCCTGTCAACCAATTTGCTAACACACATGCACATTAGCTATACGAGCCGGGAAAAAAAAGTAGATAGGAGCTGCACTGGCATGACTGGAAATAGCCTCCCGGAAGTGTTCCAATGATTGCCGACTGTGGACTGACTTGCTAGAAAGACTTTGGCTGAACTTACGTAGCTTAGCAATACATTAACTCATTGTACTGTTATTCGCAATCTGACGTAACACTTTTTTCAGCTTTCATAATCAGATGGTTTGTCTATTCGCACTTATATTTGTTGCAAAAACAGATTTAAGCTTCATTATTTTTTCGTTTTCTTCTTTAATATATGTCAATGTTTGTGTACTGCAACATTTCAGACACCAATAACAAGAGTATGTTCTTCCCCACTCTTGAAAAGCACTGGTAACATTGTACTGCCACAGCACTTTTTTGTGATAAATCAAGCTTTACTCACAGTCAAACCACCAAAAAGTACAATTATTAGAAGACTAATAACAAGTTTTGCTGAAGGTGTGCTCTCCTGAAAGTTTAAAGCCATGCCAGGCAAGAGCATAGACAAAAGCAAGGCAAAGCTGGATTGATTTTATCAGATGTAATTAGTCTAGCAGGCTTTGCTAGTCCTGCTGGTAGTAATCATTAGCCCTTTGCTAGCAACATCTTTAAGAAGCATATGTTCTCTTTTTTTAATCCCTGATTTATAAACCACAACTCTTAAAGATGATTCAAGGAGCTTTTCACAAGGCTGCACAATTCTTGTAGTACCCTTGGATGATACCCATTATTTGGCAAAGACCACGCTGATTTATCAGAAGTTTGTTTCAAATTATATTTCAAGGTTATTCCAAAGCAGGGCACACTCAGCTGTTTTTAATTAAATGAGTTGATGGGAACATTGTTTTCTTGTACATCTGATATTTTCACTATAGAATTGCCTTATTTTGTCAGTTAGCTAACTTATTAGCAAAGACAGATGTTATACATTAAGTCAAATATGTTTAATTCTCTAGTTAAAACCTTAAAATTAGCATTTCAAACAGTAATCCAGGTCTATGAGCCCCTTCCCTTCTATGCTTTTCTCCTGAGACATAACATTTAGCGTCTTTCTAAGCTCAAAATAATATAGAATTCTTGTATAAAAGACTAAAAACGTACATCAGCGCAGTGGAATTCACTCTCATTGACTGGATTTGAAGGGAGTACAGACTGACTCCTCAAAGGAGGAGCGCTCATTAATAGATTAGAAAAATTGTTGTGCACAAATTTATGAAATGGATAGTGGTAGAAATTTTACCAGTCATATACCAGTCAGGCTGTGTAAACAAGTGAAAGAAGGCTTCATCTTGTAGTTTAAGAGGGCCCTATGAGTGAAAGGTCCATCACATGCAATGCGATAAGACAACAAAAGGAATTTATTCCATGTATATATTTATTCAGTATTTGTCCTGCGACAACCATGTTAGACTCTGATTGGTCCAAAATCCCAGACCTTATAACTGTGCATTAAACATTAAAAATGTCTGGTTGGCTAAGATTGTGCTGCATTGTGCAGCAGTGTCGTGTTCAGTGTGGATGAATACATTGCTTGTCTCTGGAATCATCAACTTGATGCAACGTTTCTGGATAGGACACATGTATGGGGAAGGTAGGGTTATACAGACTATCTGTTATACAGGGCAAGCCATTGTTTTTGAACATGTGGTATTAAACAACAAATAAATCCTCACTTGCACCCTACAGGGCCTTTCTTGCTTACAGTAATCTGATAGAGAGGATTTTGTTTGCTGGACAACGTGCGGTTCCTCTTAGTCTTCTTTTCATGAAGAAATCTGATCTCAGTGTCTGGAGCATGCAGGAGAGAGAGAAGTCGGGGTTGAGTTGAAGTTCACTGGGAGAGATATGTTTCCATGCTGTAGAGGTGGCTCAGGGTCACACACACACACCCATATTCACATGTCACATGTCTATATATCTAACCTAATATCTCCTAAATGTGTTTGCTTATGTTGCTGATGCTGTAGTCAATGTAAACAAAATTGAAATTACAGATATTACCTTGTTCTTCCATTAAATACATTTGCTGTACACAATAGTGCCATAAACAACTGATTATGAGGACTTATTATGTTGTCCTGTGCTGTTTACATGGGGGGAATTTACTAAAAAGTTGTGAACATTTTCCATGCAAAAACCTGTGTCCTATTCTCTTCAACACACCTTCTTTGATGTAAGTTAGGCTCATTATAGATGGTACCTTATTTTAAAAAAAAGTCTGCAGCATCCTCCACTTCTAAGCACTTAGAACCGGCCTGCCAACATAATCAGTCGTGAAATGGGCATGTTGCGTCCAAAAGTTTACGTACTCTGAAATCAACCCCAGTTAGTGGAATTACTGACAAGCGCCATACCCCATCAGACATTTTTTTGCATTTATTCAAGTTGTCACGAACCCCGCTCCTCTGCCCCATCCCCGCTTCGTCGCACACACACTCACTCCCTCGACCTCACTCCCTTGCTCCGCCCCCTCAAGCTTTTCACGCTCTTTTTGCTCGCTCGAGCCCTCACGCCCACTTTGCTCCTACTCGCTCACAAGCTCGTAGGTTATCTCCCTTCCTCGAGTTTCTCACGCGCTTCCAATCCTCCTGCACATTAGTTTCACCTGCACTCGTCTCATCACCTTTCATTGTTTACACCTGCACCTTCCCCTATAAATACCACAGCACATCCGTTTCACGGTGTTGGTTATTGTGTTTAGTTTCCGTATCTTTGCCCCCGCTAGTCTCGTCTAGTTCTGACCTCCTCTTGTTTACCCCTTAGCTTGCCAGCTCCCTTGTTCCCCTGTCTTTGATCCCGCTAGTCCCGTCTAGTTCTTCGCCCGAATTGTTAACTGTTTTCCGGCTCGACCTCCGCTCTCGTTTACCACTCTCTCCGGATTTGCCCCTTACGATACTTTGATTCCCGGCTTTTGACCCTACGCTTCCCTCGACAACTCTTCACTGGATTTGCCCTTTGTACTTTTGCCTGCACTGCTTTCTATTAATAAAGCAGTTTCATCCGACATTGTGACTGTCTCATCTTGTGTGTGTGTGTGCGGGTTACAAAATACCCCTCAAGCCTCTCACGGCTTCACCTCTCGAGTCTCTCAGGGCTCCTCCCCCTCTCAAGCCTCTCAGGGCTTCCCCTCTCGAGTCTTTCAGGGCTCCTCCTCCCCTCGAGCCTCTCAGGGCTCCGTCCCTCGAGTCTTTCATGGCTCCACCCCTCAAGCCTCTCACGGCTTCGCCTCTCGAGTCTCTCAGGGCTCCTCCCCCTCTCAAGCCTCTCAGGGCTTCCCCTCTCGAGCCTCTCAGGACTCCTCCTCCCCTCGAGCCTCTCAAGGCTCCTCCTCCCCTCGAGCCTCTCAGGGCTCCACCCCTCGAGTCTTTCATGGCTCCACCCCTCAAGCCTCTCACGGCTTCGTCTCTCGAGTCTCTTAGGGCTCCTCCTCCTCTCGAGCCTCTCAGGGCTCCGTCCCCCAAGCCTCTTGAGCCTTCCAGGACTCTGCCTCTAGAGCCTCCTACGGCTCCCCCTCCAGAGCCTCCCACGGCTCCACCTCCCGAGCCTTTCACGGCTCTGCTCCCAAAGACTCCAGAGCTTTCTACGGCTCCGCCTCTCGGGCCTCCTACGGCTCCCCCTCCAGAGCCTCCCACGGCTCCACCTCCCGAGCCTCTCACGGCTCTGATCCCAAAGACTCCAGAGCTTTCTAGAGCTCCGCCCCTCGAGCCTGCTACGGCTCTACCCCCCGAGACTACAGAGCCTGCCAGGTCGTCGCCTCGGGGACCTCCCACGGCGCCACCTCCCTTGGCTCTACCTCCAGAGCCTTCCAGGCCTTCGCCCCTAAAGCCTCCTTCGGCTCCACCTCCAGAGCCTTCCAGGCCTACCTCGCTAGAGCCGCCCACGGCGCCACCGTCATTGGCTCCGCCTCCTGAGCCTTCCAGGCCTTCGCCCCTAAAGCCTCCTTCGGCTCCACCTCCAGAGCCTTCCAGGCCTCCGCCTCTAGAGCCTCCTGCGGCACCACCTCCCTCTGCCCTGTCTCTTGGGCTCCCCATGGCGCCGCCTCCTCAGCCTCTCAGTACCCCGCCTGCCGAGTCTCTCACGGCTCTGTCTTCCAAGGCTCCGTCTCCCAAGTCCTCCACAGCTCCGCCTTTCACGGCTCTTCCCTGGCCCCCTGACCCTGTCCGGTGGCCCCCTGACACTCTCCCTGTCCTGTGGCCTCTTCCCTGGCCTCCTGACCCTGTTCCTGTCCGGTGGTCACCTTCCAGACCCCGGACCCAGTCCCTGTCCTCCAGTCAGCCTTCCAGACCCCCTGTCCCAGTCTCTGCCCTCACGGCTGCCCCCTAGATCTCCCGACCACCCGCCTGTCCACTATGTTCCCCCTGACCTTACCTTGAACTGCCCATGGACTGTCTCACTTCCCTTTGTCTGTCCCCGATCATCCTGCACCGCCTCCCGGCCGCCATGAGCCGTCCTATTCAGAGGGGAGTACTGTCACGAACCCCGCTCCTCTGCCCCATCCCGGCCGTCGCACACACACTCACTCCCTCGACCTCACTCCCTCGCTCCGCCCCCTCGGCGTTTCACGCTCTTTTTGCTCGCTTCGAGCCCTCACGCCCACTTTGCTCCTACTGGCTCACAAGCTCGTAGGTTATCTCCCTTCCTCGAGGTTTCTCACGCGCTTCCAATCCTCCTGCACATTAGTTTCACCTGCACTCGTCTCATCACCTTTCATTGTTTACACCTGCACCTTCCCTATAAATACCACAGCACATCCGTTTCACGGGTGTTGGTTATTGTGTTTAGTTTCCGTATCTTTGCCCCCGCTAGTCTCGTCTAGTTCTGACCTCCTCTTGTTTACCCCTTAGCTTGCCAGCTCCCTTGTTCCCCTGTCTTTGATCCCGCTAGTCCCGTCTAGTTCTTCGCCCGAATTGTTAACTGTTTTCCCGGCTTCGACCTCCCGCTCTCGTTTACCACTCTCTCCCGGATTTGCCCCTTACGATACTTTGATTCCCCGGCTTTTGACCCTACGCTTCCCTCGACAACTCTTCACTGGATTTGCCCTTTGTACTTTTGCCTGCACTGCTTTCTATTAATAAAGCAGTTTCATCCGACATTGTGACTGTCTCATCTTGTGTGTGTGTGTGCGGGTTACAAAATACCCCTCAAGCCTCTCACGGCTTCACCTCTCGAGTCTCTCAGGGCTCCTCCCCCTCTCAAGCCTCTCAGGGCTTCCCCTCTCGAGTCTTTCAGGGCTCCTCCTCCCCTCGAGCCTCTCAGGGCTCCGTCCCTCGAGTCTTTCATGGCTCCACCCCTCAAGCCTCTCACGGCTCGCCTCTCGAGTCTCTCAGGGCTCCTCCCCCTCTCAAGCCTCTCAGGGCTTCCCCTCTCGAGCCTCTCAGGACTCCTCCTCCCCTCAAGCCTCTCAAGGCTCCTCCTCCCCTCGAGCCTCTCAGGGCTCCACCCCTCGAGTCTTTCATGGCTCCACCCCTCAAGCCTCTCACGGCTTCGTCTCTCGAGTCTCTTAGGGCTCCTCCTCCTCTCGAGCCTCTCAGGGCTCCGTCCCCCAAGCCTCTTGAGCCTTCCAGGACTCTGCCTCTAGAGCCTCCTACGGCTCCCCCTCCAGAGCCTCCCACGGCTCCACCTCCCGAGCCTTTCACGGCTCTGCTCCCAAAGACTCCAGAGCTTTCTACGGCTCCGCCTCTCGGGCCTCCTACGGCTCCCCCTCCAGAGCCTCCCACGGCTCCACCTCCCGAGCCTCTCACGGCTCTGATCCCAAAGACTCCAGAGCTTTCTAGAGCTCCGCCCCTCGAGCCTGCTACGGCCTTTCACGGCTCTTCCCTGGCCCCCTGACCCTGTCCGGTGGCCCCCTGACACTCTCCCTGTCCTGTGGCCTCTTCCCTGGCCTCCTGACCCTGTTCCTGTCCGGTGGTCACCTTCCAGACCCCCGGACCCAGTCCCTGTCCTCCAGTCGCCTTCCAGACCCCCTGTCCCAGTCTCTGCCCTACGGCTGCCCCCTAGATCTCCCGACCACCCGCCTGTCCACTATGTTCCCCCTGACCTTACCTTGAACTGCCCATGGACTGTCTCACTTCCCTTTGTCTGTCCCCCGATCATCCTGCACCGCCTCCCGCGGCCGCCAGGAGCCGTCCTATTCAGAGGGGGGAGTACTGTCACGAACCCCGCTCCTCTGCCTACACAAGTGTGGACACATTTCCCTCTTGCGCTACTCGGATGAGCAACAGACAGGTTCTGGTCCCATGGGAACCATGGTAATCTTTGACAGGCTTTATTATTGGCTAATTAAAAGTTTATCTACTAACACTTGACATCTGTGTTTGTATCAGGGATGGGCATGAGGACTCGGGTACTCGGACATGGCAGCAATGATCGATCATGAAAACGATGATCATTAGTGATCACGCATGATGTGACTATTCATTTAATTCGAATCCAGTGACAATTACCTGACAACTAAACACAAATGTGTCAAAGAGGGAGCTTATTTTTATCACTTTGACTCTTTAATGGATATTATTTAATAAAAGTGAATATTTGTCATTGGCTGTAAACCTCCCTGCCCTGCATGACGTAACACACACCTTATGGCTGGGCGATATGGCCAAAATTTTTATCACGATAATCTTTTTCATATTGTTCGATATTGATATTTATCACGATATACATTTACACATTGCACTTTCTTTTTTTTATTTCAATGTTGACGGAAGAAAAGAAGAAAAAATACATTCTAAACAGTCAAAATAGTCTCTACAAAACTGCACAGGGGGTCCAGAGACGGCCAAAGCAGTGGGGTCTGCGGGATCTTTTACCAAAATATTAAAATATTTTATAGTTTATCAATATAGCATAGTGACAGCAGACCAGTATTTGTTGGAATATTTTTACATTAGAATGAAATATTTTTTATATTTCTTTAGATTCAGATACACAAATATGGGGCATAGAAGACCTTGTGACTGTGGAATGATGCTGAATGTGGGTTCAGGGGTGTCCCGAGAGAAAATTTAGAAAATGTTTTTCTTTTAATTTAAAAAACATTTGTATATTTTCATTAAAGTGAGAGACTAGTCTACCCAACTAGTAATTTTGGTCTTTCCTTATCCATTCCAGACATCTAATGAATTTTCACAAAATTAGAACAGAAATCGATTTGTTTATCATTAAACTGATGATGCATGTTTGGTGCTAGTGAACAATATTACAGCGCAGAAAGATCAGAGCTGTTGTCCACATCACTGTTGTTCTGTCGCGCTCTGACGATGAGAGGGCGCAACCGTTGTCATGAAGTCATGCGGTGCGGATGGAATCAATCCGGTGTCTGACATAACCTAATTGTTAGCAAGGCAGCTAGCATTAGCAAGTTCATCCAGTCTGACCCTACGTTACCACAGCTGCGTTGTGAGCGAAGCTGAGAGCGCTTTAAATTCATTCCTATGAAAGTCGAGCGTCATGCTCGCAATGTGGATCGTAGGATTGGCAGTGGTGCGGATTTCGTCCGCCCCACTCCTCAAAAACGTATTGTGGATTTTTTTTATCGTGATATATATCGATATCGTTTTATAGCCCAGCCCTAACACACCTGCATCTCGATGAAATGAATGAAGATGTCCGCTCAAGATTCTAAGTTAAATATCCGATACAAAGTGTCATTCTGTTGCACTTTCCTCAGTTGAAAGGTGGAAATTCAGACTCTCCGAGTTGAATGGAACACTTCATGAATCACAGCAACAACAATACAGAGCATCGCGGCTTTCCTCACAACAGCGAACATTTGAACACACACACACACCAGGCACATGTGGCAGTGTACAGCAGGTGAGTGTTTCAAAAAGCTAGACAGATCGCAGTTAAATGGAACACAATGCAGCATCTTCAAAACGTAACTTCAAATTAACACGCATATTAAAACGCAATGGTTATGGCATCTCCTGTTATTTGAAAATAGACGGTTCAGAAAGTCACTAAAAAAACTGGTGTGCACTAAGATTATTACGGCAACCAGAGTTGGGCAGCGAACCTTTACATAATGACAAAATATGATGCATTATGTATTGATCATGCAATCATTTGTACATTTTGTAACATACTATTTTATAACAGCCTATAATAATAAATAGACCATACAATGGAACAACAAGACGCAATGCAGCAGCCATAGACGTTGTCAGATATATTATTATATACAGTTATGAACATTTAATTGCTCCTTGAGTATTTGATGAGTACTGGAGTAATTAGTCAGAGTACTCGAGTAGACAAAATGACCAAAATGCCAATTCCTAGTCAATCCCTAATAAGCTTTAATGTTTAAATTCATCCATATAACAAATGTTATTTTCCCTCTGGCAGGTTCAAAGTTTGTGTTTATTTTAAACACTGAATATATGCATAGTTTTGTATTTTATCTCCACGAGACTGCTTTACTTGTTCCGTAATGCAATCAATGATAGCAGGATACATAAAGACAAACGGGTTCTTCTTTTTATTCTTGTCATCACAAAAAAAGCCATAGTTTATAAGAATATAGCCTATGTATTGTCCATAATGCACATACTGTATTTTAGTGTGTCACGTATTTCACAGATATAGGCAGAGAAATATATAGCCTTTATTTGATTTATACATTGATTATAAACATCTATGAAACAACATCCAAGACAATGGAATAATTATACAAATAGATAGGTATTTACAGATAGATATTTTCAGTCTCTAAAACTAAAATTTTCGACAGCACAACTAGGACAAATAAAAATGTGTGCAGTAGATATTTTATTTCCAAAACAAAGTTAAGATTTTAATTCTAAACCAAATTAATGAAAGAAGGAATAAGGCTGTATATGTTCTCGAAACATAACAGAATAAAAAATTAAATAAATATATATATATATATATATATGTGTGTATATATATATATATATATATTTTTTTTGTATATATGATGATGATGATATATATATATACACACTCGCCTAAAGGATTATTAGGAACACCATACTAATACTGTGTTTGACCCCCTTTCGCCTTCAGAACTGCCTTAATTCTACGTGGCATTGATTCAACAAGGTGCTGAAAGCATTCTTTAGAAATGTTGGCCAATATTGATAGGATAGCATCTTGCAGTTGATGGAGATTTGTGGGATGCACATCCAGGGCACGAAGCTCCAGTTCCACCACATCCCAAAGATGCTCTATTGGGTTGAGATCTGGTGACTGTGGGGGCCATTTTAGTACAGTGAACTCATTGTCATGTTCAAGAAACCAATTTGAAATGATTCGAGCTTTGTGACATTATCCTGCTGGAAGTAGCCATCAGAGGATGGGTACATGGTGGCCATAAAGGGATGAACATGGTCAGAAACAATGCTCAGGTAGGCTGTGGCATTTAAACAATGCCCAATTGGCACTAAGGGGCCTAAAGTGTGCCAAGAAAACATCCCCCACACCATTACACCACCACCACCAGCCTGCACAGTGGTAACAAGGCCTGATGGATCCATGTTCTCATTCTGTTTATGCCAAATTCTGACTCTACCATCTGAATGTCTCAACAGAAATGGAGACTCATCAGACCAGGCAACATTTTTCCAGTCTTCAACTGTCCAATTTTGGTGAGCTCTTGCAAATTTGTAGTGGAGATGAGTGGTACCCGGTGGGGTCTTCTGCTGTTGTAGCCCATCCGCCTCAAGGTTGTGCGTGTTGTGGCTTCACAAATGCTTTGCTGCATACCTCGGTTGTAACGAGTGGTTATTTCAGGCAAAGTTGCTCTTCTATCAGCTTGAATCAGTCGGCCCATTCTCCTCTGACCTCTAGAATCAACAAGGCATTTTCCCCACAGGACTGCCGCATACTGGATGTTTTTCCCTTTTCACACCATTCTTTGTAAACCCTAGAAATGGTTGTGCGTGAAAATTCCAGTAACTGAGCAGATTGTGAAATACTCAGACCGGCCCGTCTGGCACCAACAACCATGCCACGCTCAAAATTGCTTAAATCACCTTTCTTTCCCATTCTGACATTCAGTTTGGAGTTCAGGAGATTGTCTTGACCAGGACCACACCCCTAAATTCATTGAAGCGACTGCCATGTGATTGGTTGTTTAGACAATTGCATTTGTGAGAAATTGAAGTGGTGTTCCTAATAATCCTTTAGGTGAGTGTATATATACGTGTATATACACATACATACATATAATAGTCATCATATATACAAAAAAAAAAATCATTCAAAGTACTCAGCAGTAATACCTCTTGTATTAACATGAACATGAAACATGAAAATCCCTGATGCTCAAAAGTTGTTAGTGCGCTATACTATACTACCAGGAAATTTAATCATTATTACCTATCACTTTATTTACACATAACACTACATAATATACATGCTGAATAAAATGTTTGGATTAAAAACATCCAGTATGCACAGCTCTTAACATTTTCACATTCATATTAAAACATCCACTACGTCACGAAAATCCATTGCGCAGTGGATGAAATCCCGCTACAGTCCACAGCGTGAAGGGAACCTGTTGTAAAAATCCCTTTAAGTCTGGCCTTTGTCAGCTGTAACAGTATAGATATAGTGCTTTGAATAAGTGATTGATTCATCAAAGATCTGTTAATCTAACTATCCCCAATGTTATTATAGAATAAATTAACATTCCTTGACCATTACAAAGCAAGCAAGATAAATTACGCTTTAATTTTTAAATAAGCTGCAGGTTGTAAGCCTACTTGAGTAATGCATAATACAGATATAAATTGACATGTTTTCTTTCTACTTTCTTGGCAGGGCAGCATTATTGCACTGGTAGATGGGGTTTATGTCAAACCCTGCACCCCACTGAGAATGGATTTTGTGAAGAGCTGCCCTTCATAACCCGAGAGCAATGCTGTTGGCACTATTAGAATAGCAGGCAGAGGTGGTCATTTCTTTTAATGCTGTAGATATAGCAACAAAATATTGTGTTTTAAAAAGCGAGTTCCTAAATCAAATTATGATTACAGATCTTAGACACTGATAGTCTAACAAACAATACTATCTGTTTGAACAAGTATTTTAATATGCTTCATTTTATGCATGTTTTCTTTACCTAAGTACCAATAGGCGGGTGGGTGTAAGAAGATTTTTCATCAGAGAGATGAAAACCCATAATCAGATGTCTCATGTAGCCTCTGACCAACAGTTACACAGCTGTTGCTTTGGTCAGTTCCATGTAATCCTAACAGATCAGGCCATGATTTTTTTATGATATCCGGTCTCTAGAGGTACCAAGCACCTGATTTGAACTGAGTGGAACAGTTCAGTTTGCACTTCTTCTCAGAGACTTCAGTTAAAGTCCAAGTTTTATTATCTGAGCTCTGAAAGCCCTGGTCTGGACACATTTTCTATGGCATCACACAGAGTGGGTGTTGGAGAGCAGTCATTTTTAAGGAGGTATGCAGTGCAACACAATAGGATTTGTGAGGCTCCACCAGGAAGATGGCCTCCAGAAAAGTGTGTTGAATAATACTCCTCATCTAGGCTTTGAGTTGTGGTGGGAAAGAAATAGAACAGTCATTTGAACTCATCTGTGGCTCTTCTAAGAGAAGGCCAATCAGATTTACGTGTCCATGGCTGGATTAATGGTCTGGATAAAACAAGATCTTAGAGAGATTTTGATTAGTTGCTTGGACTGTTTAAAGGTTTTTGGTACTTCATTATCCTGCAACTCTATTTGATTTATGAACATAAGAAAAGAGTCTAGGTTACGTATGTAACCTCCTTTCCCTGATGGAGGGAACGAGACGTTGTGTCAAAGAAGCGACACTAGGGGTCTCTCTTGGGTGCCGAATATGCCTCTGATCAATGAAAAAAGGCCAATGAGAAGTTGGCAGACAGTATTTGCATACCCCGCCCCAGGACATACGGGTATAAAAGCGGGGAAATACGTCGAATTCATTCAGGATTTTACTTAGGAGCAGGAAATGGTCCGGCCACCACAGTGGCTCGGCTCAGCGACATGGCCGTGAGGACACAGAAGAAGCGACACTAGGGGTCCAGTTTAAATCACGCCATGCGCTGAGCCGTGTACGTGTACTGCTGACACAGGAGCGGGCAGGTATTTTACATGCAAAGGCGACCAGCTGTGTCAGACTGCACGTACCCTTCCCCAATGCCCCATAAAAGTCGTCGGAATCATTCTGGTTACACTAAACAGGGGAACAAGGTGACACTTGTCAACCTTGGAATGGGCCGAGCCTTGCCGGGCCTCTTTTCTCTCCATGTTTCTCGCATAGAGCCAAAAACGGCTGGGGCCCTTACACGCATCGTGGGAATGGGGTGTTACCCAGTTTCCTATTCTTTCAGGGGGAAAAGACCCTATGGAGACCACACCTGCCCAGGAAGGGGGAGGTAAAATGGTGAAATACATCACATGGGCCACTCAGGTCACATGTGGAAAAATGGTGCGGTCTCAAGGAGGGGGGAGTTGCTACAACACAGCGACCAGAGGGCAGCTGGAATTGCCTAAAGGAGACACGGGTCCACTCGTAAGGGGACTGTACCGCGGAAAATACACGCAGGCGAATTCCTCCGCTGAACTGCAGACTTTCTTGGGTACGATGAAGTAAGTGCAGTAGAAACCCTTCTTCATCTCAGTTGGAGGGACAGGCTCTATTGCGTCTTTGAGTAAGAGAGTAGCGATTTCCGCGCACAGGGATTTGGCATACTCGCAGACGCCCGCGAAGGGGGGCGGAGGCCTGGCAAACTGAATTGCGTAACCGAGTCGGATGGTCTGGGCCAGCCAGCTTGACGGGTCAGGAAGTGAAAGACACGAATCCAAGCTCCGTGCTAGGGGCACCAAGGGGACGATTAATTTTGACATACCCGGCAGGGCTTCGCAACGGGGTTTTGTATAAACAAAACAGATTAGATCAGGGGTCGGGAACCTTTTTTCACTACTGAGCCAATTTTTTAATTTTTGGTTGATGCATTTTTTCAAAAGAGCCATAACACAAACTAATAATTTACTATTTTCAAAAAAAAAAAAAAGTTTTTAAATTAATAAAATGTTTATTATGCCCATAGACTACTCAAAAACAAACAATTATGCAACAATTAATAGGCTACATGTTGCAATATGGACTTGAGTACAAGTGTTTGTGCATGCCTCCATAAAATTACTTCATTTTACAATTGTTCATGAAAATTTTCACTTTTCTTTTGGGCTGGGTGATATGTAAAAAATATTTTAACAATGATCAACCTTAAAAAAATATATCTCAATATCCACATAAATAATCAACCCCCCTGCCAAGGTTCAGTGAATATTTTTGCTTTATTGATTTAGCTTTAAAAATATATATTAATATATTGAAACACGATAAACTTAAACAGAAGACATTTCTAAATTCAAATTGCACTTTAAACGAAACTAACAAAATCACTTCCCCAAATCCAAACATTTACCATCTCCTACGGCCATCACACAAGCATCTGTCAACGACAACAGGTGAAAAATTACTAATAGCCTACAAATTAAGAACTAAAGACAATTATAAATGCAAAGATAATATTAATCAAAATTATAAGTAAGCCTAATACATTCCCATGTGTTCCCAAAAAAATGCTGCCAAATGTGTTCTTACCAAATGTGTTTTTTATTGCGCTTTGGTAATACAGTTAATGCTGCCTAAAGAAAAGAAAATTAAATTTTAGGTTCAAGTTGTCTTGTATTATTTTTATGATTTAATAACTTTCATCTTTGTTTAATACATAAAAACCTATATATAATGTATGTATATATATATATATATATATATATATATATATATATATATATATATATATATATATATATATATATATATATATATATATATATATAATGTATGTATATGTATGTAACTAACAGCATTTCTTGTCATGTGTCATCTGAGACGTCTTACAGGTCACCCGCTTGTTGCGAGTATATCAGCAAAATGACTTGCACATGAAATACCTGCATTTGGACAAGAAGCTTGCGAACTGGATTGAGTCTCATCGCATTTGGTATATATATTTCACACCCTGGGCGCACATAAAAAATAACGAACATTAATTAAATTGCTTGATGAAAATGCTCTTAACCGCTAAGATCAATAGTTATTGGGGAACGAGCCCTAGAACTCTATGCATGTGTGTGTCATGATGAAGTGCTTTCGTCGCACACATGCACAGTTTCCCAGAGATCAATGCGCATACATATCAAATCAGACACGCATTGGTGTCTTTTCTTTCATCTGTTCTTCAAAATATAATCACACAAGTTTCATCAAATGCATGTCTTTGTGTCTAATTTATTGTATATCACTCCAAGAAGTCTTACAGGTCACCCGCCACTGTGCATAAAAATTCAGCATTTGCCGTGTGTTAATTTCAAATCTTATTCACCAGGAGTAGGCGTACCACAAATTTAGGAGAAAGGAAAAAAAAGCATTGTCATTGACTTCAACCTTTGACACACCCACACTTTTTGCAGGAAACTTATCTCTAGAAATTTTTAAACGATCAAGTGTTGGTTAATGGTGAGACACCCAATGAGCCACTTGATTTTTAACAAAGAGCCACTTGTGGCTCGCGAGCCATAGATTCCCGACCCCTGGATTAGATGATATTTTGAATATCATGCATGCTGTAGCATCTGGACCAATAAGACACACATTTATTCATTATTTAATGAATAAGTTAACATATGTCTCAAGACTGTTGCAACCAGATGCCCATACAGGTTTCATTTATGTCTGATCCCCCACTGATCGTTATGGGAATGCAGAAAGTGTGATTCACTCCTTTCCCCCATAGGAAATTGACACAAACTCCAGACCTTTCTTCATTAAATTATAGACAAACGGTCTATAAGTTCACATGTATATCCCCAGGACAATGTGTATAGGATCATTACTGTCTTGTAACATGTTTTTTGTACTGTATACTGTTTCATGCATGACTTATGACAGGACAACCAGCTAATGTAAAATTATTTAGTATCATATTTCCTACCAAATTAATCCTTGTGTGACATTCTGCACAATGGTATATATATAATTCTGACAACATGCATTGTATGCTTGCTATATTAATCAGAGCATAAAGGGGCTTAAACTAACCCCAATCATACAAATGAGTCAGCTTCCAAACAAAGGAACATTTCCCGCTTGGAAATCGCACCTTTCTCATTTGTCAAGCCAGACTCGAGAGGAGGGACCTCCAGCAGAGACACGTCCTGCCTCTTACACACTCTCTTCCCCCTGGCTCTTTCCCCTGACTCTCTCTTCCCTCTGCTGCTGGTCGTGCTGACCACGAGGCCTGCAGGCCAGCAGGCCTCAACACCTCAAGCCATGTGCAATACCATCTACCCAAGGAACCATTAAGCCCTTCTCCTGCGACTGCATCCGGGCGCTCTCTCAACAGCCAAGGCAATTGCAAGTATCGTACCAGTAACTAACTGAACATAGTTTAGTATTAGATGAAAACCCCTTTGTAACAAAGGTGCTTCTAAATTTAGAGCTCAATGGTTCTCTCAGATGGTCAAAATGACTCGTCATAACTGCATTTCCCCTATTCTTTTCTGGTTTCATTTTATTTTCCCTTTTCCCTTTCCCATGTATGAGTGTTTCATGTGTATGTTTTTGTTTAGATTAGTTATGTGTTCGTATTTTAGTAAAATAAACTTTTGTGTACATTCTTGCGAGTTGATTCTGGTCTGCTTGTAAATCAATGTAAATGTAACGATTTATTTTTTTTATATACTAACGAAAGAGTTATTTTTGTGTGGCCATGAAAAATATCCTTTCTGAGAATTTATAGACAATCAATACTGAGTGTTCACTGGACGAACAGATAAATTGATTGTAATGTTAAATCAGCTACCTCAAGTTGATTCTATTAACTGATCCAAATGTTCATAATTATTATTATTCATGTTTCCCTTTTCTTATTAAAGCTAATTCCCTACAGTAGAATTTGTGAGCTGAACAATTTTATTGGTGGAAAATTAATTCAGATAATTCTGCAATATACCGCGCATGCGCAACCTGCCGACGCCATATTGTAAACACAGTACAGCTAAGCTAATAGCATAACACAACACCGCCAAACTAACCAGTTAGCGAACTTTCATGGAAACCCCTAAATATGGCAAGTCTCTAGATTTCTTCTGAAGGAGGAAGCGGGAGCCGGGTCAATGTCCAACGTAAGTCTTTTATTTAACAATACTTTTCAGTATAAACACCTAAATGGTCTTGCTTTTCAACATAACAAATACACTCGGTCACAGCTTTGTGCGTCTCTCCGGGCGGTTTGAACTGCCCTTTTATCCCTCTTCAGCTCTCACTTCAACATAAAACAGCTGTTAGAGGTGATTTCCCACAGGTGTCAATCCTTACTGTTCTTCCTCTCCCGGCCTTGCTCTCCACAGACGTTGCTCGGCCACGCCCACATCACCACAGCATATTATTAATATTATAGTATTAATATTGTTATTATTTATATATATATTATTACATACATTATTAAAATTGACTGATTCCCAACAAGGCAGAGCAAATAAAGAAAATTTGGGAGGTACAGAGATAATAGATGTCACAGGTGCTAATAAGGATGATGAAGTTTTTCTTTCTTGTTGTAATTTGAGCAGCAGCATGATGTGACACGGCAAAACTAAATCGGTCCTATGTTGCATGCCTGCAATGTAGACAACAAGAAGCAATGGTTTTACAACATTTGTGTGCCGAATAAGCAGGTTTATCTAGTTTTATACATCTTTAAGCTCAGAAAATATGCAACAGCATACTACTGTGCTCACACTATAGTGTCCAATGTACTGGCGAATGCATTACGTGAGACAGAGAAAGAGGGGAAGCATGGATTTACTCATGAAAGACAAAATTATTTACTTTATTTGTTCATCTGTGTGGATTTGTTTACTTATTCTCAATTACATGTTGAAGTGAATAAATGTGTGTGGGAATTCCCCACATTATGAACGTCGAATGCAGGAATGGTTAAAACTGCATATTACCCGTAATCCCGCACCAAATTTTAGGCAGTGAGATTAATTTCTCTATTTGAAAACTTTTCTTATTATTTGGTTTTGCCCAAGTTCCAGTGGTGTTAAAAGCTTCCCAGCAGTAAAGGAAAATTATTCTGTTTTTCATTGAAAATGCCCACAGGTGCCCCTGTAACAACCCTTACCAACACAGGATTTTGAAGTGTTACCCAGAGAATCATTGCAAATCTGTGGCCCCAAAGAGGAAATGGGCTGGCCACAGCAGAATTGAGAGGGGCCTGCAGAGTGCAAGAGTGTAAGAAGGTCTGGTTTATTCCTGAACTGATCTTTTCAAGTTCAAGGTTTTAGGTTGTAGGCACCCTCCTGAAAAGATCTGCTTAGACCAGCATGATTTCCCATGCTGCTGATCCAAGCTGGTTAATGTTGCTTTGGTAAAGTTCAAGCTGATGGACCAGCTTAGCCATGTTGTTCAAGAGCCAAAAATGCTGGTCATTTCAAGGGAGGCTTGCTGGTTAAGCTAGTTAAGCCTGTTCTTTTCAACAGGGTCTATTTTCATTTTCTACCTGTCCTTACTGCTGAAGAAGGGACTCAGGAGTAGAAATTTAAGAGGGAAATATAATTTAATGGCTATAGACACTTGGCAGAACACTGAATTTAAAGAGTGCCATACTAAACCACACTGTTTTTCTTTCCACAGAGTTCAAATCTTTGCAAGCCTGGGAGAGGTTTGGTAATGGTACTGCAGCATGTTTAGAATGTCTGAGCCATTATGTGCTATTTTTCCTATATTTATGGTCCATTAAGATTACAAAGGCAGATACACACATGGCATTTAAAAATTTTAGGAATCTGACTCCTTGAAGCACCTTGGACTTAGATTAATGTCTTTAATTATCTTCATAGCTTATTTTAAGTAGCTTAGCTGTGTTTTAGCCTCAGAGTTTTCTTTTCTTTTCTTGTTAACTTAGTGGAGAAGCCAGATTTAAAAATGTGTCATTGTTTATGTACCAGAAGACCAATGCAGTTATGGATAGCATAAAATATGTTATAAATGTGCTGGAGGATTCCAGGCAAGCAACTCTAAAGTCTTGTAAGTTCTTCAAAAGACTTGAGCTTTCATGCCAAATGACAGCATGATTACAGCAACCACAGTGTAATCTTGATAATTGAGATGCAGTTAAGCAAGGGCAGTCTGGAGAGGAGAGAGATGCCTCTCTAGAGAACGTCTCTAGAGAACGTCTTGGTTACAGACGTAACCTCTGTTCCCTGATGGAGGGAACGAGACGTTGTGTCAATGTAGTGGCACTATGAGTTCAATCTTGAGAGCCCCAATCACCTATGCTTTATTCAGAAATGCCAATGAAAATTGGAGAGTGGAATTTGCAAGCCACTCTCCGCTCCAGGACAAACGGGTACTGTATAAAAGTAGATGGCATGCATCACTCATTCAGATTTATGCTGAGGAGCGAGAGAGTCCCGGCCATGTCAGCGGTCGGCTCAGCACCACACAAGGAGGGACACAACATCTTGTTCCCTCCATCATGGAACAGAAGTTACATCTGTAACCAAGAAGTTCCCTGTCTGTCACTCACTCAACATTGTGTCCAGGGGTACCTATGCAAAATGCTGCATGTGCTGAGCCGTGTCACGAAGAACAGAGAAGCGGATACATACAAGCTGCTGCTTGCCTCACAGCGAGCACTCGACCACGTCGTGACCTTCCAGTAAATTTAGTAAAGGCGTCTCTTTGATCCCGCTAAGGTTGGGAGGAGGCACTTACCTGAGGAGGCTACAGGTGGTGGCCTTTCCTGATTTTTGTATAAAGCAATTTCCCTCCGAGCACCTGCTAGTATAGTGCTGGGGAAGCACTCTTCCCTCTCCAGGAGGGAGAGCACTTCGGAGACCACATCCTACCGGAGGGAGGGTAACATGTGGAGAATACCTCATATGGACTCACCAATGGGGAAGTTCACTTATAGAATTATTTCTGAGAGGATTTCGTCCGCACCAGTGGAAACGCATCCTGAGAAAGCCGAACTGCTAATGTTTTAGCGACACACAGTAAATATTAAAAATTCCTCAAAAGCTTATCGTGGATTTTCTTTATCGTGATATATATCGTTATCATTTTATCACCCAGCCCTAATCATATGGGATTACCGAAGGGGAATCACCACGTATGGGGCACTGAGCCTAAGTGGCTCACCCGTGGCATACCACGAGTATTGGGCCTGGCGGCGTCACTCCTCTGCCGAGTTCTACAAAGAATATTGCTTAAGATATTAAAGAGGCATCCAGTGTTCACTGGTTACGGGGAAATCTTTGTGGCCAAATAGCACAAATTATCACCTGGAAAGGGGAAAGGTGCAAGTGCAAGTGATACACCCATCCGGCCTACCTGCTGTTACGCTGTATCACTCGGATTGAAACCGGATCTATGCGGAGGTCTCCTACATGTTCTGTCTTATCATGCACATTCAGTTTAAGTTATTTTGTTCCAATTAAATAACTATATTATTCATATTATAGTCCCTGTTTATTTGATCTGATTCCAATTATAAAAGTCTCCAAGGATATATTAATGTTCCAGTCTTAATTATTATTATTAAATTTGGTTTAACATTTGATCATCATATTTAACTCTATTTGATATTGTACTTGAGTCTCACACCGGCCGTGAACGCAGATCTCACAGTCACAAATACACCAGTATTGGTCATTAAAACAGTAATTGACTAAATACTAATTTGATGGCTGCTCACGCATGCCCCTTTTATCTGAAAGTATTATGTTTAGGCCCCTTAGATAGTTACTTAGAGTAATATTATTACTGACACAACATTTACAAAGATAAACCAACAATACCTAAGTTAAAATAACTTTATATAATAATGCCATAGTTTCCTATGTACACTTAGCTAGAACATATTACAATAACCAGAGGTTTAAACTTCACCCTATTTAGGCTTGGTCGACAACTTCATGGTGTCCTAAACGGAAATTCCTTATCTAGCCTGTTGTTAAGTTCCTGTGTTGTCTGCCCTTTATTCTCGGTTTCACTATCACGATTATTTCACGTTTCCTTGTTGTCCGCTCCGTATTTTTCATCTCACCCATCACCGATCCTGGTCCATGTCACGTTTTCCCTGTTGTCCGCCCTGAGTCTCACTGTCCGTGTGTTAAACTACATTTCCCACAATTCCCGGCCTCCCTCACTGCCTGCACTCATCATTGTTTCCACCTGTGTCTTGTTCAGTCTCCACTTTGTCTGTGTATTTAAACCCTGGTTCTTTGTGCAGTCTCTGTCGATTGTTTTTTGTTTCTTGCATGTTGTTTAGCCTGGTCCGTGTTCCCTCCCCGAGTTCAGAGTTTGTTTCATCGTGTTTATATCTGTTTCGTGTGCATCAGTTTCCTGTGTTTCCCTCGTGGACTTTCATTTGTGTTTACCTTTTGTTTCGTATTTGTTTATCTTCAATAAACTCCGCTTTTGGATCCGCACCTCCGTCTGTCTTGTCCTGCTTCCACACCCAGCATAACAGAACAATCGACCAAAGAATGGATCCAGCGGTCCATCCAGCGGACAGGCCAACTATCGGCTACTTTGTCTCAAGCAAGGGGACCGACCGGCGTTGAACCACATAGGCGACTTCCTCAAGCTGGCTTGCGTCTCAGACTTCCCGGACTCCGCCCTGGTGGTCTACTTCAGGGGCAACCTGAACACCTCGTTGAGGGAACGGTTGCCACCGGCAACGCATGAGTACACTCTCTGCAGCCTCGTGGAGATGACTTTGCGGGTCTGCGGCTCACCGTTAACTGTGGGCGTTGCCGAAAAGGACCCTACCTCGCCATCCACAGTGGAGTCCCTTCAACCACCTCCGGCGGCCCCAGTAACACCAGCCCCACCTGTCAGCGTACCGACCCTCATGCCAGTCACCTTCCAATGGCAAAGACTAAGTTTTCTTCATCCCTAGTGGCAAAGACTTACAACGCCGTGGGTCAGGCCACCTCTGCCCTGCACGCCATGGCCATCCTGCAGGTCCACCAGGCCAAGGCGGTCAAAGATTTGCACGAATCTTTGCACCACAAAAGTGCTCTACCTGGGGAAGCTCAATATATCCCGTAGCCACCCCACCGTCGAGGGTAGTCAGAATGGACGAGCCAGCGAAGCGGATACGGGCAGAGAAAGGTTCCTTCCATGACTTCCCGAGCTCCTTATGCACTTCCGAGAAGAAAGGCACTGGGGCAGGGCATGGCCGTGAGTTGTGTTCCGAGCCCAGAAACCAATCATCAGGGCAGGGTGGAGGGTTCAACTCAAGCTCGATGTTCGTGGCTGCCCGAGCAAGCACAGCTGCCATCTCAGCATCCGCCTCATCCTGAGCTCTACCGCCCTGAGTGCAAGAACTCAAGAGATTTGTATGCTTCCGATAGCAGCAGCCTACTCTCCAATATTGCGACCCAAATCTTATTCTCGTCACGAGCCCCAAACGAGACATTAAATCCGCCCAGAGGCGGACCGCCTGTTGGAGGGTGGGAGGACCGTGGGGATTGACCCGGCAGAAGCGCTCCGTTCTCTACATCCAAATAGCCTGCGATGCTCACTGACCCCGCTGCTTGGGTTCTCTATACTATAAAATCACTTGCCATTATATCAATCACTGGTGAAAGATATTTGGTTCATTAAATGAAGCTTAACATTGTCTTTGTGTGTGTTTTTGAGTTGCCACAGTATGCAATAGACTGGCTTGTCTTAAGGTCAATATTAGTTTAAAAATGGCAAAAAAGAAACTGCTTTCTCTAGAAATTTGTCATTCAATCATTGATTTGAGGAATGAAGGCTATACATTGCTTGAAAAAAAATTAAGATTTCACACAAAGGTGTACACTAAAGTCTTCAAAGACACAGGACAACTGGCTCAAACAAGGACTGAAAGAGATGTGGAAGGCCAGATGTACAACTAAACTAGAGGACAAGTACATTAGTCTATAGTTTGAGAAATAGACGCCTTACATATCCTCAGCTGACAGCTTCATTGAATTCTACCCGCTCGACACCATGTACAACAGTAAAGAGAAGACTCTGGGGTGCAGGCCTTATGGGTAGAATTGCAAAGAAAAGACACTTCTGATACAAAAGAGAAACAAAACAAAAAGAAAAGGTTAGAGTAGCAAAGAAAAACAGACATTGGACAACAGATAATTGGAAAAGAGTGTTATGGACCTTAACCCCACTGAGCTTTTGTGGGATCAGCTAAACTGTAAGGTGCAGGAGAAGTGCCTGAAAAGTGCTACAGGAAGCGTGGGGTGAAATGTCAAATGAGTATCTGGACAAACTGACAGTTAGAATGCCAAGGATCTGCAAAGCTGTCATTGCTGCATGTGGATGACGTTTTGATGAGAACTCTTTGAAGTAGTTTAAGAAGTTTAAGAAAAAATAAATGTCAAATTGTAATAGTAATTTTTCACATTACTAATGTCCTGACTATACATTGTGATCAGGTTGAATGCCACTTTGGTGAAGAAAAGCACCAATTTCTTTCCATAAGAGCAAAATCTGTACATTATTCCAAAATTTGGCCACCAGTGAAGTTCACCCAAAACTTAAAATTCTGTCATCATTACTCGTCCTCTTGTCATTAAAAACACATATGACTTTCTTCTGCAGAACACAAAAGGAGGAATTGTAAAGGATGTTCTGTTTGCTGAATTAAATTAAATGATGTTAAATAGTGATAGAATTTAAATAATTTTTTTAGGGGGCCTGGGTAGCTCAGCGAGTATTGATGCTGACTACCACCCCTGGAGTTGCGAGTTTGAATCCAGGGCGTGCTGAGTGACTCCAGCCAGGTCTCCTAAGCAACCAAATTGGCCCGGTTGCTAGGGAGGGTAGAGTAACATGGGGTGACCTCCTCGTGGTCACAATAATGTGGTTCTTGCTCTCGGTGGGGCACGTGGTGAGTTGTGCTTGGATGCCTCGGAGAATATTGTGGGCCTCCGCACTTGGTAACGCGCTCAACAAGCCACTTGATAAGATGCACAGATTTACGGTCTCTGAAGCGGAGGCAATTGAGATTCATCCTCCATCACCCGGATTGAGGCGAGTCACTACGCCACCATGAGGACTTGAAGCGCATTGGGAATTGGTCACAAAAGGGGAGAAAATAATAAATAAATGTTTTGTGTTCAATACGACCTCAGTCAATAGCATTTGTAGCATAATCATTCCTCATATACTATATATAAAATATATATATATATATATATATATATATATATATAAAGCAAAAATCCTGGTGACAGAAAGACACTTACAATGAAAGTGAATGGGGCCCGTCCATAAAAATAAAATAAAAATTGTAAAAGTTTTTACACAACTCGTAAACATTATTTGTGTTAAAATGATTTTAATGTTAGAAAATCGCTTTCTTAACTTCTGTGTAATGTTATATTACATATTACAACTTCATTGCCATGATGATGTAAGGCCTATAAACTGTCTTTTATTTTGTTACAATAATATCATGTTGTACAGAGATTTATTACACTAAAATGATGTTAACATGTATAATGTTATACATCTTGTGCCTTTACTTTTGAAACAGTGTGTATTTTAAAGTGTTTGGACTGGCCCCATTCACTTCCATTGTGAGTTGCTTACTGCGACCACTGTTTATTTATTTTTTAATTGTTTTCAAATAATCAAGTCATTTTTAATATTTTTGATGGTAATCAACACTATGCTACAATTACTGTCGATTAAACTAAAATTGTATTGAACCCAGAAATTTTTTAAAGCTCAAAAAAGGACCCAAAAGTAGTCTATGTGACTAATGCATCATATTCCAAGCATACGATCAAATGTCAGTTATTTACATTGAAAATGTTGAGCTCCACCATAGCTCTCCTTTGCATGTTCATGAATGCATGAAAAGCTTGTCACAATGGTTTGTGCTAATACCTTGTGAAAGCAAAAATAGTGCAAGTGTTTAGTAAACCTATGAACATGGTTTTCTCTTGTACTCATGAACGTGGAAAGGTGAGCTAAAGCGGAAGTCAAGAAATCACAAAAGCATTCCTTAAGAAGACTTGATGTTCTCGTTGCATGGACTACTTTCATGACACTTTTGGATCCTTTTTTGAGTTTAACCCTCTGGGGTCGACGGACGTGCCGTCATTACTGCGGAAATAACGTAAAATTCTCCATCATTTTGGGGCATACAAATACATGTAAGACATCATTAGAGACTATAAAGGGTCCTCTCCTCACATTCATTCTCTTTATGTCACATTCCTCAGTGATAGGCCCAGGGGAGGGGTCTTTGTCTCCTCATGTGTGAAATACATCAATATTCATGATCATTCACGCCTCCTCACGCATATGACCTAAAAGTGTCTTACAGAATTTAAATGACTAAATTGTTTTGTATGAATGAGTGATCAGGATGGTTTTCACATCATCTTGTAGCAACAAATCTAGGATACAAGATCCAGTTCTCAAAAGTCTTGTGGGCAAATATTTAGTATGTGTTATATAGCCTTATTTCAATGACTTAATTTTTTTTGTTTTTTCAGCAACGATGCATACATTTTATTTTCTCAAAAATACAAACATATACACACATGTTGCTCACATATTATTGTAGCCCACTTTTGTGAATTCAGTGTTATCAGACCTTAGCCATTAATATGTTTTTAAGCAACTGAAAAAATCCAAGGCATGTCAAAACTTCTCCAGGGCCCAAAACACCCTCAGACTACAGAGGGTTAAGTGAGTTACTATCAACTGCCATTGCAGTTCCCTTGGAGAGTTCCCTTGAAGTATTTTTTATAATCATCAGTTTCCAGTTACAACAGCAGAGTGGAGAATATTCAACGTTTGTCATGCTGCATCACTGGAGGCATCGTGTGTTTATGGAATGCATGGGGCACAGAACACTTTCAGACATATACAGTGTCTCTTCTTGGAGTAAGAGACCTTTGTCTCTGACAGTTGTTTACTGAAATGGGGAACAGTAGGGAGAACAGGAAGTCAGTAGGCAGCTATTTCCATTGTGCCCCAACTACCATGGTGATGTCATTGCTTCCTTTTGGGAGGCCAGGTCTTAGCTGCTTTATAAGAAGCTTAATCCCCAGTATGACTGTGCATAAGATTGTGATTCAATTTCTGTGATCTTTTTCCACAGAGTAAAAAAAGTCATACAGTCGGTCATGTTGACAGAATTTAATATTTGGTTGAACTACCCCTTTTAGAACTATGAATAGTTAATCAATAGCATTGACATCATGCAGTAGAAGGACAATATTTGATAAGTGAAAAGTGTTCCTTGACATCCATATGTACAGAGGAGTGGAAAACAGATTTGTAATTCTTCATCCAGGCTATCAAAAGATTCAAAAACTCTCTGGAAGTACTCCGGTCTTTTGGATTAGTGTTTTGTTTACATTTAGCCATGAAATGCTTGCCCCAGTCTGCAGATTAGCTATTTTGGTTTTGGAGATTAGATCAGCGTAGCACTAATAAGAATCTGATAATAATGAGCTTTGAGGCCAAATGGTTTGGCTGCTTTTCATGAATTGGTAGGCGGGATCATTCAGCCTGGCACCTGACAGCCATACACTGTGACGTACTCTGAGGTTTGGTCGCTTAGTTAAGTAGCCAGTCAACTTTTACAATAAAATCTGATTGGTATTTTCATTATTAGTTAATCTTCTGCCAAGTGTCATGTATAAAAACATATTTGTGTAGAACCTTCCCCATCTCCAGGATCATATGGAATGACTAAAAACATTACTGACAAAAACAAAAATTGTTGTAAAAATAAAAACTGAAACCCATTCCATTGTCTGTCCCTTACTGTGCAGACATTTATTGTATTTAATTTTCTCTGGATCTCATCTGCTAATGTCGAAATTTGTGTGCAAGGAGAGTGTACATGTGGTTAATTTGTATAAGGGGGCCCAAGCCAGGACCGAAGGTGATCAGGCCTCAGACTGTTTCTCCAGATCCTCTCTGCTTTATGCATCACCAGCCAGGCTTTCCAAACTGGGGAGGGGAAAGAGCGAGAGCAGGCAAACTGGTTAGGAATATGAAATGCCTTTTCTTTCGCCTCCTTTACTGTGGCATAGTTCTGGTTTTAACACCAGATGTTTGAATATTTCCTCTATGATGTTTTTGATTAAATAAGATGAATCCTGTGCCCAAAAGGATGAAAATTTCTAGAACATTATTTATGGTGACATGGTTACTGTGCCTGTTTTTTATATGATAATTAAAAAGTCAAAACATCAAAGAGATGTGGTGTTTGACTTCTCAATGTACTGTTATGGATAAATGAAGAGAAGAATATAAACAAACAAAACACAATGGGGCTTATGCTGAAACCAAACAATGATTTACAGCCCCTGTTGTTTTGATAGCTGATACGGCTTATAATGGTGAATTTTTCAACTGATCAGAATGCAAGCAAACAATTTTTTTTAAGTATATTCAAAATGTTTAATCCAAGAATCCTTAAAAGCTTTTTCGGCAGAACTTTATTTTACAGTACTTTTCTACATTTACATACTATATAATTACAACAGCTATAGTTATTTCTAGGTACTAACCCTGAACCTAATCCCAACCCTTAGGTACATGTAGTATATTGAAAGTACACATACTGTTAAATAAAGTGCAACCGCTATTTCTACCTGATCTAAACAATAAAATTTGTTTTGTAGGTGCAACCTAGTATTCAGGTTGATTCAGTGCTGTTAAATAATATTTTTGACTTGGATCAAACCAGTGAAGCACATTTTAGGTTAACATTTTTTCAGTGTAGTTAAAAATAATCACTAAATGTTTTGTGATAAACATTTTGGGTGTGAATTTTCACAGAATAGACAAGACTTTAATTTAAAGCTAAATTAAATGTAATAAACAGCTACATTAACCTACACACACACACATATACTTTATATAAACTTAATTTTAATATATGAAAAATGCCACACAGAGACATAAACTTTATTTGTATGTGCAGGGCAAATTCTTTGCTCAATGTTCCTCTTCCATTATTTCTAACAGTTCAATGTGCAGGAAACTGCAGGACAGATTTTGATTTTAATTAATTGTAGTTAGTGTCAGACTCAAAGAAGAATAGGGTGACTGTGAGTGATTAGTCCACATGCTTGCTGGTAGTACATGAGCACAGCTGCTCCTAAACGAATAAGTACAAGTTCAGCAGAGCTCGGCAATTTTGCATGAGAAGCTCTGAAGGCATTTTAATCCAAAAAATATGCCCCTCTGGAAGCTGGAAGGGGTACAGCTGAGACATATGCAGGACCTGTGTCTGTCAGAAACTGTGGTAAGACTGACAGATGAGCCCAGTGCAGGGAGTGCCAGGTCTGTCAACGACCTCTGATAGAGCAGAACTACTTAGACCCTGCCTCTGAAAAAATCAGTCTCTGCTGTCATAGATCCCAGTGCTTTTAGATTTCTGATTATTTCACTGCTTGGCATGATGTGTATGTGCTCAATAGGGTTGACTCTTAAGAAAGAAAGATTAATTGAATCAAAGTGTTGTAGCTACAGACTACGGACCCCTGACACTGAAATGTTACAAGTTCCCTGGGTTGTGTTGTGAGATCAGATTACAGTCTGCTGCCAGAGGTCAGACTCTGTGTCAAAGTGGAAGAGAAGTGTCTCAAGACATCACATTTGATTCTCTTAACTTAAAGAATGAATAGATGGTGCATGAGATTGGGAACTTGTGTTACTGAATTGACTGGCAAGTAGGACTGTGGGCGATATGTTGAATGTTCACAATAAATTTCATGATATTACTGGTAATATACTCTTGATCAATATTATAAATATCAAATTTATTTTAATGTACTTTTTATTGAATCATTATGTTTCCTAAAGATAGTTGAATTAGGCTAATTTCAAGACCCCTCCTTGTCTTGCGACTATGAGAGCGTTACAACAGATTTTTTTAATAGTGTTTGTTAAAACAATTTGTTAAAAAAATTGTTAGAGTTCGTTTTCATGAATCAGTTCAAACTGTCTGTTGTCCCAGTGGCCAAAGCTGGAAATGTTGTTGAACATATATGGGCACTTGTAATGTTCAGTTTCCGGGTGAAATGTCCACAGAGTGGCACAAAAAGCGAGTTGTATTTTTAGTTGTTAGTGATGTAATACAGTCAAAAGGAACATTTAACCTACCTCAGAACTGAGAGCTGTGCAGTTAATAATGGATTTATGTGCCACAAGAGCAGTGTTATCTCGGATTAAAGAGGTGTGCAAGAAAACACTGGGGATGGAACGATACCATTTTTTCTCTTCCGATTCCGATACCAGTGTTGTTGTTTTTTCTTAATGAGTTCAGAGCATCTATAATTCACTGTGTGGAACTGATTGGGAGTACTCTTTATGTGAAGAAACAAAAACCTCTAACAATACATTATTTCATTATAAAATAGGAAAACAAAAAACAGTTACATAAGAGCATGTGCAAAACTTTTTTGTTAACTAGTCTGCAGGACGAAGCAGCAAAAATCACAGCAATTCCAGTGAAAGTCTTCAGTAGAAAAGAAGCCATTTCTCTTTACCCATTTTAACTTGTAAATGGTTGCAGATCTTTCTAATTTATTTATTTATTTCATTTTAGTTGTATTAAGTATATCAGTTCACTTTTCAATCACATAGTAATTTTTGGAACCCAATTAGTTTTTATTGTAATTTCTAATAATAATAATAATAATAATAATAATAATAGTTGTACCATACATTGGTAATACATTTCAGTTGTGATTTCTTAAGGCTTTTATTTTGAAAGGCTGGCACTATGCGCTCCTGGAAGTCTGTGTTTGAGTGTTTGTTTGTTGGCTAATTCATAGTAGTGTAATACGCTTCTCATTCAATATCTGGTAAAATGCTTGTCCGGTGCTGTTCTCGATGCATGTTATAGGCATACCGAACTATTGATCATCTACATCTGAGATGGAGTTTGTGTGGAGCAACCACATATTGCACCGAGCAGCCCATCACGAGCCTCTGCACGTGTTTGTGTGTGTGTGTGTGTGTGTGTGTGTCAGCAGAGCGGCACTCATTCAGTAAAGCGTGGTGCCAGAGACTTAGCTGTGCATGCTGACTTTTTATTTATTATTAAACACAGCCATTTGCAATCACAAAGCTTTTGGATGACTGTAAGAGCCTGAATAAAATGCACTAGTTATATGGATTAATGGTGATTTGAAGGTTAATTATGTAAATCTTTGAGCTTGACAGTAACGTCAATGACCAACATGCGGTATCGGATTTGGATCGGGTTTGTCGGGCCAATACCCGATCCGGGCAAAAATGTCAGTATTGGACAATATCAGTACTGATCCAAGTATCGGATCAGTGCCATCCCTAGAAAACACCCACTGCAAAACATTTGTGCTTGACATTGTTTAGAGGGCACTGAGTGAGGCTGCTGCACAGCTTGAGGAATGATGAATATATGTGGTATGACAGTTCACAGAAGTCTTTTCTTAAGTGAGCTAGCCTACTAGGTAAAATGGCATTCCTCACATTCCTGTCTGTCATTTTTGAGGATACATAGATAGAAGATATTAACCTACACTTTATCTCAGAGCCTCTCTGTGTTTTTCTAAAATTAATTGCACACATTGTGAGAGAGCTTTGGCAGAGTTCTGTTGAATGAGTTGCAAATAATTTTGCAATTGGTTAATGTTAGGAAATTGTTTGTGTTTTTCCAATGTCGCAGTTGAAACAGATTCCAGGTGATTCTGCTTTACAGCAATGAACCTCCATTAGGGCCCATTGGAGTAAATACATCCTAAATGGTACTTTAAGGGCTTAAAAAGTCATAAAATGGCTTAATGTTCATTAAAGGAGATTTGACAGTATTTTAAATTTTTTGCTCTGCTTTGTTCTGTTTTCCTATACCTAGTAGAAAATTCAGACAAAATATAGTTCAACTTAGAGGCCTTTGCACACCAAACATTAATTTTCACCATAATTTCTTGCTGCGATAATAATAGAATAATAATAATAATAACTTTTTAGAACCTTTTAGCTATTTAGAACAAAGTGCTTCACAAAACATAAAATCAAAACATACACAGCAAAGCACCACACATTCACATAGAAATAAAAGCAAGTCTGCAAATGAGTTTTTAAATAAGACTTAAAAACGACACTGATCTAATATACCAGGGTAGGCTGTTCCATAATTATAGGGCCTTCACAACAAACTCTCTGTCACCTTTCATTTTGCATCTGGATCTTGGGACAGCCAACAGTTCACAACAAGAAGATCTAAGAGGTCTAATTTTTTGGTCTGGTTTCTTTTGGTTTGGTCTTAAAAAGTCTGCTAAATATTCTGTCTCCAAACCATGTAATGCCTTAAATGTAATTGTAAAAGCAACCCTAAAATGCATTGGTAACTAATGCAAAGATCATAAAACTAGAGTAATATGATTTGAAGTCCTAGTTTGTGTCAAAAGTTGAGCTGCAGCAATTTGCTCTGATTACTTTTCCACTATCAGGCCAGTGCGAGCCAGGGCAATAAAATGGTCAGCCAGGGCCAATAGCCTCGGACCACGAGCCACGAGACCAAAACTGCTCAGCATTCCCACCACTGGGCCAAAAGCCCCTCAGTGTTGCCTAAAAACCTGCCTTTAATAAGCCGCCTTGGTGCAAACGTCTAAAAACACATGTTCTAGTTAACTAGTAAATCAAGGTTATATTGTATGGAAATGTTAGATACCTAGCAAGATAATGTAACATTGACAACTTACTGACTTTAACTGCCACAGTGTCCCGAGTGTTCTCTGACCGACTTTAACTGCCACTGTGCCCCGAGTGATCTCTCTACTAACAGCGAGACGATGTCCCAGTACACAGTCCATGATCTTTAACCATGTAAAGTTTGTCCATTGGGCAACACTATTTCTGCAACAGATTTGTAATGTGTCCGCAATTTTTTTTCACCAAGATGAAGGTGCGTGATCTCACACAAATATGATGGCACACGGATATGTACAAAATTAGTAATAAACATTCACTTTTATTAAATTATATCGATCAATGAGTCAATGTTTATAAATAGCAAGATATTAAAACTTGTTTGACAAACATTTGCAGAGACGGGTGTACAAAAATAGGTAAATTAAACTCTCTTTTGATGATCGTACACATGTAGTACAATTTCTAGCGTAGCAGCATTGTTTATCAGTTGGGTTGCTAGGACACATACAAAACCCTGTCCTGCTAACGGGAGCGTTGCTATTTTGGTTGTTTAAACGTCATTTTCCATGCATCTGGCAATGGAATCCCTTTATGGCTGGAGATCTGAGAATTCAATTAGGAATATCCCACAACCAACTTGAATGAAACGCAGCACGAGTATCTCGCTAAACTCCGCTTTTGACACTGACCCCACCACAGTCCCCAGCTGGCCTTCTTTGGCCCATGGATAATCTGCAGGCCAAAGGCTATTGGCCCCAAATAAGCCAGAGGAGGCATGATTAGGCTCCGGAAGTGACAGTGGGAAAGCAACTGGCCCTGGCAAGCACTAGCATGCCTTCATTTGGCTTGTCAGTGGAAATGCGGCCATTGTAGCTGTGCTAAAGCAAAAACTGGCCACTTCTATTATAATAAATGGGAGAAATTGGAACACCCAACCGTCGACCCGCTCTACCACCTGAGCGGCTGTGGCCAATCGCAGGGTTGGTGGTTCGATTCCCGGCCCACATGATTAGTGCCTTGCATGGCAGCTCTGCCGCCATTGGTGGATGACTTTGAGTGTGAATGTTTGTGACATAGGTGATTGGGAACCTCTAAGGTTAAAAAAAAGCACTAAATAAGTGCAGACCATTTACCAAGAAGCGCTACGATAGATTAGATACAGATATCACCTGTCAATCAACTTTAAAACACACGTGTGCAGTAGCTACACAAGCCGGGAAAATTAGTTTTAGTGTAATATGAGGTAAAGAAGCATAGTTTATGATTCTAATATTGACAAATGTTATTGCTGATTTGAATTATGTTCTTTGATCATAATCTGTTCAACCCGTTTTTGAGAGTTCAGTCTTTCCCCATTCATGTAGATAGGAGCCGCACTCTCATTACTGGAAATCAGACATGGGGACTTGTGACTTGGTGACTTGGACTCGAGTCAACTCGAGTCGCTATTTTTATGACTTGACTTGACAAAAAATAAAATACTTGAGACTTGACTCGGACTTGGAAGTTAAAGACTCGGGACTTGACTTGACTTGAGACACGAAGACTTGAATGACTTGAGTGTTAATCACATCATGTTTTCAGTTTGAATATAAAATATATAAATTATTTAAAAAATAAAGTTGATCCAGCTGGAGCGCAGGCTGAGAATAGTTTTGTCATGACTGGATCACGACACTATAGGCTATCATCAGCCATGCCCTCTCGTACCTTACGCACACCACGCCCACTTAGATCAGATAACACATCAACATGTCAGCCGGAGGGGTAACGTTACCGAGGGTCATCGCTTTTGGCTTCAAAAATTATTATCAAGATGGCAAAAGACGAACAGCGCTTTGCAAGACATGCAGCGTTAAGATCGCGGACAGCCAGATGACAACCTCCAATTTCGTCCGCCATTTGAAGAGCCATTCTGCCCAGTAAGTGCTTGTCAATTTGTTAATTTTATCTGGTTAGTTGGTAGTTAGCTAATGTAATAATAGCAGGGTTCCCACGGGTCCTTGAAATCCTTGAAAGTTTGTGAATCTGAAAAATAAAATTCAAGGCCCTGGAAAGTTCTTGAAAATAAACATACATAGATACAGGTCCTTGAAAGTGCTTGAATTTATTTTGTGCAAGAAGTTTTCTGGAAAAAAAAAATCTGTCCATTAATTTTTTATTTCACCAACACTTCGTGGCTTATGCTGCATACTAGCCTGCTTGATTTACGTTAGTTACGCGCATTTACGTTAAGTGTTTTCCGCGCGAGGTACTTTGTTTTGTACGTTGCCATGACGTTCACGCTCGCTGGTACCTCAACGTTTCCCACTCACAGACATTGCAAAAATAGGCTTATGGATATACTCTGTGTGAGTGAGTGAGTGAGTGAGTGAATGAGTGAGTGTGGGTGTGGGTGTGGGAGTGTGAGAGCGCGAGAGTGAGTGTGTGTGTGTGAGCGCGAGAGTGAGTGAGTGAGTGAGTATGGGTGGGTGTGGGAGTGTGGGAGAGAGAGTGTGTGTGAGTGTGGGTGTGGGAGAGAGAGAGTGTGTGAGAGAGAGAGTGTGTGAGAAAGAGAGAGTGTGTGTGAGAGAGAGAGGAGAAATGTAACAAAGTTTAATGTATGTAACTGTGTTTGAGAGAGAGAGAGGGAGGTGTTCAGAGAGGAGTCTGTTGGATGTTAAGCTGTTATTTGTTTTATGGACTCAATGTTGAAAATTTAAAACATTTCAAACACTGTTGCCAGAAGTGAAAAATAAATAATTTTATGAAGTTACAATTTTGTTTGATTCCATGATGTATTTTACTGAACATGAGTATTGTAATTTACTAACAGTTACTTATATCTTGTCTTTTCACTTTATTATGATCAGATTCTGCAGGTAAAATTACAATAATAAGGTGACTTGACTTGGACTTGACTTAAAATAGCCTGTGACTTGACTTGACTTGACTTGCCCAAGAAAAAATACTTGGGACTTGACTTGACTTGACTTGCCCAAGGTATAAGTACTTGAGACTTACTTGAGACTTGAAGGTTAAGACTTGAGACTTACTTGAGACTTGCACATGTGTGACTTGGTCCCATCTCTGCTGGAAATAGCCTCCCAAAAGCATTCCAAAGATTGTCGACAGTGGACTGACTTGCCAGAAAGACTTTGACTAAAGCGATTAACATTTTGAATCAGAAAAAATGTATTCCATGAAATGCCCTGACCAGTAAAATATGGTATACTTGGAATTGTCAGAAGCCGTTGCATTTATCAAAACCAGCGCAGCATAGCTCAGAAAGCTGTTTTGACTACCAACATTAAACAATGAATGAACTTGAGGAAGAAATCCTTTTTTTCTTTTACTTTTCCCCCCCCAAATGATGTTGCTGCATCACTGCCTTGCATCACCTTTAAAAATCATCTGCTCTGATGTGGATTTACTTCATAATTTATTCCATATAGCTGCATTTTTTGCCTTTGCATTTACTCTTACCTGAGTTCTCTTACATGTTTAATATAATATATTGTGGCATCTTTGCCTTTGTATCTTTTTATTTATTTATTTTTAAATAAAGGACTTTACAGACCTTAAGTCTTGTCTCTGTATTCTAAAAATGGTCTCCACAAAATTGTTATTGCTGTGATATTGTTAATAGTCATTAACAGCTGTTGTTGGCAGTATTAAAATATCTACCAATGGGTCAGACTGAAGATGGGTTTTGGTGAGATCTGTGTTTTATTGCTTGCATTATAGGTTTCAATTTTATTGAATATATTTTACATAATACATAATTAGTAACATTCAGGGTTTTTAACATGTATTATTCAGTGATTTCATACAAATGCAGTTAACACAAATACTGTTTATAGAGTACAGAGGAAGAAATCCTGAACCAGCACTGAGGATGTGAATTTAATTTGCATCAAATGCCTTAAAAACTTTCTCAAATCAATTATCTATATGAGTTTTCTTAACACGTAAAATACATTGCTGTATCACTCACTGCCTTGCATCCCTTTAAAAATATCTGATCTCATATGCATTTCTTCATTTTTTGCCTTTAGATTTAATCTTACATGAGTTATTATATATCTCCTATGTAATATAGGCCTATATCACATCTTTGCCTTTGTATTACCTTTTTAATAAACATCTTTGATCAAAAACAGTAACAAACAGGTTTTTAAATCTGTGTGCATATTTTATCAATATCAAAATCATCAGACTTAACAAAATGATTTGCTTAATTATAAATATTTAATAGGGCATTGGTGGCTCAGCGATCAGGGTCACTGGATCAACACCACCAAGACACCACTGTTGGGCCCTTGAGCAAGGCCCTTGAACCTATCTGCTCCAGGGGCGCCGTATCATGGCTGACCCTGCACTCTGACCCCAGCTTAGCTTAGCTGGGATATGTGAAAAATACATAATTTCACCATGAATATGCAGAAATGTATGTATAATGTGTGACAATTGATCAATTAAATAAATTAAATAAAAAATAAATATGTCCCAGCTCCCTGCTGTTCCTGGGAAACTGTGCTACTTGGGGTGCAAACATAATTTTATAGTTGAAAAGAGGTTTTCTGCTTTGAAACATTAAAGCTTTGTTTTTGTCTGTGTTTTCTTACTTTTCTCAAAATGGGCATTTTGCAACCTGATCTCAAGAAAATTCATACATATTTTATGAGTTGGCTATTTCGTATGATTGCATGCTATTTTATTTGTATAAATTCATCCGATTTAATTGCAAATGCCCAAGTGTCTAATGCAGAAGTAAGAGTGAGTTCTGTGCACGAATCATCAAGGACATGATTATTAATAGCATGCCTAAACCCAAACCTCTTTTCTAAACCTAACCAATCAGTAGAGTGTGTAAAACATGATAGGAAGCTGTTGTGTGTGACATGCAGAAGCAAGTAATTGTCACGTATTAGATGGAATCGATGTCCAGCGATGTCATTGGCTGTGGTGAAAGTCATATGAATTCATATGAGTTCAGTCGTTCAGTATCATACGAATTAGACAAATTTAGAAAAGTCGTACGAATCCTGATGATTTCGCCATGAGAGTGTGTTGGCATTTTGTTAGTGGATTAAATAGCTAATTGGCATCTAGTTTCCAGATGAGTTTTATATCTGAGAACCTAATTTTACCTGCCTGGAATACCAATCCACAGTCTTTTATCCACCATATACAGACTTTACCTTCACCAGAAAAGAGGAAATAAGCCACCCCAGAATTATTCCAGCAAACAGCACTGAGATATTTCACATTTTGTAAAGGCTAGAATGCCAATGATTTGTGGGACAAACTGTTTGTTATCCACTGACATTTATAGCATCTTAGGTTAACTACACGTTTCAGGTTATCACTTAATTTTTATTAGATTGCAACCAGAAAAGGCATGGAACAGTCTTAGAATAAATGCAATAATGAGATACAATTCCTGGCATGAGGTAATAATGGCTTCTGTGGCATTTTGTGTGGTTTGGGGCTAAATTTGGCGATCTTTATCCTGACAATTTAGGGGTTTTAGGAGTCCCCTAAAATTGGAGCAAACAAAACAACTCTATGGGAAATAGCGAAATACACTTTTTTCCTTGCTGGCAAATGCTGCCAATATTCTTTATTGACATTTGAAAGGACCATAAGAAGCTGTCTAAAATATGCAAAGTACCAGAAGAAGGTTTCTCCATATATATGTGGTCATTGGATTGGTACAGAGGCAGCAGTCACTCTGGTGGAGGTTCTGCTGATAAACTGTTGATTAACATTAATGGAGGATTAATACATCCTTAATCCTCTGCTTTTACTGCTGACACACTTCATATAACTGATTGCTCCCCAGCCCTCAGATAGAGGAGCTTTTGAAAATCCTTTTGTGTGCTTGAGTAATGCATTTTGAAAAAGTGAAACAGACATTGACACTCTTATTACAGTTGTTCTGCTGCTTTCACATCTATTCAGACTTTAAAAGAAAAAAATCTGAAAATGTCAGAGAAAGCTGTTAACATCCATTTAACTTCCTGTATGGACATTTTTCAGAGTAGCACCATATTTAATTTTGGACTGGAATTAATTTGGGCTGTGCGGGATAGACTTAAAGTCTCTTTAATGGGTTGTACTGTATAAATAGGTGTTCATTGTTCAGCTTCCAATAAAATTTAGTTGACAAAAACTCAGTCCATGCCTCAGCCTCTTTTTAATTGCATACAATTCAATATGGTGTCATACCCTGACTAAGATCTTGTGGTCCAATGTGATCTCAAGGGAATTCATATGTATTTTTATGTAAAGTTTAGTTCAAGCAAACATACATTTTTCTTAAGTTTACATAGAGACGAACTGACAGCATCTAAATGTCATAATCTTACACTGTAAGTCATAGACGTAATCAGTTAATTACATTTGCCATCACATTTATTTAAAGCAGTTGACATAATAATGACATTTTAATGGTTTCATTCAGTTCTCTGTAATCATTTAATAATTTATTAAGCCTTACATTTTATTTTTGTTTGCCATGGGACACAAAAGGAATTTTCAGAATATGCCAAAAAACTAAATAAACCACAAAAAGCACCATAAAACAATAATAAAATGAATCCATATATTTGTTAGATATAATACAAATCTTCAGACTGCTTCATGTGAAGAACAGACCCAAATTCAAAACTTTTATTCAACGATCTCCGTCTCCATTCACTATAGCGTTATCGCGCCCGTTGTTTTACGGCAGTGACGTTGAATGCTCATTGTCTCTCAAGTGTTTTGTGACCGTTTGCGACATGCCGTACTCTGCAATGCATATGTTTGAATGAGGTATCGCAGCGCTTTTATGGAGTGCATCAGGAGAAGATTTACAGCAATTAATAATTTTAAATCTACTCTCCACCTCACACAATGCTATTGTATGCCGCCCTTTTGACTACTTTTTTATGGAATTTTGCCATTTTTCGGAATAAATGTTCGTGATTACATTTATCTGCCTGTTACATGTTTTATATGCTTAATACATGGTTATGTTTAGGTTTAGGAGTAGGTGGGGGTTAGTGAATGTAAAATATATATATATAAATGAATATATTGTTATATTGAATTGAGTCATTTTTGAAAGCTCTCCATTTATTGCAATTATATGGAATTCGCAACCAGTTCTAAAATGCCTAAATCGCCTTTTGTGTTGAATAGAAGAAAGAAAGTCATATTCGCAGAATTTTAATTTTCGGTAAACAATTCCTTTAATAGAGCTCATGAAGCCAGTGCTTGAAGAATAATCCATCACTGTGCCAGCCTCCTGGCTACCAGTTTCTCATCAATGGAAGAATATCCCACATATATATGATCACATTGCTGTTTCCTATTACTCAACACGCAGCACACTGAAAGACAAAACCATCTGTCAAGGGGAACAATGGGGTCATCGTGCCTATAAATACATGGAAATAACAGACTTATGCCTTGAGTTACTGTGGTTAGGCGGCTCTCAGTCTTAAGTTTAATCAAATAGAACAATAAAAGATTGGTAGCCCTTGATCCTCATCCAGTCATTACTGCCCTGATGGTTAGGAAGATACTAAATAAGGCCTGATACATTATATCTGGAATTTCAGTGATATGCTTTGCCAGATCATACAGCAGAGGGAATTTGCAGCCTATCATGGGAGATTAGTCTCTGTGAATATGAATTTTGCAGGCTGTGTGCATGCCTGATCTGAACACCATTGGCCAAAGAATCACATTTCCTAAAGCAATAAAAGTAAAAAATCTTAACTCCTGAAAAATCAAGTTTTGATTGCTGGTGCTGAAGAGGTGCTAAATCATTGACAGGGGAAGCTGAGCTTTGGTCACTAAATATGTGCAAAACCCGGCATGGTTTATTAATATCAGTTTGCACGTGGTGACAACAGAAGTGAACTCTCTACGCTGCAGCCTCAATAAAACATGCAACACAATGTTTTTATTTTTTTACAGTACTGTCTGAATCACAGGTATGGCAAAAGAGTGTACCCTTATTGAGGGTATGGGGACATGCAGGGGAGAAACTTTTTGCAAAAACATCACTAAAGCATTTCATTCTGGTGACTTTAGGAGCAGGATTTTTTACCTTTTCACAAGTATATATCTTGTGTAGAAATGGATGTAACTATGGGCTACAAAGCATTGATAAAATACTTTTTCACACACCACTACCTTGCTTTACCTTGAGGTGTTCAAAAGCTGCACATGCAGGCACTGAACTTAATAAAGACATTATTCATCACTGTGAAACGAATGATGCACTTGCACGTTTTGATTCAAAATATCGCCATCACCATATGAATGCCACCATGTTTTCTCACAAAAGCAGTTTATTATTCTTGTCTCTTGTCTCCTAGCCAGTGAACTGACATAATGTCTATTATGGGAATAGATATGATACAGTGCGTAATATGTCTGAATGATTCGGACCATTTCACTTAACCATTTGACTTATTTTTTTAAATAATCGACTCAAATGACTAATTCATTTGTAAATCGGGTATCACAAGTTCTGATTCTAAACAGGCGACCGAAATACGGGACACATGAAATTATTTCTAAAATATTGTTAGGGAAAATGTTTCTGCATACAAACTTCATACAGAGGATAATCTGCTGGCTGTTACAAACATGTGCTGGGAACAGGGGTGCTATAGACTTTCTTGGGGAGGCTGAAACATGCGCTAGCCCCTGCCACCTCTGAGCCAAACAAACAGAGAGACAATGCATTAACTGAAGAAATTATTTAAAAAGACCGAAATTTATTTGCAATATTTCCACTTACATACATAACACATAATGATTTTCTCAAAATGCTTTGAATGCAAAATCATGATGTGTGTTCTTCTCTTTCTTGGTATTTTTGAGGAAGTGGAATTTGAAGGGGAATTGCATGTTTGTACATTTATTTATTTACATACACTATCAAATATTTATCTTAATATACACCAAAGAGATAAAAGCACAAGTACTGAATAGATACTGTTAAATTCAACCCAAAAAAAGGTTACACTGTAAAAAGAGATAACCTGCAATTGTTTCTATAAGGAGCTAATTCTACACATTTCCAGACAAATAATATTTTTGACATGAATCAAATGTAATCAATATGGTGTAAACAGTAATTTGTGATTTTATATCTTAAAATAAAAGTGTCATTAATATATCTATTGATAAAATAAAAAAAAACATCAATTACATTAAGATAACCTAAACAATATTTACAGTAGGTTTCACTTTAATGTTTTTGATCTCATATTAACACTAAATGCACAAAAGCAATTTTATATACCTAACTTCTGCCTCTCCATTTGTTTCTCTGTTTTCCTCTTTTCCCCCTCCCAGACTCGGAACTTAGCATGCGAACAGTGAGCACACCAAGTCCAGCTCTGATTTTGCCCTCTCGTTCTTCCCCAGCTATACCTAATGGCTCCTCAACATCCTCCTCCGCCTTCAGCACAGAAACTATTGCCATGGTGCACACACCCCCCAGCTCCCTCACCCACCCCCAAAAGAGCCTGCGGCAACCAAAGGACCACCAAGGGGCGCCCATCGACATCCTTCCCGACCATGCCTTTCTACAGATCTTCACCCATCTGCCCACCAACCAGCTGTGCCGCTGTGCCCGAGTATGCCGACGTTGGTACAACTTGGCATGGGACCCCCGCTTGTGGAGGACTATTCGTCTGACGGGAGATGTGCTACATGTGGACCGTGCACTTCGGGTTCTCACTCGAAGACTCTGCCAGGATACCCCCAATGTTTGTCTTACCTTGGAGATGGTTGTGGTTAGTGGCTGTCGGAGGCTGACTGACCGTGGACTGTACACAGTTGCACAGTGCTGTCCAGAACTCCGTCGCTTAGAGGTTTCCGGCTGTTACAACGTGTCTAATGAGGCAGTGTTTGAAGTGGTGTCACGCTGCCCCAACCTGGAACACCTGGATGTTTCAGGTAATTCATCTTGAGTGATAATGAATGACTGTACCATTATTATTCCTAAATAAGGTGAAGAGTGCAATACTTCGTCTTAGAGCATTTTCATATCTTAGAAAGTTTTTGCTGTGGAGGTATGCACTTCTCATTTATAATTATAATTATATATTATAATGCATTTCTAGCAGCTTGTCTCCAAATAAATTGCCTTCAGAGAGCAGCTTGTGTTCTTCACATGCATGTTTGCAATACATACAAGGTTTTGTTGGTATATCCAAAAAGACAAATATTTCCATAGCTATATTGGTAAACAACTGCCATTAGTACTTATAATGGTACTCACATTGGTGAAGCACACATACAGCGGTTCGAACCCAAATAACGCAATGTGAAAAGAGGCAAGAGGGGGTGGAATCGATCTTGGGTTCAGATCAAGTAATCAAATCAAGTGTGTTAACAGTCTTAAAATGTTTCCTAATTACTAATAGTTATAACAGTGATATTAATAGTAATAGTTTACATTTCCCAATTCTATGCCTTTGAGATTTTTATTAATCACATATACCTTACAGATTCATAGAGCTCACAGCCTAGCTGGAAAAAATGTATTCGATTAAATTACTTTCTTAATAATGTAGGTATGTACATTTATTCAATATGGGGCATCACAAGGGCTCAAAAGTTGTTTTTTCTCTTACTGATAACTCATAGCCGTTTTCCACCGACATGGTTCGGGGCAGGTTCCTGGGCTGGTGTGAATTCTCGAACTCCTCTGTGTGTTTCCACTGCGGAAAAGGCTGTCCCGGGGACCAAAAACCTGGTTCAACACCGGCCCCAAAAGCTTGCTGGTCTCCACGCAGGAAACGATTACGTCAGGGGGCGTAGGGCGGTATAATGATTCATCAACAAAGTTTGCCCAAATAACAAAGGTAGCTACCATATGCAGCAAAGAGTACTTCACTCTATAAAAACAATTTAAGAAAAAAAACACAAAATTATCAGACATCATAAGCATTCCAGAAACGTGGACGACATGAGCACTCTACTTGCAACATGGTATACTTGGAGATCCGAGATGAACTTGAGAGGTTGCAGAGGGGAAAAAATTGTCTACAAGAATGAAGATACAGCATGAAATGATCCAAATGATCAATTCATAAACAAATTGAAAAACCCTTAAGGGAGTGCAGGGACCTTATGAACCTAAACAAAAGTGGCAGTGGATGGAGCAATGATTTTTTGGACCTTGGATCTTATCAGGGCTATGAATTCAGCCAATCACGCTCGAGATAAACACAGAATATAATAAGTTATTATATTTTCTAACTTTGTTAGCTTACCTTACTCTGTTGTCCTATTATTTTGTACATTGTTTTGGTCAGTAAGGGCATTTTTAATCAGCTACTTGCTAAGATCGCTGCTATTTGTTAAGTAAACCGGTGGGATCCTCAATCAAGACGTAAACATAATATTATATGCTATGGCAAAAATCAAAATACAATCATAAATTATTATGATTCCACTGTTACATTTTACAGAACCTAACAAGTTAAGCCAAAGTTCATACAATATAATGTAAATAGATTACCTGACGTCTTAGATGTCGTCTCTGACAATGTTGTTGAGCGGTGTAATAACATTGGATTGCAGTACTCCATATGCAGGGTTTGAAATTAGCTTTTTGTCTCACCAACCACTGTGGTTAGTAGTTTTACAAGGTCACTTGCCACTTAGCATTTTCACTAACCAAAATCCCCCGCATCCCAAAAAGTGATAAAGATAACAGGAGACTGTAACTATATGCATTTATTTGGACATTTTATTTAGAACAAGAATGATATACAAGATAAACAAGAGTTCAGCAGGACATATGCCTAATGGTTTAGGTTACCTATAAAATATCCAAAGGCAAATGCCAGTTAGAACAGGAGTAGGATAGAACAGTAGGAAAATTTGTCAATAATTTTTCCATAGTTCATGGAAGTTTTAACACCTTCAAATTGTACTTGCCTATGAAAGTTTACAATTGTTCTACCATTGTGTAACAGTGGCATTAGTAGTGACAAGGCCATTAGGTAAGACCACAGGTGGCCTCGTATTACTGTGGTAAGGTTTATGTTGATTGTCTTTTCTAAAAAAATCAACTGTAGTATTTGTTATGAAAAAGCTACTAGCCTAAAAACACATCTACAAACCTTTAACTACACCTTTCAAAGCTGAAGTCTAATAGATTTGCCCTAATAGATTTAATATAAATCATTGAAGTTAGCGGTTAGTATTACTGCATTAAAAAAAAAATATATATATATTTATATATATTTAAGAACGATGATGATGTGTATTTTAAAAACTGATGATGTATTTGTCTCCTTACCTCGTCAGTGCTGTTTATAATGTATGTCTAGCAGTTTGAGAGGTTTGGCTTCCTCCATATTGCGCTTTATACTAGAATTTCCGCTGTAGAATTCAAATGGGTTACGTAAGTTTTGTGTTCCCTTTCGATTCAGTTCACTCAACATTGCGAGAATCGCAAGCCCTTGGTGTTTGTGTCCCTTCCCTTTAGGTGCCCAGTTGGCCTATATAAGCAGGTGCACAAACACCATTTCTTCTGAATTTTCAGAGATGGAAGTATCGATACTTTAGGATCGATCAGCCAATCCCTAGTACACATGCCCACTGGTACATCACCGCAAACACTTATCATTCAGAAGTTACAAATGTTTTGTATTGTTTTCTGATCTGATTTAGTCACAGCATTAAAAAACATCTGTGATGATCCCATCTGTATGAATGTAAGAGCTTCTTTTAACTCCTGAAGAAGGTTTTTGTCGCATCCCACAGCGCAGCAAAATTAATGCATATGGAATATTGGTCACAAACATGGTGGCGTGGTCAACAGTGATGCCACATGAATCAGATCAATACAAACAGCGTTACGTGGCACGTTTGTTTGTGGGCATGTGAGGTAGTCACGTGAAACTATCACGTAGCCCGTTACATCATCGTTCAGTTCTCAATTTCAGTGGAAAAGGGCTTTCAGAGGAATTCTCATATACTGTATGTCCACAGCTAATGAATAGAAAGAGCATGATTGTAGAAATATTGCTATCGATGCCTTACTTAATTATTGAAAGTAAGGGAGTGCTGATAATATGCCTTTTTTTTCAAATGTACTTTAGTCACACATGGTTAAATGTATGGCACAGCAAGACAAAATATACATATATTTGAAATTCTTTCCATCATTAAATTAAATTTAAAATTGTCAACTAATCTTGTCAGTAATGTCGGCATGTAGCTATGTCAGACCACAAACTATCCTCTGAAAGTCCAACCTCTGAGAGGGATTTGTATTAAATGGTATAAATTGCTTCCTGAATCAAAGCCAACAGCCTGAGTGCTACAGTGCAACAGTCTAGCGCAGAAGGCAGCTGAGTTTTTTCTCTCACAGAGAGTATTCAGAAATGCCCAGGACTTCCTCTTGGAATAGCTGGAAAAGGTATTAATAGCTCTGACATTCTGTCTGCTCTCTCTATACTTCCCAAAAAAACATAAGACCAAGCAGAACCAGGACCTCTGACTTTAAGGTGCTTTGGGAAAGTCTGCTATGCTAATTTAGAGAATTATAGGTCATTGAATGATTGACAGTATTTTGGATAAATGTATTCCTGTAAGTTCAGCTGCTATTCAAAAAATGTTTAAACATTTTAATCCTTCTAGTGATATTTTTATAGAAATACTTTTCTATAGATCTGCTAGTAGATTGTATAGAATGTATAGTGACATTTACAAAATATTACTGTATATGTTTTCTTTGTGCATGCTATTAATTGCTTTAACTGGCAACCTTTTGGCCAGGATTCCTTCCAATTGTCTAACATTTCACAAAGGACCATAGAGGGTTTTACAATTTTTCAAATGTGAATGTCAGAAAATAATAGCCATCCATGTTCACAACTTTCCCTGGAGTTTTATTTCCAACTTCCTGCTTTGCACGTCTTCCTGTTTGAGCACGTTGTTGTTTACCCTGTGTGAATGCAAAGGTTTGGCTGCAGTCCCTCTGCTGTCAGACTCAAGCTGTGCATTTTCAGTCTCCTCCTAAAGGAGACATGGTTAGATACCATCCCCCAAACCTCTTCAAATAACTCATTTCAGATGTCTTTTCAAGGTTTAAATCAACCCCTGCTACTGTTAAACCTTTTCTGTAAGTTTGATGTTAGTGTTTCATATGTTAAATCAGATGACAGGGTGAAGATCAGAGAGCATCAGTGGTGGAAAGAGTATGGTTTTTACAATCACACTGGTTTTATAATTCCAGAGTGGGCCCTGGGCCGTACAATCACACCAGTGTGATTAGAACATTAGTCTCTAATGTCATCAACTGGCAAATTAAAAAATTCAAATCTGCTTTCACACTGTTTAGCTGCCACTGCTACAGAGAGGGATTGGCTAAGCGCATTCAATTTACATGCCTAAAATATATATAATCTTTTTCAACCACAAGATGTTTTTTTATGTTACAGGCATTCAAACTAACACAGAATACAAATTTACTGCTCAATCCGCACACTGTGTATAACAGCGCAAAACTAACTGAGAAACTCACCATATCAGCTGTTGTTCTGCCGCTGCTATGAAGAGGACTGGCTAAACACTCATCATTTATGTCTAAAACAGCCATTTGAACAGTCTTTTCAACCATAGGATGCTTATTCTATGTTACGAGCATTCAAACAAACATAGAGAATACAAGTTTACTGTCCATATACATACACATACACTGTACATAATAGGGGAAAAATTAAGAAACTCACCAAATCTGCTGTCGTGCTGCCGCTGCTGTGGTGAGAGAGACTGGCTAAGTGCTTGTCAATTTTGTCTAAAATAGCTGCTCAAACAGTCTTTTCAAACACAAGATAAAATAAATGTATGTAACGGGCATTCAAATAAACAGAGGTATTAGAATACAAGTTTACAGTGCATATCTACACATTGGTATATGACAGCAGCAAAAATTATTGAGAAAAACAATCGCCTTTCAAACATAATACTTTGTTCACATGAACAAATATTATGTTGACAGGCTCTGGACCCTGAAGTCTGCATTGCAATGTAAACAAACATGGCAATGTATCAATAATAGCGTTTATCTCGATAATAATACGATCATTATAAAAGTTATATAAACACATATGTTACACATATTTGAGAATCTAATAATTAATTTTTTATATAAATAAGATGTTTTGTATAAAAACTAAGAATCTGAAATAAAGGACTGACATCAGTAATGCTTCATAGTTTTTTTTAATTCTGAAGATGCCTCGACTGCACACACAACTCCAAAGGAGGTGGGAGAGTTAAGCTCTTCCTGCTGGAGGGCTACAGCAATTTAGTCTCTCTTGGACATAAGACATGTTTTTTGTAGTTTTTTTTTAACCCTGAAAGTCAAACTGCGCCTGCATCTTCCACAGAGGTCTAGTGTTTGAAAATGTTTATAACAGAGGAGCTTGTTGAATAGATCAGGAAATTAAACGCTACGCCACAGAACAGCTGGAGAAAACCCCATCTGGAGTGAAAGCAAAGTGGATTCTGACTAATGTAAATGAGATTGAGATTAATGTAATTGACCTTATATTGTAGTTTTGTGTGATGTACTCACTGGTTACACTGGATCCACCACTGACATCCACCACTACGAGGGACTTGGGATCTCTGGGTCCGTCGTCATGTCCATACTGGCCACTTACTATTGATAGGGCATACCACTGATTCCCTGCAATTCAGTATCAACCTGATGAGAGGGCTGCTCGAGGAGCATAGTTCACCACGGTATCGGTGCAGTAGGGGCTGTCCTGCCTCAGATAATCCCCTGCATCTGACAGCCAGGCATTTCCCCACTGAAGTTCCTCAAACCACTACCCAGGGCAGCAGGTTCTCTTCAGCACACAGAAGACAAAAGAAGAGGCACCTTACAACCAGCCTCTGGAGAGCAGAGTAGATATGTTTCTGAGATGGTATTACATAAAGGCTTTATGGTACAATTGCCTTATTGATTTCCAATTGATTTCTTTAACGCATCTACAAACATGAAAAAGTCTCAGTCTTTTGAGATTAAGAATCAATGGCAACATCACATACAAATAGTTTGAAAAAAATCCATAATATTAAATACATTTCAGAATTAATTTATTTCCACACTCTCAGAAAAAAACATTATACTTTTAAGGTACAAGGGCAGTCACTAGGATGGTACTCTCAAGGGGATCTATTCTGAACCTCAGTTAGTTGTTTTTAACTTGTTTGGGTACATAATTGTACTAAAAGAAAATTTTGACCCTTTTTACACCTTTTATTATGATGCGTTTCGGGTGATCCAATCACAAGAGATCAGAGTTGAATATAGATCTATTCAGGTGTATTTTGTGTTTGGATTACAAAAACCACAGGGGGAGGTATTCATAATTTAGGTGTAACCACTTATTCGTCCTAAATATGTCCCAGACAGCAGTGAAGCGCCACCCCTCCCCTGTCAATCAACTACTGCACTATAACAAGAGTTGAAACTTTGCTGGTCACTTGCTGCTATAAAAGCAACAACAACAAAAAAACGCTGATCAAAAAAAAAATTAAAAGCGAATACTCACACAAGCAAGAAAAGTACACAGATCTTCTGTGTCTGATATCAACATGCAAAGACACAGGTACTCCTCTAAAACAATGGGTCATTTTGCTCTTAATGTTGTTTTTGTGCTTAGAATAAATTTTAACTGCATCTGGGAGAAACAGCATAACTTTCTTTGTCTTTTCTGACTTTATCACAGTTTATTGACTGATGTATGTCGTCATGATTTCAGAGACCCTACCCTAGAAATTCAAACACAAGTGGTCAAAGGAGACACATTTAATGACCAGGTGTAAACAAAGATGTCTCGCCTGACACAAGTGATAAGATCACCTGAGACGCACCTTAATACCAAGTGTACACGGGGTCATTGTGTTTCTTTAAAGGAACATTTACATGTTTTGTTCCTCAGGGAACAAAAATCTGCATGCACGGTACCTTTTTTCTCCTTAAGAGTACTATAATACCAAAAAGGTACAAAAAGGACCCATTGATATATAAGAAATTATAATTTATACTTTAAAATGTAAGTTCTTTGCACACGTCTGCTCTTTGAACAGTGCAGATAAGATTGGATAGCTGTTTTATGCTGTGATTATTCTTTACTCTCATTGTCTCTTTAGGGTGCTCTAAAGTAACCTGCATAAGTCTAACTCGGGATGTGTCAGTCAAACTCTCCCCTCTTCATGGCCAGCAAATCTCCATCCGCTATCTTGACATGACAGACTGTTTTGCTTTAGAGGACGAAGGCCTGCACACCATTGCTGCCCACTGTACTCAGCTCACTCACCTCTACCTACGTCGCTGTGTGCGCCTGACCGATGAAGGTCTGCGTTTCTTGGTCATCTACTGCCTGTCTGTGCGCGAACTCAGTGTCACTGACTGCCGCTTCATCAGTGATTTTGGCCTGCGGGAGATTGCAAAACTTGAGGGCCATCTGCGTTACCTCAGCATAGCGCACTGCGGCCGCATCACTGACGTGGGCGTGCGTTACGTAGCCAAATACTGCATAAGACTGCGTTACCTGAATGCTCGTGGCTGTGAGGGACTAACAGACCATGGCATTGAGCATCTTTCCAAAAACTGCCTCAAATTAAAGTCCCTGGACATTGGGAAGTGTCCTTTGGTGTCAGACGCAGGCCTGGAGCAGCTTGCACTAAACTGTTTCAATCTGAAAAGACTCAGTCTGAAGTCATGCGAAAGTATAACAGGCCGTGGGCTGCAGATTGTGGCAGCAAACTGCTTTGACCTTCAGATGCTGAATGTACAGGAATGTGATGTGCCACTTGAGGCCCTGCGCTTTGTCAAACGTCATTGTAAACGCTGCGTCATTGAGCATACCAATCCAGCCTTTTTCTGAGAGCTAGAAATATGGAATTGTAGAAGGACTTGATAAGATAATCTCTTTTGACCTGCGAGAGTGACTTCTCTGCTAAACAAATGTAGATGAGATTTCCACTGCTGCGCCTTTGTATTTAATTTTGCATGGTTGGGAGAAATCCTAACAAATACTTGTTTTTAATCCATCTATTTATGTTTTTATTTACTTATATTTTTGGATTACTCATATTGCCTATGTCAGATTGTATTACATTTAATGTGTATAGAAATTTGTATTTTCAAAGAAAATATCAAGCAATTAATGATCAAAAATGCAGTTTATTGATGCTTTGTGATGTTAACAAGGTTTTTATTTTACATGAGTTTTTTACATTTAATTTTTATATGTTTACATTTTAAATCTCTGTTCTGAATGTTTAGCTTTGTGTTTCATCGTGTAAGCAGAATAATTGGTTTCTATCTTGGTTTCATTTCCTAGGAATATGACCAGTGTAATTTTCACTGTGATATTTACCTTTGTAATGGTCATTACTGCTTGTTTCATGTGCTTAATGAAAGGAAGACCACAGTGGAATAAATACGTCTAAGCCCACTCCACTCTGTCCAGCAGAAAGGGAACTTATTAATACATAACTGTTGGTTCAGCCACATGCTTGAGGCAACATTTAAATAAATGTCTGAATTAAACACCCTGGACACTTTTGTCCAAATGCGAGATAACGGAGTGTAACTTAACTTTTCTGAATAGTTTGATAGAAAAGCTTTGCAATGTGAAATAGGGTCTAGAACTTCCTGTTCAATACAAAACCAGGGAGGGGCTCTCACAGGTGGAAGTGACCAGCCAAATGTCTGAAACTGAAAGCCCACCTTTTTCAATCGGCCCATGCAACTGAAATGTAATTTGGGACGTTTACCATTCCAAATTAAAGACTTCGCCATGCTATCAAATTGCGAGGGGGACATCTATCGGCAGAGAATCTTTTGTTCTATCATTTCATCATCTATCATTTGTAATCAGAATAGAGTTACATTCAAAAAGTGTTTTGAATACTGAAGAGATTACTTTGCATTTTATTGTGATTTGTTTCATTTTATGTTTAGACTATTCAGTTGGAAAACATTTATCCATATCAATGATACAATCTGAGGAGCATTCGAACAGCAGAAAAACACATTATTAAGATGTGTTACATTCATACAAGTTCATATTGTTGTGAGTGAAAAGGTGGAAATTACATTATTGAGGAATTTTCCCTTGGTACCTTAACAGAGGAGCAACATCACATTTCTACAGCTTAACAAGAAAACAGTTTGAAAATATTTGACAGGTGAAACATAAATCCAATAAATACACGATTACACGCCTTGTCAATGCATTTTATGAGGTTAGGGTATTTTTACAAGAACTGCTAACCATTGTAGCCTTTAACATCATATAGAAAGCTACAACCAATATATCTAAGACGAAAATGCACATTGGAGCATAACTTTTGTTTTCGCTAGTAAAACCTTTGATATTAGAGCAAAGATGTACTACAAAAATCGTAGTCTTAATGAGAAATTAAATATTGTTTTTCTGTAAAAATATAAAAAAAATCCTCAAAGCAAGATAAATTTAAGTGAATTTTCTTACTTTATTTACATGTTTATAGTCATATCAAGTGGAAAATTTGCCAGTACTGAAAAAGAAATCCAAAGTATTTAGATTACATTAATGACTTTGAGTAATAATGGAATATGTTACAAATGACATTTTACAGCATCCATATTCTGTAATCTGTAGCGGAATACTTTTTTAAATTAACCTTTCCAACCCTGCTCCTGTCAGGCTTCCTAAGCAACCAATTGGCCCGGTTGCTAGGGTGGGTAGAGTCAAGTTGGGTTAACCTCCTCGTGGTCGCTATAATGTGGTTCTCGCTCTGCGGTGATGCGCTCCAAAAGCCACGTGATAAGATCCATGGATTGACTCTCAGATGCGGAGGCAACTGAGATTCATCCTCCACCCGGATTAAGGTGAGTCATTACACCAGCATGAGGACTTAAAGTGCATTGGGCATTCCAAATTGGGGAGAAAAGAAAAGCTGTACAAGATCATAAAATGTTGTTTAAATTAGTTAATGAAGAAAGTGTCACACAGCAAGACACTGATGACAAAGCTTAAAATGTATGTAAATTACTCACATAACTATGTGTAAATGTAATGAAAATAAAAATGAAAACAAATTTTGCCAGAATATGTACATATATAAATATATACAAACATAAATATAATCTTTGCAGATATTTTGCAAAACAATTGCTCATATTGTCACTCTGTTGTGTTCTATTATGTGTTTGTTGTTTCTTTATATCTGCAGTGTTTTAATTCCTTCACCAGATTATTCTTGAGAAAAAGTGAAAAGCCCAAGCGCTGTTTCTGCTGTCCTTTAAACAAAGTAAGCATCAAAGACTCAAATAGCCATAAAGTAATATTTTTCATGACTTATTTTCCACATATTCTCTAGCATTATTCAGCAAACAGCACTTTAGCTCCCAGTAATGCTTTCCGGTATGAATAAACAATGCAAATATCTATGTTCCAATGTGGAAGTATTTTCAAAATAAAAGCAATTACAATATTAAAAAAAAAAAAAGGTAACTGTATTGGCTTACCTTGCCAAGTGTGTTACCTTGAGTTTATTGAATTTTCGCTTCGTTAAGGTGTGCGTGCCGGCATGTTGGAGCCCAGTGCAGCCGCGTAGATATGGCCTGTAAGACTGGCTGGTTCTTGCACAGCAGCGGCCAGCCTACGTAACCCAGCGGCCCACTGGGAAAATGCCCGGTCCTCCCGATGTCCCCTGCGATCTTTCATTTTGACACATCAACAGCCTTGGATAATGCATTTTTACACTGCAAAATAACCTTGAGATTAAATGCCTTTTCCTGTATGCATTTGGATCAACCTATTTATGCGGGTCAGCATTTTTTTTCACATAAATAATTAGGCTACATCGAAGCACAGATCAGTGACGGATCTTGTGGACTGAACGATTAATTCAGCTGTTAATGCCATGATTATGAAAGGCTTTGCCGCCACTTCTCAGTGTCAGTGCTCACATTAATGTAAGTTTTTCGTCTAAGGTGGGGATATATATTGACGGTATGTGGCTTCCCTGTACTGGTGTAAATTAGTTATTGTTATGATATCACTATTGCAGCTTTTTTTTTTTCATGGCCTGTTTTTCAGTATCAAAGAAAAAGGCGGGCACCCCTGAATCACAGGTTTTAATCAAACTGGTAAAGTTTCACACAATCTGTATTTTTACCAGGTTATTTTGAGGAAGCGTATATTTACACTATTTATGGCTCGAAGACCAAGGTCTTCTCTCTCTCTTCTCTCTCCAGTTGTTTTCTGGGAGAGAAAATGGCAGAACACATTTTTCATCTGTGAAATGCAAGCTTAACCACAGTCTGAATCTGAAAAAACAAAAATAATACTAGACATTTTAGACAAATTAGACTACGTGTGCTGATGCTAGGTTTGGGCGCCATCTGCTGTCTTAATAATTGTACGATGAAAATATAAAGTGAGAAAATTCACGTATTTTGAAGACAAATACATAGAATGTTTCAGTTCGTGTATAAATAGTAAATACGTTTGCATGTGGTTTTGAGTTGTGCACCTTTCATGAGTGAAAGTGCTCAAGATGTGTCTTTGTGACACTTAAGAAATTATTAAGTTTATTTATCTACCATAGTATGTTATAGAAGGTTAGGAGAAACTAAATCTAAAGACCGCCAAAAACGAAGTTCATTCATATGCATCCACAATCACGTACGAATGTCAGCCCGGCTAGCTCAGTCGGTAGAGCATGAGACTCTTAATCTCAGGGTCGTGGGTTCGAGCCCCACGTTGGGCGATAGTTTTTCACTCTCTTACAATCAAACCTTATTCACAGCAGCGCCATCTTTCATTTTTGACGGGAATGACGAGACTTTGTTAAGTATTAACGGACAGTCTCTTTAATGGGCTGTACTGCAGTTTAGTGTTTGTTTTGGATATTTTCACGGACAAAACATTGAAAAATATATTTCCAAGAACATTCAGACAACACGAGTTGTGTGGGAAATTAGATAAGATCTAGTAACTTTACACAGATTTATACCGTGCGTAACATTGAAATCTTCAATTTGAAGAGATGGCCTTTGTTATCTGTCCATCCACCCCACTTGCATAATAGGCCTATGTTGCAGATTGATAGATGTGATAAGTATTTGTTTAATTTCTGAAGCAATCTTATCCATTATGAAAATGTTCACAATTTCGGAAATTGAACATATAGTGTCCCATGGCATAATGGGGAACGTTTTTGTTGCATCCTTCCAAAATGGTTATTTGTCTAAATAAACACATACATACATATATATATATATATATATATATATATATATATATATATATATATATATATATATATATTATTTTGTTTATGTGGATATTAAGAAAATAATTACGTTATCATTCCTTCAAATTAGAAACATGTTGAACTTACCTTGCTCAGCCAACAGAGGGCAGTTCTGATTAATAGGCAAATAAAATCTTCAACAAAAAATGTGTGTATCAGACAGACCACGTTTCATGTTTCTCTAGTTGTATCTCTATTTGCATGTAAACTAAGTGTTTTAGATGCAAAGTTACTTTCTAAAAATGGATACACCTCATAGTGACCTTCTAGTCTACTGTAGTTGGACCTATTCTTTGGGCTAGGCAATCTGGCGCACTCAGGCTTGTGTTTGCCTCCGAAGTAACCATATTTTTTTTTACCTCTTCTTGATTTAAAAACTAAAATGATGACAAAGACAAATGAACCAATGACATGTAAAGTCCAAATGTGTTTAACTAGAAGTTGTTAAATTACTAGCTGCAAGCTTGGACAGTGCAAAGAGGATGTTACTTCATAGGGTTGTTAAAAAATGTGACACTTTTCGAGGTATATCATACTTCACAGGTGTTTCCCAACCACCGTGAATGATTGTCAGGTGTGATGTGGAAAATTATCAAATTCCACAAAATAAATAAATGCATGAAATTGAAGGGATCCAAACTCCTCACCGTTTGGAGAAATTTGCCATTTTTAAACCATATTCGGTCTCTTGTGATTGTTCAGAGCAATTATTAATGTACAAATGTGAGTGATATTTATAGGTGTTAAGGGTCTTTCACATGACTCGCGTCAGCGCTGCAGAATACATTGAAGTCTATTAAGTGACGCCACACCAAAATGTTTTGCACAAGTTTTTGCTTCACCAATAATGTCTTTGAGAGTACTAAGCAACAATACATATTTAAAAACTGTCCCAATTTGTGAAGAGACAATGAATATCTCAAAATTTCGAGTCCTTTTATTACATTCTGCTATCAAAGCAACTGCAAGCTTTTTCTCTCTCTTCCAAATACATGTTTTCAATGTTTATTGTGCACACCTCTCGAATTTTTACGTGGCAAACTCGTAAAATCACTCCGTGACGCTTTCTGCAACTCTTGTCATGTGGAGGGCAATGCGGTGCTTGACGCTGGGTTCAGCCCTCAGAACCAAATTAAAACTGCCACGAGAAGTCTGTCCGAGGCAAAGACACAAAATCTAATGACAATTGCCTCAGTATCAGCCTCACTTGATGCGTATGCGTACAGGCGAGCACTAGTTTAAATCGATGCGGAAATGGAGGAAGGTTTGAGTTGTCGATTGAGTTCTGTTAAGTTCATTTTTTACGTGTTTTGTTCATATTTCAATCAATTTAAAACATTACAAGTAAACACGCTACTAAGATGGACAGAAAACATGGACAAGTTCTTGAAAAGGAAAAATACTGACAACGGTATGTGGGATAGTGGTGTGCAGTAGATTTTTTTTAGTCCTATAAAGTGTGCCATGGCAGAAAAATGGTTGGGAAACACTGCACCACAGAGCAGCAGGAAGTCACAAATGCAAAGTAACAAATAATTACTTTGAAAAGCCACTTCTACGGTAATGTGCATGACAGACCTTTTGCTCTTTCAGGCCGAGGGTGGCATGAGTGAACAGGCAGTGCTCATAAAGGGCTATGAAATACAACACTGTTTATGATTATGACTGGCAGCCAGCCAACCATCTGGGGAAAAGTTTCAGGGGCATTTAGGGTGCAAGATCTGTAATCTGCAACAAGGAAGCAGTTAGTTTCAAAACACCATCTGAGATGAATTACTTCTGAAATTAATTATTGATTTACTTCTGAAAAAATGGACACCCTGTGATATATATGCACTACAGTAGAATGCAGAACGGTTCCATTTTTTAACTCCAGTATAAGTTGTAATATTCTGTGTAGTGATTTATACAGGAAAAAATTTGTTTTCTAGGACTTCAAATGCCCCTCACCAATGACTGACTGCTAAGAAATTAGAATTTAACCTTAAAAATGAGGGCTGCTCCGACCAAAGATTTTCCTATTCGACTAGTAGTCATTAGTTTAACCCTTTAGTCGACTAGTCGTACATTTATGATATTAATTTAGTTACTTGAATAATATATATATATATATATATATTTTGGGGGGCATCAGCAAATGGTTTGAGTTCCAGGCTGGAACGACAGGTAGAGCTGCATTTCATCTGCGTAGCAGTGGAAGGAAAAGCCCAGTAGGGTCATCAGGCTGGAACGACAGGTAGAGCTGCATATCATCTGCTTAGCAGTGGAAGGAAAAGCCCAGTAGGTTCATCAGGCTGGAACGACAGGTAGAGCTGCATATCATCTGCTTAGCAGTGGAAGGAAAAGCCCAGTAGGGTCATCAGGCTGGAACGACAGGTAGAGCTGCATATCATCTGCTTAGCAGTGGAAGGAAAAGCCCAGTAGGGTCATCAGGCTGGAACGACAGGTAGAGCTGCATATCATCTGCTTAGCAGTGGAAGGAAAAGCCCAGTAGGGTCATCAGGCTGGAACGACAGGTAGAGCTGCATATTATCTGCTTAGCAGTGGAAGGAAAAGCCCAGTAGGGTCATCAGGCTGGAACGACAGGTAGAGCTGCATATTATCTGCTTAGCAGTGGAAGGAAAAGCCCAGTAGGGTCATCAGGCTGGAACGACAGGTAGAGCTGCATATCATCTGCTTAGCAGTGGAAGGAAAAGCCCAGTAGGGTCATCAGGCTGGAACGACAGGTAGAGCTGCATATCATCTGCGTAGCAGTGGAAGGAAAAGCCATGTGTCCCAGTGACTGGTCCAAGTGATGTTGTGTGCATCGAGAAGAGGGGCCCAAGCACTGATCCTTGAGAAACACCAGTGGTTATCTGGTGTGACTTGGACACCTCTCCTTTCCAGAAGACCTTGAAAGATCTGCCAATGAGATATGACTCAAACCATCCAAGTGCAGTTCCTGTGATGCCCAGGTCAGAGAGGTTGGACAGGAGGATCTTGTGGTTCACTGTGTCAAAGACAGCAGACAAGTCAAGGAGTATGAGGATGGATGATTTGGAGTTAGATCTCGCCCGTAACAGGGTTTCAGCTACTGACAAGAAGGCAGTCTTGGTTGAGTGTCCTTTTTTGAAGCCAGAATGTTGTCTGTCGAGTAGGTTGTTCTGTGTGAGAAAAGCAGTCAACTGATTGAACACAACCCTCTCAAGAGTTTTAGACAGGAAGGCTAGGAGGATGACCATTCTGTAGCTGTCGACTACATTTTACGGCGGGTTATGTTGTTTTTTAAGCTGTCGAGTTACTCGAGCCTGCTTTAATGTATTGGGAAATTTTTCAGTTGTGAGAGATGTGTTGATAATGTGTGTGAGTGCGGGTAAGATCGATGGAGAGGCAGCTTGCATAAGATGTGAGGGGATTGGGTCAAGTGGACAGGTGGTAGGACAGTTAGAAAGAACCACTTTGGAGAACTCAGTCTCTGTTGTACGTATCACAGCAGTTTTCTGGTGAAATAAGCACTACATATATGTGCTATAACAAATGTTTTTTTATTCCCATTCACACAAATGAAAAACCAGTAAAACAGCAGATTATAAATTAATATGATCTTCCTTTTCTCCCTGTTACTCTCACAATGCTATCTTATAACATTAAAACATGTTTACTATAGTGCATGACTTGTAAGGCCATAGAGTTTAAAGGAATAGTTCATGCAAGTGAATGGGTGCCAACATTTTTAAGTTCCAAAATTCACTTAAGGGCTCCAGTGGTTAAATCAGAATCAGAAGATAGGTGTGGGTGAGAAACAGATAAATATTTAAGTCTTATTTTACTATAAATTCTCCCTCCTGCTCAGTCAATCTCCACTTCAGATTCACTTTCACATTCTTCTTCTGTTTTTAGTGATTCACAGTGTAGCACTATACTAGTGAAGGAGGACAGGAAACAGGTCTTCCTCTCAAGGTAAGTCCTTTTTAATTATGTTTTACACACAAATACACGAACACACACAAACACTGGGTCTCCTTTTTCTTTCTCTCCCCATCTGGAGGCCCTGTTTTTATGCCGCTCTCCTCGTGCTCACTGGAATTAGAGACAGGTGTTTAGGCATAATTTAGCTCAGGTGTAAGCGCCCTTACCGCTTTCCTCTCCCGGACGGGCGCTTGACCACGCCCCCGCTGCCACACACAGTTTTAATGCATTAATATCTATTGGGCAGAGAGGAGAATAAAAAAAAAAACGACTTAAATATTGATCCGTTTCTCACCCACACCTATCATAACATATCTGAACACAGATTTCACCACTGGAGTCATATGGATTACTTTTATGCTCTCTTTATTTGGATTTTGGAGCTTAACATTTTTGGCACCCATTCACTTCAATTTTATGGGCCTACAGAGCTGAAATATTCTTTTAAAAATCGTAATTTGTGTTCTGCAGAATAAAGAAAGTCATACGCATATGAGATGCCAGGAGGAGAGTAAATCATGAGAGAATTTGAATTTTTGGGTGAACTATCCCTTTAAAATTTGTATTAGATAAAAACTACTTTTTCAAGTTTGTTTGAGAGCAATCAAATTTTGCAGTAGCTCAATTAATAAACGAGCACTTGCAACATGAAGGACAGGGGTACGAATCCAGAAAAGCACACAAGTCATCACATGAGCCAAAAGTATTATAGAAGCACCACATAATGGTTGCTTCAGTGATTTTTTTAATCTCACAATAATCTCAATAAGTTATGTATTTGCCTGGAAAGCGAAACACTAAAGAGATGATGGAGAGAATGCAAAGATGAAGTATGTTGAACAACACAAATTTTAATTGCACTTTTTTTCAGTTACATTTGAATTTTTAGTTAAAATAAATACAAATTAAGTTCAAAGTTTGAAATCAAGCTGCCTTGCATTATTGTGCAGGCTATTGCTTAACAAAAATGACCCTATAGTACCACTTAGCACCCATCCAACGTGATGGTTTGAATGTGAACTCTGCCCCGGTGTGAAAATTGTTATCATGGCAAGTCTACCACACAGTGGACATTACCCCTCTGAACTTCCGCAATACATGTAATGAACCACGTATTGTCATTTTCAAAAAATGTCACAACAGTCACTATATTTTCATTAGATCAGGCTGAATCGTTTACCCAAAAATTCACCCACACTAATATTGCTCCAAACCCAGAATTTCTTTCTTCAGTGGAACAAGAAAGAAAATATTAGGCAGAATGTTAGTCTCAGTGACCACTCATTTTCATTGTGTTTATTATTTATTTTTATTTATTTTTTTCATACAATGAAACACATAGGAGTTTGGAGCAACATGAGGCTGAGTAAATTATGTCAGGTTTGTCAAATTTGGGTTGAACTATCCCTTTAAACATGTTTATTTGAAACTGAGAAGTTGAGATTTTGAGAGCCCTTGAGGCAGAGAAAAGTTCTAGATCTGATAGCTGAAGAACAACGTGCTATTGAAGAGGCATGAGCACGGTTTCTTTCCATGACACATCCCCTCCTCCATTACACATAAGGGTGGGGGGGTTGGGGGGGTCCGGTGTTGAGGAGGAGCTCTTTTGTCCTGAGCGGTGTTGATGCTAATCTAAAGACCTGTGATAGATGCCTCTCTGGTGTCACAGACTGCTGGACTCCACCCTTGACAGTGGGGGATGGGAAATAGCATGAGATGGCATGGGGGAGGGGCAGAAGCTGTGTTGGAGGGTTGGAGAGGAGGGGGAGGAGGCAGCGAGGGCTGGGGGAGGGCTAAAGGTCATTAGTCAGCATGGCAAAAAGGAGAGCAGCAGGACACAGTGCCACACATTACAGCCCCACCACTACATTGTCCTTACTCACAGGCCAAATGACTGCTGGAAGATTCACAGAGTTAAATTTCTCATCTCACTCAAGGGGGCTGGGGCACATCTTTTGTCATGGTAATCTAGAGTGTTAGGCATGTAAAGTATATAACACATGTAAATCAAATGACCTGTCTATCTCTCAGAGGAAACAGGAAGGTTTGTTTTAAGACTAGGCTAACTTACATTTATTCTGAAAGGTTTGCATCTCTTGGTGACCTGCGTTTCTGTCTTTAGATTTCTATAGGCCACTCCTGCGTGTGACTGTGTGAAGAGTAAATGTAATATTTTTGTGGCCAGTTCCATCAAAAATGACCTTTACTGCTCACAGCATGCCACCACAGCAACAGACACCTGCGGTTCCAGTCCTTGAAGAGCTGCGAGGCCATCAAACCACACGTCTCTCTCACAGCAGACAACCTAAAAAAAACTTTATTTGCACTTTAGGATCAAGGCTTTAAACATTGTTAAATGTAAACTGGCATTGACAACAGCACTGGCTAGCGTTTGGGTAGTGATTCTAAACGTCTCAGTGAGAATGTCTATGTGTTAGTAGCAGCCAGAACTCAGGGCACAGATTCTGTCCAGACTTATAGCTGGGTTTGTGTCACACTGATAAGAGATGCAGCTGGAGGGAAACCAGCCCCACTTGAGTGCCAGTAGATGACAGGCAGAAGAACAACAAGATGCAGAGAAAGTTAGCTCAAATGAAAAGTAGAAAAATGTAATCAAGTAGCTTCATGTTGTTGTGAAAAATAAATAGACAAAAATTCTTTATTTAACCCATAGGTGCCATAGGCGGAAATCGCGGGGGGGTTGGGGGAGTCAGGACCCCCCATCTGAGGGTTGTCCCCCCCTAAAATATCATTAAAATATGTGTATTGTAAATAATATAATGATATATTCTTAAAATAATTGTTTAAGAAATAAAATAATACAAATGCAAACGGGGCAACAACAAAAAACCCCTTCAAAAATTGCTCTTGAGAATTGTTATGTTTATTGCCCCCCCCCCAACATTTTGATGAAATTTTCGCCCCTGATAGGTGCATACCTCTGGTCTTTAGTGACCTGGAACCTCATTCCAACCCTTTACCTCATAGTTTTTTTGTTTGTTTTGTTTTTTGAGTTGTGCCCACACCTCTTTAGTATTTCTCAAACTTTCTCTTATGTATTGTGTTACAGTGTAAAAATAAAATGCAAGAATTGGAAGAAAGAAAAAAATCTTTCTAATTGCTCAATTACCAAAAGCGTATAAGGTTGTTAGTGACAGTGAGATATTTAATAGTGCTGCAATCAGACTTTTGAACACTTGATCTCTCACTATCAGTATACATCAGCACTGCACTTTATTAATCTTATTATCTCACACTGGACTGTCATAAATTATATTCTCTTTACAATACAACTACTATATATTTTTTTAATACACTTTATATACTTAAAAAAAAAAAATATTATTGTACGTGTATTCTATATTATGTGTATTCTACATTGTGTTTATTGTTTACTGTACATTGTGTATTTATGTGTAGGCCTACATTTGATATGTAAATTGTGTATATGTCTCGTCACTGTCATGACTGCTATGTTGCTCGGAACTGCAGACAAGACTTTCACACACTGTTGCACTTGTGCATATGGTCGTGCGACAAAGTGATTTGATTTGATATACATTTGCACTTCCATAAATTATAGTTTTATAAAAATATGTATAAGTTTACCATCACAGATATCGTCTTGGTTACATACGTTGCGTTTATTAACGCCTATGGGGAGTGCCTTCATACACAACCTATTTGAAACCCCTCTATAATTACGCCAATATTCTAATATTGGCTATGGTGTTTGAGCCCTGATTGTTTTTGCGTGAAACTGTCCGCTATACAAACAAATGCACAGACACTATTTCCTCAGAATTTCTAAATTGAGAACAAGGAGCGCATCGCTCGTGCCTCAAGAACTCTGAGTCTTGTAGTGCGCCTAGCATACGCAGTGTCTCGTTCCCTTCATCTCAGGAAACCGAGACGTTCCCTTATGACTCAGTCTACTTGACATTGCGTTTATTAACGTATATGGGGGACAGAATCCCATCACGAGGATTCTGAGAGGACTTGAGAAGAGAGACATTACTTCTAGGTTGTATAACCTTGCAAATGTGTTTTGAGAGGACTATTCTGCTGCAACACATATGTATTGTAATGACACACAATTCATCCATGCCTATGAGGAGGCCATGCCTAGTTGAGTGTGCTTTAACAGCAATTGGACAAGTCTGTCCCTGCGACTCATAAGCCAGGGTAATTGCATCGACAATCCAGTGAGAAAGTCTTTGCTTGGAGACGGACATTCCTTTTGCGCATCCTCCATAGCATACAAAGAGCAGATAAGACAGTCTAAACTGGCGTGTATGCTCAACATATGTGTGTAGGACATACCTGTTAACACTCCCGTTTTCCCGGGTTTCTCCCGTTTTTTAGCCCTATCTCCCGGACCCCTCCCGGTTTGTTATTTCTCCCGGGAAACTCCCGTAATTTGCATGGCCCAAACTCCTTTATGAATAATCGCCGATTATTATTATTAATCGGACCAATATGTTTGTCTAATGTTGATCAGTTGCCAGATTGTATTAAATGCATTATATTCACACAATCCACACACCATTTACAATTTCAACCCATTTGTCACCTCAACCTGGCAACCTAGTATAACCCAGTTGCGCAGTTGCGGAAAGTTTAACCCGAAAGCGAGCCGATAGACATGATGGCAGGTGAAGGCGGTGTCCCCGCAAAGAAACTGAAGTACAATTGTAAATTTCAACAATGTTGGACGCAACAATTTACGTGCATCTTACCCAGTCATATAGACAACCTCCATGCTTTTTGTAAGGTATGTCGCATTGATTTTAATGTAGACCACGACGGGAACAATGACATTAGCCAGCACATTAAAACACAGCGGCACCATCGCGCAGAAGAGGCAAGTAAGGGCACACAGGCGATCTCATCCTTCATCACGAAAGGACAGACAGAGAGTTACAGAAAATCGCATGAGCATGAATAACAGCACTCTTTGCTCTCTCCTATCCTGCAAAATAAACCACACCGGTTTGGTTTCAAAATACACTCCGTCCAAGAGGGCACTGAGAGCAGCAAAATCTGCCACATACAATTACAACACTTCAAAAAAAAAGTGAGCACATATTCATGTTTACAAAACATACTGTACTTATGTTTACAAAAGAGAGACAGTTATTGATGCTCAAGGAATGAACTGTAAATAAATGTGTTAAATTAGTTTGTACCACAGTGTTATGTGTTTGTACCAGTGTTAAAAACTGTGATGTTTTGTTGTAATAAAATGACAAATAAAAAAATTAAGAAATATTTATAAATTAAGTTATGTTTTTATTTATGGGTATTGCAATGTAAATAATACACTTAACACGTGCAGTACACTTAACAGCATGAGCCTACCTTTTACAGCATGAAGAGGTAGGCTCATAACAAACCAAATTTGTTTTTGAAAACCAAATGTTGACAGGTATGGTGTAGGATGACCGCAAAGGATTTGCAACCAAGTATTAAAAAGTGAAAGTTTGATTTATGATTGTTAATCTGTCCCATTACTTTTGGTCCCTTAAAAAGTGGGAGGCACATATACAAACTGTTGTAATTCCTACACCGTTAACCTGATTTGGATGTAAATACCCTCAAATTAAAGCTGAAAGTCTGCAGTTAAAGCACATCTTGTTAGTTTCATTTCAAATCCATTGTGGTGGTGTATAGAGCAAAAAAGATTAGAATTGTGTCAATGTCCCAATATTTATGGACCTGACTGTATGTGTATATATATATATACACACACACACACACACACACACACACACACACACACACACACACAGTATCTCACAAAAGTGAGTACACCCCTCACATTTTTGTAAATATTTGATTATATCTTTTCATGGTACAACACTGAAGAAATTACACTTTGCTACAATGTAAAGTAGTGAGTGTACAGCTTGTATAACAGTGTAAATTTGCTGTCCCCTCAGAATAACTCAACAGACAGCCATTAATGTCTAAACCGCTGGCAACAAAAGTGAGTACACCCCTAAGTGAAAATGTCCAAATTGGGCCCAAAGTGTCAATATTTTGTGTGGCCACTAGGGCTGGGACGGTTACCGCATTACCGCAATACCGCGGTCACGTGACTCCAACCGCGGGTCTGAGCTTGTCACCGTCGTCACCGCAAAAAAACAAAAACAAAAAAAACACTGGCCTGCACATGTGTGCACGTTGTGTCTAATGACATGGATTCGTTGTGTCTAATGACATGGATTCATTGATTCTAATGATATGGATTATGTCTAATGATATTAGCCTACATGGATTCAAGGTTTTCTAAACAAAACTTATCAAAATATGGAGCAAATCCGACCTTTCGCGAGTTGGGGAGCGCAATGTTCCATGACACATAATAACATTCCATTTGTATTAGAGATGCGCGGATGGGCTATTATTATTTAATCCACAACCGCATCACAAAACTCATCTGTCCGCACCAACGTTTTTTGATAAATTTTCAAAACCGCATCCATGGCGCTGACTGTTTTAAGGTCTGAGCGATGCAAGACGCTGCTGCCGCGAGGCTAGAAAGCTCTTGGCTGTTCTAGAAAGGAGACTGATCCAATGCAGCAAAGATATTTTAAAGGCTAAAGTCCCTAGTAGGCTATAGCCTATTGGCTATGTTGTATCCCCAGAATATCAGCAGTGAAGTCCGTTTCGATTGGCACAGGGATAAAAATAAATAAATAAATAGTAACGCACATCGCCAAACCTGACTACTAGGCTACTGTAGCCTAAAATTTTATCATTTTGTTTTGAATTTTGTTTAAAATGCATTTTAAGATTTCTATTTATTTCTCATGTCTGTGAGGCAGTAGGCCTAGCCGCGAGTTTCGGTTCATTTATGAGAGAGCTCACGCAGCAAGAGATCGCATCGGCGCTTCCACGTCCTGCTGCTGATTATATGTCTGCTATATTTGCTTCTTATTTATTAATTCCAGGCAATTAGTTAATGAAACAGTGATTAAAATTAAGATACAATTTATACAAAACGAAATTTTAAGTTAAAGAAAGGCTTTCTACAAAACAAAACTTGGTCAAAATCATGTCTGACCCATCTTCAATGCGAATGTATCTGAGAATAATCTTAAATAAGGAAATCTATACAGTGATTAGTTCATGCCAAATTACTGCTTGATGAAAATTTGACTATTTAAAATTGTGCTCGTTTTTTTTCTTCGGATGTAGGTGACAATATTTAAAGTCTGTCTATCAAAAGCGACTTCTGATGTGTGCGCCAAAGTCTGTCGGGGGGTGGGGGGGGTGGGGGACTTCTCTGATCCAATGTAATGTATTTAATGCGGTTTACCGCTATGCCGCGGGAATATCTTGCTTTTCAACCGTGGTTAGAAAAAATCCATACCGCCCCAGCCCTAGTGGCCACCATTATTTTCCAGCACTGTTTTAACCCTCTTGGGCATGGAGTTCACCAGAGCTGCACAGGTTGCCACTGGAGTCCTCTTCCACTCCATGACGACATCACGGAGCTGGTGGATGTTAGAGACCTTGTGCTCCTCCACCTTCCATTTGAGGATGCCCCACAGATGCTCAATAGGGTTTAGGTCTGGAGACATGCTTGGCCTATCCATCACCTTCACCCTCAGCTTCTTTAGCAATGCATTGGTCGTCTTGGAGGTGTGTCTGTGGTTGTTATCATGCTGGAATACTGCCCTGTGTCCCAGTCTCCGAAGGGAGGGGATCATGCTCTGCTTCAGTATGTCACAGTACATGTTGGCATTCATGGTTCCCTCAATAAACTATAGCTCCCCAGTGCCGGCAGCACTCATGCAGCCCCAGACCATGACACTCCCACCACCATGCTTGACTGTAGGTAAGACACACTTGTCTTTGTACTCCTCACCTGGTTTCGCCACACACGCTTGACACCATCTGAACAAAATACGTTTATCTTGGTCTCATCAGACCACGTGACATGGTTCCAGTAATCCATGTCCTTAGTCTGCTTGTCTTCAGCAAGCTGTTTGCAAGCTTTTTTGTGCATCATCTTCAGAAGAGGCTTCCTTCTGGGACGATAGCTATGCAGACCAATTTGATGCAGTGTGCGGCATATGGTCTGAGCACTGACAGGCTGACGCCACACCCCTTCAATCTCTGCAGCAAAGCTGGCAGCACTCATACGTCTATTTCCCAAAGACAACCTCTGGATATGAGGCTGAGCACTTGCACTCAACTTCTTTGGTCGACCATGGCGGGCCAGTTCTGAGTGGAACCTGTCCTGCTAAACCGCTGTATGGTCTTTACCACCGTGCTGCAGCTCAGTGTCAGGGTCTTGGCAATCTTCTTATATCCTAGGCCATCTTTATGTTGAGCAGAGGACCAGAGAGTGCTTTGCCATAAGGTGCTATGTAGAACTTCCAGTGATCAGCTTGAGGGAATGTGAGAGCGATGACACAAAATGTAACCCACCTGCTCCCCAATCACACCTGAGACCTTGTAACACTAACGAGTCACAAGACACCGGGGAGGGAAAATGGCTAATTGGGCTCAATTTGGTCATTTTCACTTAGGGGTGAACATTATTTAGAGGGGACAGCAAATTTACACTGTTATACAAGCTGCACACTCACTACTTTACATTATAGCAAAGTGTAATTTCTTCAGTGTTGTCACATGAAAAGATATAATCAAATATTTACAAGAATGTGAGGGGTGTACTCACTTTTGTGAGATATTGTATATATTTATATAATTTACATATAACACAAATTACAATTGCTTTTATAAAAGGATACTCTACACCTGCTGATGCGCTACGTGTGGATAATCAGGATGCTGAGGTCCATTCACCAGTGAAGCGTCAAACGGCGATGCAGAGATGTTCGCTGGAGCACTGCAGGGGAGCGGAGAGTCTTCTCGCTGCCGTGAATATTCTGTCAGCTGGCTCGTGTGTATCTACGGCGAAGGTAGAGGGCTTCAAGACAAGAGATGATCACTGTCTTGAAGGAAGAAATTCTGAGGAAATGGTCTCTGTGCACCTGTTTTTATAGCGATCAGTTTCAAGCCAAAACAGGCGGGCCTCAAACACCATAGCCAATATTAGAATATTGCCGTTATTATAGAGAGGTTTCAAATAGGTGGTGTATGAAGGCACTCCCTATATGCGTTAATAAATGCAATGTCAAGTGGACTTGTAAGGGAGTTGAAAGGGAACTATTTCTTTGTTTTTACAAGACAAATGAGCACTATATTCCTAAACTTTACTACATCTTATTGATTTTCTGCTAAACAATTGTGATTTATCAGTATCCCATATGCGTGCACACATACACATAATACATGCAATATAACATCAAAATATAACAGTATATATTCCATTCTATTATTTTTTAATTGTCTTGAAAATGTTACACTGTCTGGGTTGTCTAAAGACCCAAGGTATGCATTAAGCTGACTCGTATTTCTGTTTGCATTGCATTTGATGAAGAATGTACTTCTCGATGAGTTATGCTGGTGAGTAGTATGGTACAATTACAAGTACAATTTTACTAAAAGGAACAATAGCACTTACAGTTGAAAAAAGCCATCCGAATCACAGTTCTCCAGCATTTAAAAAAATTGAGAATTTCTAATATGACGTTTAATCAGCTGCCGTGGCATTATGAGATAGTAAATTGTTCTGTGACTCTTGCTGGATGTAGGTCATCCAGGTCTGTCTTGTAATTTCTTTCATGAAACCTGAGGATTTGGATATTCTACTTAAGGTTTGAAGGCACACACATTTTTTTGTTTATGTCTGGCCAATATTGCAGTCATCTTGGACTTATTCTGACACTTAATATCATCATGAAAAAGCAAAAGCTTTTGTTACCGATGCCATTGTGGAAATGTCCTATTTTCAGAGTTATAGTAGCCAAAAACTTGGGGTTTACTGAGATATAGTGAGGCGACCCACTCGTTAAAAATGAAATGGCCTTTATTAGGTTATTAGTCTTCATCTCTTGTGAGTGTACACAATTTTAAACATTATTCAAACGTGTTATTAATTTCCTTATGTGTAAAAACAATTTTAATGATGGAAAAATTACTGAGTGTCTCTACAGGCTCTTATTTACTAACCACCAGTTTCAACTAATATCAGGACAATTTGCGACAACAGAATCATGATGAGACTTGAGGATTAAACATAATTTAGTTGCATAGATGACAAACTAATATGTCTGAAGTTATGCATTCCTCTCCCCCATTCTTGCAACAGAAGTTAGGCAAAATATTCTGCAACAAATCTTCAAGGGTGAACTGGCCATAATGAGAATGCTTGTGCAGCGCAGAAGCATTTAATTTCACAGTGAAATACAGCCCCTCTCTGGGGCCACCCAGCTCATAGACACTGGCTTTAGGCACCATGGCTTCTGATGAGTCATACCTGTGCTTAATAATCCGTCTTCATCTGAACTCGGTGACAGGCACAGACCAGCTAGGCTAGATTCACTACAGAAACAAGAAATCTCTCTCTTTTTTTGGGTGCATTTGCACAGGTGTATAAGTTGGGGAAATGAAAACCGGGCTTAAGTCCACATTGAAAATATAGGATTCAAAATCTATTTTAAATCTGGAATCAGTTTTAGGATTTTGACAAATTTAAAACGAAGAAATATTGACATAAAATTACACATTTTTGAAGTTTCAGCACTATTTTCACTAATAAGGCAAATTTGTGTCGTTGATCATGTTATAACATGGATCATCGTGTTTTACACAAACCTTGAGTGCATGCTTTCATTAAAGCAAAATGGGACATACCAAATATTAAGAATTTCACAAATTAAAGTACACATTTAAATTAAAATATGTTGTTATGCTGTTAATATAATTTGTAATAAAAACAAATAAAAAAATGCCAAAAAGAAGCATTTTAATTAGTGGTCCCAGACTTTTGGACCCTTCTGTATACATCTATAGGGTTCTGTTAATATATAGGTGCATTCCTATTCTTATATCCCTCTTTTGTAGGGTCCACTAGAAGCCATCAGTTGTTAAGTAGGTATCTACCCTACTGTGTGATAGTATGCTGGAGTGCACAAGTGTGTGCATGTGCAGTATGAGAAACAAGGCAGCCGAGCAGTCGGCATGACAATCGTCACACAGTCTGTGATTGATGCTCTTCCTCTCGCCCTCAATGTCACGCACGACACATCCGTCTCTGGGGAAACAGGAGGTGTGAGAGCATGTGACAGTTTTAAATCCCTTCAGCCAAGGAGAAGGACATCGGCGCTGCATCTGATAGAGCCCCGCAAACATCCCTCCCCCTACCTGTGTCACCAGCACAGGATACTGTGATCAATCACGTAACCAAGACAGCGAGGCACTAGGTCGTCAAGGCGACCACAAATCGCTCTTTATCAAAAAGCTGCAGAGACAGTGGGCCGAATCCAGCTGGAAATGACATGTTTATTGGCTCCGAATACGAATTGGCTGGCCAGAGCCTGACATTTCAAGAAAACAGCAGTTTTTAGGATCATTGGCTGGGTGGTCAAGACGGGTGTCCAGATGGATGGACGCTATGTAACTCGTGCTTTTTGTGACATAACACCTGGAATCATGTAAGAGGAGAGATAGTCACTGCAGGTCATAAGGATCACATTCCCTTGGATTACAAAAACCCTAAAGGCTCACCTCTGAATATGAAATCAGTGCTGCTGCTGAACAGAACAGATAGAAAATGTGTTAACAGGTAGAGGATATAGCTCTCCTCATATGTTAAGGAAGATGGTAGGCTTGCAGAGACAGATCTGTCACAATAGCTAATGAGCCTTGCTCGTTAAGGGAGTGTCTACCAATTAGCTGATTATGTAATACCAATTTTGATTAGTTGCACCTCAGTGCCTCGGGTCATCTCTTCTGAGAGACTGTTCTTACTTCCATGAAACAGTTCTGCAGGGGCCATGAAAAACTTTTAATTCATGCATTGAGTCAAAAATACAATCAGTCCTGTTTAGTGTTAAAACTTTCCAATGAAATATACCACTATCATTTAGGATGACTACAGGTACACTGTACCTATAATGGGGAGACCGGGGCTAGCTGACACTATGAGTATGTCTGTTATAAAACAGTAAGTGGTTCAAAGTCCAATTACACTTGGTGTTTTCTCTAGGAATGGTTTTATCTATTGGTGTCAAGCCTAGTTCAAAACCCAATTAAACTAGAAAAATGTTTGTGAATTATTTATTGCATCACAATTTTTTTCTGTAGCTGTCGAGTATATAAGTGAAATCAATAGACCCCCTCTAACATACTGCTTGGAAAGGGCAGTGAGACTTGGAAAAACAAAACATGCTACAAAACTGAAAAAGTTTATGCATCAAGGAACATTTTGAATGAATCTGTTAAACACATTTCAGAGGTATTCATGTATACTTGGGTGCAGTCTCCCACTTCTTCCATTTTTTCACAAAATGTGTATTTTGCCTCATCTATAACTCACTTTGGATCAGATAAAACAAACTAATGTGTGAGGTACTTATCAGAAATATTGACAAATCTGGCAATTCACCTAAATGAATGGATTAAGAAAGACTAAAGGATAGGTTCAAAATGACTTTCAGCTCCATCTACTGCATTTTCACCACGATCTGACACAAGACCCTTTTAGATGTTGATATCTGTTCAAAGGACCTCCTTAAAATGAAAGACATCATCATATAATCTCAAATAATATCTTAATAGTTTAACAGAGTTAACACCATGGTTGAGACATAAAAGATATGCACAGTTCAGAGACAAAAGTTGCTATTCTGCTCACTACAATTATACCGAGGAGTTATCTGAGTTACCGTAGCCTTTCTGTCAACTCAAGCCAGTCTAGCCATTCTCCGTTGACCTCTCTCTTCAACAAGGTTTTCCCATCTACAGAACTGCCGCTCACTAGGTGTTTTTTGTTTTTGGTACCATCCTGATTAAACTCTAGAGACTGTTGTGTGTAGGGTTTCAACAGGGTTTCTGGCAGACTGAGGGCCATTTTTTTTTTTTTTTTTGTGAAAAAAGCTTTAGTAATAGAGAATTATAAGTGAATCTCAAGAAACATATTAAAATAATAAAAAGTAATATCATGACCCCTTTCAAAATAAACTTACCATGAGAAATATTCAGTCTCCCCTCAACTTTTCACACTTTTGAAATGGCAATTGTTTTAAAGATACAAAAACAACATAATTGCTGCTGATGCACTGAATCAAAACGGCTAAACAGATTATTATTATTTAAAATCTCACCTTGTTTTCTCTTCTGTGCTATAATACCATTTGGTCCTCTGCGAAGCAGCTGCTAATGGAAATGCTCAGTTTGGCCTTCCCGAGAAAGGGCCTCTCCCATGGGGAGTCTGCCAGCTCTAGTCCCAGCGGTCCAGCGTTAGTGAACTGTGCCGGGTTGCCATGTTTGACGCTCAGTGGTTAACCACAACCTGTCTCCTCGCCAATGACAGACTTCACACCCAGCAGTCAGTGGTTTGTGAAGGAGGCACGAATAATGCCGTTGGTGACGAGCCCTCTGCGAGTGCCTGCACCATGTGTCAAGATGGCACGTAAAGACTAGAAATCACTGAAGATTTTCACTGCCACAAAAACCGCTCCAACAACACGAGAACTATATCTTCATTCAAAGAGGGAAGCAACCAAAAATATTCAACAGCACTTCATTGTAAGCCTAAAAGAGTAATGAAAAAAAAAAGCGCACGTCAAAAATCCGTAATACTACAAATTCTACAATTATCCTACATTAACACCTTAGGCACAGGGATTTCACGGCAACAATACAAGGAATCATTTTGACAATTCCTTGCGCAAGCTCCTCCTGTCCAAATCTCAAACTTCGATTATTGTCAAGAACTGCATGCCGGGAGCACACGGGACCTATGGATTTCACGAGCCTCTTCAATGGAAAGATGTCTGTCGAGAGAGGGGGGAAAAGCCTTGTTCGAGGCGTTAGGCTCATAATGGCTGGCTACTGGAGCGGACAGAGAGCCCCTGCCATGTCCTCTCGTCCTGTCGGAGCGCGTTAAGTCAACCGCTCCACAGGACTGATGGTGTTTATGATGGCTAAACAGGCCTGTCGGAGCCTCTCTTTCTTTCCCTAGCAACTATACCAGGCCATGCAGCGCTACTGTAATATGCTACCTGTCAGGATGATATATTTGGATATATTCCAACGCTATATTCGCATAGTTTTAGGGTACAGCCTCACTCCATATCACTATCTGACAGTTATGCTGGCATCACATGCTGATACAGTGCATCCGGAAAGTGTTCACATTTTGTTATGTTACAGCCTTATTCCAAAATGGATTATATTCATTATTTTCCTCAAAATTCTACAAACAATACCCCATAATAACAATTTACCATCCCTACAGTGAAGCATGGTGGTGGCAGCATCATGCTTTGGGATGTTTTTCAGCGGCAGGAACTGGGAGACTAGTCAGGATTGAGGGAAAGATGAATGCAGCAATGTACAGAGACATCCTTGATAAAAAACCTTCTCCAGAGCACTCTGGACTTCAGACTGGTGCGAAGGTTCATCTTCCAACAGGACAACGACCCTAAGCACACAGCCAAGATAACAAAGGAGTGGCTACGGGACAACTCTGTGAATGTTCTTGAGTGGCCCAGCCAGAGCCCAGACTTGAACCCGATTGAACATCTCAGGAGAGATCTGAAAATGGCTGTGCACCGACACTCCCCATCCAACCTGATGGAGCTTGAGAGGTCCTGCTAAGAAGAATGTGAGAAACTGCCCAAAAATAGGTGTGCCAAGCTTGTAGCATCATACACTAAAATAATTGAGGCTGTATTAGTGCCAAAGGTGCTTCAACAAAGTATTGAGCAAAGGCTGTGAATACATGTTATTATTTTTCTTTTTTTTTTTATATACATTTGCAAAGATTTCAAACAAACTTCTTTCATGTTGTCATTATGAGGTATTGTTTGTAGAATTTTGAGGAAAATAATGAATTTAATCCATTTTGGAAAAAGGCTGTAACATAACAAAATGTGGAAAAAGTGAAGCGCTGTGAATACTTTCCGGATGCATTGTATCTGCCTGACAAGATGTGCTACCTAGGTTTTTCACATTTCATGATGTTGTAATGCATACTGACATTTTCTACCCATGTTTTAACTGTATTACATGTCACTGTATTTACTGCTGGTAGCACAGATTGTCAGAATAAAATAAAATTTTAAGCAAGCTTTTAATAAAATTAGTTCTTTAAAGTATGTTAAACTTGTACGGAATATTTAAGCACTTGTGGCATGATGTTGAAAGTGAATGGGGCCAATGTTTGGAGAATTTAAAGTGATAGTTCAAAAATGAAAATTCTCATTTACTCACATTTCTGATGTCTATGACTTTCTTCTGCAGAACACAAATTAAATTTTTTAGAAGAAAATCTCATCTCTATAGCACCATTCAATGCAAGTGTGGGTAATAGATCAATATTGAAGTCCTTTTTTTACTACGAATCTCCACTTTAACTTCTACATTATTATTTTGGTAATTCTCATTCTTGCGCATATCATCACCTACTGGTAAAAGGTGGAGATTTATATTAAAAAAGGATTTGAATATTGATCCACTTCTCACCCACACTTATATCGCTTTTGAAGACATGGATTTAACCACTACAGTCATCTTTACTTCTGTGCTGCTTTAATATGCTTTTTTAGCACTTCAAAGTTCTGGCCATCATTCACTTGCATTGTATGGACCAACAGAGCTGAGATTCTTCTAAACATCTTGGATGGCATAAGGGTGAGAAAATGAGAGAATATCCATTTGAGTGAACTTCCTCAAAAGGCAGAAAGCAAAGCTTATAATTTATAGAAGTACTTATATTAATTGTTCTGTTATAACTTGTGTATTATTTTAGATGTCAAGTTTGAATCGTTTTTATGGTTGTTTTAGTGTTCGTAGCCAGTGTTACACCACAGTGACAATGAAGTTTTAAAACTGGATATGTTACACAAAAAGGTTATCAAGTCATTGTATCACAATAAACACATATCAACATGCCTAGTGGCTATACTTTAAAACAGTATTTTAATGTTTATCGATTCACCCCATTCACTTTTATTGCAAGTGCTTTACTCGAACCCAGAATTATTTTTTATTTTTTTTAAAGAAAAGGACCAGTCGAAATTATTTTAGTAATCAACATTAAGCCAAAAATGATGTAGACTGAGCTTTAACTTGTATTGAATGCAGAATATTACTTTAAATACCTCTAATTCCATACAGATAAAACTGACAATGTGAAGGGAGTTAACAATATCTTATGTTATTGTCTTCTGAATATGTTCAGTTAGGCAACATATAAAATGTTCATTGTTATAAGGATATGGCACCAAATGTTGCTTCACATCCCCACAGAGCTACACAAACACAGTTTTGGTTTCCTAGGCGAATATTGTGAGTCACTTTTATTAAAAGCATCATTACTACAGTTGGCAGCAATTTACAGTTCATCATACATGATGGATCAGAAAAAAAAAAAAAAAAAAAAAAGACGCACAAAAACAACCCAAAAACATTTACAACATTTATGTCTGTAAACTTCAAGGCTAGTTAGAATTGAGGTAATGCTGTTCAGCTTTGTGGCTAAAGTAACAAAAGCCTATTCAAATAGATAAGGTACCTGATTTTATTCTTATACCAGTGCATTAACATGGATACAATGAGACAATTTTGACTGCAGAAATTTATTTCATGTAATTTTTTTCCACACTTTCCGATGTTTAGTCGAGTAAAATTTAACATTCAAAAGCTGCCTTCGTTATTGCTCTCCACAGGTCAAGAGGTCCCCTCACCCATTTGGATTGTCAGTGTGAGAGACTGGGAACAGTCTGAGTGTAGGCTATGATATGTGAGAACTTCACCTGCTCCTCTCAGCAGAACAGTACAACAAAAACCATGATCCTTTCTCACCAGCGGAGAGTGTCTTAATGCCGTTAAATTGTACATCACTGAATATTACGAGATGCTACTCATCGTTACATTATCAACAGTAGAGAGAAAGAAAAAAACAATAATATTATAATAAAAGAGAGAGCAGCATAGCACTATTGGAACGATTAATTCCTTTTATATTTCAGGACATTTCCATCTCATCTAGAAGGCACCACACAGTGCCAAAGACTTAAAGAAAAGGGAAAAACAAAACAAAAAACCTGACATCCGCACAACTCTACTTCTCTTTGCTTCATCCCTGGCTATGCTAATGGTTACAGAGACAGCTTATTTGCTTTTCTCTTACATTACCAGTCAACGAAAACCAAACAACCAAATTCAAAAGTGTTTTGGATATTGAGTTGGCATGTAAACAACTGGACTAACCATTCTGCAAGAGTTTCAGACTGGGTTTCCTCAGCCCTGGGTAAATGTTAGAAGGCCTTAAGTTTTTAGTCACTTTTGTCCTCCTCATCAGCAGGATCATCCATATCATCATCATCATCATCATTGTCATCATCTTCATCCATTCCACCCTCAATGGAGTCCATTTCATCAGCTGGTCCTGCCAGGTCATCATCTAGTACTGATGAATCAGCTGTCTTGTTCTGGCTCTCCTCTGAGTCACTGTCTTCAAGTGTGTTGTCAGCAGTTTCAACATCAGCTGTGAAGGCATTCTGGTCCTGATCTGTGTTGGGCCCTTTACTGGACTCCTTGTCCTCGCCGGTGGCCCCTAAGGCCCCTGACACGGTGCTCTGGAGGTCAGCCAAAGAAGCTTGAGGGAAGCCTGGGAGGCCCAAGCCACCAAGGCTGGGCGGTAAGAACATGGATGGGTAGAAGAGACCTGGGGCCATGGTGGACAGCAGGAAAGGGTTGAAGGCCAGTGCGTTGGTAGACATACCAGCGGTGGCGGCAGCCACAGCAGCAGCGAGCGCAGCAGTATCTCCTGTAGCCTCAGTAGACTTAGTTTCAGCTGGTTTCTCTGATTCCTTGTCCTTCTCCTCTCCCTCCTCCTTGGTCTCAACATCTTTCTTGGGCTTAGTTTTCTCCTCAGGATCAGCCTGTTCTGTCCCCGAGGCACCATTGGTGGCTGTGGCATCTGCGGCTAGGTTTCCTCCAAACAGCCCACCCAGGCTAAACATGTTGGGTAGGCCACCCATGCCTGGAAGCATGAGAGGCAGCATAGCTGCAGCATGCTTTGCATCTGCTCCTCCTCCTAGAGCAGGGGGAAAGCCCATGAGACCTGCGGCCAGCTGGAGGCTCTGAAGATTCTGCAGGCCCTGAAGACTGGTCAGATCCATACCTCCAAACAACCCATTCATCAATAAAGGATTAACACCGGAGGTGGAGGCCACGGCTGCAGCTGCCTGTGCTGCTGCTGTTGCCTTGGCGATCTCAGATTTCGGTCGCCGGCCTCTGCGGCGCACGCCCTCCTCTCTGACAACTGGCCCAGTTAAGAGACGGTCAAACATGGACTCGGGAAGAAAGCCCTGAAAACATAAAAAGGGTAAGAATATGCATTTTTTTACACAACAAAACTAACAATTTTGCACTTAAATTATACAATCAACATCACTGTAGGCCTTACTGATTGTTTCACAATATCTGTCCAATCTGGAGCAATGGCAAATTCGGGATTTTCAACCAGCCAGCGTGGTAAATCCTTCATTGGAGGGGCCATGGCTCCTCCCATCTGTTGTCAAATAAGTGACAAATATTAGAGGAAAGTGTAAAGAATATTTTGGGAGAAATAACCTAGATTATTTCATTAACTATTCTAATACTTGCCTTTCTTCCGTTCCTAATGTTTACAACAGGGACCCTCTCCTCCCCGGTCAGAGTGTTTATGTCGATTTTGTTGGGATTGCGACAGCGGTGTCTTTTCTGTTTGGGCTTTCCAAACTGTGAAAGTAGGAGGTCCTCATTCTTCTGAAAAATAAGAATAGAGAAGTGGTAAGAGAAACTGCACATTTACATCCAAATTAAAAAAAATCCATTGGAAACAGGGTTGCACATAGACACTCACTGGTACATATCCAGGCATATCCATAGTGTAGGTGGGGTGCTGTCTGAGCCATTCCCGAAGGTCCTTTGTGCTGGATCCATCTTCCCCTTTAAGATGGGTTCCCTCTTCTAGGCCATCACCAGGGGCCTTCTGTGTCGGAGATGAAATGTGTCTGTGTGCTTGTCCTGGCATATGTGCCCCATCCATAAAAGCTTTGGTCCCATCGGAATCTTCCTGTAGTTGCAAAGAAAGCAAAAATTAGAAAAAAAGAATGGTACGATGCATTCAACAGATGTGTAGTAAATAGATATGCCACGTGGACACAGTTTCACACACATCCTCTAAAGTAGAAAAAAAAAAGGTATGATACGTACAGCATTGAGCTGTGCTCTCTTTTTTCCCATGAAGAGCAGCTCCAAGCCCTCTACATTTTTCCTGCGGCCTCTCTTTCTCCGGTTGGGAAGTTCAGCATCAAGTAGAGAGCCATTGGCCCTTGGTCTGGAGGAAGAACCTGCTTGCAGCAGCTCCATTTGTGCCTTCAGGGCTGTGGACGAGACCATGGATCCAGGGAAGGCAGAGGAGGAGGACATACCATGCAGGGCCTTGGTCAAGTCCATGGCCTGAGCCTGACCTTCAGCAGCATGGGATTCTCGTAACTGGGCTACCATCTCCATCAGGTTCCTGCGCTTGGCAGCACGCTCCGCCTCAATCTCAACCTTCCTCCTCCTGCGTCTGCGCTGCCGAGGTACTGAAAGACTCAAGTCATCCTGCTGATCAAGAAGAAAAATCAGAGGGTACTTCTCAGACAGCTCTTGAAGTAAATGGAACTAATTACCATATTTTCCAGAAATCAAGTCAAACCTGAATATAAGTTGCACCGGTTCCAAATTGTGTTGCAAGAAAAAAAAATAACAAAAGTCACACTGTTAGCCTGACATAGGTTGCGTAAGACAGGCATTAGGACCCGGGAGCAGCAAACTTCCCTACAGCCACTCACAAGCATGAAACATATGGTATAAAGAAGACAATGTTATGGGCAGGACTTGCCTTGTTGACCTGTGGTGACATGGTGAGGTCCTCACTGCCACTATAGCTTGTCTGACCCACCATTGAGATATCACCAAGACTCTGCCTCTGCAGGGGGCTGTCCGTTGTCATGGAGCCGTAGCCAGGCAACAAGCCTGGGAAGTCAAAGAACTGCCTCCTGTTAGAAGGCCACTTGCCCTTCGTGACCGCTTCACAGATGTTGTCCATTCGATTGATCATTACCCTGTCCTGAAGTACAAACACAGAAAGAGGAGCACAAGAGTGTGAGTGTGTGTGCACACGTGTATACATACATAATGAACTAGAGGGTATTCAAAGGGCATCTCATTTTCTACATATTTCTCAGCTCAGGTTTCCACTGCTTGCTTTTAATGCAATTCTGCTGTTGATTGAGAAATAAACTCTAAATGTGAAACCGCACATAACTATGAATCAGATTATATTTCCCATTCAAAGCTTTGAGTTTGCCTTCATCAAGTTATCTTTAGTCAATTTTGTGGCAAACTACATACTGTAACTACATGCAAATTCAACAGTGATGTTAGATGAGTGTAAGAGGTAGATATGTTTATATATGATTACATTTGATATATTTTAGAATGGAAAAATAAATGTATTTGTTGAATACAAATAATATAGACTAAAATTAAAGACAGAATTAAGCTTGATTCTTTAACCTTAGGCCAGAAAGAGAAGAGAGAGTGTTCACTGAACATCTGAGGTGCTGAAGGCTCCACATCATCGATGCTGAAGCAGTCTCTAGTCTCATCACGAGCAGTGCTCAAAGAAGCATTACTCTCCTCATCGAAATTCTTCCTCTCAGATGCTGCTCCAGCTGCAAATAACAACAACAATAATAAAAACACTTTTAATAAAAGTTTATTTCCTTTTCTCCCCATTTTGGAATGCCCAATTCCTACTACTTACTAGGTCCTCGTGGTGACACGGTTACTCACCTCAATCCGGGTGGCGGGGGACAAGTCTCAGTTGCCTCCGCTTCAGAGACAGTCAATATGTGCATCTTATCACACGTCTTGCTATGCATGACACAGCAGAGTCTCACAACATGTGGAGGCTCATGCTACTCTCCGCAATCCATGCTGAATTTACCAAGCACCCCACTGAGAGTGAGAACCACTTAATCGTGACCACGAGGAGGTTACCCCATGTGACTCTACCCTCCCTAGCAACCGGGCTAATTTGGTTTCTTAGGAGCCCTTGCTGGAGTCACTCAGCCCACCCTGGATTCGAACTCGCAACTCCAGGGGTGGTAGTCAGCATCAATACTCGCTGAGCTACCCAAGCCCCCCTTTTTAGTGGTTTCTGAAACTCCTGGTAAAATCAATTTAAGCATATGTGATGGCTTCAGAATCGTACAAAATTAAGTAATCTTTTCCTTAGAGAAAAGAAAAACAGCACCATGGTCTACAACTGGTTTGATCTATAGATAGAAAACATGCTGAAAGCATTTATCAAAAAACAGACATAATATATGCAGTACAGACTATTATTTACCTTCAGCTTGTGAAGACTTTTCTGATTTGTCATCCTCATCCATATTATCTTCCTCATCTTCAGAGGATTTGCCAGTAAATAGATTAGTCTCCTCCTCTTGAGTATTTTTAGCCTCAAGAGTAGGAAGTGTGTCTGTGGGCTCCTGATCCATGGGCTTTACCTCCTCGGCCAAGCCAGCCTCAGGACTACCCTGCTCTTCCTTGGTGGTCTTTACCTCCATTTTACCTTCTTTCTCCTCCACATCCATCTTCTCTTTGGGCTCTTGCTTAAGACCTAGATGTTTAGCCAACGCCTCTTTTTTCTTCACTTCCTCTTTAGGAGACATTACTTCAGCTTTCTCCTCTTTGACCTCTACAGTGTTGTTACTGTTCTCCGCCTTGGGCACCACATTATCGGTCTGCTCTTCCTTCACCTCATCATCTTTGACCAAGGCCAGATGGGTGAGGGAATCAAAGGTGATGGGCAGTTCTGCACCCTTGCCTTGTGTGAACTTCCGATGGGCTTCCAAGAAGCTTAGCTCGGGGTCGTTGAGGATGTGGTAGTCTGTGCGGCTGACGCCGTGCTTTGCGGCACCTTGCAGGAGGTCTCGGTCATGACGTCCAGGCTCCCACCAGGCCGGGAGGTCAGGGCTGGGTTGGCACAGACTCAACCTCTCCTCCAAAAGAGGGTGTGGCAACACCTGCTCCCTGATCCGCCGCAGTAGCTCAATGCGATAGAGTGTCCGTGAGGCCCGCTCCTCTGTAATGGGGTCAATGATAAGGGTGGGGTCTGGCAGCTCTATAAGTAGAAAGGAAGAGTTATTTAGACAGATATATATATATAAAATAAAATCAACAGCAACATTTTTTAGATATTACAAAACATGAACATGAAGACATAAAAGGAGAAGCAAATGCAGCTATTAAAGGGTAGGGGTTGTGGGCACACTGAAAAAAAAAGAAACTTTGGGACCAAGGCAAATAAAATCTGAACCACATGAGGGAAAATTGTTGAGAAGCAGGGGATGAAGTCTAATTTGACTAATTCTCATTATTAGTTCTATTGTGCCTTTAAAAATCTACTCATAGGACACATTACATCGCTATTTTCAAAGGGAGGTGTTTACCGTTCTCTGTTTTGAGCTGCATCCGGCACACCCGCTTGCACATGGCCACGAAAGAGAAGTAGTATTTTTCCAGGCTCTCATCAGTCTTCTTATCTAGACGGGCAATAGCACGGAACTGTGACCAGTCAAAGCACTGTTTGTGGATGTCACAAACCACACCGAATGTGGACACCACACGGTAGAAATCGGCCTCTTCACGTCTTGTCCATCTGGAAAACAGATGGTGGAAAACATAGATGAGGTGTTGCATGACCAAATAATTATGGAATAACTTTCCCTGCTATATGAAAAGATCTTAAGATCTAATGTATAACATTCTCAATTGCACAGCAATGTTTAAAAGGTTGTCAGTAAAATTGTCCTCATATGGACGAATAGAGGCACTTTTAGACCGTCACAAACTTGACATAAAAAAGACTTCCTCTTGAGTAGGCTCACCTCTGGCGACGTTCTTTGAAGTAGGCAGCTCCATCAGCCAGCAGGGCAGCGCCGTCAGGGATGAAAGGTGAACCCTTAGACATGAAAGGTCCTCCTTCAGCCAGAAAAGCCATCGCCCCATCTGGAGCATAAGGCCCTCCCTCTGTTACCATGGAGAGGATGTCATCACGTGGGCGTCGACGACGACGGTCAGGTTTGGTCACAGCTTCTTGCCTTAACTGCTCACGTTTATGAGTACGCTGATAGGCTGTGATGAGGCGCCGCAATCGGGCAGTCAGAGCTGAAGCTGGTGGCCAGCAAAGATTGCCTGCCTTCCCATTTTCACCAGCCTTAGGAGCTGAACGAACAGAAGTAAATGATGAGCACAGACGAGTAAATATTAAAAGTATGATATGACGACAACTTTGAGCAATGGAAATGGAGTAATACCTTCTCCACTCTCACCATCAATGCCATCATCTTTATCATCCAGAGGAGAGTTTGTAAAATCCTTAAGATGTGGCAAAACAATGTTAGACAATACATCTATGCACAATATTGATTCTAGATTTTTAAGCCTAACATATTTCTGAACTCACATCCAAATCATCTTTGAAAGGCATTCGAAGAGGCTTGTACTCTGGGTCTTCATCCTCTCTATTGTGGGAGGGGGGAAAAAAGTAGGCCTTTAGAGTGGGACATGAAACAAAGAAAGAACTGGAAAGATGGGTGAGGGACAAAGAAAGAGGGAGAGAGCCAGAGAGAAAAAGCAGGAGTCCCTCTTGCTGGGGCTGTGATTTTGGGCCAAACGTACCCCTCGCCACCATCTGCCATCATGTCCGCTCCCCTCTGCTCAGCAGCGATGGCCTTGGCATCAGGCATGCCTACCCTCTCCAGGAAACACAGGGTGGGGTCAGCTCGCATAGAGTTATACTTCTCATAGCCTAGCAGAAGAAAAGAGCAGCAGTGAACATAAAATATGCACAATTATAGACTGGGCTGTGGGGCTATTATTTCCCTGGTGATGTCAAAAGTACAAACAAGTTGAGCTTATTATGGGTGTCAAATATAGTTTAAAATGAAGAGTATAGGGTCCATGGAAAACATTGTGTGAGGTCCTATAAACTTATATCAGGCTTAAAACAACAGCTAACATATACTGCAGTAACCTCTTATATTTCTAAGTCAAATCCTTTCAAAAACATTCAAAAGATGGAGAAACAAAAAGACAGAGCCAGAGAAAAATGCCCGTTGAAACTGCCCAAGCAGAACAGATTTGAGCCTGCGGATCCCGACAGTGCACAACAGGGGAGGCGATTGGCAGGCTGGACCCACTTCAGCTGAGCTGCTGATCAGACGGTGCTCGAGCACCCCCCTCCCCTGCTAGAACATCACATTTCAATTAGGATTTATGCGGTGACACATTGTTCCTAACTGCCGCCGCGCCCCGAGCCAAACTGTAATCATGATGGGGTTTATAGACCATCATTCTTTCCTCTGCAATCCAGGCCTGCCACCTTTCCTCTCCCTGCTTCCTCCCCAGACCTCCCTACTGAATTGGGATTATGATTAAGAACAGGCGTGCGTGTGTGTGGGAGTGTGTGGAGGCCAGCTGAGTTAACGAGGTAGCACAGCGCACCAGGAGTGACTGGAGAGAGAAGGTCTGTATACACATTCAGGAAAAAAAAAATCACTCAGTGAGATCCAAAAGCCTCGTGCAAAGATTAATATTGGTTGTGAAAGTCAGCAGTCATTATTAAATAAAAAGGGGCTATTTAGTACTTGATACAATTAAAAGTTAGCAGCTGAAAAATCACTCTCTCTTTATACTGCTTTTGTCCCATTTTCCCCCTAAAGATAAATTGGGACAGCTGCACAGCTTTACGAAAGAAAACACAATCACGTCCCAAACCAGGAATTTAGCAGGTTCTCCCAGAATGCTTCTTAACACTACGGGCCAAAGTTAGTAAAATGTGCAGAGAGGTGCCTGTTGCCTATGATGGATTACATAGCTGTAAGGCTCATCTCTGCTCTTTCCCCATTCATTTTACCCACCATCCTCGATCTAGTGCAGGATCAGCCATTTTGAAAATATAACCAGTCAATCTCTAGGAAATTTTACAATAGGTCACCATTAACAATTATAGTCACCTGTCAACACGACAGCACCAATCAGAGCAGCAGCAGCAGTTCTGGAAGAATGTGAATATAGAACAGAGGCGGAGCTTACCATGCTTAAAGACCCCAATGAGGAGGGACTTGTCTGCTTCAAGGTCCCACCAATCAGTAGGGACCTCAGCGTGAAAAGGTTGTGGGAGCCAGATATCCAACCTACTGTAAACGCAATACAAACAAACACCGGGAAACTGATTAAAACCAGGAGATGGACACAACAGCACATAATCTAATGAGTGCGGCATTAATGTCTATCTGCAGACATCTGGTAGGAAATGCAACCATAGCAATTTTTTTCACATTTAGGGCCATTTCTCACCTTGTTTATTCAAGGGCAACATGATTATGGCCAGAGATATGTGCTACTTGCTTATCTCAACCCAGTGCACTTGCATGCACACACAAGACCCCTCACAGTAATTAAAACTTTAGTCAAAAACTTGAGCATCAATATGATGATCACGTTTGCACATTATAAATGCATGCACATCTGGGTGGTTGGGGAGAAGAAAGATAACAGCAGGCAGGATTCTGTGGAAGGGATGGAGAGAGATTCCAACCTTGAATCGGTTCCCTCCAGGATTCTGTCTGCCTGGTCTCCAATGACTTCTTGTCGCAGATAGTATAGCATCCGGACCCGCAGCAGCACTCTGTCAGAGATAGAGTGAGAGCAAAAGAGGATAAAAAGGGCAAGAGAGAGAAGATGAGTTGGGTGTTAATAGAGTCACACACAGATTGAAAGGAATAGGGACAAAGGGAAGGAGAAAAGGCACAAAACAAAAGAGTAAGTTTGGCCAGCTCTAAGCTTTGCCAGGAGCAGTAGCAGCAGCAGCAGCAGCTCTTTGGCATGTGCCACGACTCATCCATCATGCTGCCAGGGCTGATTAGCCACACTGTGCGGCAGCCTCCACGCCTGACAGATGGCTGCACATAATCACCTCTGCGTGTGCCGCCTTTCACCCGCTTCCAACAGGTCTGCCAGGCACCTGGCCTGGCACTGCGCCGCTGCGCTTGGTGAGCCGCCCGTACCCACCCTTGCAGCCCCCCTCCCCTCCACACATAAAAACTCCACTATCTTCATCCTTCCGTTTTAATTTCCTTCCTAACTCTGTTAGGGAAGTTGGGGAGGTGCTACTGGGACGCCTCCAAATGTACAGAGACAGAGGTTTGCAGTGCAGCGAGCAGATGGTTGGCGGTCTAAGCACTTCGCATTTATCGTCTCTTAACATTTCCTCAGCTATTGCTCTTTTCCCTTTCTTTAGATACACAGCAAAGCCAGCAGTGTAAAGCTTGTTTTCATTCACCCCTCCCATCACTGTCTGGACACAACAATGCTGGCCTTGCAACAGAAATTATTTATCAAATGAAACCAGAGGCGCCTCGAAAAACAAAAGATGCAAGCCGACAGCACAAGGGGGCATAATGGACATGTGGGGGGGAGAGACAAAATCATCATGCATGGCCTGATTAGTAAAATTATGAATTATTGAGAGATCTCGAAATCTTTAATTTCAGCGATGTAAACATTCTTCATTGCCTGTCATTCATTATCTCATTCATGTGGCAGAAGACTTTGCCAGAGAGATGGGACTCTTTCTTTTGCCAGAATCTCTACAGCTGGCCATATTTTAACTGACATTCATTAGTCAAAGCTAAACTACTGAGGAGCCAAGCAACTTAATGAAACATCTGCACCAGAAAGTAACAGCGGTTGCTCACAGTTGCACATGTTCATCTAAATTCAAAAGTTTGCTTCAGTTACTTTCAAGTTGAACAGCTCTTCAAATATCTTCAAAATCACCTGCTTCTGAGAATAGCAAACTTGGAATAGGAGTCAAAAAGAACACCAAAACAATTTAGCGAATGGCCAACTGAACTGTCAGTGTTGGGTTTTAAACTAGGGTTCCCACACTGTTTGACCAACATATTTCCATGCATGGTCTTTTCGATCAGGAAGCAATTGTTTAACTTAATGCATTTAACAAGTTCATCATTTAAATTGATAAAGAACCTAAACAGAAAGACTAATCTTGTCATGTTGGCTTAAGCAAGTTTTACTCTACACAAACACACACAAAAAGCAATATATAGCCTACACAAACACACACAAAAGCAATATATAGCCAAATAAATCTCTTACAGTAAACTACAAAACGTCACAATAGAAATGTACTTTTTCTGGCCTGGAAAATGCTATTTTTAAGTCTCCTGATATTTCCATGACCATGAGACCCCTGTAATCAGATCCACATTATGTTGATGGAACTTTTCAGAAAGGAGGGAAGGGCAGTCTAAAATTGTATGTACTTGTTGCAGTGGTGTTTCAGGTGCCTCTTGTAACTGTCCTCTTGAAGGAGAATGTCAGGATTACAGTCAGCAAGCCAATCAGCCTGTGGCACGTGAGGCTGAGGAGCCTGTGGCTTCCCCTTTTTCCCTTTCCGGCCTCTGGGCACTGGTGTAGATAGTCCTAAAACCATAGAAAAGCCATTTGTTAAGCCCATGAAGAGGTTGCTCCAAAATATAAAAGGCACATAACAAATATACAGCCACTGAGGAAAGATGAATGATGCAAACTCAACACGGCCGAGTGTAATTTCAAGGTTATAGTGTCCTACCAGTGTGGTTGGTCAGTGTGCGACTTTGTCCGTCCTCAGTAGGTGTGATGAGGTCCCAGATAAAGCTCTTGATGTTCTCATCTCCACGGTAGTGGAGCAGGCAGTACGCCAGGAGTGCGCGGCAGATGGTCTCTACGTCTCGCTCCCTCAGCGGGCGTTTAAAGCGTCCGTGGGACAGGATGTCACCCCAGCGGCCCCAGCTATGCACAGCAGAGTAGAAATGTTAGCCAAGGCTCCAAGCAAAACATGCAACAACCTTAGTCCTCAAGTACCCTTCAGTTATTTCAAGAAATTAAGCTCTTTTGAACCCAGATTCAATATTCAGTTCTGTTAGATTTTGTAGGGAAGCAGAGGAAATGTCAATTGCATGACATTGAGATAAACTAATAAAAAAACGTGTATGTGTTGTCAGAAAAAACAAAATAATCATAATAAATGTAAGGATCCTTTAAACACAGCACTACTCTATCACTGCTATTTTTCTCAAACTGAAGGAGATACTACTGACTTGCTGGCATGGAGCATGACCAAAGGTTTGATTTATTTGTTACTTGATGGGAGTATTCAAGCTCTCTATCAGTACAGTCCTGCAGGGCTTTTTGGAAAGAGAGGGGGAGGTCTGCTCTGATTTCAGAGCCCTACACTGCTTTTCCAAAAATAAAAAATAAAACATCAGAAGAGACAAAGCCCTCAGACTTGATGGATCTAATTTGCCATTTAGCCCAGGGGTCTAGACGTGTCTGAATGAAAAGTCACTGGTCAGACATGGTGTGTGCAGCCAGCCATGATTAGTGCCGAGTGCACAAGCCTGGCGCTTAATTAACTGTGTGCGAGTTAGATAGTGCCGCGTCTGCCACTGCCCTGGGACAAGCAAGCATGACAAACTCGACCACTGCACTGGTGGGCTATGAGCTACCAGATATTCTCTTCCAAATAGAAAACAAGACAAGGGGTATTTGGATGACAATGAAACAAAGCAGGAAGCTGAAAATTCTGTCTCATGGCACTGGGGTGGACTTTCTGCCAAGGCTGGTTTCCATGGTGAGCTACAATTGAGGGAAATGGAGAAGCTCTCTCTATGGTTTTGAAGGACATGACATGAAGTCTGATGGATAGAGGTGGGAAAACGTGTGGAAGTGGGACAGAATACATTATCAGCAATAGTTTGAGCTTGTAAATGTTATGGAGATTTTTCTCAGCCGTGGCAACACGTTGCCATATATGGTCATGTATAATTAGTTGCCGTTTAGCAGATGATTTTTCCTCAAAAACGACTTGGACCACAAATTATAGCCCTAAAGGTATGCTTAAGTGTGCAATGGCGATATACAATTGTGATATATGCATTTTTGATAACCTTAAAATGTACTAGGCTATGTAAATAAAATTTATATATTCCTACTGTGATATTTCCAAACTGCACTCACCCATACACCAGCAGGTTCTTCTCCACTCTGAAGCACTCACTGCGGGGGTACCCTTGAGTTCGGTCCTGAGGCCTTCTTGGTTTCTGAATGGGCTTGTCCTCCGAGTCACTCTCAAGCTCAGAGTACTCCATCAATTCGTCCTCCTTCATAGAGCTGTAGTGACGTGTCTGCTTCCTAACCCGTGGAGTGTCAATCACCAGATTATTCTGATAAGAGATATGATCTGGGGTTAGAAAGCTCTCTCCAAAGCTCTAAAGACAGCAGAGAGGGGTTCTGCATTTTCAAAACTTATTTCTATGCTATGGTAACACAATGATATATGTTTCCACTACACAGCAAGATAAGACCTCTGCTTAAGGGCACATGCAAAAAACAATATTGTGATAGAACACTTCTGTTATGTAAACCTAACATGATGTTTCACTTCAAGAGAGAACAGAACAGTGGTGATTATGGAAAATGCTTCCCCATAGCCAAGTTTAACCAATTTAGCCTTTGCTCGATTACAGCAGCATTCCATGCGCTATTAGCCTTGTGAAATAAGCGTCATTAATTATGCTCAGATAGCATATTTATGAGTGACACCACTAAGTGTAGTGGAAACAACCCAGACCTGGATTCTAACCATCTTTAGTTATCAATTCTCAGACATATGAATATGATGCCTGTCGAGAGCTGCTAATGCATGACAGTCATTAAATGGAACAATAAATAATCGTCAGTAATTAATCCCTCACACATCTCTACACATAAGAGACGTGCTACGTATTATAGTGCCTTCCATTAAAACTACCCCCCAGCTCCTTTCCTCCATTAAGTTGCAGCTTACCCTGCTACTGATCACATCCATGTCCAGCTCTGCTTTCTTTGCCCATTTTTGCCAGAAATCTGGGTCCTCCAGAGAAATGTCTGTTCTGTTCCCAGAGGACACAAAACTTGCCTGGTAGGGGAATAATAAAAATGGTGAAATCAGAGACATTTTACTCTTTAGTTAGCCCTATTTTAAGAGCAAGATAAGGTTGTAAGCTTATACACTCACCTAAAGGATTATTAGGAACACCATACTAATACTGTGTCTGACCCCCTTTCGCCTTCAGAACTGCCTTAATTCTACGTGGCATTGATTCAACAAGGTGCTGAAAGCATTATTTAGAAATGTTGGCCCATATTGATAGGATAGCATCTTGCAGTTGATGGAGATTTGTGGGATGCACATCCAGGGCACAAAGCTCCCGTTCCACCACATCCCAAAGATGCTCTATTGGGTTGAGATCTGGTGACTGTGGGGGCCATTTTAGTACAGTGAACTCATTGTCATGTTCAAGAAACCAATTTGAAATGATTCGAGCTTTGTGACATGGTGCATTATCCTGCTGGAAGTAGGATGGGTACATGGTGGCCATAAAGGGATGGATATGGTCAGAAACAATGCTCAGGTAGGCTGTGGCATTTAAACGATGCCCAATTGGCACTAAGGGGCCTAAAGTGTGCCAAGAAAACATCCCCCACACCATTACACCACCACCACCAGCCTGCACAGTGGTAACAAGGCATGATGGATCCATGTTCTCATTCTGTTTACGCCTAATTCTGACTCTACCATCTGAATGTCTCAACAGAAATCGAGACTCATCAGACCAGGCAACATTTTTCCAGTCTTCAACTGTCCAATTTTGGTGAGCTCTTGCAAATTGTAGCCTCTTTTTCCTATTTGTAGTGGAGATGAGTGGTACCCGGTGGGGTCTTCTGCTGTTGTAGCCCATCCGCCTCAAGGTTGTGCGTGTTGTGACTTCACAAATGCTTTGCTGCATACCTCGGTTGTAACGAGTGGTTATTTCAGGCAAAGTTGCTCTTCTATCAGCTTGAATCAGTCGGCCCAGTCTCCTCTGACCTCTAGCATCAACAAGGCATTTTTGCCCACAGGACTGCCGCATACTGGATGTTTTTCCCTTTTCACACCATTCTTTGTAAACCCTAGAAATGGTTGTGCGTGAAAATCCCAGTAACTGAGCAGATTGTGAAATACTCAGACCGGCCCGTCTGGCACCAACAACCATGCCACGCTCAAAATTGCTTAAATCACCTTTCTTTCCCATTCTGACATTCAGTTTGGAGTTCAGGAGATTGTCTTGACCAGCACCACACCCCTAAATGCATTGAAGCAACTGCCATGTGATTGGTTGATTAGATAATTGCATTAATGAGAAATTGAACAGGTGTTCCTAATAATCCTTTAGGTGAGTGTATACAGATAATGACTAGTCTAGTTTCAAACCTCTTTTCGCACTATTTTGTCATCAACAAAGTGAAAATGCGTAAATTTTTTTTTTTGCTGAAATATGCGTCTTCTGGCGGTTTCAATTCAAATGGCCTTTTATCGATAAAAATGGTGTGCATGATGACGTCATGCCTAGAAAACACTTTGTCGCATAAGTTAAAGGCAATTAAATTTTGCAATTAAAAGGGAGAAGTTGCCCTTCTGATAGGACTGTAATATTGGTCCTGATGATTAGCCTATCGGAGGTTGCCACCGGTTCCGACCCGAAAGCGAATCATCATGGCCCTGTTCAAGCTGGCAGCCTGCACCTAGTAGTGGGGAAACTTTCGGTCTTAGTATGAAGATCATCCATCGAGGTGCATATGCTGAGTGCACAGCTACTAAAGAAAAACTGATGCAGTGTAATATCAGGGTTTACATATGATACATTCCTGATATTCAATAGGCTGTTTTGAACAATCATCTAAAGTATTGCCATCACAACTGCATTATGTACCGCATATTTGTCCAGCAAATTTTTAACTGAATGAATGCAATTTACATTTATAGTCTTGAAAGTGTAGAACATTCTGAGAACAACATTCAGCCGACTTTTCTAAATCTACAGAACAATGCTAATTGGGTAATGCTAATTTAAGTTTGTGTAAAGAAAAGGCATATATAGGTCTAAAAATATTATTTTTGTAATATGGTAATAATTTAATTTAATGCTTTATTCATTTGGTAGGCTAATTTAATTTAATACAGGAAATTTTGCCAGCATTTTTTAAAAAGCTAAACAATTTATGATATGAGATATTTGTGTTGGCACTTCTGGAAGTGTCATGTTTGCAGCATCGGAACTGTGCTATGCTGTTAAGATCAATCCATAATCAATCATGATCAAGCCAACATGACAAGATTAGACTTTCTGTTTAGGGTCTTAATGCATTTAACAAGTACACCAAATCAAATTGTCTTTAAATGATGTCGTCATGATAAACACAGGCTAACGATTGGGGTACATTCGGTCATGAGACACTCTCAATTTTTGTGTTAATGGCAATTTTCTCGACAAAGTGTTTCCAAACCAGTTTTTCATGACATTTGAAGTATCAACATAGTTTATGCGCTAGAGTTAATCTGAAAAATATTATGATGACACTTGTGAAATTTTAGCAATAATTAGCTTTCTTTCGATGCGCCAAAACATTTTCCACAAAAAAATCTTGGATTGAAATGTAGTTACTGATGTAGTGATTTCAGGAAATATAATGCACCCACAGCCAAAAAATTATCTTAAATGTAATCACCTTTGCAAATGTTGACCCTTTACCCTCTGATTCAATAGTAATGGTTTGTGTGCGTCTTTGCAAAATCTGGTCAATGTCTTCTTCACAGAACTTGGATCCCTCATCCTCCTCATCCATTAGAGCTCCATAGGCTCCTTTCCGCAAGAGGTCCTCAATCTCCTTTTTAGAGAGCTGCTGAACCTGAAAAATAGTAATGAATTAGCTATCCTAAAAGAGATTTCATTAAATGTACTCTTATATTCTTGGGTATTTCATGGAGTGAACAAATTAAGGCAGACTCTAAAAAGGAAAATAAGTCTCTCAGTGCACAGGAATTAGAGGTCCATACACTGACTGCCAAAATGTGGAAAATATGTTTGGTTAATGAACCATCTGGAATATAGTTTTACTGAAACTCCACAAAATGATGATGCAGTTCATACCCCGTTGGCAGCGTTCTCCCTCCCGCTCATGGACTGAAGCACGGCCTTGTCCAATCCCAGCTTCAGACTGGCCTTGTCAAACATCTCCCTTTCGTAGGAGTTTCTGGTGATCAGGCGGTAAATCTTCACAGCCTTGCTCTGTCCGATCCTGTGGCATCGAGCTTGTGCCTGAAGGCAACACCGCAAAATGGTCACACACACACACAGACTTTCAGGACTTGCATACACACACATCATAGAAAAAGGCTGTGGTTGCATAATGTGATAGCTGCATTCCAACCAGTAACTCAGCTGGAAGTGCTCTATTATAATAAGCTTTATAAAATAAAATGGCTTGCGACAAAGGTCTGGTACATTTCATGTGTATTACAATGTCCACCATGGTGAGGAATCCATGCTTACCTGCAAGTCATTCTGAGGGTTCCAGTCAGAGTCAAATATGATGCAGGTATCAGCTGCAGTCAAGTTAATACCCAGTCCTCCAGCCCTGGTGCACAGCAGGAACACAAAGCGGTCTGAGTCTGGTCGTGAGAAGCGGTCAATAGCTGCCTGGCGGAGGTTTCCTCTAACTCTGCCATCTATACGCTCATATGGATACCTAGAGAGCAGAAAATTAGGACAGGTTAAAATTATTAAAATTGATAGTTCAACCAAAAGTTAAAATTCCATGATTATTTACAAATTTCAAACCAGTATGAAATTAATTCTTCCAAAAAACAGAAAAGTAGATGTTAGTTAATGGAGGCTTGCATTGTGCCTTTCCCCGCAACATTTTTCCCATACAATAACAGTCAATGGTGACTGAAGCTAATAAACAACATGAGTGTGAGTACATGATATAAATTTCAGTTTTGGTTAACTATCCCTTCAAGTACTTGCCAAATTACTCCGTTAATTTCCCATTTCTACACCAACATTTTAGATAGCATTTAAATCTTCAAATTGTGTTGCTCTCCAATTTGTTGGCAGTGCTGTAGGATTAGACATCCTACCGTCTCTGAATGAGGTAGTCCTCCAGGATGTCCAGACAGCGCACCATCTGGGAAAAGATGAGCACACGGTGACCCCCAGCCTTCAGTTTGGGGAGCAGCTTGTCGATCAGCACCAGTTTTCCTGCAGCCTGAATCATGGACTGGAGGTGGAATTCTGGGTGGTCTGTGGGATGGCTCTCCCTAAACTCATCCATAATCTTCTCCTCAGCACCTACAGGAACAGAACAGTAAAATGTCTGTTTGGCTGTGGCTAAAGAAACTGTTGAATACATTGTTGCAAGCTTTTACCTTTCAAATGAAATAGTCAAAACACAGGTTATCAAAACAAACCCTTTCACCCTGCTACCAAATTAAAAAAAAATCTATTTTTACATTTTGAACCACACCTTATCTTGTGTTCCTTATGGGTTAATCAGTTTTACTTTTACTCACCATTAATAAGGTAAGGGTGATTGCAACACTTTCTCAGCTCCATCATGGTGTTCAGCAGGTTGGGAGCATTGGCTCCTCCACCACTTCCTCCACTCTTGGATAGGAAGGCAAAGTTTTTCTCCAAGATAGCACGGTAGTATTTCTTCTGCACATTGGTCAGCTCCACCTCGATGATGGTCTCCTCTTTCGGTGCAAGATTCTTTTCCACATCCTCCTTTAGTCGCCGCAGCATCATGGGTTTGAGAATGCCTTGCAGCTTTTGCACCTGAAACCAGCATTTGAGATACATCAGAGACCATCTATCCAGCCATCTCTGAAGGGCTTTAAACAGAGTGTGGTGACTTAACAACTGTTAATATTCTATACCTGTTCCTCTGTCTTCAGATCTCCAAACTCCAGCATGAAGGTGACCTCTGAAGGAAACCTATCTGGCTCCAGGAAGTTGAGGAGACTGAAAAGCTCCTCCACTGTGTTCTGTAGTGGGGTCCCAGTGAGCAGGACTTTATGTTCCTATGGGATATAAAGAATTAAGTGTCATTTTAGAGTAAGAGCCAATCTACAGGGTTCCCACATACTTGCTAATGAATTTCCATGCCCTTTCCAGTCATCTGTGATTACTGGATGAGAGTTTTTAAAACATTCAAATTTAGACTGATTTGCGAATTAATTATTCAGGCCAAATGTATTAATTGGTTCAACAGATTTAGAGCCAAAGGGTGAATTTACACCAGGCTCGTTTGAAGCATTTGTTTTAGAATCTGGTGTGTTTTCTCCCTTAGTTCGGTTTGTTTAGGCAATTGTGAACAAAACAATCGGTCTGAGACCTCCCGACATGCCATATATTTCACAACTCATATCCATCCGACTGATGGGTATTTGCAGCGTAATCTCTGACTGGAAAGCACATTCTGTGCAATGCGGCAACCCTTTGCATAGCCAAAACAATACAATTTGCTATATCAATGAATGATTTAAATCTCAGAACAGCACAAAAATTAACCAATGCAGGGACCGCTCGATCCGATCCGTGTGAAAGAAAACCGAACCAAGAAGAAAATGAACATTGTACAGCACGGTACAGAACAAATCAAACGAGCTACAGATCTGTAAATGCCCATAGACTCAAACTGAACAATTCACTATGATTTGTGTTCAAGTTTTATTCTACACAGGATCAATATCTAGCAGGTTAATTAAAAGAAATATTAAGTGAAAATATATATATATATATATATATATATATATATATATATATATATACACATATACACTATACAAATTAACAACTTTTACTTTGTTTTCCTGGCCTACAAATGTCACAATTGGCTAAATACAATTAAAACAACCTCCATATTTCCAGGTTTTCGATGAATGTGGGAACCCAGCATTTAGTAAAGCTCCTTATAGTACTTCTAGTATTTCATGTACTTATGTCAGCACAATAGTAAGAGACAAAAAGATCAAAGACAGGCAAACAAGTGATTTGGAGCAAAATTATGGGTTTCTTAGTGGATGTGGAGGCACCAACCATGTCCATCATTTTTAGCCCCTCAAGAAGCTTGCAGTTCCTATTCTTGAGCCTATGAGCCTCATCAATGATTACACAGCGCCATGGCACAGTCCGCAGCTCGGGGCAATCTGTCAAGATCATCTCAAACGTGGTGATGATTGCATGGAATTTGTAGGCTCCCTTTATTACCCGGTTCTGCAGAAAGAGAGATTTAGTTTATGATGAAGCACCCTTGAGAACACAGCTTTATGCACAGTCCTGTAGAAACTGGACATCTTGTAAAAAATGACCTCTAATAACTCCCTGAAGAATCGAGGTAATATGATCCATATCCATGCAGTGATAAAAAAAAATGTGTACCTGTGAGTCTCTGTAGTACATCTCGTAAGCCTGAATGGTCTTTCGGCTGGCCTGGCTACCATGATAGACCACTATGTTGAGTTCGGTCCATGTCCTGAACTCCCTCTCCCAGTTGGGAATGGTGGAAAGAGGCGCAATCACCAGGAAAGGACCTTGAATTCCCTTCAGATATATCTCATAGAGCAATGTAATGGACTGGATTGTTTTGCCAAGACCCATTTCATCGGCTAAAATACAGTTTCGTCTAAGAGCAGAAAAAAAGAGTGCAAGTTAATTGTAAGTGTTCGTGCACTGCTAAACATGCATTTTCAAGTAGAAACTGCAATCATTTTACAAACTCCCTGCATTCAAATGGCATTAAAAATGCGGCACCATAATTTTGACTTCAGCCTGTGTATGAGTGAGCAGTGAAGCTGGATGATTGAGTAATCGTATACATACATGTTGTACCAGTTGAAAAGCATCCAGTTGACTCCCTCCAGCTGGTATTCCCTGAGTGAATTGCTGTTTTTATATTCTCTGGAACTCTCCGATTTCTGCCAGTCAGTAGCGGGAGGCCGTTCCTGTTTCAAATAAAACAATTCCTGTTAGTGGTTCCCATGCAACCACAAGAACATGGCCCTCTCCCCTCACTCTCACAGCACTCAAAATAGAAAATAAAGAGCTAGAGGAGTGCCAGCTCATACCACACGCTTCAGCTCTGGATCACGCAACATCACTCTCTTAAACTCCTCAATCTTCCCTTCATCGATGTCTGCTTTTAGCTCCCACGTACTGTCCTCATAGGGCAAGGAGCACCACTTCACCAGGTACAAAGATACAGGCTGCAAGAACAAGCATCAACAGAAGAGTCATCCAAAAGAGGGTTCTAACATTGGGGGGGTTCTATCTGATAACTTAAGTAGCAACCCATCTTCAGAGAGCTATAAATCAATCCATGTATTGAGAGACAGATGGTTGAGAATGAGTGAACCGGATGGATGAGAGAAAAGGCATACCTCTCCATTTTCATCAGTGCTTTCAGACACATCCAGAACCCTGTCCACCTCCACATAATCTGGGTTGAAGGGCTCATCATCCATCTGACAATGAGAGTGCGATTGATTGGTTAGACGGAACACTGCAGAATGGTGGTTTCTCTACCAAATGAGACAACTCCATCAAACCTCTAAATCAGAATCTACCTGGTGGAACATTTTCTCAGCTTTTCTGATGCGGTTGGCATAAATCTCTCTGGGAAAAACCCCACCTGGATTTAGTTTGATTGAAAAGCCCTTTTGAATGTAGCGTGGAGTAGTGTGGCTCACCAGAAATGAAAGTCTTCAACAGCACACATTTCAACCCAACAGCTTGAATTACTTTAATTTGTAAACTGAGCTAGGCAGCATGTGCAGTGTCTCGCTGGGAGATTGCGTGCAACAGAGATAAGGGTTTGAAGTGAGGCATTTTATTGCCTTAGCGTGGATGAGACTGTTCAAAAAGCCATCATAATACCAGCACAACAACCCCCCACCCCCACCATTATCAGTGAGGGCCATAAAATGTGTGTGTGTGGGGGAAATAAAACAAAATGGTGGATGACAAGTAAAATGGAGGATTGATGCTAACCTCACTTAGGAAGTTACTGAGGGCATGCTTGGCTTTAAACCTCTTGACCTTCTGCTGTATTCTCTTGTCTTTCTCCAGCTCTTCAATATCTGCCCAGCGACAGTGCAGGTACGAACTGAGGAAAGAGAAAAATCCCTGGGTGATCTCAAAGAGAAACTATTGTGCATAAATGAGCACTTAAACCCAAAGATAAACAGGACTGAGCCTGTTAATATAGGAGCATGGTAAGGATTTTTGTTTTGGTCATATGCAAAAGGAACCTGACTGTAATGATGCCCTAATTTTGCAGCGTAAATCCAGCAAATGTTTCAATTTCTATTCAATGTATATTTATAACAGTACCCTGTGTATTGTATTATCCTTGCATTAAAAAAATAACTAGTCAAAACTACTGTGATAGAGTTTAAAAATACAGCTGATGAGGGAAAGACAGTAAATTTGGCATCTAGTGACTGCATTAATCCATCTCTATTTTTTTCCTCTTTTGGAAAATTGTGGAAACATAAGTGTACATTCTCTTTTGTTGAAATGCAAAAATAATATTTCTCTACAGAAGGAAATGTGAAAAGGTGTCCATAAATTATTTTCAAAGGTGTATTGACAGGCCATGATTCAAGTGTATTAAACTTTCCTGAATCTTTGAGAAGCAGCTTATGGCATAATAATTTAATAGGAGCACTGTACACTAACAGTTGCTTGTTTGCACTTTTTGGCTATTAGGTCCTATTAATGTTTAACTTCTAAGATTACATGATTGTGCACACAGTACCAACAGTGCTGCTCCAACATAGTGTGTTTGTCTGAAAGGACTGAAAGGAATATCGATCATTCTGTAATTTTCAACATTATGCAAGAGCCAAATTAGACAGGCTTTGTAGATCGTTTTGAACACTCACAAGCCTTTGAATTTGACATAAAACTCCTCAACCTCCACCTCTTCACCCGACTCCAGCTGTAAAACAAAAGCAAATCAGGAACATTATTTGGTGTTTGAAATTAGAATTTTCATAACATGTTTGAAGCATACAAATCACTATTATGCGAAAATTCCACCCAGCCATCACACGTATAACCCATTTCCTGTGACAAACAAGTTGTGAAGCTTTGCATTCTGGCATTGATTTCTGTTCTCTAACTCTAATGCCCCAGGACAAAAGAGCAATCCTCCTCCTATTCTCTTTCTCCAGCAAGTAGTGCGTTGCACGGCTGAGTCATGAATCACTTCATCTCCTCTACCACACACAGCCTCATTCACAGGGATCTGACCCGGGGCCTGGCTTCCTGCCAAACCACAGCGCTACGGCAGACGCCAAACCTACCATTTCCTCGGGCGGGAGCCCATTTGCAGCTGTGCTACTAAGAGCAGTGCACGGTGTATTATTTTTGGCCAGCAAGCTTGGGGAGCTTTGTTTTGTGGAGCTGTTTCAAAGGAGTAACATTGCACGCTACTGCTGCCACTGCCTGCGTGTAAGGTGCTAGGATTAATCACGCTGAGAGACAGTTTATTCTTACATGGCTTCATCTCAAGACCTCGCACAGGCTTTGCTCTGAACCGGCCATGGCTCAGCAGCGCTGTCAGCCTTTGCCAGATTAATACCACTACTGTCAGCCGAAGACAACTGTTAGGTGTAATCTGCCCTTATCCAGTAGAGAGCAGCTGTTAAAGCTCATGTGAGAGGCTTTGCGCAGCTCACCTCTTTCTTTCCCATGCGCATCCCCATGATCTTCTCCACCACAGGGCCCTCCGCATCTGGCAACTCCTACAATACACGGAAATGAAAGACACACTCAATGTGAGAACATCCATCATGCATATTAAAAAACAGCATGTTACATCAACAAGTTTCCAACTCTGTCACGTTGACTCCTAATTACCCAAGCAACAAACATAATCATAAATGCTAATTCAACACAAAAACACACATCTGTAAGTTTAGATGGCACCGACCTGCTGCTCAGAAGTGGTTGGAGATTTTGGACCTGGGGAGTCATCTCCATCTTCATCAGAAATTCTGAACTCCAGATCCTCAGTGTAGCGTTTCCTTTTTACCTGCCGGCTAGAGCGTCTCTTCTGTAGTCAGCACAGACATACAAAATTATACATTTTCAGAATACTAAAATCACAACACAAAATGTTTTTCAAAAGTTGCAAGTTTCCAAAATGTAAGAGTTCTGAGACATTAACAAACCAGCCAGAACATAATGGTTCTAAAGACTGCAAAGATTTCAACAGGATCAACAATTTCAACAGGACTAACAAAAAAATAATAATAATTACACCTCACCTAATCCCTAGGGAGAATGATTAGCAACAGAGATTTTTTTTTTACCTGAACGCTATCATCCTCTTCCTCCTCTGGTGAATGTGGCGGTGTTTTCTCAACATCGGAGTTGACCGAGGGCTCTCTCTTGCGCTTTGCCTCTTTCTTGATGCTGTTACCGGACTCTGAGTCAGATTTCTTAGCACTGTGGGTGAGCAGGGATGTTTGGTTAGTAACAGTTTCAACCAACAAACCACAGATTATACTGATTAGTGTTTTTTTTTTTTTTTGTAATAAAGAACTAACTGAATAGCAGGTGCCAACTGCCATACATGTAGTTGGACATAAGTCCATTAATCTATGCTATTATAGGTATCTGGCTACCATTTCTTTCAAGTTTTTCACTATAAATCACCTTCACACTTTTTAAAATTTTCTGCAGTGAGACAAATAATTTAAAAAAGACTATTAATTTGAGGTCATAAATGATTGTTTAATAAATTACAAAAATGTTGTCTACATTAGTTTTAGATGGAGTTACTTGTCATATCAACTAATAATGCAAGTCCTGTACAAAAGAATAACGGACCAAGTACAGAAACAATGATATGGTGCGTTAACTCCACAGGCATAAGACAGTGCACAGTTTCCTGTAGCCCTCACATGGACAAAGGGAATGGAAACAAAAAAGGGCTTTTGGGGCTGTCCCACTTGTGTTCAGTTTCAGACACAACAGCAGAGGGAATGAGAGTAAGTGAAGAGAGGAAATGAGTTAACTCCACTTCCAGTTCAGTGTCGTCCTCTCTCCCTGCCACATATTACACAATGCAGGGAGGCTTTTGCGCGCTCTCGCTCTGGGGGCCCTCTCTCATTTTCATTTGCACGCCAAGAGTAATCAAATCGCCCTGGTAACCGGCGGTCACATGACCCGCACCTGTTCCTCTGGCTGGACGCCACTGGCTAAAGCCATCTGCTTGCCTCAGTCAGAGTCTCTCTCTACAACACTCCACAAGCACCTGCAGCCACAACGCTCTGTGGCTTTGGGTTTCATACAGTCACTACTCAGCAAACACAGCCAGAAATAAGGAAAAAAAGAAAGGCATAAAGGAACGAGGAAGCCATGAGGAAAGGAAAAACACTCAGTTGCATGGTGGGTTTGGGGGCTGCAGGCTTCCTTTCCATGGCTGATCTTATGAATCATAGAAGGCAAAGAGCTGTTACAGAACCCAGGCAACACACAGAAGCTCCAGAATTATAGTCTAATCGGAAGGGCTGGAAATAGAGGGGCTAATTGGCATTAGTAGGGGGAGGACACAGGCCCTGCTGCAGGTTTTGTGAGACACACAGCTCCAGTGCTGACACTCAGGAGGAGAAAGGGCCAGAGGGTTAATGGGACACCTGCCGTTGCCAGTGAGATGACTCATCTTCAGCTGGACCCCCCTCCAATGGTGCTCGTTCTAATAGCATCTGCACTCACACAAACATACACACAAAATGTTAACCCTCAACAGCTTATTTGCAGTAATGCACAGGTGCAAACGTAAACACGCATACATAAACAATGACATAGAACCACAGAGAACAAACATGCTATAACAAGTTTGCAAAGGTAAACACAAAATGGATGTCTGTATTCTTCAAAAGCAACCAGGCCAATTAAAAGGCACCAAACAATATAAGGTGTCATATATAGGCCTGTCGTGATTTTATGGTTATTTGATCTAATTGGGATTTGAAATTATTTTGCGCATCAAATTACAATTTTACTATGCAAATAAGGAATGTCATTTAACATTAGCATAATGGCAAATGTTCTTGGTCATTAAAAATTGTGGAAGATAATAGAATGAAACGTGTTTTGTTACACAGAATCTTATAGATCTTAATGCAAAATAAGGGTTAGTGCCTCGAAATATTGTGTGAAAGTGATGGATTTTGCACAGAAATATTTTACTATTGCATACTTTATATTATAATAGATATTCAGGTTGGCTGCATTCCAAAAATTACTGTGTGAAAAGTACTATGACTTAAGTTGACTAAAAAGGGAGACAAAGTACTAGAAAATATTTTGATAATCAATTATTTTTCATGTCATTCTACCCATGCAATAAAGTTTTTAAAGCCATAAAAGGACATCATTACCATTTTATTATATGATTCAAAGTTCAATATAAATGACTTCTTAATGGGTATAATATATATATATATATATATATATATATATATATATATATATATATATATATATATATATATATATATATATATATAAATAAAAGGACAGGACATTAAAACAAAGACATGAACACACAATTATACAAACAGAGTGCTACTGAGGGCAATCAAAGTGGGTGTGTGTTCAAAATTGCACTAAACTCTGCATGAAATTTTTGAGAGAGGAAATGCCTGTCTTACCGAGAGTGCTGGACTGTGAGGGAGAATGTGTGGAAAGAGGATGTGTGTGGCTGAGTTGATAAATGTGAGAGAATGAACAGAAACTGTACGTGGAATGAGAGGAAGGGCTAAAAGGAGAGATTCTACGCAAGTATGGAGAGTGATAATGGGTGGAAAAGGACAGTGTAAACATGCAAGAGTTTGTGAAAGTGTTAGGGGCCAATCAATGTGAAACCTTGGCATGCGTGTAGAGAGCAGAAATCACAACCTTTGCATGTGCCTGAAGGAAGAAGCTGAAGGTTAGCAATGGAATCACACATTGGGCTCCTACAGCAAGGTCATCCAAGCTGTAGAGCCATTTAATTACTCGCCATCACTGACAAGGCAGTTTCATTTTCTTATACTGCTACCCAGAGCTGTAGATGCATACATGCAACAACCAGATACAAAATCAAAAATTTTGAATTTCAGACCCCCATATTTTTCGGGTTGATCCTCTTGAAAAACAACAGATCTCAAGGTGGCTAATTTGTCCAGGTACTATTCAACCAACTTGCCCCCCCCCCCAAAGTAAAGGGTTTTTCACGTGTATACTGTGTGGGTTGGCTATTCGTTTTAAATGTGCGAGGCTTTGATGGAAGTGGGCAGCACCAGCGATGTGTGTCTGCACTTTTGCTTGTCCCCCAGCGTTCTGCACACTTCATCTTCAATCTATTAACCGTACAATCTCATTCTCACTCTCTCTCTCTCTCTCTCTCTCTGATCACCAAAGCAGCAAACACAAGGCTTCACAGGAACTGAACCCTCCTAACCCCTGGTGGGACAGTCCTGCCAGTCTTGGAAGGACAAAATAAACGGAGGATATTTAGCCATTTCTTTCTTTGAATTGGATGTTTAGCCCTTTCTTTCTGTTGTGCAAACCACCTCTCTGCACTTTGTCTTTTAACTTTATTTTTCTTTGCTGAAGCCTGGAGGGGTGACTAGACGGAGTTGTTGTTTGAGGACAAATAAGCAAGCAGTCTGGTGTAAAGGTGCTGAAGTGAGACTTGCGAGCAAGGCATGCTGGTCCCACGAGCGAAGAGCATTAAGTACACAAAATGCAACACTTCCTATGCAACCACACAACTGTTGTGGTTTTCGTATCTGAGTGCACAGGATGTAGTGAAGATAATCTACTAGTGAGAGAGAATGTGACTTCTTCGACATTAGACACAAATTAAAATTGAAGGGCCGGGAGATCTACCAACCAGGTTAGGTGGTTTTGCCGTTAGAAAACACCACCACTGACTAAAATGGGGGATTTGCTAGAGTTGCTTGAGAACCTGCCAATAAAATGAAGATGAGAGGTGTATATTTGCAATGCAAAACAGTACTCTTGTGGGGGAAAGAGCCACATGCGATGCACCACTGAGAAGGGATCTTTCTGAAGCGTTTGATGGTGGTGTGTATATGGAAAACAAACCTGAGCACACAGATACTTACATTTTACCCTGGGTGTGTCCTAAGAATTACTATTTATAGTTGTACTTTGTCATAAGGACACGGACAACAGGCAGGGGCCAAGACTTGAAGTCCAATTTTGCTTATTCCATTCTGTTTTCTTGATTGAAATGAGTAACTAACTAAACAAGGAAAGTGTTAAAAGAGAGATGATAGGAAAAAGTAGTTGGAAAATACAGATGGGGAAGGGAAATTACAGTAAGTATTTTGCAGACACTTATCCAAAGCGACTTTGAGTGCACTCAATGTATACATTTGATCAGTTTGTGTGTGGGATTCGAACCCAAGAACTGGCGTTGCTAGTGCCATGCTCAACCAGTTTAGCTTTAAATAAATAAAACTGTAAAATATGTAATGTTCTATGTGGATTAAAAGCTGTAGCTCACTTTTTGAGAAATGGGGCCACACTTTTAAAAACTATCCACAGGGCTCACCAACCCTACACATCCAACATTGTAGCAGATTTGGTCAAATTCAGGTTGGAATGATTAATGAGACCGCATTGTGGACTAACTAACATTAGGTGCCATTTTGAATAGAGTCATCCTCCTCCGCTTTTCCTCTCATACACATACTTCATCCCTCCCCCTTCCGATGACCTACTGCTCTGGCACAGTGCTGCAGATGCACTGCTGAGTGCTTGATTTGGCCCAGCCCTTTTCCTCTGGATAAAAGGGAACCGGCGGTGGAGTGGCGGGGCTTTGGATGGGCGGGGGGAGGAGGTTAAGGGGGAGGCTGACAAATTCCTTAGTCGGCTCATGTTACTACCTCAGCAAGAGGAAAAATGGTCATGCAACATTGCTGCTTTGCATATTTAAGTTGAATGCAATTTTTCATTTTCAGGGGGATGGCAGAGGGAAAAAAGGAATAGGGGGCATCATTCAAACATGATAATTCAGCAAAATAATTATGATATACATCCAGGAGAGATAAAAATACTGAGGAAAAATTATATTATACTGTTTTAGGCAGTGACTGGTAGACACATGAACTACCTCTCCGTCCTGACTGACTCCTTTCATAGTACAAAAGTCCAGCAAAGTTGAGAATGCATGCTATAGCTTCAATGTTCGGAATGATGTGAAACTATTAACTAGTCTCCAGAATTAACCTGTTAATACGCAATTTCCCCACACTCGGGAGTGACATCACTCTGCTTATATTTACAATATAATTTACCATTTATATCAAATTATAAATCTTTTCAAAAGGTCTAAGGGTTCAACATTGATATCCGATCTCTGTTTCACGATAGCAATGCTTTAGAAACAGCAATTTAGTTATTTGTGCCAGGAGTACAAATGAAAAAATGCAATATGAAAATGGGACTTCATACCTTTATGAAAATGAAAGATGAATCCAGTTCGCCACACTTGGGTCAATTGTCCATGTCAAGTGTTCATTGAAAAACATCCAATTGCACTTTGTCCATAAAAGTGATCAATCTGGGAAATATTGATATATTCTCCATTGTTTACATGAGATTGCACCTGAAAGAATTACCCTTCATCAACGTTCTTCAACAAACTATGCAATCTGAGCAGCATTCATGTTGTAAAACTGTATATTATCGTATATATTAGAGTTTTGTAAACAAAATGAGTGTGTCTCCAAAGTCTTATTTTTAAAAAAGCGGCATAGTTTTATTCATAAATGCCAAGCAGTGCAGTCAGATTGTGTGTTGTCTTGAAAGGCAGAGCCTTAATTTTACTCTGTACACCGACAGCTATTTTACACAGATAAAAGCTTGCAGGAACCTCAGTTTTTGTTAGATCATCTTTCAAATTTGAAACGTAACTTCTTTAGACTTGTGGCTTTGAGATCATTGTATTTCTGGGTTGTCTTGGCACTTATATTATTGTTTTTTTAGATTATAAAAACATGTTCAGCACAAAATATTTCCATTACTATAAACTTCAGCTTCTCTAACTACAACAAATTACAACATATATTAATTCTGAAACTTGGGAAATAAAGCCCAAAGTGTCTTCTTTCAAAAGATACTACAACTGTGTCCATTCTCCAAAGGGTCCAGTAAATACATCCGTATAAGTTCAGGTATGCCATTTTCATGGTTTGTGCTCAAAAAGGGGGTGCGTATCAACAGGTTAAGTAACTGGGTGAGGCTTGATCAGGTCCACTGAAGTCTGTGGTTTAGTGCCTGTAGCTCGATGCAAAAAGCTGAAGCAAGTACACATAGCCTTTGTAAAATATCAAAGCCCTTAAGTGTGAAGGTTATAAAGCAGAACACAACCTCAAACACTTCTAAATTGACTGAACTCAGATATGGTAACATCAAAATTAGATGGGACAAGTTCTAGAAAACAACTGCTACAAAATGTTTCTACAGTTAAATGAACCGGATGATACCATGAGGGGTCTGTGACTCCTTCCACGTGTATGCTGGTCAAAACATACAGGATAGATATCATTCATAACCCTTTATGCATTAGAAAGGTCATGCGAATAAAGGGATTTATTTGCACAATTCAGATCAAACAACACCCAGAATGCAGTTAGGAAATGTCCATATGATTTAATGGGAGGATAAATGCTAAAAATGCTCAAGCTACTGTACTGCGATTTAGGTCAACCCAAATTAGCGGTACAGTCACGTACCTGGACTTTTTGGAAGTCTTAGACTTCAGGGTGGTGGCCTTCACTTTTTTCTCCTTAGGTTCCTTGGGTTCTTTGGGTGTCTTGGGAGCCTTAGGTGTTTTGGGAATCTTGGGCTCTTTCGGTTCCTTGGGCTCCTTATCCTTTGGCTTCTTCTTGCTCTTCTTTTCAACGGCAGACTGATCCATGGGAGTCACAAGAGAGTCTCTCTCATTCACCAGAGCTGCTGTTCCACCAGCCTCACTACTGATGTCATTAGCCTCCTGGCCTTCACTCACCTTTACTTTTTTCTTTTTCTTTTTTTTTGGCTTGATCTCACTCTCTGTCTGCTGTATGTCACAGTTGGCTGGTTGCAGGTTTGGGCCTGAGGCAGGTGTATTAATAGATGACATCATCTCCAGAGAAGGGTCTGATGGGGAATGCTGACAACAGAGGAGGAGTATGTCAGTACCAAGAATTAACATCAATAAAAAATGACTACACAATATAAAAAGTAATTTAAAAAAAAATAAAAAAAAATCACATGAGGATTCAAGAGAAATCTCTACCATTCACAGCCACAACTAACTGATGCTTGTGGCATCACTGCTTCATTAAACTGGATGTTTGGAGTGGATCATTCTTAATAGCAAAAATGTTCTTTCCCCAGACAAGCTAGACTAAGTGGGGGGAAAGAGTGAATAAAAGCATCTACACACTTTAATGTACTGCTGCCCCTGCTGCTGTTGGCCACTGAGGCATGCTATGTTACTTAGTCAGATTCCCTTGCTCCCATTAGTGCCAGTGCTAGTTGTAGCTCAGCAGAATTAATGTTACAATGGTTCTGCATCTCTGCTTGCAGTTGCAGTGGTATCTCAACTCTCCTCTCCATTCATGGCAAAGACAGACTGACAGGAAACATGCTGGCAGCTGTGCCAAGTGTCCAGCTTCCCAAAGTCCCAGCAGCAGATGGGACTGAGGAATTATGACACTAATAAATTATATCTATACTTTGTAAATGCGGATGCCTCAGTTTTATACATCAGAAGAAAAAAAGAAAAGATTTGGCACAGTAAAAGACTTTTCCATCTCCTCAAAATAGAAAGGACATTGTGTATTCTCTGTGAACCATGTGTTAATTTTACTACAGCGTTTCATTTCATATAACATGCACTTTGGTTTAAAACAAGACTTTGTAACCACATCATTGTGGTGATGAAATGCAAATTTCCTGTAAACAGACTATGAGAAAAATGAGTGCACCATGCATGCCAAACAGTGGCAAGGTCACAGAAAATAAGCAACATCCAGTCCAATGGTGGTCATTAGAGCAGCTAGAACAGCGAGGGTTCTACTGCCGCTTTAACGGATAAATGTCTCTCCTCTTGCCAAGTCTTTCCAATAATCAATTGCATGAATGACAATAGGCCTACCACACGTGCTCTCTGCATTTCTAATTTGACAGCAGCAGTCCAGAATACAATATGTCCAATATAGGATTTCATCTCTCGGAGGAGGAGACTGACGTGTCAGTTAATCTAGCAGGCAAAGTGCTCACTCTGTGAGCTAAATACTCCCTGAAGGAGCACTGTGCCTCTGCTCGGCAAAGCAGACTTTCGCAGGGCAGTTAACACCCAATTCATCTGATGAAAAGCTGGCTCGCAGACACAGAGCCTAACCCTAGCTAAACTTTATCTTCAAAATTCATTGCTTTTGAACTTCAAACTGCTTCTAGCTGAGGGCAAATCTAAATTAGCTTCAAATGTATGGTGCTGAAACACCTATATTCTATAAGCTACTAACTAGTAGCTAACTACTCAAAAAAATAAAATAAAAAACTCCCACAGAATAAAAATTAGGGCTGCACAATTTGGATAAATTTAGTTGCGATTATTCTGAAAAATATTTTGATTTGAACTGCTATAAGAAACAAAAGCAAAAACCTTTTGACCCAAATTTGGTAATGTTTTGCCAAGGTCTACTGTCAATAAGACATAGGCTAATCTTTCAGGTTTCACACTTGAGTTCCTTTAATAAGAACATAATGGGGGGCACCATCTTCTTAGGATTCTCATTGTACCTGTTTTTGTCCACTTTATCAACTATATTCATTACTATTTCATAATTACTTTTTGGAACCCGATGAACTTATATTGCAATATTAGAATGGTGTACTGATTATTTTTATTACAATAATTTTACAATATTAAAGGGCCTTTTCAGACCTTTGTAGAGCTCTATATATATATATATATATATATATATATATATATATATATATATATACATACACACACACACACACACACACACACTCACCTAAAGGATTATTAGGAACACCATACTAATACTGTGTTTGACCCCCTTTCGCCTTCAGAACTGCCTTAATTCTACGTGGCATTGATTCAACAAGGTGCTGAAAGCATTCTTTAGAAATGTTGGCCCATATTGATAGGATAGCATCTTGCAGTTGATGGAGATTTGTGGGATGCACATCCAGGGCACGAAGCTCCCGTTCCACCACATCCCAAAGATGCTCTATTGGGTTGAGATCTGGTGACTGTAGAGGCCATTTTATTACAGTGAACTCATTGTCATGTTCAAGAAACCAATTTGAAATGATTCGAGCTTTGTGACATGGTGCATTATCCTGCTGGAAGTAGCCATCAGAGGATGGGTACATGGTGGCCATAAAGGGATGGACATGGTCAGAAACAATGCTCAGGTAGGCCGTGGCATTTAAACGATGCCCAATTGGCACTAAGGGGCCTAAAGTGTGCCAAGAAAACATCCCCCACACCATTACACCACCACCACCAGCCTGCACAGTGGTAACAAGGCATGATGGATCCATGTTCTCATTCTGTTTACGCCAAATTCTGACTCTACCATCTGAATGTCTCAACAGAAATCGAGACTCATCAGACCAGGCAACATTTTTCCAGTCTTCAACTGTCCAATTTTGGTGAGCTCTTGCAAATTGTAGCCTCTTTTTCCTATTTGTAGTGGAGATGAGTGGTACCCGGTGGGGTCTTCTGCTGTTGTAGCCCATCCGCCTCAAGGTTGTGCGTGTTGTGGCTTCACAAATGCTTTGCTGCATACCTCGGTTGTAACGAGTGGTTATTTCAGGCAAAGTTGCTCTTTTATCAGCTTGAATCAGTCGGCCCATTCTTCTCTGACCTCTGGCATCAACAAGGCATTTTTGCCCACAGGACTGCCGCATACTGGATGTTTTTCCCTTTTCACACCATTCTTTGTAAACCCTAGAAATGGTTGTGCGTGAAAATCCCAGTAACTGAGCAGATTGTGAAATACTCAGACCGGCCCGTCTGGCACCAACAACCATGCCACGCTCAAAATTGCTTAAATCACCTTTCTTTCCCATTCTGACATTCAGTTTGGAGTTCAGGAGATTGTCTTGACCAGGACCACACCCCTAAATGCATTGAAGCAACTGCCATGTGATTGGTTGATTAGATAATTGCATTAATGAGAAATTGAACAGGTGTTCCTAATAATCCTTTAGGTGAGTGTGAGTATATATATATAGCAAACAAAAGTACATATTACTTCTTAAGACATGGATTTAACTACTGGAGTCATATGGCTCACTTCTATGTTTCCTTCATGTGATTTTTGGAGTTACAAATGTCTGATCACAATTTACTTGCATTGTATTAAACAAGAGAGTTGAGATATTCTTAAAAACAAATCTTACACATCTGGGATGGCATGGGGGTGAGTAAATTAACTATCCCTTTTATATATTTCTATAATAATACCTGGATGTTGCACTGGACATTGCTATGTGGTTCAGTTAAACCAACAAGTTCTAAACAGTCAAGAATAAATCTGCAGAAAAAAAATGCAGGAAGTGTTTTTATGTGGAGCTGATACACAACAGGATGTATAATGGTGTTCCTCAATTTAACATCATCTCCTCTGTCCAAATACCTCTAGTGCCAATAGGTGTATTATTAATTTTTTTTGTACATTAACTTGTAGCAGACAAACATGTTTGGAATTATATAAATATGAAGATTGTGAATCTGCAGTGCTTTATGATGTGCTCAGCACATGCAAGGAAATGGAACTGAACTTAGCACATCTGTTATTTACTATGAGATCTAGATGAAGTTGTGGAGCACCTAACCATTCTGAAAACACTTTAATAGTGCACTTTCACAATACTGACAGGACAGAGTCAGTGCAAACACAATTTAAATCACAGCACTTTACGGTTTAATATTCGCACATGGACATATTATGATTTCAATTTTATTTGGATTGTGCAGTCCTAATAGAAATACTTCAACAGAGAACACCATAATTTAACAAAGACTTCCCTACCTAGGATTTAAAGAAGTTTGATATGTTAAGTCTGAAATAACCTATAACAACTTAGTGCTCAGCACAATGACAAAACTGTAGACCAAATGGCCAAAAAGAGAGACAAGAACATTTAAGTTTGGCATTTTAAACATTGTGTGTTGCAACTTCCTTTTACAACATTTTGTTTCCTGGCCATAGTCTGAATATTTAAGCAGTTTTGCACTGCTTGTGTGTCTATCAGACTCAGACTGAGAGAGCGAGAGAGAGAAAGCTGCTGATGATGGCAAGAAGCCGCTGTCAGCAGAGTGTCTCAAGAGGCTAGCAGCTTGCACCAACTGCTAAATGGGATATAAAGGAATCATAAACATGGCTGTCCACTCTTCACACACAGCGTGACTGGATTTAAGCCATGACGAAACATCTCTCATTCTATTTTAGTTCTCAAAGGCTAGTATGAAGCTGTGAACACTTGTGCTTGGTACCAGTTTGACTACAGCTGCTGGAGCCACAATTAAGTCTGTTCCCTCAAACGATGCACTGCTTTACTTTAAGGTCGCACACAGATTTATTCCTCATCCAACCTCTGAATATTCCATGACTGATACCATTCTCTCATTTCAATGTTAGAGGAAAATATCTCCTTTGCCTTGTCAGAGAAAGGAGCACTTTCATGAATGCCATATATGCCCCTGTCTAAATATTTAACAACAGCTCCAGCAGGATTCAGCAATGAGATAATATAACTCCATTTCAATAATTACATGCTGATGCAGCTGGTCTGAAAGTGATGGTTAAATCACAGCATAACACATGTATTAGGATCAAATGTCTTTAGGCAACTTATGAACCATAACTAAGACGTGATATGTCTTATTAGCCCACAGTGACAAGATAGACATGCACTGAAGCAGAGCACACAACTAAAGCACGTTTCTTCTAGGTCACAGGTGAGGTGAATCAATTAATACTTACTTCTTAAAGGTCAACCACAAAACTTTTTTATCAGGAGACAATCAAATAGGCACAATAGCGGACATGTGCCATAGTTGTGGATGGTGGTATAAGAGTGATAAAGAAACAAATGCCACCAAAAAAGCTATGAGCTGGATGTGCATGCTGGAATAACAGCAGTCATTGTGTGGGAATGGGTTACCAGAGAAAGAGGCTTTCAGAGCAAAACAAGCTAATGACATCAGCAGCACGTGACACATGCAGCTATTGAGATCTGCTAACCTCCCTTCCCCACTGGCTCTCTTCTCCACCCTCCCAACAGGACACATCCTGCTGTACGCCATTAACTCACGCATGAGTCCTTCGAGACAGGCAAAGCAAACAGATTCGAGAGACAGAAAAGATGCAGACAGAGAGAGAGAGAGAGAGAGAGAGAGAGAAGGAAGGAGTGCAGACGGGGGAGGAGAGTGATGCTTAGTGCAAGCAGGAAGGGAGCATTTCCCCTTGAGAGAGGGAAGGGGGAGGGTTGGGGGTTAGGAGATTAGCACTGTGGCGCCTGTGTCTTGGGGAGGGCCAGGATATGCAGCAAGCAGGAAACAAACAGCTGTAAAAATCAATTTCCCATACACTTGTGTACCCACAGGGACAGAGGCAGTTGGCAAGAGAAATCCACAAACATGGCTTTGCCACCCACTAGCATGAAGCAGACTTTCAAAACCAAGGTGAAAACACAGGATAATAACGATGGAAGGTTTGCTCCTTTTCCACAACTCACCTGCATGTGAGGCACTTTCTGCATGGAAGGAAGTGACTGATGAGGAGGTGCCCACGCCTGCTGAGATGGAGGAGAGCTCTGGTGGAGTGCAGTCAGGTGTGTCTGTGATGGGGGAATTGTGGGAGGGGTGTGCACCTGCTGCAGCTGTTGCTGCTGGTAAGGCAATGGGGGTGTCTGCAGCTGCTTTCGCGGAGCTTGTTGGGAAAGCAGCCTCTGGTCCTGTGGGCCTTCTCCGTGGCTTGAACCTGGTCCTACAGGAGGTCTTCCTTGGACACCAGTGGCCCTGTGATTGGGTGACAAAGCAGCATAAATCTGGGTGGGTGGCGGATGTGGGTGTGAGGGATGTGATTGCAGCTGCTGCTGATGGGGATGCTGCTGTGCTGTATTCATTGTTCCAGAGCCTCTCTGGGGGTGAACCATCGGGCCTTGAGATTGATGTGGCACACCAGGGTAGCTACCCACATCAGTTCCCAAACCAGTGCTTGGTGGGCGGCCCTGCTGGGGTGGGGGGGTGCCTGCAGGGGTAGCCAGGTTCCTCATGGGTGACATAGAAGGAGGGGAGCTGTATGATCCCTGAGGTGGTAGATGCTGTTGCTGCAGCTTCTGCTGGGCTGTATGCATAGGCTGTGTGTTGATTTGGTTCACATGAATGGGCTGCTGGTGCATTGGTCCCTGTTGAGCCCCTGGTGCTTGATAGCACAGGGGCCCCGTTGGAGCAGGGTAGCGCTGCACCTGGGTCACAGGCGTATTAGGGTTACTGTTGCTGCTGGTGGTCAGGCTCAAGTTGGGACCCATCCCTGATGTGTTGGCTAATCCCTGATTAAGATTGCCGAATGGAGGATAGGGAGGGTACTGCCCTGAGCTGTTTACAGTGTTGGAAGGGACTGGCTGGTTGTGCATGTTAAATCCCAAGTTTTGGTGGGGTCTCCCACTCATGACTTGTTGCTGCTGCTGTTGTCGTGAAGGACTTCGTGGGAACTGAGAGTTGTGGCTGGCCACAGACTCTGAATGGACTGGGCCCTGGCCAGGCCTGTGGAGAAACTGCTGATTAGGTTGCTGATGCTGCTGAGGTGGTTGTGTTGGGTGGCGCATGGGGGGTCCAGACAGGCTGGGATTCTGTGTCATCCCCACGTGACCCATGAAATGATTCGCTTCCTGAGGGAGGCCTTGTGGAAAATGGTTCATTCTTGGAGGTGTTTGGGTCTGGTTGTGGCCTTGCATGGCATAATCACCATGACCAATATAAGGGCCCATTTGGTGGGCAGCAGGGCCATGCTGATGAGAAGAGGGTTGTGGAGGTTGCTGTTGGAAAGGTGGTCTAGCTTGTTCAGGCACCTGCATCGCTTGAGGGCCCCACGCATTTCCACTATCTGGGAATGATTGACTACGTCCATCTCCTTGTGCACCCTGGTAGACGTGATGCCCTCCTGCCCCACCTGCACCCGGTGGAGCACCATATCGTGAGTGAGGGGAAGACATGCCATTAACTGGTCCGTTTCCCATCACCCGGCCCCCCTGTTGGTCCATTGGATGCATCTTGGGCTGCTCATACTGACTAAAGTGGTCAAAATGGTGTCCGAGCTTGGCCTGTCCAGGGACAGCAGGCGAGGAGAGGTGAAGAGAAGAGGAGAGCTGCCCATAGCCTTGGTGCTCATGGGGCATCTGTTGACTCATTGGATTTGCCTGTCCTTGGGGGTAGCCACAGTCCCCAAGACCTTCCAGCTCATCAGAGAACAGATTCCCATCATCACCAAAGATGCTCATCATGCCTGGGTCAGCCATGGCCGCAGTGCTCCTCTTTTGCAGCCAAGCTTCAGAAGCAGGGCAGGGAATGTGTGCTCACACAGAGGTGGATGTCCTCAAAGCTGCTTATCTGCTAACTAATCTGCAGCATGTCACTCCATATTTCCTTAATTCTCTGAGAAAGCAGCGTCAGGCAAAGTCAGGTTACAGCACCTGGTGAGGAAGAGAAAGAGAGGGGGAGCATTAACACAAATAGCTCTAGGTGAGAGCAAGCTTCCACCATTTTGTTCACTTAAACCATGCTTTATTAAATTTTCAGCCAGTGAATCAAAGCAGTTGAAAGATACAAGAGCTGTTCAGGGTGGTGAGACAGAGGTTTTTTTTGCAGTTAAATCAGTTGTAACTGACTCTTTGCCAACCTTTGATCCCAGCCCCCACCCCGTCCTTCTGCTTCCAAACAAAAGCGGCAACACACACAGGCACAAAGCCTAAATTCATTAATTCTTTACAATTCGTTGATGGTGGGGAAAGAACAAAAGGTTTTGGAGTGAGACAGCAGAAGCAGTGGTAGTTAAACAACAGCAGCTGCCAGACCAGGCAGGCAGATGTAGGAACACAAGCAGGCAGCCCAACTGCTGAAGCTGTCTTAAAAACCTGCCTGGTGGCTATCTGCCTTCAATTTTTAGGATGTTTGTGCTGCCTGAGTATTTGGAGGAGTGAGTGCGTATTCATGTGAGTGTTTGCGTCCTTAACCTACTCTTCCCCTGTTCAGAGTATCAGATGAGCAGGGGGTATTATTTAGATGAGAGATAAACTAGGCAGGGGTGGGGGGGGGGGGGGGAAGACAGCCTATTATAGGACTGGATGTCCTAGTCAACCACAACAACCTGTGTGTGTGTGTGTGTGTGGTGGGCATGTATGAGCGGTGGGTGGGAGAGGAATGAGTCACATCAACTTCAACAAATCTACAAGAAAATTCTCTCTCCCATGGCCATTGCTCCTCCCCTACTGTTCCACGTTCAGTCTCACTCACCCAACCCCCAATTTTCCTCTCTCTTTAGGCCTCTCCACATGGCTGCTAAAATTATCAAAGAGGATCAAAGAGCCACAATGAAAAACAAGCTTCAGCATGCTGTCTTTTAACTAGCTTTATAAAGTTGTTTGGCACAAAGGAAACAAAATACAAAAGAACACGAGCAAAACTAGTTAACTTCACATTCGTAATAAGCCAGGTCGTGCAATGTGGCAGGTGTCGTCAAGACTTCCTGTAAGGCAATATCACATTATACAGTCACCCTGCTACAAACCACACACAGCAAATAAACGTTTCACACTTGCACAACTTCACTAAAACCAGCAGACCAAAACAAACCAGTGACTTGCCCATCAACCTATGATATGGTCTGGTTCCAAGCATTTAAACAATGACTTATGGCGAGTTTACAATACAAGATTTTAAGCCGATTTTTTGCTTGCGACAGTTTTGTGGAGATCGCCGACAAAAGCTTGAAATCATAGGCAAATCGGAGCTCACTCCCGTGAGTGACGATCGATATGTATGAACTTTCAAAGACGCGATTTGAGAGAAGCGCCGATGTGTCACCGAGCTCACATAAGGCCTGCGTTTAATTGTTTGTTTATTAACTTTTAACACCATGTCAGCAACAAGGCTATTCACATGGCAAGCAATACATATATACAACTTACAAAGCTATAAGACATTTGACATTATTAAAAGAAAAAATTTCTAAAATACATTCAGGTGATACTTTTCTAAATATTTCCATTAAGTCTCTGAATTAAATCGTTGTCTGACAGTTTCAAAGGTATTACAGTTCAGTAGGACGTGTTTGATAGGAGGACCTTCACCAATCAACAAAAACCCATGTGAGTCTTGAATGACCCAGACGGCACCTAGTTAACATGACTTAATCACGCCTGGACTCGAAGAGAATCTTTTTATACTGGTGTTTCTTTCATATAGCATATTACTGTTGCATCTGTGTTTAATCAATACATGCTTCTGTTGAAGCCAGTCAGTCAGTCTACGGGGGCTGTGGAAAAACAATTCTGTTACAAATCGCGATTCTTAAGCAAAACAATTTTAATATAGTCTCTGTCTAAATAAATATATTTTTTAAATAAAAAAAAAAATACATTGTATCCATTTATCATTGCAGCATTAAGATAAACAAGAAGCTATATTTGTGCAGTTTCACACCAACAAGTTCTCTCTGAGAAGTTTTGTCCCTTTAATTCTTTACATTTAGTCCTTTAATGCATCGCTGCTACAGCCATCAAATTGCCGTTTGTTCACTGTCGGACATCAAAATCCTCTGCTGTCGTCAATTTTCCTATTATTCATAATACAAAAGTTTATTTCAGAAGTGTTGTGGAGATTATCAGAAGTCACTCTGCAGATTATACTGTTGGATGGTGCAAACTACATGTCGCACCCCTGCAATATTTATAATCTAATAGCTAGGGTATTCATGTGCAATGCAGGTTATTTTGCACACTTACCTGCCACTGTCGACAAGAAATGCCACTAGACATAAAGACCCATGCTAGAGGAAACAACACGTTTTTATTTTGTAGAACAGATGAAAGAATTACCAGCAATACACGTGTTTGATTTGCTCAGAATCTTAGTTTAATTCGGGCACAAATGGTCATGTGTTTGATACAGCTGGTCTGCACACAGTCGTGTTTGTGCTCTTGACTTTAGTGTATGCACTTAACTCATTGTTTCCACATCTGTCTTTGGGGAGCACAACTGCTCTGCCTTGATTTAAACTGCACTCAGAATCGATTCAGAATCGTTTGAGGATGAATCGCTGAAATAATTTTTTCCAACAGCTCTAGTGTATATTATATTCTAAAATAACAAAATTAGATTGATCAGATAAAATTATTAGGGCTGTCAATCGATTATTTTTTTAATCGAATTACATGGTGTCTCGCGTTTACAAATATTTGCTGAGAAAGCCCCTCATAACAATAATTCAATATATAATGATGAAATAATGATAGTTATCTTGAAAAATTATATATATAAAATTAAAACATATTCAGTGCTTTTATAAGAATTTACAAGAATGTAATGCATATTAAAATGCATTACATTCTTGTGGCAGAATAGTTAATCATTAATAAGACAATACAAAAAGCGGCTTTAGAATACAATGTATTGTTTACTACCATATTATTGATCATAATCCAATCATTGGCATACAGTTCACAAATATTCATTTCACAAGTGAATTTGTCAATCAGTTTGAGATTTATCATGAGGGCTTGTGTAGCATCTAAGGTGCGTCGCATCATAAAATCTTTAGGTCACTGTGTCATGTTAAATATAGTTTAATACTCAATCTTTAAACACATCTTGAGATCCCTTAGTTTGGATTTGCGCTCCATCCATTGTTTTGAATGCAAGAATGTTTGTGTTGTTCTGTCTGCTGATGGGTTGATTTCTTCACTGTATAAACTGTGTGTTGCTCACAAAGCCAAAGTTTTCACTTACTGCCCTCTGGAGTAAACAGGTGGTACTACAAGCTTGCATTTCTCAGGAAGGAATCTTCCTTATTACGGTCCAGGGGCGATTCATTGCGTAAATTTAACGCGTTATTTTTTATCACATTAATCGCACTGAATTAACGTGTTAAATTGTCAACCCTGAAAATTATATATGTATACATTTATTTGCTGAATTTAAATGGACAATGCAGCATTATACATGGGTTCCTTTGCACTAACTATTCCAGACAACGCACGGACTGGTCGCTTGGTAGTTTTAAATTGGAAGATTTGCATATCCCTACTTTTAACTGCAAGTTATATATTACAGAGTGAAACAATTATTATTTTCAACACAATTGTTCTTCAATAGATATTTCTTTCTGAGAAAAAGGATTTAGTTTATTTGTATCTTTTAAGACGTTTTTATATCAACACATCAAATCACAATACTTACAAAATCGGCTAGGAAATATCGTTGTAATATCGAATCGGGAGGTCTGTGGCAATACCCAGCCCTACTGTCTACCCATGAATCCTGAATGAAACCATGCTCAATAGTTCGGTTCACTTATATGCAATTAGAACAGCACCAGAATTTCAATCAGCCAATTAAACTACTGTGAAGTCGCCTACATAATATCAAAATAAAAGCCTGAAGGTTTTATAGTTAAGTTAAAGGTGCACGATTGAATACATTACTGTCGTATTTAAAAATCTAAAAAGGCAACGACAAATTATTACTATCATTATTTATTTACAAATTCACAATATTTAAGTTGAATGGGTTACAAAAAATAACAATTAACAAAAAAAAAAAGAGATCTGAAACCTTTAGTCCAGATTCAAGTTTAAAATGTTTAGCAAAGAAACCAAATTATTTTCTACTTAAGACTAATTTTGCTGTTACATTATCCAGTATAAGATTTAAAGTTTTTCTTAATAGACTGTACATTAATATTGAAATAATGTGTAGTTAGAGGTTTGTGTTTCTTTAAATATTAAGAGTAACCCCCAATTAGTATTACAAAATGAGGTAAAGATATTTATATAAATACTTCTACAAGCACATACAAATTAATACTTATACAAGCAGGAGAACTTCACAGAACCTCTTCGCTGTGTCATCTCAACATGCAGAGACACCCTGACAAGACAAGAGCACAAATCTGAAGCTCAGGTAAAAAGTAAAAAACAAAAAATGGAGAATTCTATATGAAATGTTGCATTTATGCTTAGGTAAAATTTCAGTAGCATCTTGGTGAAAGTGCGCTGTTTATTTTCATACTGTCATATGACTTTTTTGCAGTTTCTCATCATGAAGTAACACTGACATAGTGATTGATGTGTATCGTCAAGGAATCAGAGACCATTCACTCAAAATCTGAACACAAGTATTCACAGGAGACGTATGGTAATAACAGGTGGAAAGAGGAATATGTCTCGGCGGACCATGTGATCAGATCTCCGAAAACGCATCTTAATACAAAACAGGGCCAATTAAGTACAGTCTTGTAGTTTTGTAAAAAAAAAAATTATACTCAAAGTAATGTAATGTGATTCTCCAATACTGATCGCAAAAGGCTATTTAATAGTTATGTTAAATTAAAAATTTTAATATTCGTTGAATTTTTGGATGTGTGCCAAGCACTGACGATGACTTCAGATCGATTGCATTCTTGCCCTACAAAAGGCTAGACATAGCACAACAAATACAATTTAACAGAAAGCAGACACTATTTAAAAAGTTCTTTTTAACTAGACACATCTAAAAAAAAAAAAAAAAAAAAAAACAGCGCTCCTGCATGAGACGCTGAATAAACAAAAACAAAGCATTTACATAGAAAAAAATATGAATGGTTGCAAAAGCATTCGGTGTGAACAGCCCCTTACAGTAGGTGGAGGTCTTTGGTCGTTGTGTCTTGCTCTCTTATCAGCATTTCTCAGATTAAGCAAGGAGGCTTTTTTTATTTATTTATTTTACTTTTTTATTTTGTTAGCAGAAGAGTTCAACTTGGAAATGTATTACACGAGATCCTCGCGTTCTGTTCCATTCTGTTGCGTTCCATCTGTTTGAACGGCCGCTGGCCTGAGCTCATAGTCTGAGCCGTTTCACCACCAAGTTCAGCCGAATACCACTGCTATTTGGGAATATTGCTACCCTACATAAAACTGCAATAAAAAAAACAATGTGGTATATCTGTTATGAACCTTGTGTCTGAGGCAGTGTACTGTGGCACCAGTCCAAGTGCAACACCATGTAACTAAACTGAGAATATGGGCAGTTTAGTTACATGGTGTAACTAAACCATGTAACTAAACTTTTTTAAACAGCCAGGAATGTTCTTTGCAATAATATAACAAAGTGCTGTCTGGTTTATGTATTCAATGTGCCATCTTGTGGACTAAGGAAACAACATCAATTAAAAAATAAAATAATCTTTAATATTCAAATTTAACAAATATTTAAGGTCAAAATATAATTTGGTTTCTCAGCCCAATGGACAGCACTAGTGTTTAATAAGTAAATATATAGTATCCATGCGTAGCGGCTCTGTTGACACTTACATAGTACGCACATGCTGGTGTTGTGTTCCCACAGAGCAGAGAGTAATATGCAAGCGCACCACACAAACAATATCTCAGATGTAGATTCTCAATTGTTCGGTTTGCTTGTAACATGAATTGAGAATGGCAATGGAGGAGCATTTCACTAGATTTTGAATAAGCAAATTAAACTACGGTCAACCAGCCCACATACAAACATTCACAGTGCTTCATAGAGTGCTCTGTCAAAATAAAAGCCAGAATGTTTTAAAGTTAAATGTGCACAACTGAAATATTACTATTAGTTAGCTGCGTTCCAAAAAATTAGTGTGATTGAAAAGTGGACTTATATCTCACAAGTGAAGAAAAAAAAAAAAAAAGAAAAATCCTGAATGTTGAGTTCAGATACAATAAAACAAAAATGGCTTATTTTCTAATGCAGACTTGCACTGGAATCACTGTTCATTTAGCTGCTATTTTATCCATTAAATTATTATTATTATTTTTTTAAATAAGCAATACATTTATAGAGAATTAGTGTAGTTAAAGGTTTGTATGGCTTTACATTTAAAACAGTACCACCAATTAATATATTGAGTGAGTGAGGCATACATACTCTAAACTGATTACAAAAAACAAAAACATTGGTATCGCTTCGGGATGAACAAACACTGAGATTTCAGGTATCAGAAGAGGAAAAATTGGTATCGGTGGATCCCTAATTTACATTGAATCTGGCTGGTTTGTTTCATGGCTTGCAACTCTTATGAAGGATTTTATGAAATAAAGAAAACAAAAGGGGAAAAAATACTTAAGTGTGTGCAGACACTGTTGCGCTCTATAGAAAAAACACAAACAAGATCCTGTAGTGGTGGGCTTGCACTGAAGAAAAATCTTCCAAACTTTTAACATCAGCCCAGGTCCTGAAAGTACAGAACCACAGCAAATTTCATAGGAGGAAGGAAAGATGCCTGCTGTGGGTGACAGGACCAGCTTTAATCTCCTCACAGCTCTTGTTAAGAGCAGGAAGTGGATTCTCTAAACCATACCAATAAATCAATCCCTATTCACCAGAAGCAGCACTAGTACTTTGCTGCTCTAGCTGCACCAACATCAGCGTTGGGGGAGGGAAATCCTACTGAGCCATGCCAAAAGCTGCAAACCCTTTGATCAGATTTGGCATCTAAGCAGGCAGACTGACCGTTCACCCAATTCCCTTTGGAGAGTGACAGGTGTGGCAGAGTGCCAAAGTGGCTCCTTCTGGAGAGCTACACCCCTGAGGAGGTGCACAAGCCTAAGTCTATGAGCAAGAGCGCCGTGACCTACACACTTACTCACAGAGAGTGGGTGGCCAGGCTTGCCCCTGACCAGAGGGCAGAACATGAAGTCAAGAATACTGGGGCCAATGAGACCCAGGGACATGTATCATGTCACTTACAATGTCTTTTTTCCTGTACTGAGAATTTTTAACCGGCTTAAAATAAGTTACGTTTCAAATTTGAAGGTGATCTAACAAAAAATACGATTCCTGCAAGCTTTTTTTATCTGTAAAATCGCTGGAAGCGTACAAAGTAAAATTAAGGCTCCACCTTTCAAGACAACACAATCTGACTGCACTGCTTGGCTATCATAAATAAACCTACGCCGCATTTTTAAAAATAGACTTGAGACAGGCTCATTTTGTTTACGAGACTCTAATATATACGATAATATACAGTTTTACAACATGAAAGCTGCGCAGATTGCATAGTTTGTTGAAGAACGATGACGAAGAGTAATTCTTTCAGTCGAGATCTCATGTAAACAATGGAGAATATATCAATATTTCTCAGATTGATCACTTTTATGGACAAAAAATGCTATTGAATGTTTTTTCAATGAACACTTGACATGGACAATTGACACAGTGTGGTGAACTGGATTCATCTGGTGATCGCATTCATAAAGGTATGAAGTCCTGTTTTGATATTGCATGTTTTTATTTGTACTCCTGGCACAAATAACTAAATTGCTGTTTCTGGAGCATTGCTATCGTGAAACAGAGATCGGATATCAATGTTGAACCCTAGACCTTTGAAAAACGTATAATTTGTTAACATTAATTAAATTTCTAGACGGTACATTATATATGAATTGTAAGTAGAGTGACGTCACCACCGCATGCGGGGGAATTGCGTATCAACAGGTTAAATTAGTTCATATGACTCGTGCATTTTATTCAAAGCCACTTGATGTGCAATAGCTCTGTGAATCACAAAAGGCTGTGTATTAGAAATACATGTATATAGCCAGCGCGTTAGTGAATGGCACTGCTCTGTTTACACACTCGCGTCTATATTTACCTGCACACGTCTGGCAACATTTGAGCGCTACTCACCGACAACATCTCAGATGTGGATGCTCAATAGTTCGGTTCGCTTATATGCATTTATAATAATGGCACCGGAGGTGCATTTTACCAGAACTTGAATAAGAAGCGAATTAAACTACTGCGAACTTGCCTACAAACAGACACATACAGAATATACTGGAGAGTTTAGAATGTCAAAATAAAAGCATGAGGGTTTAAAAACAATGCACAACTTAAATATATTACTGATGTATTTAAAATTCAATAATAATAATATTAATAACAATTTATTAAGAAAAGTCAATATTAACAATTTATTATCATCATTAGTATTTGTTTACAATTAATAACAATATTTAAGTAAGAAAGGGTTCCAAAAAATAACTGAATGAAGTGGATGTCTTACAACTACACTGAAAAAACAAACAAAAAAAAATATTTGTTTCTTTTCTACTAAAGACTTGAAGACTGGAATTACTGTTAATTATCCAGTATACTAGTTAACAATAAAGTTTTTCTTATTAAGATATACATTTATGTTGAAATAATGTGTAGTTTGAGGTTTGAGTTTCTTTACATATAAAGAGCACACCCAATTAGTTCCACACAATAATGTAAAAACATTCTAAACTAATTATGCAAAAAAACAACTGGTATCAGATCTTATCGGCAGATACTGAAATTTCCGGTATCGGATGAGAAAAAGTGGTAACTATGCATTCCTAATGTAAATGGGGCCTAAGAGTCTGATAAAAGGAAAACAAATTTCCTCTACAGAAGTACAGTCCCAAATCAGTAAAGTGGTTCTCTCATGAATATTAAATTGAGGTCAAAAGAAATAAGGTATTAAGTTAGTTTGATTTCCCACAGCACCCTGAAGTACAAAAATCATTGAATTCAGAAGTTTCTAGAATATTAATTACAAACATGAAATGCAATATTAATTGCAATAATGTAATAAACAAAATTTATTTCTGATTCTGTAAAGAACGATTCTGAATCCTGCACATTACGTATTCTGAATGCTTAGACACAACCAACAGTGTAGATGTCTTTGATTTGTTTGCTTCACACCAATCAATTCTGTTAGAAAAGAAAATATTTAAAACAAGCTTGCAACATTTAGACTGAAAAATTAAGAACTGTTAAACTGTCATGAAATGTTTTTAAATTATACACCATAACTCAGGAGGAAACAATAAGGTGGGTGAGTAAATATATTGGCAACATTACAACATCCACATTTTAGGTGACCAATGATTCATAGCCAGTGATATACAGGGTAAAAGGCCCAGAGCATGTGAAAAGTGTGTTTTAATATGAGACCACAGTGCTGCTTAATAAAAGTTATCACCACAATTCTAAATCCCCTCATTAGCTATGTTTACATGCAACCTAATAATCCATTAATAATCCAACTAATAGCTCAATAGGACAGGGAAAACATGTAAACACCTCAGTCCATCCAAACTAAATTTCCATCCGATTGAAAGGGGTGGTGTGGACCTAAAAATAATCTGTTAAATACAAGAATATTAGCCTTGTAAACCTTTAAATTTGACTACTTTCTTAATCAGATTAAAAAATACCTTGCACACATGTGCGGTGCACAAATTACAAACTGATTGAAAATTACATAATATTTGCCACAGGAACCCATTTTATACAAAGCAATGGCAACGTGTATCATTAAAGGGATTTTTCAGTGTGTATTGTATTGCTTTTTTGCTAAATACAAAAGAAGATTTTTAGAAGAATATCTCAGCTCTGCTGGTCCATTCAAGTGAATGATGGCCAGAACTTTAAAGCTACAAGGCAGCATAAAAGTAATCCAAAAAAACACCTGTGATTTAATCAATGTCTTCTGAAGCGATATGATAGGTGTGGGTGAAAAACAGATCAATATTTAAGTCCTATTTTACTATAAAATCACTGCTCTCTGATTTAACATCAGGTGCTCTGATTCTGGAGCAAACCCCTAAATCAGGTTTTAGCTTTCTATTGGTTACTGGAAACATTTTAGGCAACTATACAGCTTGCCTACAAGCACTGTTCACAAAGGTGTCATTTATGTCATAATTCATGGGGGTACTTGTTTAAAATACAATTTCAAACATAAGCAAATAGCAACAGGAGTTTACTTGCTCCTGTTATTACACTGATTTACCCAGAACAGGAAAAAAGTTGAAACAAATGAGACAGCAGTTCGGGAGACGCAAGTGTTGTTTTTATTTGCTAATTATTTTTTGTCTCCCTCTTCCCAATGCCTTTTTCTCCTCTGAAGCCAGGGGTGTCCCAACTTTTTCTACTGGGGGCCAGATGCAAAAATAAATAAGGTGTGGTGTGCTGCATCATTAAAAAAAAAAAAAAAAGGCAACATACAACTTGATTGCCACTATTGCATCATATTTATATTATATGCTTAATAGTATGCCAGTTTTAATCACATTATATATTTTTTTTTATATTTAATACAATCTGAGATAGTCCTTAAAATTCTTCTTTAAGAGTAACATTATTATTTATATTTATATAAGAGTATATTTTTATATGTTTAGAAAAGAAATGCCAGTTGGCAATTATTGGCTCCTTTATGGAAAAGTTCATTTCTGACAGTGCTGTATTGTAACATTATTCTACAATTATACTGGGTAAGAGCTTGTTACTTTCAATACCCTTTGATTTTGTGTTTTAACTTTATAAAGTCCATTCAGTGTCACTCCAAAGCACATTTTCATAATAATCAGAATATTTTCCTGCTATGTCATATTTTCTGTTCTGTTGCTACTTGTTACAAATACAGTTTTTTTTATTTTATTTTGATAAAAATAAGTGTGCTCTTGGATGATGCGCAAGTGCAAGCCAAGCGCATGCAATACTCTCTTATGTCCTCACTCTCAAATGGTGCTGGGAAGTGGGGTTGTGCCTATAGATGATGATAGACAATGGTCAGAGTGATCGCCAATAGCTGATGCTTTTGACAACATCAAGACAGTATTTGGCTCATGATCCCCATTAATGTATTAAATTATTATTAGGCTATTATTATTATTAAATTAATTTTACAAATAATTTGCCCTGTGGCACGCAGACATGTGAAACACACTTTATTATATTATTAAGAACAGATGACAGAAAAGCAGTCTATGCACATGTACGACACACTGTTTGTACGGAGGTGTGCCGTCTCATGGAACACATGCATGTAAAAGGTTCTGTTTTCTTAATTTTTTTTTCCCCAAGAACACTATCGTCAATATGAGTGCTGCAAATGATCTCAGACATCTCAGCTCAGGAGGTGCTTTCAGTTCAGTTCACTTTATTTCCACAGAGAAGTTCATTGTGACCACAACTCTGCAGCCTATACATCTGTGAATAAAACATAACATAATACAAAAAAGGTGGTTACTTATATATAAAAAAAATTTGATCACCTAGTTATTTTAATTTCTTTTTCGTTTGGCATGCAATTTGAATAAAGTTATATTGTTTTTTAAATAAACATTTAATTTTCAATGCAAAACCACTAAAGCAAGGATAGTCACCGATATTTTCCCAGACATGAAATACCAGACCGGTAGAGAATGCACAAATGAATTAGGTTCTTTGCCAAAGAGAGGTTGCCCTTCACAACTGTTGTAAAGCCATAATTAAAAAAGTTGAACACACATTTAATTGCACTTAAATTTTCTTTTCAAGTTTCATTTGAATTTTTAGTTAAAAATAAATAAAAAATAAAGTTCAAAGTTTGAAATCAAGGTGTCTTGCATTGTGTAGGCTTAACTTAATGAAAATTAAAAATTACCACCTAGCGGTAATACCAGTGTTAGTCGGTTTAAATGTGATCATATCGGCAATCTCAAAGGCTGACGTTAGGACAATCTGAATATGGAGATCACCCAACCCCCCTGGGAAGTTTGTAAATAATTTTTCATGTTTCAATGAAACATCAGAACAAACCAAATCACTACAATTAAATAAACTTCCCAGCGCTAGTGTCTCTGTACGTGCTCAAATTCTATTCATCCGTTCGAGCTGCACAACGACAGCTCTTCTAATTTGCATAATGCATGGTGATGATACATTTTATCAAGAACGAGTACATGAGCAAAGTACATAACCTGATAGCAATTCTTTCGCAAATGCATCATTCTTTTTGTGTGGCGCTTCTGTTCATTCCAAACTCCTGATCTCTTCCAATGGATGAAGCTGGAGGTAACTAAAGAGAACACACTAGTGGAGACAATGCGTTGTGAAATGTGGCTGCAGGTGACACACTCAGTGTTCAGAATATTAATTTAATAAAATTTCTCAATATCGGGCCAAAATCAGAGCAGTCAGTGGAGCGTAGTTTGTACACCCCTTTATTAAGCGCTCTCTAAATTATATTAGCTGTTGCACATCGCTGGTTTCTTGCTCTTTGGGATAGTCCGCATACGAGATAGATTAAGCAGCAACCTGGCTATTTGTATCGCTTTATAATTAGCTGTGGTGTGGAGATAAGCTGACATCGGCACTCCCACAGAAGCAGATATATCATGTAGCCATCATGGACCAGCAACCTCTAGTTGCGGTTATACTTAAAATAAAAATTAATAGGCTTGAGATATATATATATATATATATAAATACATAAATAAATAAATAAAAAGCAGCAATTGTACTCATGATTTGTGTGACAATTATTAAACCACACACTTTTTGTAGCGCCTCGTGTACATTTCACCAGGAAACTGCAGCGAATCGTAGTAAGCGGCATGTATAAGTCAGTTTGTGAAAATTTATATAAAGTAACGGTCATTCTATTTGACCAGGTTGATTTAAAATAATTATTGTATGTTTAAAACTTTTTTTAAATTATATATATATATATATTTTAATATCTCCTACCCCCAACCACTCAATTACTCTCCTCCAGCTATGTTATGATATCAAAACACTTTTACTTTAAGGTATGATTTAAAAAAAAAAAAAAACATTTACACGCCTATTCCCATGTCTTTAGCTTGCTTGGTATCTCACCTGATAGTGCGTTGGACTTTGGGCTTAACGGCTACGGTTCAGGGCCAGCCTAAGACGCATGAAAGTGAAAGTGGCATATAAGCTACACAAAATAATGTGGTTGCTTCAGTTAATGCGTTTTCTTTGTTTTTCTAAATTGCATTTTAAAACACTCAGTTAGGGTTAGGTGTTGGTTAAGAGTAAGGATGTCTGGTTTTGCTAAACTCGCATTTATCTTTTCGGACAGTATTGGTTAGGTTTAGGTTAAAGTTTTAGCTTAGGGAGGTTTTTTTTATTTTATTTTAAAAACCACCATCTAAAATTCAGCTTAAAACCTTGTCTGATTACAACCTAATTTTGCTCCGTTATGGCACCCCGCTGGTCATTTCACTTGAAAACTGCAGCCAAATGTGTAATGAAGTATGTCATTTCAGTTTTGCAAAACGTTGCAATAATTACATAAATTTCATGAGACTGGGCTGATTTTAATATAATCAGTTGAAGTTTTTAATTTAATAGTATTGAGTATTACTAGGAAACCGATGGAGTGTGTACTCCAGGTAGGAAAGGAGGTATTGCCCCAAGTGAAGGAGTTCAAGTACCTCGGGGTCTTGTTCACGAGTGAGGGGACAATGGAGCGGGAGGTTGGCCGGAGAATGGGGGCAGCGGGGGCGGTATTGCACTCGCTCTATAGCACCGTTGTCACGAAAAGAGAGCTGAGCCGAAAGGCAAAGCTCTCGATCTACCGGTCAATTTTTGTTCCTACCCTCACCTATGGTCATGAAGGCTGGGTCATGACCGAAAGAACTAAGTCACGAGCACAAGCGGCCGAAATGGGCTTCCTCAGAAGGGTAGCGGGCTTCTCCCTTAGAGATAGGGTGAGGAGCTCAGTCATCCGTGAGGAGCTCGGAGTAGAGCCGCTGCTCCTTTGCGTCGAAAGGAGTCAGTTGAGGTGGTTTGGGCATCTGGTAAGGATGCCCCCTGGCCGCCTCCCTTGGGAGGTGTTTCAGGCACGTCCAGCTAGGAGGAGGCCTTGGGGAAGACCCAGGATTAGGTGGAGAGATTACATCTCCACACTGGCCTGGGAACGCCTCGGGGTCCCCCAGTCAGAGCTGGTTAATGTGTCTCGGGATAGGGAAGTTTGGGGACCCCTGCTGGAGCAGCTGACCCCGCGACCCGACTTCAGATAAGCGGTTGAAGATGGATGGATGGAGTATTGAGTGTTCTGATAGAGAACCAATATTTATTTTCTGTTATTTATTTATTGTGCTTTAAAGAGATTTCTTTGATAAAAAGTTCTAAAGAAAGTAACTGAAAAATGTTGATACTCTACTAAACTGAGTGTTTGAATAGAGAACTGTTCATTTAATTTTATGGATATTTGTTTTGTAAAGGGCCACTTGGAAAATAAATGTCAGTATTTATCATGACAATACCACCATACAAATGATGTACCTTTGAGAACTTTGCAAATTTAGTCAAAATAAAAACTGAAATATCACATTAATGCAAGTATTCAGACCCTTAACTCAGTAATTATTATAGCCTCAAGTCTTTTTGGGTGTGATTCGACAAGTCTATACAGTCTATAAATGTAATTAATGTTAACAAATTATACATCTTTTCAAAGGTCTAAGGGTAAATTTACAATAGCAATGCTCCAGAAACAGCAATTTAGCTTTTTGTGCAAGGAGTACAAATGAAAACATGCCATATCAAAACAGGACTTCATATCTTTATGAAAATGCGATCGCCAGATGAATCCAGTTCACCACACTTGAGTCAATTGTCAATGGCAACAGTTCATTGAAAAACATCCAATAGCACTTTGTCCATAAGTGATAAATCAAAGAAATAGATATATTCTCTCCATTGTTTAAATGAGATCTCGACTGAAAGAATTACCCTTCGTTGTCGTTCTTCAACAAACTATGCAATCTGAGCAGCATTCATGTTGTAAAACTGTATATTATCGTATATATTAGAGTCTCGTAAACAAAACTAGCCTGTCTCCAAAGTCTTATTTTAAAAAATGCGGCATATTTTTATTCATAATAGCCAAGCAGTGCAGTCAGATTTTGAGAAACAAAACGCGTTTTGAAAGGCAGAGCCTAAATTTTACTATGTACACTTCCAGCGATTTTACAGAGAAAAGAACAAAAAGGCTTGCAGGAACCTCAGTTTTTGTTAGATCATCTTAAACACAACATCTTTAGACTTGTGACTTTGAGAACATTGTATTTCTGGGTTGTCTTGGCACTTATATTATTGTTTTTTTAGATTATAAATACATGTTCAGCACAAAATATTTCCATTACTATAAACTTCATCTTCTCTAACTTTAGAAAAATAACATATTAATTCTGAAACTTAAGAAATAAAGCCCAAAGTATCTTTCAAAAGATACTACAACTGTGTCCATTCTCCAAAGGGTCCAGTAAACACAACCATTTAAGTTCAGGTATGTCATTTTCATGGTTTGTGCTAAAAAAAGGGGGTGCGTATCAACAGGCTCTATGAGGGCCTGGCTAGCTCAGCAAGTAAAGAGGCTGTCTATCACATCTGTAGTCACAAGTTTGAATCCAGTCAGGCTTCCTTAGCCTGTTTGCAAGGGTGGGTAGAGTCAGGTTGGGTTAACCTCCTAGTGGTCGCTATAATGTGGCACGTGGCGAGTTGTGCGTGGATGCCGTAGAGAATAGCGTGAAGCCTCCACAAATGCTAGGTCTCTGCGGTAATGCGCTCAACAAGCCACGTGACAAGATGCGCAGATTGGCGGCCTCAGAAGTGGAGGAAACTGAGATTCGTTCTCCACCACCCGGATCGGTCACTATGCCACCACAAAGACTTGGAGCACATTGGGAAAGGGCATTCCAAATTGGGGAGAAAATGGGAGAGAGAAAAAAAAAACAGCATCTCTGTATTTTGCTGCATTCAGATTTCCTTCAACCCTGACCAGTCCCCCAGTCCTTGATGCTGAAAAAAAAAAACTCACAGCATGATGCTGCCACCACGCTTCACCATTGGGACGGTATTGCACATGACGCATGGTATTGAGGTCAAACAGTTCAATCTTCACTTCATCACACCAGAAAATCTAGTTTCTCACAGTCTGAGTCCTTTAGGTGATTTTTTGCAAATTCCAAGTGGCTTTCATGTGTCTTGTACTGAGAAGAGGCTTCCATCCGGCACCTCTGACATAAAGCCCAGATCGATGAATTGTTACAGTGATGGTTGTCCTTCTGCAAGTTCCTCCCATCTCCACATATGATCTCTGGAGCTCAACCAGAGTGACCATCAGGTTCTTTTTCACCTCTCTTACAAAAGGCCCTTCTGCCCAATTGCTCAGTTTGGCCACTATGGAGGCCACTGTACTCTTGGGAAATTCGTATGCAGCTGACATTTTTTTGTAGCCTTTCCCAGATCTGTGCTCTGAGCTCTTCAGGTAGTTCCTTTGACCTCATGGCATGGTTTTTGCTCCGATATGAATTTTCAGCTATGAGGCTTTACATAGACAGGTGAGCCAAATGGCTGTTTTTAGTCACCAAATCACAGAATTGCTCTATTTAGATTGCCGTTCAGAAACAAGATAGAAAGCCGAAGACAGCTGAAAACCCATGAATCTGAGGTTTAATAAACCGTATATATAGCTAAGACAAGTTTGCATTCCATTTGTCTCAAATGTTCACACCCCTTTCATAATTTATAAAAAGATAATTGCATATAGTATGCATATAATAGTGTTATCTTCTTGAGCATCAATGAATGTTTGGATTTTGTTTAAGAGTCGTGTACAAGTCCCTCAATTGTCCTAAGTGTCAAAAGCTTGATATATAAATAATTGTAATAGTTTTAAAATATTGCCTTAGTCTTTCTTTACGGTTACAGCATGGGTCAGAAACAGACACTACAAGAGTGCAAACTGAATTAAATCCCAGATGCAGTTTATTGTGCTACTCCAATCCCAATCAGTAACTACCAGAAGAAAATAAAACTGGTACACAATGTGTGACTTAAATATAAAGATGCTGGAAATTCACATGGGACTCTCATTTTGAAATGTCTGCACTGCCAGTTGTGAATCTTATTCAAACTGCTAACCTGAGCTCCTGAGTTAAAACACTCAGTTCTTTCAGGTGATTCATGAAAAAGACCAGATTCAAACGAATAATTTGTTCACGACTCTCTCGCGCTGAGTTTGTTGTTGTGTGTGATGCAGCGAACTCATCACAACAGAATGGTGAAAAGAGGCACGAGACACATTGGTGGTGCGCTATAATGACGTATTCAATAACTCACTAGATGATATGTCACTAATCCACATAACCAGACTGACACTAATGGCGACTAGACTTTAAATAATTGTCGCAATTAATTCATTTTGGTCGCATTTGCGGACATTTTAGCCGCAGTCTGGAGCCCTGCACTATGTCATGGCAATTAATGACATTCAGCCCTTTAACACAATAGGAGCATGAGATGGATTTCATGTGTGGGAATATCAATGACTATTATATAGAAATCAACAACTGAAAACCTATCTCCTTCTGTGTTCCATGGAAGAAAGTCATATGGCTTTAGAATGACATATGGATGAGTAAATGAATTTTTTTTGGGCAATATATTAATTTAAATTGAACGTTGATGAACTATGTGAGAGAGGAAATGGAAGGATTTTTCTAACCCCAGGACCCAGTTGTTTTGCTATCCAGGATCAGGTAATCCATTTTGTGTGTCGGTTTTTCAAAGCAACATTGGATTGGATCACTCTGATCCAGATAAAAACAGGAATAAATCTGGATTATTAGTGCTCTTAAATGGGACAACATATCACAATGTAGGCTACTAAAGAACAACAGGTAGAATAGTCAGCATGGAGTCACTTTAAAGTGTTTTTATTTGAAGAGACCAAAAACATTACAAATATCCCCTTCCATTTTCAATTTCTTTTAAACAGTCAGTAATCTGAATCTGATCAGCTTAGTGACACTCTACAATTGGTCTGGGGGCATTTCAGACTCTATTTTATAACTTTCCTCCAAACAGTTCTTTGGGCTGCCATGAACTCGCAGCAAGAGAAATAATAGTAACACTAACAAAAATGTAAAAAAAAATAAAAAATCACTCAGAACACTATGACTGATGCAAAATACATGCAATGCAAATGTAAACAAATATTTGTATCGATTTGCTAAGTTTAAAAAAGGTAAATATACACTGCGTGCACAATTATTAGGCAAACTGTATTCCTCAGGATTCATTTTATTGCTGAACAAACACAATGCTGTCAATCCAAAATGTTACCCGAATGTTTAACTAAGGAAAAGTTAGTTTTGGGAATATATACAGTATCTCACAAAAGTGAGTACAACCCTCACATTTTTTTTCAATATTTGATTATATCTTTTCATGTGACAACACTGAAGAAATGACACTTCGCTACAATGTAGTGAGTGTACAGCTTGTATAACAGTGTAAATTTGCTGTCCCCTCAAAATAACAACACACAGCCATTAATGTCTAAACCGCTGGCAACAAAAGTGACAACACCCCCAAGTAAAAATGTCCAAATTGCTTGAAGTATTTTCTAGAAACTGGCAGTAGGTTTGAGAGTAGAGTTTGTCCATCCTTAACTCGAAAAGGTCCAAATACATTATCTATAATGACAGTAGCCCATACCAGTAGCCCTCCTCCACCTTGCTGGCACCTGACTCAAAGTGTCAGTGTCAATTAGTGATCCAGCCAGGGGCCCAACCATCTGGTCCATCAAGAGTCACTCATTTCATCGGTCCATAAAACCGCTTTAAAAAGTCTTTAGGTATTTCTTTGCCTAATCTTGACACTTCAAATTGTGAATCTTATTCAGTGGTGGTCACGTTTCAGCCTTCTTGACCTTGACCATGTCTCTGAGCACTTGGCACCTTGTACTTCTGGACACTCCAGGTAGGTTGCAGTTCTGGAATATGGTAGCACTGGAGGATAATGGGTTCCTGGTAGATTCTCGTTTAATTCTTCAAGTCTTTTGCAGTTAAGTTGCGCCTTTTCTTCTGCATGGGTTTTATGCGCTCCAGTTGATTCGACTCAAAATGTTTGATTGTCCCGTGGTCACACCTTAATAGTTTAGCTATTTCAAGTGTTGCATCCGTCTGAAAGGCATTTTACAAATTTTTACTTTTCAGTGTCAGTTAAATCTCTTTTTTGGCCCACATAATGAAGCAGCCTAATAATTATGCACACCTTGATTTAAGGTCACTCTCCCTCATTACACAAATACATATCACCTGAAAATTATTGAACACAATAAGCATTCAAGTTTATATGTTTTGGAGTTGGAAAATGTGCATGGATATAATGAAAAGTTCAGAATACTTGCTTGCCTAATTATTGTGCACACAATTCAAACTGTACTGAAATCAGACTGAATATATTTCGGATTGAAGAACACGAGTGAAGCATCTCTTCGAATGGACCGAGAAACGTAGCTTACAGTTCACACTTATTAGATTACCTGCTTCTTTATTGAAATGCTGGACATGATATTAAAGCACAAATAGTACAATACACTGTAAATAATACATGGATACAACATCGTGAGAAAAAGTAAAGTGATAACTATATTTAATAGTTTGGTATCGGATCGGTGCATCCCTAGTGTGAACGGAAGGGACAGTCGCAACATTCTTGCACCTCAATGTCGTCTTCAAAATCAGTTTCATAACAGGTAAATTACACATGTAAAAGAAAAAAAGCCAATCAATTGACATTCTAACTGATTAAATGCTGTCACATGGGCTATTTGAATATTTCGACACCATGGTTGTACCTGATCCTTACACAGAAAATAGAGGTGCATGTGCACACAAAGCCAGTTATTTTTTATAACATCTTATATTTGATAAACATTGTCATACAGACAATTTACATCTTGTGAAATATCACACTGAAGATCATTGGAGTGTTAATATGCAATCTTAATGGAAATGTGCTTAACCGAAATTAACAGATTTTTTTTTATTTGAGCTCCCAATCTATAAAGGTGACCTATAAAGTTGATTTCATCCTTCATTCGAGCAGTCATCTTTTACAATATACATTTTAAAAGCAGACAGAGCCGGTTTTCAGCCATCTGTGTCAGAGGACCAACCCGCATTGTTTTCTCCTGAAACCAAACCAACCAGCGTGGCCTTGCCAAAAGAGCAATGTGCGGTGATAGTAGAAAAAAAAAGTGAGAGGAAAAAAGTGGGGAGGACAGGCCCACCAAGAGCGTGTGATTGCAGTCATTAACACCGACAGTCTCTTTAATGCACTCTACAAGCAAGTCACTGATTAACCAATCCTACCTCCCCAATTTTCCCATTTCACAGACAGCTTTTAAAACCCTGTAAAGAGAGGGCAGGCCTATTGCCACCTGTGGTTTGTCTCATAGGTTTCAGCTCAATATACATGAGGTGGGCATCATGGCAAAAAGCAGGAATACTACTAAAACATGCTCAGTGAACAAATGCTCACCAGCAGCAGTCCTTTTTATTTCATTCCCCTCTTCAACAACCCCCACTAGAAACTCTGACTGCAGCTGGGCATGATTTACATCAGTGCTCCTCAGTGAGCGCACATTATATTCATGGATGGGGGTTTGGGGGGGTGTATCTGTGGCGAGTAACACAAAGCACAAAGACAGTGTGAGGGTGACACAGGATGCGAGGGGTGGGTAGTTGGAGTGAGCGGGGGGGTTAGGGCTGTAGAGCTGCTCCATTTATTCATACTGGTTCTTTTAAAGAATGCTGCTGTAATTAAATGGATGAGACCCTTGTCTTTTCATTTTATCTTGTGAGCTTGCCTATATGGGGTAGAGTTCTGTTGACTGAGCTGTGAGCTCTTAATGTGTGATCTGAAGAAATTCAACACAGATTCCACTCCAAATATACAGTGGTTACACCATGCCCATTTCTATTATAACACATAGAAGGGCAGCATTTCAGTCACACAGTGAAAACAAAAGGTTGCGTGTTAGAAAATACAGTGGGAGAGGGAAGATATAAAAAAACAAAAAAAAAAACAAACAAAAAAAAAAAACTTTGACCTTCACTTCCAGACCTGCTGCCACAGGCACTGTTTCTACTTACCAGCTGAGGGCCTGCAACAGGGTCAACTGGAACAAGAAGCCATGAAGCAGCCTATAGAAGTTGAGGGCTTTAAAATCATAACCATCACAGGCCAAGGGGGCATGACACCGGCAAACTATGGAAGTTTTACCATATCCATTTCCTTGTAGCAATATCTGACAGAGGATCTGGGGAGATGTATTGAAAAGGGAGGTGGTTGACATTTTGAGGACACACATATACTGAAATATACCAATGTTGTATTGGGGATTGTTGACCATTTGTATTCAGGAATTTTAAGTGCCACGTCAGATTAATGTTACTCTTCATAGGCTCTTTCACACAGCTACTAACCAGAATCAAACATGACCAATACCATAAGATGCTTCTTTGCCAGCCAGCTATTTCATCATAAAAAAAAATGTATCTATCATATCAAAATTATTCAATGTGTAAAGTGCAACAGTTTAACCACTGATTTGGAATTACTATAAACTCTAGGCATTGTTTGTATAGGACTTAAATTTAAGAATAGTCAAACCAAAATTCACCCAAAATTGAAAATTCAGTCATTTTAAACCTGTATGGCTTTTTCTTGTACAGATCACAAAAGGAGATGTTTTAATGAATATCTAGGTGTCATTTAAAAACATTGGCAGTAGGGGTACCGCACTACAAATCTTGAAAAACCAAACGCACTCCATATGATTCGTTTGTCATTTTACAAGTCTTCTGAAGCTAAATGGGATGTGGTGAGAAAGTGAAAATTTAAGCCAATTTTTTGTGAAATTCCTGACGCGTGTTGCACGTGCAAGAGAGAAGCTGGTTCACAGTAACATGCATGGTCACAAATCATCTTTATGTGTGCATATGACGCATAAAACATAGTAGTATATGGTTATGGAACCACATGAGTAAATAATACCAATTATCATTTTTGGGTGAACTATTCCTTTGAGGATCTAGAGTAATTGTAACATCTTTAATTATGACAAAAATATGCAGCAAGTTGCTATGCGAGTGGAATGCCAGCTCTGTTTAACAAAATGGGGAAATGGCACATGACAACAAAGAACGAACCACAAGAACGACAAACAGAGGAGATGGATATGATTATGCAAGCAAAAGGTTGACACAAAGAGGGCTTATCACTGGCACGGAGTAGAAGACAATTTTTTGGGTTTTGCACAAATTTTGGCACAGCCATTGACCAGGAAAATAAATAAAACAAACGGCACCCCATTTCAAAAAGTTTGCCGACCCCTATATAGACTAATACACAGACACACACATAGAACTACAAGAAATCTTCAAGAGCAAATAGGCTGTACTCAGTATAGCCTAATTAATGTATAGTCATAAAAAATACATAGGTTGAGGATTCTGTAGTGAAACAAATGCCACGACTTGGATTTAGATCCATATTTTGACACTGCATTGCTTGCAGTGATTTTATAGAAACTTTGAAACTGCAAAGTCCTTACTTGCAGAAAAGCAGTAAGAGGAAATTCGCTTCAGAATTTTCCCCAAAGTTTTCCAAACTTAAACCTTGTAAACTGATTTAACAGCTCCAGCCATTAAAGGCCAGCAGTTCTCATTTGAATACTAGATTCATCCATTCTGAGATACTCATCTGAAACTGTTCCTCCATCTTCTGTGTGGCAGAAGAGAGGGGGATGGTCAGCGAGAGGGGAAAAAAAACCCTGCTTGTTTTGCAGCACAACAGGCTACTGCAGCCCTCCTGCTAACCCACAGATAAAGTGGAGGGGTTGGAAGGAAAAGACCTGCATACAGTCCTGTTCCTGGCATAGATTGAATGCATGTTGTCAGATAACTGCTTTGAAATTACCATCCAACACCAGTGTTTGTGTGCACATGCCAATGAGTGTGTGAGGGGGATTGCCCCACATCCACTGCAGTCCTCCAGATTCATCACAACCAGTTCCTGGCTAGTTAATTACTGAATCTTTTGAATGCAATGAACATATTAAAAAAAAAAAAAAAAAAACAAGTCTGACATATAAATTCAGAAATTGAAGTGAACAACACCATTTTTAGTGGTTGCTGTGGATTTATAACACCTCACCATAATAGATATACGCACAATAGGTGGACACTATTTTTACTGAATTATTTGTGGATTTATATAGTGTACAACATTTCAATAGCAAAGAAGCAGGTCGTTAAAATAAGCAAAACTAGACGAATTCGTGACAGACTGAAACTGAACCTGTATGATTCACTCTTCTCTTGCGGACCAGCTGGGTCTCTCTCACACATATGGCACAGTTTGAATTGCAATATAATGATACTGTGAAGCGATATATTGTAACATGACATATGTAAAGCAATAAATATCATATCGAGAGGTGGTTGGTGATACAAGACCAACTTTCTTGAAGACTGAGTTTTCTGCATATTACAGTTTTAATAAGGAACATACTAAAGATATGGACTCAGCCATTTAAAAAGGCTTAAAACAGTAGCATGTGGGAGTGTGAAAGCCAAGGTAAAGCATTACAAAACTTTACAAATACTGATTACTCCACATTGGTGAACATAGCTGACAATATATTATAGTTATTGCATGTAAATGTTTTTAATCTAACATAATTTAGCACATTTAACAAAGGATGCATCAAAGACACCATGCATTGTTTTGCTTAACTTTAAAGTTTGCATGACAAGTCAAAATGGTTGACAAACGAACTACACTAACCATTTCTCAAGAGTCCTTTCGTCACAAACTGTCTGAAAATTAGTTAGGTTATTTATTTTATATTTTGGTAAATTAAGCATACCAACTAATCAGAATGAGTTAAGTTTAGAAATGAGACTTCCGCAAACAATATACAAGTGCCCACTCGTAAAAAAAACTAAATTATTAGTTTACAATGTCTTTTGGCTACAAAAGATTCAATAAAATGCTGAGGGAATTGAGAAATTAAGAGAAAATTCCAAATATGAACTTCAACTCTGAAGCTTATGTAAAACAAAAAACAATGATTTCACAAACCACTACAACCTGGCCTTTGGCTTGTTCACTATTCTAAATAGTGATTATTATTAACTTTTATACATAATCATATTTTATCAAATAACACAATGATGACTTTATAGATATTACGGTTTCATGTTCTGTTAAAGCATGAACTTTTGTAAAGCTGCTTTGAAACTGTGTGTTGTGAAAAGCGCTATACAAATAAAAATGACAACGTTTTGATAAGGGCAAAGTTTAATATCTCGATGCATTTCACTGAAGAGCAACGACTGCACTAAATACTAATGTGTACTGGAACAACAACAAGTCGCATTTAAGTTTTGCTCTGAGGAGAAAAGAGGAACAAGCACTTGACTTTTCAATTTGATGCAACTAGTGAAGAAGCCCCGGCAACCACAAGAAAGGGCAAGTTTAAAAGCCTAAAGCGACTACAAAGCAGTCTCATATCCATTCCGCCATCCCGGCTTCATATCTACTCATTGAGTGGACCGACACACATTAAAAGCTGCCATCTTAGGTTAAAGGCTCGAGAAGCAGCTAGTGGCACGGACAGCGACGATACAGAGGTAGATTTAACGTGTGTGTAGCATATATATATATATATATATATATATATATATATATATATATATATATATATAAATATAAACGACAAAATGAAGGCAACGTGCTAATACAGTATCAAGTAATAGAAGACCAATTATAAATGTGATTTTTTTTTTACTATTCGTTCCTCTTAACACCCTGTAAAGAAGCAGGTGTTTATCAAGTTCCCTCTATGGATCTAACACGGAGTTTGGATAATAAAACATCTCCGGCTTCATATTTATAGTACGCGACAATCAACCAAAAACTTTTCAAAAGGCGCAAACTCGTCCAATGAGAGCCAGATACATATTTCGCAGTTCCCCGCAATAAAGTGTCGTAGGATCCCACCCCCATCCTCCTTTAAAACCGGTCTACCTGTTGAGGAATAAAGGAACAAAAGAAATGCGAGATGAGTTGTGTCCAGCTAGCTAGTTAGCTTGTGAGACAATGAAGTCGACCCTGTCCGTCTAGATCGGCCACTTCCATCCAGCTAATTACCAAAGCGTACGCCAGCCTCTTGAACGCACTTCTCAGTCGAGCACACGATGCAATTGTAACATTTTCCAAAACCAGAACACTCAAAATATTAATGTTAAATACAATAAGTACATTTTTTAACTTTTAGAAACAAATAAGAAAATTTGCTATTGACCAAATGCCCTCAAGCAAGCAACCTTCCCGGTATCTATATTGTACTTCGGACGCGCACACTTTCCGACTTGTTTTACTGTTTCAACGTAGTTTTTCGATCCTCCACGTATGTTATAAACGCAAAGCACAAATCTAATACATTGTCCTCGAAATATCTTCCATGCAGTTGTGGCGTGCTTGGAAACTATTTTTGTGTAATTGTTTATACGAGGGGTCGGGGATCTCCCTCACTCAGCTCGGCCAATGACTCACTTCTACGCTCACACCACCTCGTGTCTCAACACACAATTAGCTTGATACCTAATGCTTACTTTTTAAGTGGTTGAAAACATATAGTTCACATGCTCGCGAAAAACACTGGGTGTGCTGGCTTTAAGTGTTGCCGTTTGTACCCAGACGAGGATAAATGGCGTTTGTGTCGTAACGAATACATTTCTCGCTTGTGCTCCTATCGGGACCCGTGCGGCTCTATACAATGCAGTGCGCGTGAGCTAAACGAGCTAATATGTTAGCATGTGCGCGAGCTAGTTTGAGAATATTCGGAGTTCAAATGCAAAACAAAAAGACAAAGAACGTACGGCTTCTGTTTCACTAGTGAAAGTTTGGGTTAAAACAACTTTTCATACTTTTAAACCACCATTTGATACAGCTGATACCGCCAGAGTTGGAAACGAGTTAATTGTACACTTAAAACTGTTTACTTACAATGAAAGTACAGATAAAATGTACAAAAAAATTTAAAACACTAGGAACTCACAAATAAGTTCGAGTGCAACTCATAAGCGAGTTGGATTCATATTGTACCATATGAAAGAAAGGCGATTCTTACCCTACTCAACGCGGGTCAGTTTAGGGTTTTCAGCTATTAACTCCAGTTCGTATATCCCTAAAATCCCTTAAAATGTTAGAATATATGTCGAGATTCAGATTGTGTCGCTAAAGTCGGCGTCTCAGCGTCCCGTCCTCGCCAACTCTGCCTCTCTCCTTTGTGTTAATTTCACACAATTCGAGTTTAATCCGATCGATTCAGGCAGTCGCGTTCTCGTGTCCTCTCCTCTAGACACTCACGCTCACCTTCCACAGGCGCGTGCATGACTTACTGGGTAAACATGCGTGCGCGTGACTGACCTCGCTGGGCTGTGACGCACGTGCATTTTTTCGTTTTCCTCCCAACTCTTTACAAAAATTTTTGTGAAACGTATTGGGTTAATAATGCTGTTTTTCTAGTATATAACTGTATTTCTTGCAGTATTTTTCGCGTTTATAATTGCTGTACTTGACTGTTATTTCAACTACAACCAGGGCCGTCTCGGTTTGTGGGGCCCTAGGCGAAATTATATAAATTTAAAACATCCATAGAACCACAGCAAACGTGAAGAGCTTTTTTTTTTAAATAAACAGCAATAAAAATAAGCACTGTACTGTATTGCTCAGTTGATGACGGATAACATGTCCAATAGCTTTTCCCCCCACAACATCAGGTGAACATGCATGCATAAAGGAATGTATTTTAGCTGCTGTGGCAAGTCACCATTTTATTTCCATATTTTTGATCACCTTTAAACTTTTTTCTAGAAGTAAACTAGTGTCTCAATTAAGAGGTCATGGAAACTGCAAGTATGATAATTACTGGGTAAATGTTTGCATTAGGTATCATTAACAAAGTATAATACAATTTCCAGCATGTATTAAACTTGGCTATTGTCAATTTATAAAAATACAACTGTTTATTGTTTGTTCATATTGTATTAACTAATGTTAACTTTTACAACCGTTAGTACATTAAATAAGACAATGCTGTTTAAAATTGTTTTAGATAGTTTTAATTGTACAGGACACTGCTGGCAATGCCTGAAATTACATTTCAACCCACATTACTATGCCTAGCGTAAAAGTTTATTTAGAGCAACAAAATAAATGAAAACAAAAAGTTGTCCAGAATGTGTGCAAAAGTGAATAAAAGTTAAAAGAATTACTTATTTTAAATAGGGCCTATAAACACAACACCTTGAAATATGTATTTGTATCAATGAAATAAAAGATTGGATGGCCAGACATTTCCTACTACTCAATTCTGACAAAACAGAGGTACTAATTATTGGACCAAAAAACTCTAAAAATAAGCCACTACAATATAATTTGACTCTCGATGGATGTACTGTTACATCATCTTCAATAGCGAAGAACTTAGGTGTTATATTTGACACAAATCTGTCCTTTAAAAATCTAATTACCAATGTTTGTAGAACAGCATTCCACCTAAGAAATATATGCTCTCTGTTGCTGATGCCGAAAAACTAATTCATGCATTCATGACCTCAAGACTAGATTATTGTAATGCATTACTTGGAAGATGTCCAGCAAGATCCATAAATAAACTTCAATTGGTTCAAAATGCAGTAGCCAGAGTGCTAACGAGAACCAAGGAATATGATCGTATTAGCCCCATTTTATCATTGTTACATTGGCTACCTGTTAAATTCCGTATTAATTTTAAAATTAAGCTCCGCAGTACTTAAGTGACCTTCTACCACGCTATATTCCATCACGTTCATTATGATCGCAATATTCTGGACTGTTAATAGTTCCTAGAATATCAAAATCCACAAAAGGAGGAAGATCCTTTTCATTTTTAGCTCCTAAACTATGGAATAGTCTCCCTAACACTGTTCGAGATGCAGACACACTCTCTCAGTTTAAGTCTAGACTAAAGACTCATCAATTTAGCCAGGCATACCCTAATTTATCCTCCAACCCACAATTAGGCTGCTTTAGTTGTGTCTGCCAGAATAAGAAACCAGAAACATTCATCATGATTTATAACTCTGCAATAAATTTAATGGCATTTATGCTTATATTATTTTATTTGTTTCCCTGTCTCATCCTCGGGACTCCTATCCTGAGGTCACCAGAACCGGCTGGATCCAGCACCATTCCTGCTTCGTGTTGGACTCCACTGCTACGTGTCGCTGAATGATGATGACTAAATGCAGCCGGTGCCAGCCAAACATCACTTCAGTCTGTTATGATGGACTTCAGAGGATGAACTGAAGCCAACTCCAACCATAAGACATGGGATACTTCTAATTACCGGCCAGGTTGAACTTTGTTTCACATCACTGATCTCTGCCTGCATCACCTCGGTCTATTGATGGACTACGATCTTGAAATGAATGCATAGACTAACAATTGCCAACAAAAGCCTTCATCAGCCAATTAACAAGGACAATTGCACCTATGTGAACCTCTGCAGTTAATCCAGGATGGACTTCAAAGACATTGGTCATTAATCTTACAGTTCAAACAAAATCGACATTTACACACAGACCCTTAACACTTACTTAGTTTAATAATTTTAAACCATGACTTTAACTATACATAAGTAATATTTACATTATATTCATGATGTTAGTCAGAGGGGAACTGGCCCCCACAGTGAGTCTGGTTTCTCCCAAGGTTATGTTTCTCCATTAATCTACATCTTATGGAGTTTTGTGTTCCTTGCCACAGTAGCTTTCAGCTTGCTCACTGGGGTTATTAATACAATTATTATTTAATTACTTATATTTAAACATGATTAACAATCGTATTTTATCTAATTACACAATGATGATTCATCAACATTATAGACATTACAGTTTTATCGTCTGTTATTGCCTGATCTTCTGTAAAGCTGCTTTGAAACGATGTGTGTAGTGAAAAGCGCTATACAAATAAAATTGACTTGACTTGCCTAAACAAATGTAAAGAATAAACACAGACCTCTTAGAGAGCTGAGCTCTTTGTAGATTAATTGCTAAAATTTTCACTCTATGTGAGTTTTTTGCATCTTTTTATCAACAGTGTCTGAATTCCTTACCCAGCAGATTGTTCTTGATAAAATCAGAAAAGCCCTAATAATTTGACAAGCACTATTTCTGCTATCCTTTACACAAAATAAGCATCAAAGCAAATTTTTTCTTCAACTTCACAAGTCCTGTGTTTCTGTCAGATGTGAGCATTATTCAGCAAGGTGCAATCTGTCTAAAAGTACTGTTTAAAAAGCCACGCTCCAATTCCCAACAATTCATATGAATACATGATGCAGATTATTGTGTACTGCTTAGCTTTGCTTCTTTTCGATTTTAGACACACTGCTGTTATTTTATTTGTTTTAACTTTCAGCCATTTGTCTTTTCGTGATTTTTCAGAGCTTATTATATACTTAATAGGATGTTTTTAGTTTTCACCATCATTGTAAATTGTATGTTAAATGATCAGGTCCACACCTGTTGTTAATTGCTCTGTGAAGTTTGAGCCTGTTAGAAATAATTGAATTGTGAAAATTATCAAAATGAAAAATTCTTTATTTAATGACAATTTCTTTGCCTGTGTTAGTGGGGGCCCCCAGGCACGTTGGGGCCCTAGGCAGCTGCCCATATCATCCATAAAATGGGCCGGCACTGATAACAACAGCATGTGTTTGATCATATAGTGTGTGTGTATATTTATACAGTAGCGGTTCTAGCTTGTATGGTGCCCTGGGTAAATCCATTCAGTGAATATATAATTTTCTCAAGTGTTTTTTTTTATTTTATGAAGTTTTAAAGGATATCTGTATGCTGACTGAAGAACTCGCGCTGAAATCTCAATAAACTGATGTTCTAAATGTGAACATCACACAGCACAAGATATTTATATTTGTAAATCATGTCTAAAGTAATTTTTAAGAGTTTTTTCCCTATGGAATTGTATATATCTTTTATTTTCTTTTTCAATTTATATGGAAATCACTTTGAATTACCACTGTGTATGACATGTGCTAGATAAACAAACTTGCCTTTCTCTTTTATCTGAATGTTGTGGGTCATTTTGGTTTCAACATGCAACACAATCCCTTAAATGTAAATAAAAAATGAATCGTGAGGACATGCTATTGCTATCATTACTTTGTTGAATCTGAGCAAAACAGCCACAATTATGAGAGACCAAAAAATAGCTATCATTTTAAATATCCAAACTTAAATTTACAAGAATGGTAAACCAACCAGTATGTCTGTCTATGTGTGGCCCTGTGATGGACTGGCGACCTGTCCAGGGTGTCCCCCGCCTTCGCCCAATGTTAGCTGGGATAGGCTCCAGCCCCCCGCGACCCTGTACACAGGATAAGCGGTTGACGATGGATGGATGGATGGATGGTAAACCAACCAATTCCTGCAGGTCTTGGTACTCAGGATGTTCAGGCCTGCTTATGATCTTCACATCAGTTCTTTATGCCTGCCCTTACTTGCACACAGATTGTTTTGTCATTAGTTGTTACATATTGAATTTTTCAGTAAATGTTTGATTTCACTTTTGCTAATTTTCTAAACTAAATGATGGACAATGAAGGGTGAATTTAGTCTAGCCCTTAAGAAGTGTTAGGGGAAATTATTTATTTTACAGAAAAACAGGCATGCAAAGCTACACAAACTACACATAAGCAAACAGAGTTTAGAAGGTTTTATTATATATATTTTTTTCATGACAGCATTTCATTTTGAGAACACAGCTAATATAAAGTCGAGGGTCACAAATTTACTCCAGGTTTGGCTTTATCACACCCCTTTCACAACAGACAAGATGTTCACCATATATTTTTTAACAACATAGTGCCAAGAGAAAGCAAATCTTTACACAATCACTCAGACACCTATATTAAATTGGATCTGCACTGACATTACAAAGCAGACCACATTGAGAAAAATAACTTTAAAGAGGGGGGGAAATATATAAATATATGCATACATATGCATGCATATGTGAAAACTTCTAGGAATATTAAAGGTATAGGCATGTATGTGTGTCTGTCTAATTTATAAGTGAGACTAAGTTTATCATATGCAATATATGATTGCATGTAATTGCTGAAATTATCCTGTACAACATGATTGTGTTATTGTTGTGATGTCCAAAAATCTTTAAGGCAAACAGCAGATGTAGTTCTGGAGAGGTGATCCACATCTGGAGCCGTGATTTTAGAACACAGGTAAACACAAATTTGGCATTAAAACAGGTATATAGAGCCAGAGTTTCTATACAGAGAGAAGGAACAAGGGCACGGATACGAGGGTCAAGGCAGATGGCAGGAACAAACTAAAAAAATGGCGTAAAAGATTACCTTAAAATGGTGTCAAAGCAGGTTTGAAATATCACAATACTGTTGCAGTTTCAAGCTCTATTCATACAGTATAGAATTTAAGCAAATCCATTACAGAATCAAGCTTGGTCAACGTACACCAAAGCAAGAAATTATAACTATATATACAGAATGTGAATGATAAATACGGATTTAAAACAGTCCAGCTTTTTTCTTCTGTTGACTTCTTCACTTTGATGATAGCTGTTCTTTTCGGAACAGCTCTACATTTCTTTTATGACTTAAGGGTTCACCACAGTTTTCATAGAATTCACCCACATAAACTGATTAAAATACTATAGATGACTTTGTAGTGTTTAATACAGTTCAGCTTGAAGTCAAATGAAAAAAAAAAAAAGCTTGCTGAGAAACAAACATGAATATATTTACCATAATAATTCCAAAGCTCCTGCCTTTTTCCTTACTAGTAACCATTATAATGTCTGCTGTAGCCCAAACAGGCTTCAGGAGTTTGACAGGAGGTTTTGTAGAGGACCTGGACTTTATAAATAATTTTTGGACAGCCATCTATTATATGATTTGAATCCGGGGCCTGGGCTGTGGGAGATTAAGAAAATGTTAGTGAGCCCGACCAGTCCAGTAGAAACGTAAGGGGTGGGGGGGTGTAGAGGAGACTGGAGGGTAAAAGGTAGTGCTCAGCAACAGCCCCCTCCAGCTTGCTGTCCTCCCTGGCTGCCACCCATTGAAGAGTTAGTGGCAGCATGCTGTGGTCCAATCTTAATGCCATTAGCCTGCACAAAAATAAAATGAAGACATTTTAATTCAGCTCCCAAAAATTTAAAGAAACCCATGTAAAATTGCAGTGATTTTGTACTGTCACATAATGATGCATTAATCAAAACAGCCCCGGTAGGCCTGAATTAGCAGCTCGCTAAGTCAGCACTGAGGCGAGAGAACCTCTAGTGTGTTTTTCCAGTGGTAACAGAGCCAGGGAAACCTGCCAGGGCTTTAAAAAAAAAAAACACATACACACACCTAAGCTGGTGGCACTTTCATTCATCACACAAAGGGCATACACCTTGCCAACTTTTCCCTCAAGTAGGCTCCTGTTCAAAACCGTAACTCCAAAAGAGAAGCTTCTGTAACATTCTTAGGAAACTCCACATTGCGCCAAATCTGATTTATAGTGATCTGGGGTGAGAGGGGGAGCTCACATGTGAGCCTTGAGGTTCCTGGCCAGGATCTGTATCAGCTGATGTGGTTTGGACTCTGTGCTTTGACTTTTTTTTTTTACTTTTCCGACTACTACAATAAAAATAGCTGCAGTGGGCTCACCTCTATTAAACCGGCTGTTACTTACAAGATGTGAGGAATTTACATGTTGGCTACCAGCCAGTTGAGAGAAACAGAGGGGCCTTTGCAGTGTGGAGCTTTCCCTGCAGTAGCTCCCTTCTTTCACTCCGGTAATACACGCATGTATATCATTGTACAGGCAAGCACCATTACATTCCTAAACATTTTATTGGTTATTACAATGTCTGGATCACATGCAAACCAGTTCAATAACATCCACTATGCTCCATTGACTATTACACTTGAATTTGCATAGATTTATGGACTACAATGTAGCTGCTCTGGGTAACATCACCAGAGTACAAAGGTTATCAACCATCCAAAATTTGAGTAAACTGAAAATCTAGTATATGCTGAGATATAGATACACACACACACACACACACACACACACAAACTTTTTGGTGGCACAAAATGCAAGTTTTCATCCTATTTGTGGCAGCACTTTATTAAAAAGTTCTGAAAGTTGATCTACAACCCAATCAACACTTGTGCTGAAAGTTTCTTAATCCAAACACAAGAACATCCATAATGGATTCAGTATAGTGACACAGGAAGTCCTCTTGACCCAATTATTTTTCAACTTGTAATACAAACAAAGAATGTGCTTCCTCTTCATATGGGTTACCTCGTTGTTTATATCAAAGACTCCCTCTTGGATCTTTTCATAAATCTCCTTGGCCGTGTTGATAAATGCCTGAAACAAAAAAAGAATAAAGACCAAATTAAACAAATCTAGGCAAAAATGCAATCCTCTTAACTGCTTGACCTATCATATAAAGGATTCAAGTTTTAAGTGTAGCACTACATCATTGACCAATGAGTAATACTAATCAAAATTATCAAAGAATAATTTTGTCAGATAAAACAGTAAGGATCATCTTGACATGTTCAAATGCAAAAATAAGCAAAGTTTTTACAGTTGAAGGCTGGTGCCCCCATCTGGCTGTAAGTGGTCATGTCTATTATTACTGTACTCAAGACGAGCACATTGGTCACCCAGAGAAAATAAACATGGCAGAGGCTCCGGCTCACCCTTAAAGTGTCAAGACCTGCCATAGGCACTTTGTAGTCTAATTAACAGAGATGCTTTGCTTTTCGGTGGAACTACCCCTCAACTCTCCAGAGCAACATTCCTCTGCGGCTCAATTACCATTGAGAGAGAGAAAGAGATTGCTGAACAAGTGCCGCAGATGTTTGTGCTTGTATCAGTGTGTGTGGCAGGGAATCCATGAATATGCATGAACCTTAAATAGAAGATTGAATCGTCATAAAGGGGTGGGGGAAGGGTCAGGAGAATTCACACGACACTAATGAGACAAATTAATCATTGAGGTGGCTTAGAGTGGGAGAATGGGGGAGGGACTTGCACAATTTAACACCCCACTCTTTTAAAGCCAGCTCTGAGCCCTGCTTTAGCTTCTTGGCTCCAACCGCACAGAACCAAATGTTTTCTCCCCAGTTTGTGTATCCCTAGGGCGTTATCTGTATTCATGTATGTGCAAATGTTTTCACACAAGGACCCAAACATAAATCATCACACAAGCACTCAAGACCTCCTTGCCATACAAGTGCTACTTTACCTCTTCTACATTTGATGCAGTCTTTGCAGAAGTCTCCATAAAGATCAGACCGTGTTCTCTGGCAAAGGCCTCTCCTTCCTCTTTCTTCACCTCTCTCCGTGACTCCAAATCACTGCCATGAGAAATCAAGTCTTTTTTTGATCAAAATAATTTTGATTGCATGCCACAGTGCATGTCTGCATTTCCTAAATACTAGACTGTATTAAACTGCAATTCCTGTATATTAAGGGTTTCCTCCCCCTTGAGTCAATTCCAAACTGTACCTAAAGCATTGTCAATGGATCATTAATTTCAGTTTTTCAAATTTCTTTTGTGAAGAGTAAATATTTTGTACATTTCATAAAATTTTTTCACATCTCATTTAAATTATATTGGCCAACGGACACCATGCTCTCTTGATATTGGTATGGGTTCATAAATCGTGTTTGACTTCTACTGTCTAAACTTGTGCAATTTGTACTAAAGTATTGGACTAACCTTTTATTTCCAATGAGCATGATGACCATGTTAGAGTTGGAATGTTGACGAGCATCTTCTAACCAAGTTGTCAAGTGATTAAAGGTGTCCCTTCTGCATATACATTGAACATTAAACAACACACACAAAAAAATACTCGAGCAAAACTGAGTGACTTCAACTTTAGTTATCATTGCAGTGCAGCACTGAACCTAAAGTATAAAAGACAATTAAGGCAGAAGAGCTACAGAAATATGACAGCCAAATGATGGTCTGGTCTCACCTTGTGATATCATAAACTAGGAGAGCTCCAGCCGCACCTCTGTAGTAAGACCTGGTGATTGAGCGGAAGGACTCCTGTCCGGCCTGGAACACACAAAAATGCAATCATTACAACATAAGTAATAGCCAGTTAATAAGGAACAATCAGATGCCAACAAATGTCCACTAGGTATGTTGCTTCTCAAGTTTATGCACTACAATCCCTACAGCCCAGTGGTGTATTGGTTCATCCAGCTCTAAAATACCACAGTATAAGACAGATTTCCATTGTTGAGCCTTCCTTCCGCAAATGCTGAGTGCCTATGGATTCTGATGAACAGCGACTTCACATGTACGGACAGTCGACTCTCCATCCCCCCCCCAGTTCTTCTCTAGAGCATGGCTTCTGTCCAATAAGAGGGCTCCAAGCACACAGCCACCGTTCAGGAGTGTGTTATGGTATAAGATGGCCTTTGGTCAACCCACCCCCTCTGACAGCAGGCAAATAAGCCAGGAGCCCATATTTGAATTCAATAACCCATTCTCCGGGGCAGCTGTTAACATTAGTGTTAATGGAGCCCATTGTGGATAAATGATAGATGACACCATTATGCCTGCCATCTGCTGGAGTGAAAGGTTACAGGAAGGCCAGACATGCAGATTTCTCCTGTTACTTAATTTAACACCCCCCCCATCTTCTCTAGTTTTATCACAGAAAGCTAGATGAAATAACCTTTAAATGTGCCATAAATAATTTATTTCAAGACATGGTACGATCAAGGTGGCATCAACGTAGCATGGCTACAAGACAGCACACCAAACATATACCACATGAACTCCTAATTATCCTGACATTAGATGTTTCATAAGATAGTCTCACCCATGCAAATTGCCAATAAAAATTAGAGATGTGCAGAACAACTAATTTCACTGACGTTTAAACAAAACTTTGAGTTGACTAATCTAAAATGAAAGCAAAAAAAAATAAAAATTTCAAATACTTAATCTATTCAAAATCTGACTCTAAATTCTGATGAAAAGGGGCATTTATCTGCGACATGCTGTCCTGTATTATCATCATTGTACATTAAATATAGAACATGCCATGTATTCACCTTTAGCGAATATAGGTTTATTTATTGACCAATAGCGCAACCCAAATAGCCTATTCTAAATGGAATTTAGAAAAAAGGATTAGTTAAATAAAAATTTGCTGATAATTTACTCACCCTCAAGCCATCCAAGATGTAGGACTTTCTTTCTACATCAGAACAGGATTTAAGATTTTTAGCAAGTGTCCCAGGTTTTTAGCTTCATTCAATGCTAGTGAATGGACACCAATATTTGACGATCCAATAAGCACACTTAGTCAGCATCAAAGTAATTCACACTACTGTGTATTAATTATATTTAAAATGTGTAACATTAATATGAAAGTATTTAAGTGCAGCCTCTACAAAAATATAAAGTCAAATGTAAATGCGTAAAAAGGTTGGACAGTTTAAAGGGGAAAAAAAATTACCGACTAGTAATTCCAGTGTCGACAAGCAGCATCAGAACTGTTTTGTCTACTAGTTTTGCACATCCCTAATAAAAATAAATAAATTGTATTTAACGTGAGTCAAGGCATTTTTTTGTATAGCGCATTTCAAAACACACACAGTTTTAAAGCAGCTTTACAGAAGATTAAGGAATAATTGAAAGATCATGAATTGTGTTTAAAAAGTAATTCACACTACTCCAGCCGAGTAGTGGTGGTGGCGTAGTGGGCTAAAGCACTAAACTATTAAGCAGAAGGTTGTCGGTTCGATACTGTGGGTGGTGGCTGTGGGTACCTTGTCCTTGAGCAAGGCACTTAACTCCAGGTTGCTCCGGGGGGGTTGTCCCTGTAATAAGGGCTCTGTAAGTCGCTTTTGGATAAAAGCGTCTGCATAATTGTTTTTATAACCCCAGTGGGCAAGCCAAAGGCGACTGTGGCAAGGAACACAAAACTTCATAAGATGTTGGTTAATGGAGAAAAATAACCTTGGGAGAAACCAGACTCACTGTGGGGGCCATTTCCCCTCTGGCTAACATCATGAATATAATGCCAAAATTATTTATGTGACTTTATTTAACTTACAAAATTGACACCAGCAGTACACATACATATCTGGTTTGAGTCTCTTAATCTAACTATAAACTGAAATAAGACAGTATAACATTAAAATACACAAGTTCTGACAGTGTGCGCAGAGTGCACAGCATCATGGACATGGCTTATACTTTGTCTCTCTCTGGTGGTCAAAATGTCTAGGCACAGCTGTATAATCTTTATTTTTTCATAACAGCATTCATTATAAAAGGATGATTAAAGGATATGTTCCAGGTGTAATACAAGTTGAGCTCAACTGACAGTCTTTGTGGCTAATGTTCATTAACAAGAAAAATAATTTAGACCTTTGTTTATTTCAAAGTCAAAATAGCACTTACAGTAAGAACAATGGACGTGAATGAGGTCAGTCCAATAAATAAACAAACATTGAAACATTAACAGAGTTTCAAAGTTTAACTTTGCGAAGATTCCTGTGGTCAGGTCTGCTCATAATGATCACAAAATATTTACTGCAATATTGCAACAACATACAGTTGAATCAGAAGTTTACATACACCTTGGCCAAATACATTTAAACTCAGTTTTTCACAATTCCTGATATTTAGTCTTAGAAAACATTGCCTGTCTTAGGTCAGTTAAGATCACTACTTTATTTTAAGAATGTGAAATGTCAGAATAATAGAAGAGAAAATTATTTATTTCAGCTTTTATTTCTTTAATCACATTCCTTTTAGACGGATCGGGTATTGGTCCGACAAGCTCAATCCAAATACGATACTGTGTGTTAGTCATGTCCGTTGCTGTAAAGCTAAAAAAAAATGACATAATAGAACCATAAAAACTAGGGATGCACCGATCCGATACCTGGATTGTTATCAGCTCCGATACTGACATTTTTAAACAGATCGGGTATTGGTCCGACGAGCCAAATCAAAATCAGATACAGTATGTTAGTCAAGTCCGTTGCTGTAACGCTAAAAAAAATGACATAATAGAACCATAAAAAAAAAAGTTAATATGACTTGTGCATTTTATATAAAGCCACATGAAGACGTTGCAATAGCTATGTGAATCACAAAAGCCTGTGTTTAATAAGTAAATATATAAATGAACGGCGCTAATATGTTCACACACACACACACACACACATGGCTATTTTTAGCCTCACGCGGTGTGCAATATTTGAGCGCTACTCACTAACATCTCAGATATGGATGCTCAATAGTTCGGTGCACTTATAATATGCATTTAGAACTGCACTGGAGGTGCATTTTTACCAGAATTTGAATAAGAAGTGAATTAAACTACTGTGAACTTGCCTACAAACAGACACACTCTTGGAGAGTTCAGAATGTCAAAATAAAAGTGTGAGGATTTAAAAGATAAAGGTGTGATTGAGACATATTATTATGATATATATATATATATATATATATATATATATATATATATATATATATATATATATATATATATATATATATATATATATATATATATATAACAAATGCATTACATTGTTGTGGCAGAAGAGTTAATTATTGATGAGACCATTCAAAAAGCGGCTTTAAAATACAATGTATTGTTTACTACCATATTACTGATCATGAGTCAATCATTGGCACACAGTTCACAGCAATCCATTTCACATGTGAATTTGTGAATCAGTTCGAGATTTATTATGAGGGCTTGTTTAAGGACCCGTCAATGTACACCTGCGTCAGACATTATTATAATCTTTTTTTTTTTTTAAACAAGCCAGGGGTATACATAGTACACAATACTAACAAATATATTTTACAATAATGCCAAGACATTATATTCATTACATATTGCAATGGTTTAATAATAAAACGTCTTTATAAAGCAAAGAAAAACTAGATAAAACAAATCTTTCTCCAAAATACTAGTGTAGACACATTCCCAAAAAATGTGAGGGGCAGATTAATCTACAGCATTACTGAAGGAGCAAAGTGGATCTATTTCAGGGAGCATGTTTCGTAAATAAACATTGACTGGGTAAAAACGGTGTAACAGTTTAAAGGACACCTCCTTAACCTTGTTGGTAATTAAATATTTGTGAGGTAAAGACACTGCGTCAGACATGCTTGTGTCACGCCTTGGGTGTGTTGCGTCAGAAAAATAAAATGTTTAGGTCACTGTGTCATGTTAAATATAGTTTAATACTCAATCTTTAAACACATCTTGAGATCCCCTAGTTTGCATTTGCGCTCCTTCAAGTGTTTTGAACACAAGAACGTAATGCATGTTTGTGTTGTGTGTCCGCTGAAGGGTTGTTAATGTTTTGTTCACTGTAATAAACTGTGTTGCTCACACAGCTGAAATGTCACTTACTGCCCTCTGGAGTAAACAGGTGGTACTACAAGCATGCATTTCTCAGGAAAGCATTGCGATTAATTGCGTTCATTTTTAATTAATAATGTGTAGTTAGAGGTTTGTGTTTCTTTACATATTAAAGAGCACACCCAAATAGTTCCACACCATTATGCAAAAAAAACAACATTGGTATCAGATCGAGATACGAGATATGAGATATCCGATATCGGAATCGAAAGAGAAAAAGTGGTATTGGTGCATAAATTAGTTCATATGACTCGTGTATTTGATTCAAAGCCACTTGAAGACATGTGTTAGCTCTGTGAATCACAAAAGGCTGTGTTTAATAAGTAAAAATATAGTATGCACAGCGCAAGCACGTTAGTGAATGGCGCTGCTCTGTTGACACAAACTTATGCACAGGCTGGTGATGCATTAGCGGCTATTATTAGCCTTCACAGCGGTGCGCAATATTTGAGGGCTACTCAAGAACAGCATCTCAGATGTAGATGCTCAATAGTTTATAATATGCATTTAGAACTGCACTGGAGGTGCATTTGACCAGAATTTGAATAAGAAGCGAATAAACTACTGTGAACCTGCCTACAAACAGACATATGCAGGACTTTCTGGAGAGTTTAGAATGTCAAAATAAAAGCGTGAGGGTTTAAAAAATGCATGATTTAAATATATTACGGTTTAAAATTTAAAGTCAATAATAATAATAATAAAAATGTTTACTGTCATCATGAGTTTTTGTTTACAATTTATAACAATATTTAAGTTGAATGGGTTCCAAAAAATAACTGTGTGAAAAGTGGACTGATGATTTACAACTAAATGAAAAAAAAAAATAATATCTGAATAGTTTAAAGTCCAGATGCAAGTTGAAGCATTTTTGGGGAAAACATAATAAATAATAAAAATAAAGTGTTTCTTAATAAGCTATACATTTATAATGTGTAGTTAGAGGTTTGTGTTTCTTTACATATTAAAGAGTACTCCAAATTAGTTCCACACAATAATGTAAAGATATTCTAAACTGATTTGGAAAAAAACAACACTGGGATCGGCAGATACTGAGATTTCTGATATCGGAAGAGAAAAAGTGGTCTCGGTGCATCCCTAATTCCCAGTGGGTCAGACGTTTACATACACTTTGTTAGTATTTGGTAGCATTGCCTTTAAATAGTTTAACTTCGGTCAAACATTTTGGGTAGACTTCTACCTGGAATTTTTCAGTTGCTGGAATTTTGGCCCATTCCTCCATACAGAACTGGTGTAACCGAGTCAGCTTTGTAGGTGTCCTTGTTCACACATGCTTTTTCAGTTCTGCCCACACATTTTCTATCGGATCGATGTAATGGCTTTGTGATGGCCACTCCAATACCTTGACTTTGTTGTCCTTAATCCATTTTGCCACAAGTTTGGAGGTATGTTTGGGATCATTGTCCATTTGGAAGACCCATCTGCGACCGAGCTTTAACCTCCTGGATGTCGTCTTGAAGTGTTGCCTCAATATGTCCACATAATTTTCCTTCCTCATGATGCCATCTATTTGGTGAAGTGCACCAGTTCCTCCTGCAGCAAAGTACCCCCACAACATAATGCTGCCACCCCCATGCTTCACGATTGGGATGGTGTTCTTCATCTTTCAACCTCACCCTTTTTCCTCCAAACACAAAGATGGTCATTATGACCAAACAGTTACATTTTTGATTCATCAGACCAGAGGACATTTCTCCAAAAAGTAAGATCTTTGTCCCCATGTGCACTTGCAAACTGTAGTCTGGCTTTTGTTATGGCAGTTTTGGAGTAGCCTTTCAGGTTATATTGATATAAGACTCCTTTTACTGTGGATATAGATACTTTTCTACCAGTTTCATCCAGCATCTTCACAAGGTCCTTTGCTTTTGTTCTGGGATTGATTTGCACTTTTCGCACCAAACTACTTTCATCTCAGTAGACAGAATGCGTCTTCTTCCTGAGCAGTATGATGGCGGTGTGGTCTTATGGTGTTTATACTTGTACCCCGTGCATCTGTACGAACAATAGTACACCTTCAGGCATATGGAAATTGCTCCCAAGGACGAACCAGACTTGGAGGTCCACAATTGTTTTTCTGAGGTCTTGGGATTTCCCCATGATTTAAAGCAAGTAGCGAGTTTGAAGGTAGGCCTTAAAATACATCCAAAGGTATACCTCTCCAATTGACTCCAATTAGCTTATAAGACGCTAATTGCTTAAAGGCTTGACATCATTTTCTGGAAATTCAAGCTGCTTAAAAGGCACAGATAACTTAGTGCAAGTAAACTTCTGACCCACTGGAATTGTGATAGTCAGTTAAAAGTGAAACAATCTGTCAGTAAACAATTGTTGGAAAACGTATTCATGTCGTGCAAAAAGTAGATGTCCTAAATGACTTCCCAAAACTATAATATTCTTCTATGAAATCTCTGGAGTGGTTAAATAAACGAGTTTTAATGAATTCAATTCAAGTCTATGTAAACTTCTGACTTCAAATGTATACAGTATACATTGCTGGCATAGCATTTAAGTCAATTACGACAAGGGTTTGTTGTAAGCTCAGTTACACAGAATGTTTATGGAAAATTAAGCATTATTCAAGGTTGCAGATTTTGAAAAATACATACTGAAGTCTATATGAAACAGCAAACGATGTTTCCTTACTCATTTCCTGAGTAATCAGCCAATTAACAAAAGAAAGAAAATATTGCTATATAAATGCAACACATTTAAGGAAGTGTTTAAGTATTGTTTAAGCTGTGCAATTAGATTCCTGAGAAGGAAGTTATTCCATAGGTTTTATGGTGCATGTCTCATACTGGATTGGCTGAAGTTCAAAGTGGTGCAAGCGATTTTTGGGTATGCAATACATAAATGTATCTACTACTGGATATCACTAAAATAGTGTCGCAAAAAAACACCCATATTTGTCAGCTCTAGGCTCTGTAAATGGCAAAAAATAAAAGTGTCAGTGGAACGGCCCATGATTTTGACCTAATCAGAAAACAAGCCAATAAGAAACATTCTCTGCCTGTCAATAATTTTTCATGTTCAGATTCGCTGAAATGTTTTTGAAAGGCTGGGTTTCAGAGGGCATGTTGTTAAATTCAGCAACATGGCAAAGGTTCGCAAAATAGTTAAAAATGCAAGCACTTTTAAAGTCATTGGCTTTAATGCCAATGGAAAATGGTCATTGTTCCTCATAGGCATAATGCTGCATTGGCTGCATTTATGTCTGCCCAAGAGTGTCTAATCAGTAAACAGATTTTCTCATTATCGTCTCGACTTTATCAGTCATATATCACCACCACATTAAACCTAACTACAATTCAAATAAAAGAAAAACAGGTATTATTTAGACGCATCTATTGAGGAAAACACGAGAAAAAATAAATCTGCAGCGTGCATCAGACGAAACGGTGAATGTAATCTTACCGTATCCCAGATCTGAAGTTTTATCTGTTTGCCATCTATAGTGATCATTCGTGCTCCAAATTCAACACCTGTCAAGACAAATGAAGGCAGAGATTGATTCATAACTCATACATCAGCACAGGGCAGTGAAAACATCGACTTTGATTTACATCAACACTTCTGACTATAAAACATAACTTACGGAATTCTGGACAATATGGTTATGAAATGTCAATTTTACTTATTTACCCAGGCATTGTGAAATGTGCTCGTGTGGAGTCAATTGATGAAGCCTGCACATCCTAACAACAATCTCCACTTTCTGTCCATTCAGCAAGTTCCTTAAAGGGATAGTTCATCCAAAAATAAAAATTGCCTCATTTACTCACCCTCACGATATCCCAGGTGTGTATGACATTCTTTATCACCAGAACACAGTTGAAGAAAAATATCTTCGCTCAGTAAGTCCTTAAAATGCAAATGGATGGTAATCTGACTTTTGAAGCTCCAAAAATCACAGGCAGTCAGCATAAAGAGGTTAAATGAATGTCCTTTAAAGCGATACGATCATTTTTGGTGCAAAACAAGATCACATTGTCTCTCGTGTGACGTATTTGTGTTGCCATGTTACGGACATAGTCTCACGTTCTCCACCCGGTTGAGACATCCAGGATAAGCACACAAATGCACTATTGTAACTAAACAAATAGATACAAATACAGATCACAATCAACAAAGCTACTGTACAGCGTTCCTCCTACACAGCTGTAAACAGCGCTGCTCTTCCGGGTGTGTAGCACATGCCTCAGTTCTCGAGTGTTTAACGTCGTGCCAACATGATTACGTCACGCACATATTGCTGTGGACTGGAAGTGATGATTTAAGAGTTTAAAGCATATCGATCTTTTTCACATAAAAGGCGACCTTTTTCACATAAAAGGCGACCTGAAATTTAACAGCTGGATGACGTTGACTATCTGTGATTTTTGGAGCTTCAAAAGTCAAATCACCATCCACTTGCATTTTGAGGACCTTCTGAGCGAAGATATTTTTCGTTAAAGGTGTTCTGGTGAAGAATGAAACTCATACACACCTGGGATATCATTAGGGTGAGTAAATGATGAGAGAATAAAAATGTTTGGGTGAACTAACCCTTTAAAAACCTTTTGAAAGCAGACTGGCACCAACCTGTTTCTTGTGCTGATTAGACCCATTTCCTACTGTTCTAATTAATGAAGGAATATAATGAGCTTGGGTTAAAGAGTCTTACCAATGGTGAGATCATGCACTGGCTGAAAGCGCTTATCTGTAAACTGTAATAATAGGCACGACTTCCCCACACCTGCAAAGCAAACACAGAGGGTCACACATGAATGGCCACAATTAACCTTAAGGCTATACATCTGCCGTATCCCATTGCATTGAAATCATTTGTTGAGTCTTTATTTGAGAAACTTTAAAAAGGTGATGAGGTTTTATCAGTAGTGATGCTAAATTGCCACACCCCTTTCACATCACACATAATTGTCCAATAACATGCACACAAACATCCACATTCAACCTTTAATTAAACCATCTCATTATTCTACTCATGAGAAAGGATGAGGATAAAAAGGAATGCACACACTGAGACTAATAGGCCAGGCATAGTCTAAGACAACAGCATGTAACACCAATTACAAGAAGGATTGATAGCAGAGACAGATTTGTAAAATACAATCAGTTTTCTTATTTCTCAATTTCAATATTCACTCTGTAATGGCAATAAAAAAAATAATGAGGTTCAAACACAATATAAAAAGGCAATTCTATTTATCAACAAAACAAAAATGCATAAAATACAATGCAAAATCTCTTGCACACAAATGATGCTCCTATGACCCACTAGTTTAATTACTTGGATTTTATTTCATATGTAATAATCTAGGTTAATCAAGGAAAATCATTAAATCAAGACAGTTTAGATTTCTTACAAAACCACATAAACCTATCAACCGAAATAAGATTAGAGGATCTGCCATGACACACAAACAGGTTAAATGCTTAAGAGGAGTAGGCGTTACCATGAGCAACAGCAGTTGCCAAGTGAGCTACATTCAAAGAGAGCTCACAAGACAAATGCACGAAGACAACATTACAATGCTGAAATTAGGCAATGTTTAATGTGCAGACTCACCTGCAGCATTAACCTATACAATTGCAGAACAATATGGTTTCTAACTAGGAAAATTAAAAACAACCAGAAACAGGCTTCACAGCTTTGTTATGGCCTGCATCTTGTCTCCTGAGAATGCTGGTTAACAAAATAAATAATCTGATTCAAAACAGCCGATTACCATTTAACCCTGCTATAATATCCAGTTGAGTTTGGCAAACATTTAAAAATCAAACAAAAAACAAAAACAAAATTTGAACCAAAGGGGTTAGTTTATCTTTTAGGGGTGAGCATTTACTATCATAATAAGCCACAACTCCCAAACATTTACCAAATGTGGATTAAAAAAAATAAAAAATACAGTGATTGTAATGTTAAAAGAAAATTACCTGCTGCTGTGCATTTAAGCAGAAAAAATTGCTTGTACTTTTCTAATAACTCAAATTGCAATTTGGTACAGTAGTGTTACTTGTTGGGCTGCACAATTAATCAGATAAATAATTGAGATTATTAATCAACTTCCACAATTAACTAATCATGAGGGGTCAAAGTGTCAATCATAGCAGTGCACATAGGTCTACTCAAAAAATTATATTTAACTAGTGTTTGTGCAGCGGTTGAGCATTGTTTGTAACAGAGAAATCAGTTGCCAACTTCTGCAAATAATTTATTCATAATTTGAAGAACAGCTTTGTTTTTTATGCTGCTAAGAGGGCCAATGTGCAGTTGAACAACTAGTCTTGATTTAATGATGAATACTTCTGCTCATTTTATTCTCATTTGTAAAGGGGCAGTCACACTAGGTTCTGAGCTTTGATTTTTAAGCATCATTCGTCTCCAATATTTCAACTCAGTAGGTCCTCACAATTCAGATGAATGGTGCCAACATTTTCAAGCTCCAAAATTCACATAAAGGGAGCATAAAAGTAATTCATTGGTTGAAATAATTCATCCAATGGTTAAATCCATGTGTTCGTTTCAGCAATGCATTGCAATAATTTCTCAAGTGATTCCGAATAAATTCTCAAAAGAAGCAAAATCAATTCCAATTTCAGTTTAAACTGCAGCAGCGCAGTGGCACGCGCCAGAGACAACAAAGACGCGAGTTAAGTGCATACACTAAAATCAAGCGAACAAACATGACTGTTTGCTGACTAGGTGTATCAAACACATGACCATTTGGGCCCAAATTAAACAATGATCATGAAATTCTTTCACAAACCCATGCACATAGCAATGGTAGAGTTTATTCGTTATAGCATGCCAACAAACAACATGAAAGACGAGCTCCCTGTAATAAGTGCACTGTAAGTTGCTTGGGATAAAAGCATCTGCCAAATGCATAAATGTAAAATACTCCTAGGTACTCTTGAACACAGTTTTTCTTGGTTGTTGGCAAATAGGATGGTCCAAGCTTCTAGGAGAATTCACCACAGTTAAATCTATTTAGGCTGTTTCAATTGCTTCCGTCTCTTCATGTAATCCCAGACTGACGTTTAGTGGAGGGCTCTGTGGGGGCCATGACATCTGTTGCAGGGCTCCCTGTTCTTCTATTCTAATCTTTTATATTTGCAAAAGTAATGTTTGGAAATTTAACATTTATATTTCCTATTGACACACTGAAGCCGAACATAAAAATAACCATCTTAAGACAAATGTTTTTGTGAAAACACACACACACACACACACACAAGTTTTGAAACACTTGACTGAAATGTTTCTCGTGATCTTAAATATATTTTGATCTGAAGGCGAATGCTTAAATGTTTGAAATTAGTTTTGTAGACAAAAATAAACATTTTTGCACCACCGTATTAATTTATTTCATTCTAAAACAAATTTTATTTTAAAAAGTTTTTGAAATAATAAAAAAAAGAAGCTAATAAGTGCCCAACATAGATGGGAACTCCTTCAATACTGTTTAAAAATCCCAGGGTGATACCTCAAAAGGTGACTATTTTGAAGATGCTAAAATATAACACAGTATTGATTTATTTTGGATTTTGTTTAGTCACAACATAAATCCCATAGTTCCATTTATCTTTTTCCATAGTTTTGATGACTTAACTATATTTCTAAAATGTGGAGAGAAAAAAATAATTATAATAAAAAAAATTATTAAGTGTTTCAAACCATTTGACCAGTAGTGTGTGTGTGTGTGTGTGTGTATATACATACATTCAACTGTGCAAATGCCTTAGGCACATAAACTGTCTCACAAAAACCTTTATCTTAAGATAGTTACGTATATCTTCAGCTTCAGTGTGTCAATAAGAAATATACATTTTAGACACCCAAACATTACTTCTGCAAATATAATTTTATGTTTATGACACAACGCACCAGAGACGACAAGCATGTCTGACGCAGACCATTGACGGGTCCTTCAACAAGCCCTCATAATAAATCTCGAAATGATTGACAAATTCAATTGTGAAATGGATTGCTGTGAACTGTGTGCCAATGATTGGATTATGATCATTAATATGGTAGTAAACAATACATTGTATTCTAAAGCCGCTTTTTTTATTGTCTTATCAATGATTAACTCTTCTGCCACAACAATGTAATGCATTGTAATTATCTGAGATATATATATATATATATATATATATATATATAAATAAATAAATGTAAAGATAACTATGTATAATTATATATTGATATAAATATGTATAATCATTATATATTTAATTATTGTTATATGAGGGCTTTCTCAGCAAATATTTGTATATGCAATTAATTAATCGGGACACCATGTAATTAAGTCGATTAAAAATTTGAATCGATTGACAGCCCAAGTGGGTGTATGTGTGTGTGTGATTGATATATAGATTATATATATATATATATATATATATACACACACACACACACACACACCTTCATTATGATTCAAAGTTAACAGATAATCTTAAAACATTCATATCTAACTGCACTAAATTGATAAACTCTATAAAATATTGTAATATTTTTATATAAGATCCCTCAGACACCACTGCATTGGCTGTGTCTGGGCCACCAACGCAGTTTTGTACAGACCATTTAGGATTTTGTTTTCTCTTCTTTTTTTGGAAATTCAAAAAAATGTGCAATGTGATTGAATATAGTGATAAATAACGATATCGAATTATATATTGCCATATCGCCCAGCCCTATATAGAGAATAAAAAATAAATTGATGAAACTCATCAATTTATTGATTGGGGGGGTTATTGTATTAAACCTTACAGCCACCAGCTCTGAACGCCACGTTTTGATATTATTGACGTATTATTTTGAGTTAAATTTAGCTTTGAAAAAAAGACACAGTCATAAATAAATGACAGATAAACTATTTCTATAGGCAAAAATACATTGTCTCCCTTTGACGTATCCGTTTTAGGGAAAGGCCGACAGACAAGTCCAGCCGGCCACAAATATAAGGGGTTACCATTAGCGAAAAAAATATTACATGACTCTGACTGATCAATGTGAGGCTTAAGGATAAAAACATAAGGCATATAATTTATGCTTAGTGAGGGTTTTCAGTCGAGTGAAAAAAAAAAACAATTCAGTGAACGCCATTTTCAAATAGAGTAAATAGCTGCTAGCGATTTTGGCTAACTAGCCAAGATGTTGTGGCCTTTTGCTGGGGTTAGACCAAAAGTCAGTAAATCAAATGTTGCCAGATGCACTGACATGCACACAGCATAGAGCTGGATCACTCCCCACGTCCTGATTATTAAAAGTACAGATGCTACTGTTGTTATTGAGGGAGGCAACTCATATGAAGCAGAATTTAGCTTGCCTGCTAGCTCCCCCCCAATCCAGCATGAGTGAAGCAGAGGAAAACAAAAGACAGTGACAGCCTCATAACGCCACACTGCTGCCATGACACGAAACACATGCTTAGAATATGATTTTATAGACAGGATAAATGTTAACCAAAGAGCTAATATGGTAGATGGGGAGAAAAATCAGCCTGTCAGTTCTCCCAACCCCTCGCGTCTCTGCTTGAACCACGTCATTGACTCCAACACTGCGGAAATAACAGACTCACTCGCGCTGCTTACCCGTGTCTCCGATTATGATGTATTTGAAGAGGTACGCGTACGCCATGGCCAACTGGTCCTGTATCAACCTGTTGTGGCCTTTTTAAAATGGCTCCTTAAACCTAAAAGCGCAGGGAATGTGAGTATGATATATGCCTCCGCTAAGCCAGCCCTTTTCTTTCTTCGTCGGGAAGGAACAATAAACACCTCGAGCTCCAGCCAGCCTACGTCACATGTCCCGCCTTCGCCACGCACGCAGAACAGAAGGAGCTCTGGACCTCACCGGAAATTCACTCACCACAGGCCAGTTAGGGCAGAGGGACATTCCTGGACCTGAGGGTTTTTATTTCTACATGTGGACACTTTCACACAGGAATAATTAACATTCTAAAGCCTTAAGTGTAAGTGATGGTAAATTAATCCATACTGAGTGTCCATTCAACACATACAAGAATTAAAATTTCTAACAGTGAAGGTCCTGAAGGTAGATAAATAGAAAAGATGATTTTTGTGCCTTTGTCTTAGTTTTTTTAGGCAATTAGAAGATTATAATTATTATTATATTTAATCAAATGCTGTTTTGTTTATATTATAATCAGGCACTTTCCCCATGGAGCCTATCCTGTGGTTAAAGTTAGTCACTACATTTCCCCATTAACATTTTTTTACTCCTAAAAAAATACATTGTAATTTTGAAATTTATGTATAACATCACATGAGATGAGGACTCTAGTCATATCAGTAACCTTATAAAAGCTGTTTTATATTTCATGGGGCAGGGAGGCTCATGGAGGCTGCCATTTTAAAATCACATGACCAGCTGAATACAACTTGCTTAATCTTAGTAACCATCTTGTCATTGGACAATTTCACTCTTGGATTAAATTAATCATGGCTGACTGTGAATAGTGAATTTCTACAATGGCATCTATATCTGAAAACTATTGATTTTAAATTATGCTGCATCCACACCACTAGATGTCACTGTAAGATCCCAAAATGTTGAACCATATTTTCAAAGGATTTCAACACTCCACTCTCTTATAGGACACGAGCATATTAACCTCCTTCACAATCCACTCTGTCCAGCAGAAAGGGGATTTATTAATACATAATTTTGGGTTCAGCCATATGCTCGAAGCAACATTTTAATAAATGTCAAGAATAAAACACTCTGGACACTTTTGTCCATACTGCGTGCAAATGCAAGATAACTTAACCTCTCCGGTTAATTTGATAGGAAAGCTTTGCAATGGCAAAATAGGGGCAATAAATTCCTTTTCAATACAAAACCAGGGAGGGGCTCTCTCATGTGGAAGCGACCGATGAGCCAAATGTCTGAGACCTGGGCCTAGCCCAACTTTGTCAATCGGCCTATTGAAATGTAATCTGGGACGCTTACCATTCCAAATGAAGGACTTTGCTATGCAATCAAAATGCTTGAAATAAGAGAGGGAGGCACATACAGGGAGAGATTGTAGCAGGTAGTTGAATTTTGGAATACTGATTAATTTTAATAATATTAACCTTCTCAATCATACAGTCCCTGACAAAAGTCTTGTCGCTTAGCTATTTTGTAGAAACACCTGCTATTAACCTGACTTTTAATTAATCAATTGGTGTTAGAAATAGCTCTTATGAAAAGCTAAAACCCTCCCAAATGATGATTAATGCACTGAAATAAATTAGTTTCACTGAAAAAAGATTTATCATTTAAACAAGACAGAAAGGTCAAATTTTGGCAAGACAAAAGTTTTACCAACTTTATTTGTTAAGCACTTTACAACAACCAAAGTTGACCAAATTGCTGTACATAAAAATATAGAAAAATATACATAAACACATGTACAATTAATAACCATACAATAAAAACAAAGTAACAAATACAATCAAGTAAATAAAATCGAGTAAATAAAATCGACCTCTTACAAGGTGTTAAAAACCACAGAGAAAAGATGGGTTTTAAGAAGGGTTTTAAAAACAGATAAAGAAGAGGCCTGCTTTACATGCAAAGGCAGATCATTCCATAGTCTAGGGGCAGACACAGCAAAGGCACGGTCCCCTCTGAGCTTACGCTTAGTTTTAGGCACAGTCAGGAGCAGCTGATCATCTGACCTGAGAGCTGGACGGGTTTATAAGAGTGTAGAAGCTCAGAGAGGTATGGCGGGCAAGACCATTTAAAGATTTAAAAGCAAATAACAGAATTTTAAAATGGATCCTAAATTGAATAGGCAGCCAATGTAATGAAGCTAAAATAGGGAAATGTGCTCATGTTTACGTGTGCCTGTTAAAAGACGTGCTGCTGCATTTTGTACCATCTGGAGACGGGTGATGGAGGACCCACTAACCCCCACATATAGGGAATTACAATAGTCCAGCCGTGTAGTTACAAAGGCGTGGATTGCAGTTTCAAAATGTTGTCTTGACAGAATTGGCTTTATTTTGGCCAGCTGCCTCAAATGAAAGAAGCTTGATTTGACAACAGCTTTGATGTGACTGTCAAATTTAAGCTCAGGGTCCACTTTAACTCCTAGATTTGTAATGTTAGATTTAATATAGGGTGCCAAGGAGCCCAGATCTACAGGCAGGGTCCCAGTGGTGCCTCCAAAACCATCACTTCTGTTTTTTATCATTAAAATTTAAAAAGTTCAGAGCCATCCAGGCCTTTATGTCGTCGAGACAAATGAGTAGTTGTCCAACAGAGTTATCATTTTTCTTTTTAAGGGGTACATAAATCTGACTGTCATCTGCATAACAGTGGAATGAAATGCCGTACTTTCTAAGTATGGAACCAAGTGGAAGCAAATACAAAGAGAAAAGTAGAGGGCCGAGGACTGAGCCCTGTGGGACCCCACACAAGAGAGGAGCAGTGGAGGATACAAATTCACCTATGCTGACACAAAAAGTTCGATCCGCTAAATATGACCTAAACCACTCCAGTGCCATGCCACTGATGCCCACCCACTGCCTTAAACGTGAAATCAATATCTCATGATCCACTGTGTCAAATGCAGCAGTTAGATCCAAAAGCACAAGGATAACACAGTCGCCAGAGTCAGTCGTTAAAAAGATATCATTAAAAACTCTTAAAAGAGCGGTTTCGGTGCTGTGCAAGGTTTTAAAGCCGGACTGGAAAACCTCTAGTATATTATGTTCTTCCAAAAAGAAGTTTTGTCGCCTATACAGAAATTGAACAAATTTACTGCAAATACAAAAATATGTCAGCAAATTAAGTAGTGGTGCTGTGAGATCCAAATTTAATATCTTGTATGACTTCCATGAGCTTCAAGGACTGCATCCATGCGGTTTGGCAAGGATTCATACAATTTATTGATGAAGTCATCAGGAATAGCAAAGAAAGCAGTCTTGCATGCCTCCCAGAGTTCATCAATATTCTTTGGTTTCGTCTTCCATGCTTCCTCTTTCATCCTACCCCACATATGCTCAATGATGTTCATGTCTGGTGACTGGGCTGGCCAATCCGGGAGCATCTTGATCTTCTTCGCCTTGAGGAACTTTGATGTGGAGATGGAAGTATGCGATGGAGCACCATCCTGCTGCAGAATTTGGCCTCTTTTATGGTTGGGAATATAAGAGGTAGCTAAGATTTCTTGGTATTTTAGACTATTGATGTTTCCTTCCACCCTGCAGATCTCTCGCACACCCCCATACTGGATGTAACCCCAGACCATGATTTTTCCGCCACCAAACTTCACTGTTTTCTGGGTGAATCTCGGATCCATGCGGGCTCCAGTAGGTCTCCTGCAATATTTGCGGCGACTGTGGTGTAATTCAACAGAAGATTCATCTGAAAAATCCACCTTCTTCCACTTTTCCAGCATCCATCCTTTTAGCAGGCTGTGGGCCTTGGCAAATGCCACACAGTTTTTCAATTGTCTTTTGTTTAGTGCTGGCTTCTGGGCACTGATTCGACCATGGAGGCCATTTCGAGACAGAATCCGACAAACTGTTGTGGTTGACACAGGGACTTCAGGTGACCAGGTCTCGTGGAGCTCTGCTGCAGTGGAAAATGGGCTGGCCTTGGATTTTCGAGCCAACAAACAGTCCTCTCGAGCAGTTGTCTTGCGGGGTCTGCCTGACCTGGGCTTGTCAAAAATGTCTGCAGTGTCTTCAGATGTTTTTTTTATCCTCTGTACTTGACGCTGAGACACATTGAAGGTGTCTGCCACATCAGCAGTGGATCTGGTCTTCAGCCTCTTGATAATCAAAACTTTAGTCTCAGGGTGAATCCTAGGCATGTTTGCAGAGGTCTAGTTGCAGTTGATGTGAAGGTCTAGTGTACTGGGGTTGTTTTTATACACACCTGAGACCTAATTGATCCATTATTAGTCACAGGTGAAGCTCATATGACAAGGCGACAACACTTATGTCTTTGCAAAAATGGACTCAATGGGCTTTACCAAGCTGTGAATTTTAGAATACTTTTTAACAGTTTCGTTTTGCACTGAAACATTATTACAAAAGCTGTTGGGATTAAAATGAGCCATTTCTTGTAAAACAATCTTGATTAGAAATATATTTCAGCGGCAATTCAGGTCAATTTGTACACAAGCGACAAGACTTTTGTCAGGGACATAGATGTAATGAAGCCCACCTGCCCACATCATTCTAAAACCTTTTTATACATTTGTTTTATTAAAAATGAACTCAATTACACAAATTTGCTGTTTGGGCAACTGGAAAGCACCCAGCTAAAAAGCTGTAACTGGGCAGTAAGCTGTCAGAGCCAAAGCTTCAGATTTAGACTAAACTGATGCTGTATCCTGAGAACTTAGAAAAGGAATGAATAATTCTGTGGAGGCAAGGCATAGATCTAGTGGAGTTGGAGACAAATAATAAAATATCATCTGTATAAGCAAAAGCAAAATATCTATCGCCTCCACCCCTGGAAAATCATCTTTTAGGGTGTTCTAATGGTTCCACAAAGTTTCTAATACCTTCATCAGTAGACAAAGATGTGGAACTATAAAGATCAAGATAGAATTCTTTAAAAGCATTATTATTATCAGTGGCTGAGGTAAATATTTAATCACCAGCAGATTCCACGGAGGGAATGGTAAAGACTCTCTCTTCTTTATATATCTAGCCAAAAGCTTCCCTGCTTTGTCCCCTGACTCAAAATATGACTGTCTTGCCCTGAATAGCCAAAACTCCACCTTCTGTGACAAAATAGTATTGTATCTGTATTTAAATCGGGTCAATTCTCTGTGCCCATCATATGACATTCTGCGCTTCATCTCTGCCTCGGCACTTTTAATATTCCCTTCCAACTACACTAGTTTGCGTGCTTTGGATTTTTGGTGAATGAGGCATACTGTATGGTCCAACCGCTAAGAACTGCCTTAGGTTCCTCACAAGCCACATGCACAGAGGATACTGACAACCAGTTGGTCTCCATATAGACATTGATTTCAGCCTTTAGCATTTGTTGGAATTCAGGATTTTGCAATAGGGATACATTAAAGAGCCAACTATGATTTTCTTTTCTCTGTATGTGGCAACTCCTCAAAACTAACCAGGGCATGATCAGAGACTAAAATGTTTCCAATTGAACAACCAACAACAGATTAAATGAGGGTTTTAGATGTAAAAAAAAAAAAAAAAATTAAAAAAATCTATTCTAGAATACTTACAATGGATTGAAAAAAATGTATTGTCCCTACAGGTGGGTTCAAAAGTCTTCAAATATCTGGTTAATTTCTGCTAAAACAATAATGACTCTTCCTAATTGATCTTTAATCAGTTTGAGACATTTGAATTGTAGATGTTTACTTATCAGTGTAATGACTCCCCTGCACTTACTTGAGCCAGTACTAAAGAAAACATGTCCACCCCATATCTTCCCAAATTTTTCAGCTTCCTGTGGGGTAAGATGTGTTTCTTGAAGAAACAATAAATCATATTTTTTACATTTAAGAAAATAACTAACCTTCCTTCTTTTTATGGGGTGCCCCAACCCATTCACATTCCACATGGAGAGAGACAATCCACTCATATTAACATTTGACGTTTTGACATATTAGAAAAACATTGATTGTGTGTTAAAAATTACATTTTAATGACCACATTCCAACATTAGTGCAACAATTAAACCCCGAACTTCCCCACGAACAAAAAACACAGAAAAAAGACAAATGTGCACATTAACCCTGTGCACGACAGCGCCAACCGGCGTCCATACCTCTAAACTCAAACAATCCATGTTTGCCTATGAAAGCTAACGTGACAAATTTGCCATCGGATTGCTTAAGTCTGGTGTTTCTGTAAAAATTTTGTGAGACAGAATTACACAACAGAAAATAATTTATAAAACAAACTCTAGGAAATAGGAGGCACAAGCACAAAGAATGTGTAGATTCATCCACATAACTGCTCTGAAGGTGTGTTCCTCCACAAAATAAACTCCAGTCGCTAGGCGGAACCAGCACAAAAATAAGCAAAAAAAGTGAATGTTCAGTGAGTCAGGCTGTTTAATGAGTGCAACATAGGCCCTTATCACTCCAATGTTTTGCAAGAAATATTCCACAGAACAAACTCCAACCAACAGGAGATGTAAGCACAAAGAATGTGCAGATCCACAAACTGTCCTTAATGTTTGCTATACCACAAAACAATCTCCAGGCACTAGTGGAACAAGCACAAAAAGAAACACACATCCATCCCTCGCATGGCACCATGCAACTCCACCTTTATTTTTAAATACATTTTAGATCACGGTAATACCCACATATTTAAAAAACTGTACCGTGGTTTTCAAATCCAATGTTTTCATCCAAATATCTAACACAGAGCATTGCTGTTTAAACAACCTTACATGTTCCACATATCTGATAAATCCATATCATTACATTAGGACTTATAATACTAATACTAATAATAGCTGTTATTTTCCTGTGGCAGCAAACCGCTGGCAGTGCTTAAAGAAAAAATTATTAAATTTGATATTTATAATTTTCTTTCTTGCTAACCTCACCTTGATCCTAGTCAAATATATTATTCACAATTACACAACAGTTAGTTCTGGTCCTCTAATCTGATTGGACAAGCGCCATTCCAAGAGTGCTGATATTTAGTATAACATCACCAAGACGTTTCACTGTTTGCATGTCTGCATTCACTGCACTTCAGACAGGCTGCCAGTCTGAGGCTCAGCAATGCGTAATGATTGGTCCTGTGGCTGAAAGGTTGGCATTTTCATTAACATAGCAAAAATAGACAACTAACCAAATAATTGTAAGTCATATTGTGTCTAAAATCTAAGTTACTCCAAATAAAACTCTTGTTAATAGACCATTTCAAGGATGTAAACAATAACAAAGGAATAAGAACGCTACTGACCTAAAGCATTTCCAATATCATTACTGGATCCTTTAAGGCTGTGAGTTAACAAATTTACTTAAAGAACATCAAACATTTACATAAAGTGAATTATCCAGACGTGTTGTTGATACTGAGCGTCTATGCGAGAAAGGCGATGAAATTGTATCGTAGTTTAGATGCTCACAATAATTTCATCAGCAGAGAGATCGGTAAAATTGGATTGCTCCTATTATAATCAATGAAGCCATTCAATGAAGCTGTCTTTGTGACCTGCAGACAAGATAAGGATTTACTTTTTTAATTATAGAAATACTTTTCTTATCTCTTTTTTCTATTAGCTTTATTACTCCAGCTACTCTGAGATCTTGGCAGTGCAGATTTTGTTGACTTTTGTGTGACAAACTACTTGTTATGTTCCTTAAGTAATTTTGGATAAAAGCATCTTCTAAATTAAGAAATGTAATAGTAAATGACTTGCACAGCATCATTCATTACAATGGGAGGGATCTAGTCACTTATGGAGCTCTATCTCTCAAACTATTAGTTGGTATAAATGTTGTTCACCTACCAGAGATAAAATGTGAACTATCAGGAAATGTCAGAGAGACAATGATGTCACTTCCTTAAGCCCACAAACAGTCCTTGAAATGGTCTATACTGAACTACTTTTAGCCAATAGTCTTCGAGGTGTTTGTAATGTCTTGTAATGCCCACTAGAGGACAATGCAGTAAACTTTGACTGAGAACCTGAGCTTATTCAAAGCTATTTTATTCAATTAAATAATTATCTTAAGAATTAAAGATTCCAAATCTCACCCACACCACCTTGAGAAAATGCTTATGTTTTGATACAGTTTCAATAAAAATGTTCTGATATATATATATATATATATATATATATATATATATATATATATATATATGATCATCAAATGTAGATTTAATATATAAAGTTAAGGTAACGTGGCAACCACGTTGTTTTAGTCCCTAATCTTTAGGGATTGAAACGACCTACTTCTAATTAATTAGTTAGTGACACTTTTGTGTAATGTGCTGCCTTTCATTTTAGAAAATTAGGTTCAAAGCAATTTAGTATTCTTAGTATAGAATTCAAGTCAATGAGCCTTACTGTTCACCTCTTCCAGTTCACTTATCTGGGGCAAACAGTACATTCAGGACACCTTAATATATCCAAGCAATCCAAGTACAGATAGTTCTTAGTAACATAAGATACTGTTGCTGTTAGTTTCAACTACGTACAACTTAAAAAAATTATCGTTATCATTGTTGAACAGATTGTAATGATAAGATTTCACTGTGCTAACAAACAACAGGTCTCTTGCTATCATTTGATGTGATTGCATTTGTTACAGAAGTATTTGGTTTGCTGGAAATCCACACACTCCACAACTCCTGAAAATAACATGTTGGAATACCATCAGAGAGAGGGAAACACTGTTGGGCCCCTCTCATCCTCCTCACCTTGAAAACACCATCAGTAATGTGCAAAGCAAACAGTAATGCTGACAGACCTTCCCACTTTATCTCTTCAGTCTCTCCTTCTTTACTCCTGCCCTTGTGGGCATTTTATAACCACACCTATTTCCTCCACTGTGGGAGGAACTCTTCAATAGCAACATCACTCCAGGATTCCTGCCAGTGACTGCTAACCAGGCCAGACTGCTAAGCTGTTTCTATGGTGCTACATCAGAGGCTCAGGAGTCATTCCACTCAGCCAATCAGATGGCTTGTGGCATGCAGGGGCTCAGTGTGGGCTGCAGCAGCTAAGAGAGAGAGTTTTTGAAGTTACTTTTGCTTTGCTTTGGAGTTAGTTCAAGGAGGACAACGTTCCTAGAAGAGAATAGGAGACAAAGTAAGGGACTGGGAACACTCTTCATTTTCAATGGAATGAGGACTGGTTCTGTTAGTTGCAGTCTCCTCTAAGAGTTTTTGTTTCTGACATTGTGCCTTTGAAGCCACAGCATTGTTTTAAACCACTTTCTTCATGTTTTATGGGTAAGTGGCTAACAAACGAAGAGGCTGAATTCATCCTGAAAACAAGTTCAGAAAGTACTCTTAGTTTTTGGCATCTGCTCAGAGCAGGACTTTCAGCAGTTTTCAATAGTTCTGAAAGGCTTGGAGAGAAAATTCTGCTACCATGGCAGATCATGTTATTGAAGGGTCCGAAAACTACACTGGCAAAGATGAGTTGGACTGGGGCTATGAAGAAGGTAAGGCTTCATTGAGATAATCATTGGCTAATTCCCCTCTTTGTGAAACATGAAACTGTATTGTCACACCCATGATCAAGGATAACTCAGTAAACACCCCTGCCTCCGTTTGCTAAAATAAAAAGTGACGTCATTCATTTAAAAAATAATAATTTGTAATTAAAGTACATACAAGCAACTTATAGTAATATAGTTACTATAGTTTAATTGGTGTTATAATTGGTGTTAATTGGTAAGTTATAAATTAGTTCTATTAAGTAAGTTAATACCAGTAAGTTATGTGTCAAAAATACTTGGTAGTGATGTGCATTGTACAGTACTGTGCTTTTATTCTCTTTATTTAGTTATTTTATATGTATTATCTAAATGTGCTAATTTTGTAACTTTGAACAGCAAACATTATGTGTGGTTATTTAATATGAATTACCCTATTTAATATTTTTATATATTATTTTATAAAATAAAATATAAAGTGTTTTAAAACTGGCTTTTGTTTTAAAACAGAGCAACAGTTTCATTATCTTAATCAAGATAGAGTTAGGGGTCATGTTGCATAATTTCATTTTTTTGATCTGAAGGCAGAGAATAGAGATTGTGCCAAGATGATCTGTAATCATTTATCATGTAGTATTACATTATGAGTCTCAGGAACATATGCATATTTAATACTTAATTGCATATAGTAAATACTTATTATGTGTTAGTAGCTGTTGAATCAGACATGTCAATAGCATTAAGACTACAATTTTTACTTTCTTTTCTACAAGAAAACATCTGTCTTATTATTCTTAAATAGTGCTAGTAAGGGAAAGCATTCTTTACATAGTGGGGTTTTAGACTATGAAGCCACTAGATACTCAGCAATATAAGGCATTTAGACAGGGAATGAAGAAAAGAACCAGTGTGAGAAATATTAGCACATACTATATCCTCCATGTGTCTACTAATCCTATTGGACCCCTCGGTAATGACTTTGAGACACTCAAGTTCTGGGAGACCAAATTTAGTTTCTACATTATAAGACAATTTTTTTTTAACACTGTCTGTATTATCTGCAGAAACACCAAATATTTAATTTCTACATTTACTGACTAAAGTTGCATTGACACAAAGTATCATGGTGTGAATAGTTTTTTTTTCAAGGTGAAAATACACCAAGGATAAACAGTAGGCTGTGTCTCATGGGTCATGAACAAGGACAGAGTTAGTATACATTCTAAATCAAGATAAGCATTGATAAGTGAATCAAAATAAAAAATGCTATCACCAACAATTTTTTTGTCTTTTGTGAATGAATCTAGGCGTCGAGTGGGGTCTTCTGTTTCCTGAGGCAAATGGAGAGTACCAGTCCCCCATAAACCTGAATTCTAGAGAGGCACAATATGACCCTCGGCTCTTGGAAGTGGGGCTTAACCCTAACTATGTAGTTTGCAGGGAATGTGAGGTCATTAATGAGGGTCACACTGTGAGGATCATTCTCAAGTCCAAATCAGGTATAACATCAAAGTCTCTTTTAGGCAAGTCAGTTTACTCAGAGGCCGTTTTGGTAATGACCACAGGCAGCTATTTTCTATGTGGGCAGCAAGTACAAATCCTAACTTCTTTAAATCTTCTAAACTGTTTGTTAAGATTACGATTCCATAGGGTAATACATTTTTAACAATAACATATAAATGTGTAAATACTAACTACTGAATATTTTGCAATACACTTAAAATGCATTGTTTGTATCTTTATAATCAACTTGAAATACGTAATTTTAAATTTTTCAATATTTTTTTTTTATTCAGTTACGTAATTCTCAGTGCTTAATTGGATTATATTTGATCCTTTCATGAAAAACTTTTAAGTGCACAGTCTTGTACGTTTGTTTTTTGTCTGGATTTCTTTCTGGTCTTCTTGTCTTTTTGCTTCAAATCAAATTTTGTAATGTTATGATTCACCTCGGAACTAGATGGTGTGGTTCATGGCTTAGAACTCTTTTATAAAGGATTTTATGAAATCCCTACGGGAAAAAAAACGAAAGGGAAAAATACTTCTGTTGCGAAAGCTGAGATAGCTGAAAAAGTGTACTGGCACTGTTGTGCTCTATAACAAAGGGGTCATGACATGAGAAATTAAATTTTTCTTGATCTTTTCACATGTAAGAGGTCATTGTACTATAAAAGCATACCGTAAGTTTCAGAACTCTAAACTTCCTTCACACTGTGAAAAGTGCATTTGTTGAAGCCAAGCTGGCAAAATGACTCGTTCTCTACTTTTTTCTCACTGTGGTAGACATTTGCATCTGACCGCCTCTACAACACCACATCAATGGCTACTTAACCTTATCAACTCTGTAGCTCTACCCAGTATCAGTGATTAGTGAGATGGTAAGGTGAGAGCAGGCCATTGTAGAGCAGAGAGCCAATCATAACATTTGGACATTTACTTTCAAGTCTACTTAAAGAAAATTCAGCACCCAAACCAAGTATTTCTGACAAAGGGTCAGAATGAGGGTGGAAAATTACCATGATTATAAATACATGACTGTTTGTTTGTTTTTATTTTGTGCAAAAAAACTTGACATAATATTATAAGTGAGCATCAAGGAACATATAAAAATAATCAAAAGGCATGTGATGAACTCTTTAAAAACAGAACCAATTAAGTCTTTGATACACTGGTATCATAAGTTCTCATAAGAAAAAAAAAAAAAAATGCACATTCAAGAGTAAATAAACAGCCGATGCTAATTTAACAAAGGTGATTGGCTGTTTAAACTGAAAGGCAGGACTTACATTCCAACAGCCACCATACTGAGCTGTTACAATTTCTCCCATTAATTTTCTATTGTCAGTTTTCACATCCTTTTACTCTCTCTGATAACATGTTGCTGTAAAAATACAATGTTTTAATCTTGAACGCTTTAAACCCATAACAAAGTCCACAAAAATTACATCTCAAGATAATCTTTACTCTGTGCTGCACTGCCAGGTCAAGGGGAGGTGAAAAGACATACATCTACTTTTCAAGAGAAATCTGCATGTACTGCCTGTTATTATTGTTTTCAGTCTTGTAATCCTGTTCTCCTTCCTTTTCCTGTCCCCTTTGGAATGCTGTCTCAGTTGTTACTGGTGGCCCTCTGCCCAGCGACCATGAGTATGAACTGAGCGAGGTGCGCTTCCACTGGGGAAAAGAGAACCAGAGGGGTTCTGAACACACTGTAAACTTCAAGGCCTTTCCGATGGAGGTCAGTGTCACTTCTCCAATTCTATCCATCTTGCGTATTTGACCCTGTGGGTCTTTCCTGATGTCAAATATAACAGTCAGAGTTCCCACATGTTTTGACCAATTAATCTCCATGACTTTTCCAGATGTTTGTAATATAAAATAAATAATTAATACAATAATTAAAATAGTTTTATAGAAATTGCACTCACAAGGAGAGATTTCTAGCTGGTAAGAGAGTAGAGCATAATTATCCGCCCCTACCTTCCACGGCTCCGCCCCCCGGAGTCCTCCTTGGCTCCGCCTTCCACGGCTCCACCCCCAGAGACTATTCCTCATGCGACTCCGCCCGCTCCCCTAGAGACTCCTCCTTCAACAGTTACGTCCACGTTACTAGTAACTCCTCCTATAGCGGCTCCACCTCCCAAGCCTCCAGACCCGGCCCCCACCTTGAGGTCATCCCCTTGGTCTCCAGGCCGTCCCCCAGATCTGCTGGGGTCCCTTGGTCTACTGGCCGCTCGCCTGATCTGTTCTGGTCCCCTTGGTCTAATGGCCGTCTGCCAGATCGGCTCTGGTCCCCTTGGTCTCCTGGCCGCCCGCCTGATCTGCTCTGGCCTCCTGGCCGCCTGCCTGATCTGTTCTGGTCCCTTGGTCTCCAGGCCGCCCGCCTGATCTATTCCCTGACCTTGCCTTGTTCCTCTGTTTCCATTGTGCCCCCCTGAACCACATGTTTTCCCCTACACTCCATGGACAAATTTATTTTTTTTAAACTTTTTTTGGAGCGTCTGGAATCCGTTCCTTAAAGGGGGGGCTCTGTCACATGTTCCATGTTGTCTTTTGTTTTGGTGCTTTTATGTTGAAGTTCTTGTTTAGTTCCTGTTTTTGTAGTCCTTTTTAGTTTCATTTTATGATTGGTTTCCCCTGATAGTTTCCCCAGGTGTTCCTTGTTTTCCCTTGTGTATTTAAGCCCTTATTTCCCCCAGTCTATTTGTCAGTTCTTGCATGTTTTGTTATACTCTGTGCTAGGTTCCCTGTGTTTTTCTTTGTTCTGAGTTTTCGTTTATTTTAATAAAGCTGCACTTAGATCCTCATTCTTTGCCTGCCTCGTTACAGTTCTGCATAACGCAGCGGCTCATTTTTGCTTATCGCAGCTAATATGGAACGTTTCGCGACCGACCCACCGACCGACTCGGTTTCTCCCGCTGGCCAGTCCGCCCCGATCGGCCCCAAAGTGCGTCGGCACACCGGGAAAATGCCCGGTATGCCAGATTGCCAGTCCAGCCCTGCATGTCAGCTGCCATACCTATTTGACATATAAGGAGGGAAGCCTTTTTAGCTACTAATTCATAAATAGGGACCTCCTTCCATGTCAATTGCAACAATACCATATGCTCCAATGAGGCACTTGCTATTGGATTTATCATGAAGTGATCTATTCAAATCACCTGTCTATGGAACCTGCTCTCATACTCAGTCCTGTCAATGTCTTCTGTACACAAGGAGAAAGATAAGGGCCTGTCATCCATGTTTGTCATCCTGTTCCCATGACACAGTGTTGCCTCATGTCATCATTTACTCAACCTCATGACTTCCGTAGAACACAAAGAGAGATTTCATTTAAGAATATTCGGACTACTCTTCCATATCATTTAACAATGTCAAAAAAGTGCCACAAATGTATCACAAAAGAGGTCCATCAAATGACTCCAGTTGGTCCATCAAATGACCAGTTTGGTGAATTGTCATTTAAAAGACCCAACTTAAAAGATCAACTTCTTCATGAACCAGACATTGCTAATTCTTTCATGAGGTCTCATTAACTTGCCAAGGAGAGTTTCAGAAGTCACTAGTCATATAAACCTCATTAATATGGGCTACAGTATATCTTTTTGGTACAATGGCATTTTGGAGCTTGAAAGAAACAGTTCTCATTCACTTCCATTTTATGGAAAATGGTGGCCAGGAAATTATTCCTTTTGTGTTCCTTGGAAGAAAGAAAGTCATCCAGGTTTGTAATGACATGTTGACAGAATTGTAATTTTTTATCAAACTATTCCTTAAAGAGTAAAATCTGTCCCTTGACAGGAGATAAATATAGTAAAGACGGTGACATAAATATAATCACAATCATAATTTTGCATTTAGATTCTTGCAATCAACTTTGTACTTTGAATTTAGAGGTCTTTTCACAGATTCCTCAGTTAGTAATAAATATCTCTCACAGCTTCATCTAATCCACTGGAACTCTACATTATTCAGCAGCATGGAGGAGGCCATGGGCAAGAAAAATGGCATTCTCATCATTGCCTTATTTGTGCAGGTATCACTTTCCCACAGTATAAAAATACTAAATAAATAAACATGGCATTTGTATAGCATACAGTAAATATAGAATGTCATTGGTCTCTTCAGGTTTTGTCTAAGGTTACATATAGCTAAATATACATGCAGTAAATATTTAGGGCTAATTTAGTCCCTGGTGGTTTTCCTGTACCTGCAGCATGTCATGCTCATTAACATTAGCGCTGTGATGTGATCTGTGCAGATAGGGAAGGAACATCTTGGGCTGAAGGCCATCACAGACGTCCTGCAGGATCTGCAGTACAAGGTGAGCAAATGAGGTGACTCTTCTCTGAGACATAAGACATACGTTTGTTGAGTTATCTAAACTAAAAACTTTCAGTTTCAACTTGTTGTGTTGTCTGTACAGGGGAAGACAAAAATAATTCCATGTTTCAACCCAAACACATTATTACCTGGTAAGTTCAAATTTATAGGTGAATTGTGTACATTTTTTTAGGTTAAATATGCATGGACATCTATAAATAAGCCATTGGTAGGCTGATTTCCACAAAAAGTGAAAACAGTGTGGTTCGGTGGTGCTTTAAAAACATTGCTCTGTTTGTTTGAGTAGTCCAGCCATCCAGACATAACAACATTGACTTGACCATTTGCAAGCGAGACTCAACATTGACTTGACCAATTTGGGGCGAGACTCTCTTGTTTGCTAGTCTCAGCCTCAGACAGCATGCTCACAGTCTGTGTACTAGCATCTGATGCTTCTGATAGCACACAAAATTGGAAGCGCTTTCTCAGTCCAGTCAGACCAAATCTGATTGGCTGACTTCTACTGGATTTCAGAGAGCTTAGTTTGCGCTGGTCTGGGTGGAAGCACAAGTCAAGTTCACAAGGTTCCGTGGTGATACAATGAGCGCTTTTTAAGAATGAATAATCACAGAATTTGCCCAATTTGCCAGGTTAGTCACATCAACTCTTGTAAAGATATTCAGCATTTGGTTTGAGTCGCGTAGTAGAAAGTAAAGTGGATATCCATGAGCAGAGCCAGGCCAGCTGACAGTCTTGCCTGGGCCCGGGACAAGATAATCTTAGATGGGCCCCCCCATGCCCAGATCTCTCCTTTTCCCTTGCTCTTCCTCTCCTGTTCCCCTCCTCTGCTCTTCCTCTCCTGTTCCCCTCCTCCGCTCTTCCTCTCCTGTTCCTCTCCTCTGCTCTTCCTCTCCTGTTCCCCTCCTCTGCTCTTTCCTCTCCTGTTCCTCTCCTCTGCTCTTCCTCTCCTGTTCCCTCCTCTGCTCTTCCTCTCCTGTTCCTCTCCTCTGCTCTGTGCATTTTGGGCACTTTTGTGTGAAAGCATATTCATTTTTTGTCCATCAAAAGTGTGCTTTCACTTTTAATTAAGCATGAGCAGCGCAGCAAAAATAGACTCGGATCTGGCCCATTATCTGTTCACCGATGCCAACAGTGACGCATTTCAGCCGGCTTTTTATTTCTCATCTCCATAAATATATCTAGTAGTAAAGCTAATGCAAGGGCTAGAAATCAATGAATTCTTTGCTAATACTTCCTCGTCATCATGGAGAGCGCAGTTCGCACCGCTTTCTCCTTTCCACAAGCGCGTGCTCTCCCGTGGCGTCTGTCGTTGCTATGCAACAATGAACTTGCGCGCCTGTAAAAACGAGGCGCCGCGTCGCTATTATGAGCTAATATCCAAAATATTTCCATATGTGTCTCTTTCCTCCTTTCTTATCAACAAGTGGATTTACAGCCACCACATCAGCAGCACCGCCGGTCGCAATGTCTCAGCACTTTTATGAAGAGGACGCAACTGCACGCGCTTCGGGCATGCACTCGCATCAAGTACCGGGTTTGAGAAAACCTGGTACCGTGGCGTGACGTTTAAAACAAAATTAGTACCGACTTGGTACCGAAGTACCGGGTCTTTGACAACACTCATAAACGTTGGCTGCGCTGTTTCTTACCTTGCTCTACGTTGACTTTACTAACGTTAGTTCCAGCTTCTCCGTCACCACCTTTTTTTAAAATATTTGTTTAGGACATCTCGAAGGCCTCTATTTTCTTCCCTTCTTCTCTTTTCTTTTCTGAGCACCAGACTTGTGCTGACCGGACATTTTGATCGTAACGTTAGCCTACTGAACTTCAAATCAAATGACAACATAAAATTTTGATCAGTGGCCAAACCATTTTTGTTTTGGGGGTGGGCGGGGGTTCTTGACCACTATTTCAAGGACAATTAGGAAGAAAACAAATAAAAAGCTTTTATGTAACTCAAATATTAGATATTTTTTCCACAAATATGCCTATTTTATTTATTTTTTAACAATTATTCCATAATTTAATGAGGGCCCAGTTCTGGGCCCCCCTAACCTGGGCCCGGGACAACAGACCCGTTTGTCCCCCCCTGTCGGCGGGCCTGAGCAGAGCTGTTGTAAGCCCGTTTATCGGTCCAATGGTGGTCTACAATAATACGGGTGAAGGTCTCTGCGCGTTACTGTCTTTCCTTTTAAGCAACACAACAAGATTAAATGAAATACATTTTCATTTCATCTGACTCCATAAATTAAAAAGGCTTTATTGATATCTGAGCATCATTAAAAGTGAGCGAATGTTTGATCATTCTTTTTAACTCTTTAATTATATTATACCCGTTCAGATTAGGAAACTATGTCGCTTTGAGGTCCTCGCATGTTTTTCTCTTTTATGTTGGTCTCACGCTCACAAGCTCATCAGCTTTGGATCATCAAACAGAGGTAATTGCTATATTCCTAAAATCGGTCACATTCACGTTTACACAAACAAAGATTCTTCAGTATAGCCCCCATGGAGTTGCATACACTTGAATTTAATTTAACGTTTACTTCAGTAGAGGTCACGGCCACTATTACAGATGTAAGCTGCCCAACATAACTTCTCTTGTAATAGCTTTGGATTGGCCATGCGTGGTTTCCCCGCGTACATTTATATGGAGAAACATCAAATTAAAACAGAGGTAAGACACATCTGAATTTATATTGGTCAAGCAGCATTTGCTGTTCTAAACGGAAATTCCCTTTTTGTCTTTGCTAACCAAGTACACTTGAATGGATGCCAAATATTAGTCGTCACTAATCTGACGAAGACTTGTGGTAACATACGAATCGTTTGGGAAAACAATTTCCCAAAGAGTTAGTCAGAATAAAATCAAATGTATACAATTTATTGACCAGGTAAATGGAACAAGAATTCAAAATCCAATTCATAGACTAAAATCATCGATCAATCAAATATAATAACAACAATTCGGAAATCGAGGAATTTATAGAAATATTTACCTGGCAACGAGAACTACACACAGCGATCGTGTGGGAAGTCTACCTACAGACTCCCCGAACCTTTTGCCCATTTTCCTTATAAACCCAGATAATTCAATATGCTTACCAAATGGTGGTGTCTGTCATTATAATTAGATTTTGGTCCCCTATTGAGGAGTTCACAACTGTGGGATCAGAATTTGTAATTGAATGGGTTCTTGATTGTGCAAGTGAGGTGCGAGCTGCACTATTTGCTGCGTCTCGGATGTTGCTGTTACATATGCAAGAGAGAGTTCAAGTGTTAATTAGAGCCTTTTGTTTTCTCGAGGAGTAGCCTAGACTCGCTGGCACCTGCCTTACACTGTATGTTCTGCTTTGTTTATTTAGGTATTTCTGTGAAATACTCTGTAATGAGGCTCTGTAATGTACTTAAACTCGCTACACATTTTCCACCATTTTACCATGTATTTTCTGTGCAATCACTCGTGGAGACTTGCGCGTCTTTATATAAATTATTTATTTTCCCATGCCGGTCTTTTATTAAAAGAAAAGCCGTCTCCGATAACCCCTAAACATTGTGTAATGAGACAAACCCAACTGTGACTGGTCGCATTACATGTCAGTTAGATGGTTTTCCATCCTAAGTGGGTGGTTATTTGCCAATGTTATTTGATATAGATAAGGATGTTCGAGTCCAGAAATTTGGGAATCAACTCCGATTCTGATTCCTGGTTTTGTAATCGATTCCAAGAGAAATCTTTTTGATTCTGAAAAAATAAAAAAGGGGAGGTATTGTTAGATTTTGTATACAATATATAATATACTGTATATATACAATATATATTTATATGCATATTTTCCAAGAGCACTTAACTAGTCACTAACAAAAAAATATATAATAATTGCACTTGTATGTTTTGAATACTATTCTGATGCTAGTGAAACTTTGTAATATGGCACTTTTGTACCACTGTCTCCTTAAGATGATTTGCTCATGTTTTCCTCTTTTGTGAGTCGCTTTGGATAAAAGCGTCTGCCAAATGAATAAATGTAAACGTAAATGACTGCATCTTGAGTCATCCAAAGTTTCAAGTAAATTTTTGATTCCCAACACCCCGGAATCGAGGAGTCGATTATTTTTGGAATCGATTCCCAGCCCTAGCTCTAGACGCCAGGTCTGGCTACGCAAGACTATTGTTTGCTGACCAATGCCAGACAGGGAGACTTTTCAGGAAACCTTTTTGATAGCAATCATTTGGTGATGGTAATGGCACAGAAATTGCATGCAGCACTTCTTAATTATTATAATTTGTAATTCATCATACTGGTGTTTGTGTCTTATTTGCATACTCTGGTATACATCACCATGAGTTATCCTAGCAAAAGTTATCAGTGCCTCTGATTTGGTTAATTGATTTGTTTACCTCCTCAGATCCTCTGCTAAGAGATTATTGGGTGTATGAGGGCTCTTTAACCACACCGCCTTGTAGTGAGAATGTCATCTGGATTCTCTACCGTTACCCACTAACCATCTCTCAAATGCAGGTAAAGCCCGTACAAACACTACAAATTATATATGTATATTAAACCATAGCCTTCAGCTTTAACTTAATAAGAAACACAGAAGCTCCAGCACATAAATTGTGATAGAAATACACTGACATGCACTTCTTTCAGCACTTATATATTTATTTCATAAGAGAAAGCATTTCATGTCACAAGACTGAGTCATGAAGTCTTGTTTTAGAAAAGGAATTCATATGAAAACACAAGAGGGAAGTCTGAAATTATTTATTACAATAGATTGGGGTTTACCACAGTGAAATGCACCAATAAACAGTAAGGAACTGAACATTCATCTGCAACTTAATGTACAGTATATTTGATCTTAATAACTGGCAGGTCAGAAGACTTTTAAGTAAAGGTCAGAGTCATATATTGAGTATGACATGAAAGGCAAAGGTAAGACATGAAAGAAGGTCAGGGTCTTTCCTCTGTTTGATTATTATAACAACATTTTTAAATATAAATTGTCTCCTCCTTGAATGAAGTAAAAATGCAACAGTGCCCAGTGCTGCTGTGCAGGGACAAATTGCAATTTCATTAATTCAGTCAATTGTGCAGCCTTGATGGAAACCATACCGATGTCTCAAAGTTCCAAATCTGCAGGTTCCAGAGGGTTTTGATTGGTTTTCCCCTTATTATACAGTAAGTGCAACTGTCACTGCCACGTTTGTTACGTTGGTTTTTCCACATTAATGTGAAAATGATGAATACAAATCACATAATACATTTTCCCTGGAGTGCCAACCCCTCTACATTCTGTGGATATTATTATTTCTGGATTGTGCATTTAAATAGTTTTGACCAAGTGTGTGGTCGCACTACTTTTTATCTTTTTCCTTTAGAACAGGTGAAGCTGCAGATCTAATGGCCCTTAGATAAAATTATCAGTTATTTTTTATTCTTCCAGTCAAAATTTGTGCCGCAAGATATATATTAGCCTACAACTGTAACTAGTAAATTCTGGAAGTGACCATGGTATAAGCGGGATAATCCATGGCTAGGTGTGCGTTAAACGATTTCAAATGCACTTCAGGGAGGCAACTACCACCTGCTTCACTTCGGGTGGTTCTTTGCCTACACGTATTGCATTTAAAATCGTTTATATACACACACACACACACACACACACACACACACACACACACACACACACACACACACACACACACACACACACACACACACACACACAGTATATATTTCTTTATGTTATTTTAAATACTACTTTTGTTAGCTTGAGAATTGTATGACAAGAGAGACTAGGACTGGGTTCTGAAAAATTATATATTGATAATAAATTGTCAACAAAACTTTATATTACATTGTCCCCACTGACTGCAAGCAAAAAAACTTCAGAATGAATCACTTTATTGGTTTGTGGTTCTTTTTTTTAAGGAATGGTTTAAAATGATTGGCGAATCAGTCTAAATCGCACATTGGAGTCATGGACTGAATAGTCATAGTCTAACTCACATCTCCACTGAATCACTCACTGAACCGCAGGTTATGTCCATCTTGAAATTAGCTGAGGATTGTTACAGTGTTCTTTTTTATATCAGTGATAAAAATCTATTAAATCAGTTTAATTACTGACTGTGTATTTAAATATACATTTCCACAACATAATTTCAGAATTTTGTTCAATGAATGTAAAATTAATTAAAGAAAAAAACCTGTATTGTGTTAAATACTGTATATTCAAAATATCTTAAAAACTAATAATTTTTTTATTGGTTATTGTTTAGCACATTGTTTGGTCCAATTTCTTAAAGGGGACCTTGGTACCCCCACTGCAAAAACAAATTAGTAGAAAGACAGATACAGTATGAGGTCTGATGTATGAGTGTAAAGCAAGTAAATGCTGGCCCTCTTTCATTTTACCTGAACTCTTTTTCTGCCCCAGATTGAGGAGTTCCGTCGGCTCCGGTCTCACATTAAAGGAGCCGAGCTTCTGGAAGGGAATGATGGGATGCTGGGAGACAACTTTAGACCCACCCAGCCCCTGAGTGACAGGGTGGTCAGGGCAGCTTTCCAGTAGAACCTCCACAGCAGGATCCTTTTTAATCTGGCAGGAGTAAATTTACCGGAGATTGTATTATTTTCACTGTTTGTTCAAGTGGAGCGCCCTCATTTGAAGATAATGCAGTGGCTTATGTATGGCTTTGACTGCTCTGTGTAAAGGAGGAGTTAGATTAGGCTCAACACATTAGCTGATTAAATGTCTCATTGTCTGGGTTTTGGAGGGAGCCCATCTGGGTCTTCAGGGAGCAAACTTAGATAGTATGTATGTTAATTTTGAGATACCGCATAAGAATGGTGCATGGAAACACCATAATGCAAAAAATAATCAAAAATGTGCATAAACAAATGATAATCTACGGTCGCTTATATTGGATACATTTTTTGTTTTGTAAGAAAACATGCACAAAAACTACTATGGAAACACATTACTGTATAAAGTCATGTGACTTACTAATTAGTTAGTAACTAGACTAACCAGCGGACAAACATCTCAAATGTTGCTTTAAAAAGCTGGAAGCAAATTTGTTTTACAAATTGATAAATTTTTTCCATTACCTCCCAGAACTGTATGATATGCTGTGGCTCCAAAATGTAAGGCATCTGCTGTCGATAGTTTGCAAACATGAACTACGTCAGAGCATTTGTCTGTGTGCTCTAAACTGCAAGTAATGTATTACATTTAATAAAACCCAGTGGCTACAACTTCCATTTCCATTTGGATTTTGGAGCAATTTCCCCACAAGTGACAACACGTGATGGAAATGCTACTTTTTTCCCCCCGCAAATTCATTCTGACTACTGTTAATAATACAGACTTAAACATAACTGGAATTTGATTTCCAATTGACCATAATTCTGTAAAACTGTTCAAAGGGTCTTGCTAAACGTACTTAGTGGAAACAGGCAATATTCTGTTAACAGTATTAGCATCACTACACAATGGAGTGCTGCAAGGGTTAGAGTAACCCAGTTCCTTCTGATCTAGGACTAACTGCAGCATTGTGTAAAGATCTATTTATTTCCGGGCTCTCAAGGGGGAACCTGGGTCTGCCTGGGTATTACTAATTTTGAAAGGAGACTTTGAGCAGGCTCAATTTAAGCTGTAATGATGCAGTACTTCTAAAAGAGTCCAATGCTATAACCAGAATAATCCAAACAAATTTCTTCTTTTCCACTACTGTATTTCTATACTACACTTTAGAGTGTGTTATTAAAACATAAGGTTCACTCAGTAACTTTTGTGTTTATGTGATCTTGGACTTACATTGATACCTATGGCGGTGTATGCAGCATCATTTAAAATCAATAGTTTTTAGTTTCAGATGCCATTGTAGTATTTAGTATTCACAGTCAGCCATGATTAATTTAATCCACAAGTGAAAGTGTCCAATAACAGGGCAGCTACAGAGATTAAGATGGATATTCGGTGGGTCATGTGATTTTAAAATGGCAGCCCCCATGAGGAGACCCTCTCCATGAAGAGTAAAATGGCTTTAATAAGGTTACAGTAATGGCTGGAGTTTTTATTTTATGTGACCGGTTTTGATTGTATACATAAGTTACAAAATTACAATTCATTTTAATAGGAGTAAAATGTTTTTACTGAGGAAAAAATTTCTGAGTGCACCAATATATGCTTTAATGTGTAAAGTGTGTAATGTTTTACAATACTAAAATACTTAAATACCAAAAAATGCTTGTTTAATATGCAGTGAATGCTATAAGTAAACCATTAGTAGGTTGATATTACACAAAAAGCCTCAACACTGTGACTCATGGTGCTATCAAATCATTGCTCTGTTTGTTTGAAGATTTCGACCAACCTGACAAAGCAACAACAGATTTCAGTCTGCAACACTTCGTACACTGTCTGTGTGATTTAGCATGGGGAAAAGTGAAGCCCTGTTACCATAGTTACTCATTCATTCCTATCCACAGTTTTCCTGAGCAACCACTGGGCGGCAACTTGAAGATTCTTGTTGCCTTTTTTCTGTTTCTGGTCTTGAGACGTTGACTAAAAACTGCCAAATTGAGCGATCCAGAGAAGAACAACAACCATTTAAGTGTTACTTGGTGTAAAAATTAACTGCAGGCTCAACTTGTGCTATTGTTGTCTGTCATATCAACTCAGAATAATTAATAATATTAACGTAACTTATCTCGGATCATCGCTTCATGTCATCTACACAATCAGGGGAGGCACTGTCTATAAAAATGAAGTATCGGCATGTTTTTGAAGCCTCCACACGCGATATGTCTCTGTGGTAACGCGCTCAACAAGCCACTTGATAAGATGAACAGATTGACGGTCTCAGACGCAGAGGCAACTGAGATTCGGCCTCCTGGATTGAGTCACTACGCCACAACGAGGACTTATAATGCATTGGGAACTGGGCATTCCAAAATTAGAGAAAAGGAAACCATATTGTATGGCTCAACAGATTGTAGCCCACAGTGATCTTCTTTTGGCTTCTATTTATTCAGTCGGGTGTTAAAAAATCACTTCCAGATTTTTTGGCTTTGTTTTAAATCTAAAATTAAATTCACAACAGCTTTTCGTCATGATTTTCATTATTAAAACAGCCCAATTTATCAGATATTTGTAGTTTTCCTCATAGGAATGACTGAGTGACTATGGTAATAGAGCTTTGAGTTCCCCCACGAGTGGGCGGGGCATCCTTGCAGACTGAATGAATGGCATAACCAATAGACCTTATTGACTAATGTCAGGAGGTAAATTCAGCCAATACTAACCATTGAAAATCGATGTCAGCTGATATAGATTAGCCAAAAGGTCAAATCTCTAATTACATTATGAGATCACTAAAGCCCACCACTGTATTACTTGGCAAATGGCAAAAACTGAGATAATAAATTATTCAGTGATGTTTTCAATTCAACTTAATACATTTTTTGGCTCACACACAAATTTCCATTCTCATAATTTTCTCTCAAATTTTGTCACAAATGTATATTCTCAACACACCAGTGGCTAACTTGGATCTTGTGGGCCCCAGTGCAAGAAATGGACCCCTGCCACCCCAACCCACTTGTAGCCTACAAGAATTAACTTAAAATATATGACATTATAATGTAATTTTTTGTTTGCACAAAATTTGATCCTCTCAAGGCATCTTTTCAGAAATTATGAGAAATATCTTATTTATCTTAAAATGTCTTTCTTAAATGAAATTCCACAAATGAATTGTGCGATTTATTCTGAATGGCTGAATTTTACATAAAGAATGCTACATTTAAAATAAAAACAATTATACCAGTAATTCAGCTGATCATAGCCATGTTTTTGGGACTAGATTATTTTACTGTCAGTTTCTTTATGAAACTATTACTAGCTTTCTCTTGAACAAAACAAAAGGACACTTCAAATTTACTTGACATCACAGACATAGTTTGCTTGATCAGCTGAACTTTCCTGCTGGAGATGCCCAATAATAGTAGTTTATATATAGTTGCATAAGTAGTGTATAATAGTTGCTTCATGCTCTTTCTCAGCACAACTCTCTCTGCCTTGAACTGTCATTAAATATATTATGTCTTTGACTATGACACTGCATCATCGATACTTGGCAGCTATTTACTCACATAATGCAGGGTAGAGATGACGGTTTCTCGGGGAGGGAGAAACGAGTTGGGGACTGCAGAGAAGAAAAACGGAGTCTCTGTCCAGCCTGATCTCACAGTGAAATCAGGAAGAGTAGACCGACTTTTCTTTCATCAAAATCAGTATACGTTGACAGAAATTAAAAACACTGCACCCAGTGGCCAAAGCGGTAAGTGTTGTAGGGCATATGGGCACGTGTGATCTCATTTATGTCCAGGAGTGGTCACCAAAAGCCAGTAGTGAAGCAAGTAGTTTTCAGCTTTACAGGACATTCTACAATGAAGAGAAAATAATATATTTATAGATTCTATCCCCAAACCCAAACCTTGCCTTAACCATTAGTGGAGTAAAAAATGTATGTTAGAGGGAAAATTTAAACCTCCGAATCATGCTCGTCATTGATTATTCAAACATGGTTACTAACTTGCATTGAACCCTAATCTCCCACGCAGCTGACGCAACATGCTGCCAAATGTAAACACATTAAAACCACTGCAAACATGTTTGATAAGAATGCTGCATATCAGCGTGTCGGCATACAGTCGCCAATCCTAGGGTACCAAAACTATCGGAAACATCATGCCGACTTCACGTGTGATCATGTTGCTCTGTCCAAAATCGCCCCCTATCCACTATATAGTGCACTATTTTGGGTGTTGTTCATTTTGTAGTAGTGTCTGAATTCGTTCACATCATCTTCTTTCATACATTTGTTTACTCATTCTTACCCACAATACAATCTGATGTAGAGTGTACACTCGCCAATGCTATCTTGCCCATAATCCAATGTGGGGAGTACTGATGTGCAAGGAGAGAGAGCGCGAGTGGGTGAGTGAGAGAGAGCGTGAGAGACACCAGTTCACAGCTTCATTTAATTCGTGCAATGTTTTATTTCACGCTGACTGTTGTGTTTTACTTTGTGACATATTAAAACTTGATTAAATATAACATGATATAATATAGCGATTTTCAGAATTTAGCCCTCTGAATAAAAATGTGGCTACTTTTCAATGCTTTAATGGCTTATAACGCACTAAAACTCAAAATAAGGATACTTCTTTCAACATGAATGGTGCCATTTAAAATCACCAAATGTCAAAGGTGTTAATTATGTGTTTAAAGGGATAGTTCACCCAAAAATGCAAATTCTGTCATGATTTTCTTACCTCCTGGTATCCCAGATGTGTATGATTTTCTTCTGCTGAACACAAATGAATATTTCAGCTCTGTATGTCCATACAATATAAGTGAATGGGTGCCAAAATGTTTAAGCTCCATAATCCACATAAAGGGAGTATAAAAGTAATCTATATGACTCCAGTGGTTAAATCCATGTGTTCAGACACAATATGATAGATGTGGGTGAGAAACAGATCAATATTTAAGTCATTTTTTTTTTTCATAAATTCTCCTCCCTGCCCAATATGGGGCTAAATGCATGAAGAATGTGAATCCCAAAAACAGGAGAAAGTGAAAGTGAAGGAAAAATAACATATCACTTTAGAATATGAATATGAATTTAACCACCAGAGTCATCTGGAGTATTGTTATGCTGCCTTTATGTGCTTTTTGGATTTTCAAAAGTTTGTCACCCATTCTCTTGCATTGTATGGATTTACAGAGCTGAAATATTTTTCTAAAAACCATAATTTGTGTTCTGCAGAATAGAGAAAGTCATACACATCTGGTGTGGCATAAGGGTGAATAAATGATGAGAGAATTTTCGACTTTGGGGGAACGGTCCCATTAATTATCACAATTGGACCCATTATGGATGATTCAGAAGTTGAAAAGAGGTATAAAGGTATAAGAATAATATTATTTGATTTCTGATTTGGATTTAAGATGTTGCATTTATTGTATCAAATGTAATATATCACTGTTATTCTTACACAGAACTCTACCTTTGGCTAAGCTCACTCATTTCTGATTTGGATTTAAAGTATACTATTCTATATTCATTATATAAATAAACTATTTTCATACATTTCATTTATTTCTTAATTGTATTTTCATTATTTTATCTTTCAGAGACAAGAAATTAAGACATTGAAAGGAAAGCCCAAGAACATATTGGCTTAAAGCTGAAGTATCCAAATTCTGCGACACTAGCACCACTGAACGGAATTGCAAAAATAAACTTTGTTTTTAAAACAGATATCTGAATACTCCCCTTGCCTGCAGTTGTCAGATAGTCCCGCCCCCAACTCACACCATTGAGTGCTTGTTGCATTTCTGTGCTCCTATAAATGTGGCTTTATAGGAATATCTCCTTACAAAATTTGTTTGCTTAGGAGACCTGGCTGGAGTCACTCAGAACACCCTAGATTCAAACTCACGACTCCAGGGTTGGTAATCAGTGTATTTACTCGCTGAGCTACCCAGGCCCCCAAAAGCTATTGTTTTTACATATCTTGTCATTTGAATGATTGTCATGTAAGGAGTAATACTGGTATTTACATTATATATCAGTGCCATTTCAAATAGACTTGTCACAGGTTTCTGTCTGAATTGACTATGGATGATTTATGTCATTACTTTCTAATTAGTTCTTATGTCTTATATCAAATAAAGTTCATTTTTAATACATATTACATATGATCTTGCTTATAAAAGGTCATGTGTAAAGTACTGCTATATCATAAAAGTTATAGTGCACTTGTATGGCATACCAATACCATAATATTTAAAGGGATAGTTCACGCAAACATTTTAATACCCTCATCATTTACTCACCATCGTTCCATCCCAGATGTGTGACTTACTTTCTACTACAGAACACATGAAGATTTTTAGAAGAATATTTCAGCTCCGTAGTTCTATATAATGCAAGTGAACAGTGACCAACTCAGAAATTTAAAAAAATACTTAAAAGGCAGCATAAAATGAATTCATACGACTCCAGTGATTAAATCCATGTCTTCTGAAGCAATATAGGTGTGGTGACCAACATAACTGAGATATTATACATAATGAGACATTCTTCTAAAAATCTTTGTGTTTGCAGAAGAAAGTCATACATATCTGGGATGCATGAGAATGAGTAAATGATAAGAGAATTTTCTTTTTTGGGTGAACTATCCCTTTAATTCCAGTGGGGATATATTGACGAATACCATACCCCAGTATACACACAAAACACTTCACCAAGAACAGGAATGTGTATCTTCCATCAGGGTGTTTAAAGCAAGTAAACTGACTTTATGTTCTCTATATAATAATCGTATTACCTATTCTACTGGTTGAAAAAGGAAACGCTAACATCCCCTATAGTAACTGGCCAATTAAATTCAACCCATGTCTACCAATAGCTTTGCAGGCTCAACCTAAATAGCGTTTAAAGTGTTTTATCTGTTTGTTTTTGTTTTCTGTATGGATCCATACCTGTGCAGAATTACTGGTATAACTGGTCTATTCTATAGTCATAATCTTGCTTGTGAAAATATATAAAATTTGGCTGAGAAGGCCTGCAAATTGCAATTGTGGAGATGCGAAAGGTTTTACCACATAAAAAGGGCATATGTATTAATATAATATTTAGACTTTATGCTAAAAAAATAAAATACCAAAAAAGAATTATGGTTAGGCCTATACCTTTTTTCTTTCTCTCTGTTTGTGTGGGATCTATATACCATGCTTTTCAGACATGTACAGAACCATGGCAATCATAGCCTACTCTTGGAGTATTGTGTAAATTATATCAGTACTTTAGTTTACACAGCTGATACCATCACTGTACGGTGGTAACATCATTCTACTTTTTGTAAGGGGCATCTGGTCTATTTTTGGCAGCTTTTGCGTGGGGCGAAATACTACATGTAGCTGTGAAGGCTTCAATTGTCTGTGGATTCAGTTTTTACCACGTAAGGTTATATTAAAGACTTTGGACCCACATTAAATATATATTGTCTGTAGAAACGACTGAAGAAAGAGATGACTGTAGATATCAAATCACTACATGAACAGTAGATGAAAAATGACGTGTCAATAGTAACGGCTGAAGAGTTCTGTAGTTAGTTAAATTGAAAAGCGCTACAGCGCCCTCAGCTGTCTATGAAATAAATACCATCATTCAGTAACACTGATTTCTTATTGGAATCATTTACACTTCAGAAATGAGTGCATCTTCAAGGCTCATTCAAGCATGAACCTAATAATAATAATAATAATAATAATAATAATAATAATAATAATAATAATATATATATATATATATATATATATATATATATATATATATATATATATATATATATATATATATATATATATATAATCACTCTATCGCTTATGTAACGCAGATGGTATCTCACATCATAGAGCTGAATCATCAAGTCTTTAATGAGGATGAGAACATTTATTGTCCACATAATAATTTAGGGAGGGGAGACTTTCATCTTCAAAGACACAAATCGTCATGCTCTGACATCATGGTGAATGGTTAATTGAGGTAGTCAACATAGTGTGTCACGCTAAATTAAGTGTTTCACTCCGGTAATCAGCAAGAAGATGCGCAAAATGCTCATCAGACAGCTAATTTCTCAATCCTCTTGTCGGTATTAAGTCTTAATTAGAGGGAAATGATGGCATGGCAAATAAACAAGATACAGATGTTAATATGTTAATAGCTTTCCCTTGGGCATGAAAAGGCAGATTATAGCAATCATTCATACATCCTATAACAATAAAATGGAACAACAAACATGTGCAACAAGCGTGCACTCATGCGCGCGCACACCAGTGTTGAGTGTAATGCATTAGTAATTAATTACTGTCATTAAATTACTTTTTCATTAAAAAAAGTAAAGTAAGGTATTACTCTTAATTTTTCAGTAATTTAATTACAGCAACTTTTGATGTAATTGTGTTAAATACTATAGGCCTACAGACAATAAATCAATTCTATATAAAACAATAGTGAATTTAAAATCGAAACTTAAACGTTTAATGTTGAAATGTATGTTTGTAATTTAATGCAGCCCCCTTAAATTATTTTGCCAGTTCATGAATAATTTATTTTATTTTATATATTGATTTATTTCAAAGAATTAAAAGAACAGTTTCATGTTTATCCTTGTCATTTTCATCTGGTCGATGTTGATAATCATCTTAGAATGTATTATTATGTTAGTAATAAGTGATGCAATTACTTTTCAGACAGAGTTACTAGTACGGAAATCTAATTACACTGTAGAACATGTAATTAATAGTCAGTAATTCCTTACTTTTTTAGAGTAACTTACCCAACACTGGCACACACACACACACACACTTCACCCACAGTGGGCGATTTCCAATCGAAAGTGATCATCCCTATGCCTTACTCACTCCAGATGACAAAGCTCTTGATGTGGGTTCTCTGAAGAGAGTGTGGCACTACAGTTTGAATATACCCTCCACTAAAAGTCTTGTAAAAGGGCCCTTTGTGAAAAAAATAACAAAAATAAAAATACTTTCTTACTTTTGTTTGGAACAACCTTTGTGTGGCGTCCCCTTCCTGAAGTGCCCTTCAAGAGTGCAAAAATGCCATTTGGAAAACGTCCACTATCTTAATGGGAGACATAGGCTTCTATTATAAATCTAATTACAATATTAGATATTATTATATTAACCTTAGCCCTAAAACTACATTTTAAACTAATTTTGACAACATTATGAATCCATTTTCCAATTGAGAATTTCTCAAAATATATACAGTTATGTTATGTTTTGTCAGATTAGCTACATTTTTGGTACATTAAATCTTAAAAACATTCTGAAATATTTATTTTGAGTGTACACGTGCATGCGCTAATGCCAACAAACATGTCTCATTGTTCTCTTTGGCCAACCTTATTCTCATACAATATTCACTTCGCTGACTTTACAAAGGCGTGCCTTAAATAAATATATGGATTCTCAATACCCTGCTGTACAGTTGCCATGCCATTGTTGTGCATGAATCCAAAGCTCTTTAATGTAACAATGTTTACCTGTAAGTAAACAGACTGATCGTGAACACAAATGAGGATGCATGACTGAGGATCCGAAAGTGGAATACATCCCTTTTGCCCTGAATGTCACTGTCCCAAATCTGCCCAATCCTGTTTTGATCAAACATTGTGCTGCCACGCGGGAACAGAAAGACTGAAGTGAGTAACCTGGATTAATTCTATCAGCATGGAGCAAAGCAGACAGGGATCCAACGTCTGAGCTGTAAAAAATAAAGTCAGTTGATTGTGCTTCTTGCTTTACTGTTTTTCTTTGAATGTGAGGGAAAACGTTCAAAAGTAGCCCTCCAAGTATGGTGTAACATGGCACATAAACTTGCAAGATGATCAGATTTCCTCTGCCTAATGGGATTTTTCTCTGATAAGTGCAGTTGTTGGACTGAATGCACGCTTGTAGCTGCTTTAATAAACAGCAGGGGGAGCTCTGAGCACGCAATTATTTATGTGTGATTGGTGGAAAGAAGCGTTTCAGACCACGGGCCATCTAATTGAGTGATCTTTCATGACCTTTCACGGTCAAGGGGGATATATCAACGACAAAGGATTATTCCATTTGACATTTCTATAATTTCCTACAAATATTCACATGGATGGTTTTGTGTGTGGGCTAGGGCTTTCATTTCAGACATTGCCGATGAAGTTTTTATTTTGGGGATTTTGAACTGAAAAAGTGTTAGACATATTTTAATGACTTGTTTTTCAGTTTATTATAGTACAAAATACTATAAGGACACACTGTATGGACGTTCAAAGCTGTTTTCATTGTAAGCGACAGGACAACATTCATTAAAACATGGCTACATTAAATTCAGCTCTTCATTGTTCAGATCAGATGTAATTGTGGTAGCTCTAATTGATTTGTTTCCACTGCAGAAAATTAGGTGGACCTAGATGTACCCTGGAGTGCAGAGGTATCGCTTCACCCCTTTTGTTTTGCATTAATTCACAAGTTTATTGATGTCATTGCCAGAATGACCTTTTGCTATTACAGCTTTAATACAAAAGAGCTTAAAGCCCAAACAGATGGTTGCTTCATGGGTTGAGGGACAACTCAACACCCTTGTAAAGCTGGTGCATTTCCAGTCCACATTGCTACTCATTTTAGCAACAAGAATATACTGGATCTGCCACGATGGAGTCAGAGGGATCCATTTACATTCCCTCTGCACAGATATCAAATCACTAGTGTCTTTCTTTTTCTTTCTTTCCCTTTTTTTGCATGTGAATAGTGAAGGACCATAGTTTAAGAGAGAGAGAGAGAGAGAGAGAGAGAGAGAGAGAGAGAGAGAGAGAGAGAGAGAGAAATTCCTGGGATGGAGTAAATCCCAAGGGTCCCCAATGCCCCAGGCTACTACACCTCTGTAGATGGAGCAGTATAATGGAAAAAAAAGGCATTAATGATAAGGTGGTCTAATGAGAAAGAGATAGAAAGAACGAAAGGAGATTGAAAGAAACTGAGAGAAATCAGTAAACCGCTATAGTATCTGGAGTTTATCCCTGTTTGTAGACTGTTTTCTGCATATAAGAGACAATTCTTATGTGGTGAAGACCAGCATTTCACTGCAATGGGATTCTGAAAGGGACATAATAACAACAGATATAAATCAAAGAACAAAATCTAATCCATTTCACCATGACCTTTGTGCCTAAAAGAGAGAATGTGTGCAGGGAAAGAGCGAGAGAGAGAGAGAGAGAGAGAGAGAGCAACAGAGAGAGAGAGAATGACTATTGTTCCATTAAGCTGCTCTAAAAATAACTACCATCTCTAACCAATGAGCTATGGATTGCTATAACGTCCATATCTTTATGCCAATGAGGGAGATATAAATGTGAAGTATGGAAGAAGAGGGGGAAGGGAGAGAGAGAGAGATATTGATCACTCAATGCCAAATGGAATTGAGTGTGCTTGACAACACAGTGCTGGAGGTACACACATGAACATGGCCTTGTAATTCTGCTTATAGGCAGACAAATCTTTTTCTACAAAAATAATTTTGACTCATTTATTTAAAAAAAGGAAAAATCGCATTGACAGTACAGACTGATCTCACAGTGAAATCAAAAAATAAGTTGACTTTTCTTTAGTCAAAATCGGTCTGTGCTTACCAAAATTAGAAACACTGCCCCAGTGGCTAAAGTGGTAAGTGTAGTGGGGCACACAGTGAAGAGGAATGCATATCGCTGTCGCTCCGCTTTGCCCTTTTTTGTTTTTCCCTCCCCTTGTCCCCCAGCCCTAGAGAGGTGAGGACAACCCTGCTGGCAGACGGGGCCAAAAGGGAAGCTCTCTACGTCATGTTGTGGGTTCCCCGGCCTGAGGCAAAGGAGGGAGGAGTGTGACGAGGAGGATGGCAGGGCCGGGCCGTGACTAAACACGCCTGGCCTCCAATCGAGCTAATCAGACAAGGAGAGGGATAAATGCAGCGGAACATGGCAGTTTGGGAGAGAGAGAGAGCCACATGCAGTTGCAGCATGTGTGTTTGTGATTTTTGTCTTTTTGTTTTCATTAAACATTATTTTGATGGTTCACCCAGTTCCGGTCTCCTCCTTTCCCATCCTTAACTTTGTTACAATGCCTAAAGTAAAGACTCTTAGACAGCAGCCCTTGGAGTTGCATTTGAGTGACGTCACCTCCCCTCTTCAAATGATTGGCTAGAGGAGGAGCTGTTTATCAAGAACTAGTGGACCAATAGGGACGCAAAACGCCCCTGATTTACATGAAACTCTACACACAAGTTTTGGAAAATCAAGCGCAGAACTTGGAAACCAAAGCAAAGAAAAGTACAGCGTAAGTGTACAAAAAATGTCAGCAAAATTGTCAGAGAGCACAAAAAACAGTAATATAACCAAGGAAAACATGATTTCCCCCCCTCTTCGACGTTGTGTCAAGTGAAGCGACACTAGGGGACTTTCTTGAAGGCCTCGGTTACCTCTGAATTTGATAAAAGGCCAATGAGAATTTGGCAGACAGAATTTACATGTCCCTCCCCCGGACATATGGGTATAAAGGGAGGGAATCGTGCATCTGTTTATTCAGATTTCTTCTTCGGAGCCGAGCGGTTGTGCGATCAGTGAGCTGAGATCACTAATGTTCCACTCACCTCTGTAGAGCATCTGCTGATGGATCTACGGCGCATATCAGCGACTTTCTCCTTCTCTGCACGGCAGTGCAGCTTTGCCCCTAGGCGGTTCGACAGTGGTTCGTCTAAAAGAGAATATTTTCTAAAAGAGTTTATTTTCTCTAAAAGAGCAATACACAGCTTGCGTTGAACGTCCTTTTCAGGACGGGTCTTTGTAAAGATGCCCTTCTGCCTCTGTGTAGTTCCTGGATGCGGTCGATTTCTTTCTGCTCCTAACGGTCACATCCACCTGAGCTGGATGATGAATTCGCCACTGCATCGGAGAGCATTCCGGTGTCTGACGCGGAAGACTCAACTGGACTGCCACCTGCAGGTCAGCACGCCCAGACTGAGGCTGATGCCCAGATGGCCGACATGCTTGCCCGGGCCGCCGTCAGCGTGGGGTTGGACTGGAATCCTCCTTACAGACCGCATGGCTAGAAGATTGATTCCTCGTGTCCGGGCGCCGTTCACAGCCACGCCCCCCAAACCCCCGGTCCCTTTCTTCCCAGAGGTGCATGGTGAGCTGACGAGGTGGTGGAGGGCACCTTTCATTGCCCGCAACCGACCTCCTTGCTCATCCGCTCTCACTACCCTCAACGGCGGGGCGGCCCACAGGTACTCGGAGGTACCCCCAGGTGGACAGAGCGGTTGCGATCCACCTGTGCTCCGAAAACACCACCACCTGGCGAGATCGCCCGGTGCTCCCCTCCAAGGCCTGTAGGATGACGTCATCACTGACTGCCAAAGCCTACAGCGCTGCCTCCGCCCTGCATGCTATGGCCCTCCTGCAGATTCACCAGGCCAAGGCACTCAAAGATCTGCACTTGGGTAGTCCTGACCCCGACGTGTTGCAGGAACTGCACTTGGTGACCGACCTCGCCCTCCGGGCCACAAAGGTCACACCGCGGACACTCTGCAGGCGATGGCCACCTTCGTGGACCAGGAATGCCACTTATAGCTGAACCTGTTCAAGATGCAGGAAGTAAACAAAGCTCGTTTTCTCAACGCCCCCATCTCCCAGCTTGGCCTATTCAGCGACACCGTTGACGACTTCGCCCAGCAGTTCTCGGCGGTGAAGAAACAGACGGAGGCCATTTCCCACATCATGCCCTGCCACAGTTCCAGTGCAGGCCATGCTCCTTCTCCTCGCTGAGGCAGGCAGCTCTGCCTCAACCTGGGCCCAGCTCTCAGCCCCAGCGTCGAACGCCCCACAGGAAGCGCACACCCCCTTCTCCCGAACATCCTCGAGGACCCGGAAGGCTCCCAAGCATTCCCCAGACAGACGACCCAGGGAACGAGACATTTGCTCCGGAGCTGGTAAGCAGACCACTCCATCCCCTGGTGGAAGCATGTCTTGATTCGCTCAGACAGCATCATCATGATAGCATACATAAATCGCCAAGGCGGCGTGCGCTCTTGTCACATGTTGCAACTCCCCACCATCTCCTCCTTTTGAGCCAGCAGTGACTCAGGTCTTTGTGTGCCACTCATATCCCGGGCATCCTCAACACAGCAGAGGACGCACTGTCGCAACAGGGCACGCTCAGCGGAGAGTGGAGGCTCCACCCCCAGGCGGTCCAGCTGATTTGGGAGCAGTTCGGCAAAGCACAGGTAGACCTGTTCGCTTCCTAAGAGACCTCACTGGTACTCCCTAGCGGAGGCTCCCCCAGTGAGCCTACTTGCACGGGTGCTGTGCAAGGTCAGGGAGGACGAGGAACAAGTCACTCTGGTAGCACCCTATTGGCCCACACAGACTTGGTTCTCGGATCTCACGCTCCTCACGACAGCCCCTCCCTGGTGAATTCCCCTGAGGAAGGACCTTCTTTCTCAGGGACGGTGCACCCTCTGGCTGAACCCTCCCAGGCCATGCCTGTTCCCCTCATGGGATCTATCTGTGGTCCTTTTAGGCCTTCAGAGACCCCCCTAAATGCCGCTATAATCAGTCGAGCTAAAAGCCCTCTGCTTGAAGACGGCCTTCCTGATCGCGCTCGCTTCCATCAAGAGGGTTGGGGACCTGCAAATGTTCTCCATCAGCAACACTTGCCTGGAGTTTGGTCAGGCAGACACCCATTTCGTCCTAAGACTGCGACCGGGCTATGTGCCCAAGGTTCCTATGACCCCCTTCAGGGACCAGGTAGTGAACCTGCAAGCGCTGCCCCGGGAGGAGGCAGACCCATCCTTTTCGTCACTGTGTCCGGTGCGTGCTTTGCGTACCTATGTGGACCGTACGCAGAGCTTTAGATGTTCTAAGCAGCTCCTTGACACAGGGAATGCTGTTTCCAAACAGAGGCTTTCCCACTGGGTTGTTGACGCCATCGCTTTGGCCTATCACACCCAGGCCGTGCCCGCCCCCTTGCCGGTTCGAGCACACTCGACGAGAAGTGTGGCATCCTTGTGGGCACTGGCCACCTGCATCTCCTTAGCAGACAATTGCATCTCTATTCTCTCAGGTCCGAGCACATAGAACTCGGAATGTGGAACGTCTGACGTGATCACGTGCACTCTTTTTCCCCAGGAGAGTCCACTAGATTCACGCTCAAAGGATGTTCTTCCTCCCTAGTCCTCTGGTCCGCAAATTCAGTGGAGGAATTCCCTGACCAGACCCATTACAGGTACTAAAATTACTCTGTACTGGAATAGGTGCTCCACAGGATGGGCCTTTGTGAATTAATCCCCCTGTGTGTATTTTGCACGGTACGGTCCCCCTACTGGCGGACCCGCGTCTCCCTTGGGCAGTCCCCGCTGCCCCCGGTCGCCGTGTTTGTAGCAACTCCTCCCTCGCAACAGGTAGGATCTATGATCATGTGATGTATTTAGCCACTCTTTACCTCCCCCCAGCCTGGGCTTTACCTCCCTCTGGGATGCCGCGAACCTAAAAAGTTTATGACGATTTTTTATGGGCCGTTGGGGAAGGATACGTGTAGTCTGACACAGCCTATTGCTTTGGCACACAACTGCCTGCTCGTACCTGCGTCAGCAGCGCACTTGAACTGTTCAGTGCCTGCCGTGATTGAATAGGGACCCCTAGTGTCACTTCACTCGACACAATAACGAAGTGAGTGACAGACAGGGAACATCTAGATTTCATCAAAATGTTGGGGGGGGACAATAAACATAACAATTCTCAAGAGCAATTTTTGAAGGGGACACCAATAATACAGGCAAAATTGTACTTGCAAGGATACGTGTACACCGAGGAAAGCCTTACTACTATTATTAGTGTAGCATGGAGCTAAAACAGGCAATATGGTGTCTAAAATGTACATCACTTAATATCAACTTCTTGTTTATTAAACTTGTATAAAATCAAAATCACATTTGTTATCATGCTGATATCTGGAGAAAAACTGCACTCTTCATGTGATATTATATTAGATTAACTATATTAAATTATATAAACCGACTAAATCACAGTGAAAGCATTAAAATCTAAATGCACACCTGGACTAGTCTAATCTACAAGACTAACGTTACATCACGTATTGTATGCGTACACTCTATAGGTGTGTGTGTGAGTGGGGATATACTACTGTATTAAACAAGCTAGGTAAACGCATAGACTGTATTAAACAAGGGTAACGTTAAACGTTATAATCGCTAACATAGCAGACTGCGTCAGTGACAAAAGTACATTGGTACACAAGTACACAATCATATATATTTTTTTTTACATGATTTATTAATGACTCAGCATCATCTATATTAAAGAGAAAATAATCAATTCATCCGATGTTTAAAGTGAAATAACATTGACTTACTGGAGTTCCACAACTACTCAAAAACGTTGTTCTTCTCTCCCGCCACCGGAATTTGTGTGTGTCGGTGGTGAGGTAAAAGGGGCGGAGGCAGTGGATCAAAGCACTGTGAGGCAAGGGAGGGGGGACTCAAAATGTTTAAAAAGTTTTTTTGTTGTTGCCCCGTTTGCATTATTTTATTTCTTAAACAATTATTTTAAGAATATATCATTATATTATTTACAATACACATATTTTAATGATATTTTAGGGGGGACAACCCTCAGATAGGGGGGGTCCTGACCCCCCTGCGATTTCCGCTTATGCCCCCGGCCACAATGCTGAACCGAGCCACTGTAACGGCCAAACCTTATTCTCGGCTTCTCAGTGCAAAACCTGAATGAACAGAAGCACAATTCCCTCCCTTTATACCATATGTCCGGGGGAGGGACATGCAAATTCTGTCTGCCAAATTCTCATTGGCCTTTTCTCAAGTTCAGAGGTAACAGAGGCCTTCAAGAAAGTCCCCTAGTGTCGCTTCACTCGACACAACGTCTCCTTCCAACCATCAGGGAACGGAGCTTTTTTTTGCAGCTTGTTTTAAATGTGTTTATATATTTTTTATTCATGTTTGTTATTTTATATCAGTGCTTATTATTTTGATCTGCGCTCTTTATTTATTTTTGCGCTTATTATATTTTGATTCACGCTTATTATTGTTGGATCCGTGACCGCAATATATTTGGCAGGATTTTGATCCCATACACTGCAATGGTCCTGATATGACGTACACCTCTACACACCCCTGTTTAAGATGAATTATAATGTTTTGCTGAGTTGCAAATAGGGTGGCTGACTTTTCAAAAACTCATGAGGAAAATCACGTTTGAGTAGAAAAAGATCATTATTGTCATAACATTATTTAGGAATAATGTTTACATAGATATTCTTCAGTGCTTGTCCCAGTGCACTGCTTTGAACAATGTAATTTATGAAAATGAATCTTTGGAAGCCAAATGTCTGCTTTTAAAATCCATGCTTTAATCTTTCAGTATTCAAAAAAAGTCTCATACATGACATAATATAAATACAATCACAGTATGTATTCAATGTACATATACTTTGAAATGCTGCATATACAAGTTTCTCCAGGTGACAAAATCTATCAAAACCACACCTTCATAACAAAGGGTATTTATTATCACATGGATTCACACTCTGGCCAAAAGCAGTGGATGCAAATGGATTGGCACAAGGTTTTAGCAGCCATTCCATGCAGGCAGCAGAGCATTATGTGGACAGATTGGAGTTGATACGTGATTGTGTGAGGGCAGGGACCCAGAAAATGGGCAGTTATTGAGACTGGGCTCTGAGAGGAGGACAATGTCCCATTCAATTGGTGAATGTGACACAAGTGTTGGTGATGAAATGTGAAAGGGAGAGATTCGAAACGATGGAATTTGCTCCATGGTGCAAAGTTTAGAATTTCATCACATTCTAAACTTGCATATAGGCTCAGGTTTGTTATAATGTTCTATGCATACGAGTTAACATTACTCCTGATGTTCCCATACAGATTAGCTACTTTGCAGATTAATGCCACAAAATGGCATTCCAAACGGAGACTTCATTATGTTCATTCTTCATTATACGGTATTAGAACATACCTCATTAAAAACAAGCATTTGAAAGAGAGTCAAGCATAATTACAGCCAATGAGTGGATTTGCAAGTGCATCGATTAAACATCACTGAAGAATAACTGATGTTTCTACACATACAGTTTTACATAAAAAATTTAAATGAAGTTCAAACCTAAACGTCTGTACATACAGCGCTGGAAAGTGATGGGGTCCTGACAGGTCCCTGCAAAACGGGGTCATTGTGAGCCATAATCTAACAGAGGCAATGACCCAGCAGAAATAGATCATCAGAGCGAACTAGGTCTGTTGCCCCTCAAGTGGGCTGTGACAGTGGAATCAAAGGACCATTAGGATGGTATAAGATCCTCCACTGTCCCTGAACTCTGTGTCATTCCTCCTAAACTGAGCTTCCGGAACAGACCGAGCATCACTGAACCCACTGATTAGCTCATAACAACCTCTGATCAGAGGACCACCAAGATTCAAGACTCACAAAATAGAGTAATAAACCCAAATGCTGCACCTTAAGACATTGATGGTCTGTGCCCAAATCCAGCCATTTATCCTCAGAAACCACACTATAAATGTTATTATAAAATTGATAACTAATGCTAGCTGTGCTAAAATATTTTCATTATTAATGATTTTATTTTATTTTTTTGCAATTAAAATTTGTGTATAAGTTCAAGTTCTTTTATTTATATAGCACATTTTAAATCAGCATCAAGGCTGACCAAAGTGCTGTACAATACAAAATTCTAAAAACATGATTCAAGATCAGGACATTACAGAGTATTAAAAACAAGTGAAAAGAGATTAGTTTTAAGAGAAGATTTAAAAACAGATATTGAAGGTGACAATCTGATACTAATTCCATAAAATAGGAACCACAGCCAAAAAGGCTCTCCCTCCTCTGCACTTTAGCCTCGAGCGTGGGACGTCGAGGAGATATTGATCACCAGATCTCAGACTTCTAGGTGGATTGTAAGGATGTAGTAAGTCTGACATGTAACTGGGAGCTTTGTTGCGTAACGATTTATAAACAAGCAAGAGGATTTTAAAATCAATTCTAGCTTGAACCGGCAGCCAGTGAAGTGATTTAAAATGGGGTTAACATGATCATACTTTCGACCTCCTTTGAGAAATTGTGCTCAATTTGTGTTATTGGGAAATATAATATAATATAATATAATATAATATAATATAATATAATATTCCAGCTTCCATCTCAAGTAAAGGTTTACCTCAAAAACAATGAAATTCGAGTTTAAAATAACTGGTTGTTTAAAAATGTCTTCTGATTTATTGAGATCACGATCTTGAAATAATGCCAGTATAATGTAGGACATCAAAATATTTGATGGTTTTTAAAATATTGATGTTCCAGATTCTTTCCAATTCAACAAATCCTATTGTGATTTGCATTACAGTTGGTGGACATATGAACGGAGGTTATATCAGGTCCTTCACTGAGTTCTCTGCCTCTTGAAAATGTCAATGTTGTGAAATGTTCATGTTTATTTACCTGGCTTTGCAGTAACAGACTCTCTTTTCATTTTTCGAGAAGTCAGCACAAGCCTTTTGGACACGAGAGAGCAAGACTATGAAACTCCACCAGCATTATGTATATTTTCATTGGTGAGGTTTGTACCTTCGTGGAGTTTCACACCTCCTGTAAGTGCTGTAAATTATGCTTGGCCTGTATTCTGTTTCACATTCATAATGAGAAGGAATGGGAAAGAGGAATGTAATCACAGCTGCCCCTTATAAAACCCTCCTTGTGTTCTGCAAACCACATGCCACACCAGACTAGCTGTGCCAAGTCAAATAACATGCATTGTATAGTAACATTTACTGCAAGACAACAGCTTGATTGAAGATATTCACTTTAGACACAATCTTCCATTAGGGTTCGAGGATCCGGTGGCTTGCATCAATGTATTTGATCAGCAACTTGTCATACTTTGGATTTGGTCTAGGCTCTCTGTTCGCTAGTAAACAACGATCATTAAAAATGATTACATATGTCGTTCCTCATTTATAAAAAAATATATTGTTTGCTTGTTCTCCACTCTCTCAGTCTCTAAATGTCAATGGTATTTCAGTAACAATAACATAAAGCTGTTGAAAATTGACTGATATGCGAGAATGTCGTTTTTTATTGAATCTTCTGAGCTGGTTTCACAGAGAGAGGATAAATATTTGAGCTATAAATAAGATTGGGCCAAATCTGGGGCATAAAGTTCATAAAACAAGAAATGCTTATATTGTTTGATCAAACTACTGTGCACACAATGATGCTTCTTCTTAGTCTATATGTGGTTTATGAAAGACCACATGAAACATGATTTTTCGAAACATAGACACAGTAAGAAAATACATATTTCTCTTAAAAAGTATGCATAGTATTAATGGTTTTTTTTTTCAGGTTGAGTTACACCAACACAAAACTGCTTTGAAAAAGATTAAATACATTTTATGTAAAAAAGTAAAATGCTTTTTCTCAACAAATGGTCTGAACACGCTTGACATATCCCTGCAAATTATTTCTTTAACAAAATTCAGGTGGCTAGATCTGTGCTCATTTTCTCTTATACAACTGCTCCACATACCAACTCTGCCCTACCCCCTCCATCACAACACATAAAAAGAAGTAGGAGGGTGAGGGGAACAAAGTAAAGTCAAAATTGAAATCCAAAAAAACTCATCTTACATTGTTTGCTATATAACATTCTGAACAGAGGATATCAGATGCATGGCCAGAGTGTGCCCAGGTGGAGTGCAGTGCAATCACTCCAGAAGCAATAAAGAGCTGAAGAGATTGAGGTCTACACTGATCAAATCACACTGTTTCTTCTCATCAAAACAAGTAAACTAATATTAATCTCCAACATAGAAAAGTATGTGCACCTGAACTCTTTTTCTGATGTCATCACAGGCTATTACCACATTCATTTTTCTCCACTATCTATTTTCCTTTAATTAATATAAAATTGAATTTCTAGTCGTGCCCTAACAACTTGACAAAACAAATCAAAGATTTTCTGGCTTGATAATACAATACATCCACATCACGGAGCCAGCAATATTTCTTGCTTCTGTTGTGTGGATGTAATCATTACGCTGCTGCTGTAAACAGCATAATCAGATCAAATTATACATGTGACTGTGTTTTGCCCGTTGCATTTAATTTACATAGTTGTTTATAGATTTACAGTGCCATCAGCTCAACACCCTCCCAACTTAATTTTTAAAGCAGATTCCAGTGCAGGTGCTGTGAACACAGCAGCTCTAATAAGGTGAGCTACACTGGCTAAGGTTTTCCCCATCTCTAGGGCATAAAGAGGATGGATGTGAGCTAAATTAATATGCTATAAACTATGGCAGCAACACAAAATAGGTAATTTAGCACAAAGATCTCATCTCTCCATGGCTGCCATCCTCATTGACATGGATTTACAAAAACTATATAGATTGGGGTCCAAAAGTATGGAATGTGAAGTGTGCGATTTTTTTCCTTTTAAACCTGGGATTAAAAAAGAAAATATTAGGATTTTGACCAATTTAAAACAAAGAAATTACAAGAAGAAATATTTAGGATTATGCACTATTTAGGTTGCTAATCAAATGTAAGCAAATTAGTGACATTGACCATGTTAACTTTGTACAAATGTTCAGATTTATTGAAGCACCAAGACGTTCTTAATTCTCCATTCAGTTTCAACTTTTTAGTGAAGTTGTTATGATGATTCATTAGCACAATGTAAAACATGGTAAACAGCAATTATTACCTTAAAGGAATAGTTCACTAATCATTTACTCACCCTTATGCCATCCCAGACATGTATGACTATCTTTCATCTGCAGAACTCAAATTAAGATTTGTAGAAATATATTTCAGCTCTGTATGTCCATACAATGCAAATGAATTGTGACCAGCAGTTTGAAGCTAAAAGAAATCACAGTAGTCAGCATAAAAGTAATCCATAAGACTCCAATGATTAACACATTTATTTTTTATTTTTTAGATTAGATTCAACTTTATTGTCATTGTGCAAAATACAATAAAGTACAGAACCAATGAAATGCAGTTAGCATCTAACCAGAAGTGCAAATAGCAATATGTATATATAGTATGTATATATATATATATATATATATATATATATATATATATATATATATATATATATATGTAAGTATATACAATATACAATATGGGTTTTTGAGTGCAAAGTTATGATGCAGAGAAGCAGAGACCAGCTCAATGCAAATGTCTATAATACAGTACAAGGTGCAAATGAAGAAGCATAAACTGAAGGTGCATTGTACAGAATGAGGTATAAGTATGTAAATGTGTAAATATATGTATATAAACAGTGCAAGCAGCATCAGGAGATAGACGTTATGTGCAAGAAATGTGCAAGGGAATGTGTGAAAAATAAATATAAATTACTAAAGAAAAATACAAATATGAAGTTCGGGTGGGATGTAATGTTCAGCGCCTGAGTTTAGAGTTCAGTAAGCTGACAGCTGAGTGACAGCGAAGACTCATAAAGCGTCTCCCAGATGGGAGAGGAGTAAACAGACTATGGTTTGGGTAAGAGGTGACTTTGATGATGCTTCTCACCCTCCTTAGGCAGCTTTTATTGCGAATGTCATTGATGGAGTGTAGCTGGACACCAGTGATGTATTGAGCAGTTTTCACCACCTGCTGGAGTGCCTTCTGATCTGAGACAGTGCAGTTCCATACCACACTGTGATGCAGTTTGTTAAGACACTTTCAATAGTGCAGCGGTAAAAATTCAGCAGGATATGGGGGGACAGGTGAGCTTTCCTTAGCTTCCTAAGGAAGTAAAGGCGCTGTTGCGCCTTTTTAATCAGAGTGGAGGTGTTGTAGGTCCAGGAAAGATCCTCAGAGATATGGACACCCAGGAACTTGAAGCTTGTCACACGCTCCACTTCGTCCCCATCAATGTAGATGGGAGTGTGTGTGTGTCATTTCCTAGTCCGCCGGTAGTCCACAATCAGTTCCTTGGTCTTCTGGGTGTTGAGTATGAGATTGTTGTTGGCACACCACACTACCAGGTGCTGTACCTCTTCCCTGTAGGCCGTGTCATCGTCGCCGCTGATCAGACCTACCACCGTGGTGTCATCTGCAAACTTGATTATGGAGTTGGAGCCATACTTAGGTATGCAGTTGAGGATGAAGAGGCAGTAGAGGATTGGACTCAGCACACAGCCCTGTGGTGCACCAGTGTTCAAAGTGAGGGTGGAGGATTTGAGGTTGCTTATCCTAAAAGACTGTGGTTTGTTAGTGAGGAAGTCCAGGGTCCAGTTGCAGAGGGAGGGGCTAATGCCAAGATCGGTGAGCTTGGAGATCAGCTTGGATGGGATCACAGTATTGAAGGCATTACTGAAATCAATGAATAGTATCCTGACATACGTGTTATTTTTGTCCAAGTGAGTCAGGGCGGGGTGAAGAGCTGAGGTGATAGCATCCTCAGTTGACCTGTTGTGTTTGTAGGTGAACTGATATGGGTCCAATGTTGGGGGCAGACATGTTTTCGCTATTATGGGAGTAAGAGCAATGGGCGGAAGTTGTTGAGGGCCACTGCAGCAGCATGCTGTGGTACTGGTACAATGGTGGCTGTTTTGAAGCAGGTGGGTACAATGGCTTGGGCCAAGGAGAGGTTGAAAATGTTTGTGAAGACGTCAGCCAGCTGTTCTGCACAGGCCCTGAGCACTCGGCCCGGGATGCCATCAGGGCCAGCAGCTTTATGTGCCTTCACTCTGCTCAGGGTGGAGCACACGTCACTGGAGGAAAATGTGAGTGGCAGATCATCAGGTGGGAGCTCAGCTTTTATGGGTTGATCTGTGTTTCCACAATCAAAGCGAGCATAAAAGGTGTTCAGTTTGTCTGGGAGGGTGGCATTACTGGTTGGTGGGGTGCTGTTCGCTGGTTTGTAGTTTGTGAGGTCATGGATGCCTGTCCACATACGTCAGGGGTCATTGTTTGTAAAATTGTCCTCAATCTGCAGTTTGTAGTTGTATTTTGCTGCTTTAAGTCCCCTCTTCAGACTGACCCTGGATAAAGTGTAGGCTTCCCGGTTACAAGATTTGAAAGCAGCATCACAGGCTTTTCAGCAATGTCTTCAGAAGTGATATGATAGGGGTGAGTGAGAAACAGATAACTTTCAAATTCTTCTTCTAGAGTTTTTTGGTGATTCACATTCTTCATACATATCACCCCCTACTATTCAAGTCAAGTCAAGTGTTTTTTATTGTCGTTCAACCATATACAGTTAGTACAGTACACAGTGAAAGGAGACAAAGTTCCTCCAGGTCCATGGTGCTACATAAAACAACATAGGACAATCACAGAACCACATGAGACTACACAGACTAAATAACATACCTATATAAAGTGCACGTGCAAACGTGTGCAAAAATTACGAGACAGTACAATAAATTACTAAAAATGAACAGGACAATAGGCACATTGAGAGACAGTGAGAGACAGTGCAGTGCTGACCAGTACACATTAGTGCAAAAAGATGACAGTTTGTAAACATAACATACTATGAGATAGTGTTCTATGCACATAGCAGTTATTAAGGTAGCAGCCAGGTATAAAGTGACAATAATTAAAGTGTAACTCAGGACACGTGTGTGTGTGTGTGTCAGTCCAGTCTCTGAGTATTGAGGAGTCTGATGGCTTGGGGGAAGAAGCTGTTACACAGTCTGGCTGTGAGGTCCCGAATGCTTCGGTACCTCTTGCCAGATGGCAGGAGGGTGAAGAGTTTGTGTGAGGTGTGTGTGGGGTCATCCACAATGCTGGTTTCTTTGCGGATGCAACGTTTTATGTAAATGTCTTTGATGGATGGAAGAGAGACCCGATATCTTCTGCAGGGCTTTGCGGTCCAAAACAGTGCAAGTCCCAAACCAGGCAGTGATGCAGCTGCTCAGGATGCTCTCAATAGTCCCTCTATAGAATGTAGTGAGGATGGGGGGTGGGCGATGTGATGTCCTGAGCCTTCAAAGAAAGTAGAGACGCTGCTGGGCTTTCTTATTAATAGAGCTGGTGTTGAGGGACCAGGTGAGGTTCTCCTCCAGGTGAACACCAAGGAACTTGACGATCTCCACAGAGGAGCCGTCGATGTTTAGCGGAGAATGGTCACTCTGTGCTCTCCTAAAGTCAACAACCATCTCTTTTGTTTTGTCCACATTCAGAGACAGGTTGTTAGCGCTACACCAGTCCGTTAGCCGCTGCACCTCCTCTCTGTATGCTGACTCATCGTTCTTGCTGATGAGATCCACCATGGCCGTGTCATCGGCGAACTTAATGATTCTGTTCGAGCTGTGCATTGCTAAACATTTTTAAATTAATCAGTGACATATGCATATGACCATTCTGTCTCTCTGCCTTATTCAAAAACTGCTTAACTCTAAATTGTCCATTCCAAGCTATGCAGACGTTATGAAATGAGCCCATAGAGACAGCCTTTTATTCTTGTCCTATATGAAACTAATTTTACCCCCACAGGATTTTGTTCAATGGCATAAAGTCCCAGTTTACCTCCACTGATGTTTTAACAGAATAAGTCGCTCAGATTTTTAGCAGATGTTAAAAATATGTAGCTCCAAAACCATATCACTTTCTTTCTTCCACTGAACAAAGTAGATGTTAGGACTGATTTTCATGTATCTTTTTCGTGAATCAGCAGAGTGAACAGCAGTGGACTGAGCACACAGCCCTGGGGGGCCCCCGTGCTCAGTGTGGTGGTGGAGATGCTGTTCCTGATCCGGACTGACAGGTCTCCCAGTCAGGAAGTCCAGGATCCAGTTGTAGAGGGAAGTGTCCAGGCCCAGAAGTTTCAGCTTTCCAATCAGGTGCTGAGGAATGATTGTGTTGAATGCTGAGCTGAAGTCTATGAACAGCATTTGAACATATGAGTCCTTTTTATCTAGGTGGGTGAGGGCCAGATGGAGGGTGGTGGCGATGGCATCGTCTGTTGAACGGTTGGGACGATATGCAAACTGCAGTGGGTCTAGTGAGGGGGGCAGCTGGGTCTTAAATGTGCCTCATGACGAGCCTCTCAAAGCACTTCATGATGATGGGTGTGAGTGCGATGGGATGGTAGTCGTTGAGGCAGGACACTGAAGACTTCTTTGGCATGGGGACGATGGTGGTGGCCTTGAAGCACGTTGGAATGACGGCGCTGCTCAGAGAGATGTTGAAGATGTCGGTAAGAACATCTGCCAGCTGGTCTGCACATCCTCTGAGCACCCTGCCAGTAATATTGTCTGGTCCAGCAGCCTTCTGTGGGTTGACTCTACGTAGAGTTTTCCTCACATCAGCCATGGTAAGACAGAGCACCTGGTCGTTGGGAGGAGGGGTGGTCTTCCTCGCCACCACATCGTTCTGCACCTCAAACCGAGCGTAGATGCCGTTCAGTGCATTTGGAAGGGAGGCATCTTTGTCACAGGCAACTGATGTTGTCCTGAAGTTGGTGATGGCCTGGATGCACTGCCACATGCGCCGTATGTCACTGCTGTCCCGGATGTGACTGTGGATTCTCTGGGCGTGTGTGCGCTTTGCCTCTCTGATGGCCCGGGACAGTTTGGCAATGAGAAGAATGTATTCTGCACTTCAGATGTCCAGCAACACCTGCATTTCACAATAGCACAGCAAGAGCTAAGTACCTTAGTGACAGACAGAAGTTTGAAGTTTTGAACTCATCACACTGTTTACTTTATCTGTTTGTGCATAGTTGTTATAAAGAGAGTGATAAAGAGAGGCAGAGTTGGAGAAAATTTAAGAGAGGGTAGAGCGAAAGGAAGACCTTTGACAGCACAGAATAACAGCTGTCGGATGCTGAGTTTTATGCTGTTCTGAATTTTTTATTGTAATAGTAAAAAATATTTTTTGTAAATGCAATCAGCAAATATTGGCTTATCATAACAAAGCAATGCACCGGTTATCTTACTTTTGTATTTTATTTGCCGTTCTCATCACTTTAGATAATTCCATCTATGATCACATAAAGGACTACTCTGCCATATAAGCGCTGCCAAATAAAACTAAACATTTTTAAATTAATCAGTGACATATGCATATGACCATTCTGTCTCTCTGCCTTATTCAAAAACTGCTTAACTCTAAATTGTACATTCCAAGCTATGCAGACGTTATGAAATGAGCCCATAGAGACAGCCTTTTATTCTTGTCCTATATGAAACTAATTTTACCCCCACAGGATTTTGTTCAATGGCATAAAGTCCCAGTTTACCTCCACTGATGTTTTAACAGAATAAGTCGCTCAGATTTTTAGCAGATGTTAAAAATATGTAGCTCCAAAACCATATCACTTTCTTTCTTCCACTGAACAAAGTGGATGTTAGGACTGATTTTCATGTATCTTTTTCCATACAATGGAAGTGAATGGTGGCTATTGCTGTCATTCTAGCATTGCCGAAAGTCATATGGGTTTGGAACAACATAAGGGTGAGTAAATTATAACAGAATTCCTATTTTGCCAATAAGCCCTACCATGGTAACGATAGTTCCCCGTCTGTCGCTCACTTCGACGTTGTGTCGAAGAAGCGACACTAGGGGTCTCTCTTGAGTGCCGAATCTACCTCTGATCTATGAAAAAAGGCCAATGAGAAGTTGGCGGACAGAATTTGCATGTCCCGCCCCCGGACATATGGGTATAAAGGCGGGGAAATGTGTCTGTTTCATTCAGAAATTTTCTTTGGAGCCGATGAGCCGATGGTCAGCGAGCTGCGAGTCACACAACTGTTCCTCTACCTCTGAGCGATACTGCTGTTGGATCTACGGCGCACTTCAGCGGATTTCTCCTTCTCTGCACGGCAGTGCAGTTTGCCCCTGGGCACTTCGACAGCGCAAAACTTAAAATAGTTTATAAAAGAGTTATTTTCTCTAAAAGAGTAGTTCTCACTGCAAGAACATGACCATGACAAAGTTGCGGTCTCCAGGCGTTCCTTCGGTTGGGATTGAGGACGACGCGGCTGGCAATGGAGGTGATCTGGGGATTGCAGCAGGCTCAGTTTCGCCGGGTAAGTCCCTGCGAACCTCCCACCCCCCGGCATGCTCGTTGACTTCCGTCCGGGCTCGAGGCAACAGCGGCCCGCCTCACAGCCAGCCTGCCTATCCTCTGGAGCCCCCCGAGCTGGATGAGCTTGCCGCTGCATCCGAGAGCGCCAGCGTGGGGCTGGACTGGAACCCTCCTTCCTCCCCACAGCCTTCGCGTCTGGATGATTGGTTCCTGGGGTCTGCACGCCGCTCACAGCCACACCCCCCCTGGTCCCTTCTTCCCGGAGGTGCATGATGAGCTGACGACTGCATGGAGAACAACCCTCTCCACTCGTCACAAAACCCCTCGCTCATCCACTCTCACTACCCTGGATGGTGGAGCGGCCCACGGGTACACAGCGATTCCCCAGGTGGATAGGGCGGTTGCGATCCACCTATGCCCCGAGAATGCCGCAACCTGGTGGGGTCGCCCTGTGCTCCCCTTCAAGGCCTGTAGGACGATGTCATCATTGACCGGCAAAGCCTACAGCACCACCGGACAGGCCGCTTCCACCGTGCATGCCATGGCCCTCCTGCAAGTCCACCAGGCCAAGGCACTTAAAGATCTGCACGAGAGTAGTCCTGATCCCGGCGTGCTTCAGGAACTGCGCTCAGCGACCGACCTCGCCCTCAGAGCCACGAAGGCCACAGCGCAGTCACTCGGGCAGGCGATGGCCACACTTGTGGTCCAGGAACGTCATCTGTGGCTGAACTTGGTCGAGATGCGCGAGACGGACAAGACACGCTTCCTTGACGCCCCTGTCTCTCAGTTCGGCCTCTTCGGCGACACCGTCGAGGACATCGCCCAGCAGTTCTCCGCGGTGGAAGAGCAGACGGAGGCCATTTCACACATCCTGCCCTGCCGCAATCCTGTCGCTAAGGGCCAAGCCCTGTCTGCTCACCAAAAGCGTCCTCCTGCGGCTAGAAAATGTGCAGCTCCGCCTCAACCCGGGCCCAGCTCTCAGCCCCAGCGTCGAGCGCCCCGCAGGAAGCTCAACATCCCTTGAGACCCTCGTGTCTCACGGACCCCCTCGAGGACCCGGAAGGCTCCCAGGCGCTCCTGAGACGTTCGACCCAGAGACCGAGACGTTCGCTCCGGAGCTGGTAAGCAGACCACTCTGTCCCCTGGTTTGAGGGCCGGGAGGAGAATCCTTATTTTAATTTATTACATTTGCCGCACCGCCTATGGGCTGCGGTACTCACATTCTCAATAAAAGAGCGATTTCCTTTGTCTCTGGGTCACCTGGCCCGCAAATGCCATTCTCATAGCACTCTGCCGCCACACCCCCGCCTTCAGCCCCACGACTGTTCCCCGGCCGGCCCGTTCTGACGAGTGCACTGGGCAGCGGCAGGCAGTTGGAAAGTGGCCCCGCTGCACTGGCACATCAACTGCCTAGAGTTGTTGAATGTATTCTTTGCCCTGCGCAGGTTTCTCCTACTGGTTCAGGGCACACACGTCTTTATCAGGTCAGACAGCACCACCGTGGTAGCGTACATAAATCGCCAAGGTGGCATATGCTCCCGCACATGTCACAACTCGCTGTCGCTGCATGCCACTCACATCCCGGCATCCTCAATGTGGTGGCGGACGCGCTATCCCAACAACGCTTGCCCAGTGGAGAGTGGAGGCTTCACCACTAGTCGGTCCAGCTGATTTGGAAACAGTTCGCCAAGGCTTAGGTAGACCTGTTCGCCTCCCAAGAGACCTCCCACGGCCCTTTCTGGTATGCCCGAACAGAGGTTCCCCTCGGGGCAGATGCACTGGCACACAGCTGGCCCACGGGGCTCCGCAAGTACGCATTTCCCCCAGTAAGCTTTCTTGCACAGGTGCTGTTCAAGGTCAGGGAGGACGAGGAACAAGTCACTCTAGTGGCTCCCTATTGGCCCACCCAGGCTTGGTTCTCAGACCTCATGCTCCTTGCAACAGCCCCTCCCTGGCAAATTCCCCTGAGGAACGACCTTCTTTCTCAGGGACGGGGCACGCTCTGGCATCCACACCCAGACCTCTGGAACCTCCATGTCTGGCCCCTGGATGGGATGCGGAAGATCTAGCTGATCTACCACCTGCTGTTGTAGACACGATCAACCAAGCCAGAGCCCTTTCTACCAGGCAACTTTACTCCCTAAAGTGGCGCTTGTTCGCGAATTGGTGTTCTTCTCGGGCCGAAGACCCACAAAGGTGCGCAGTCAGGTCAGTGCTCTCATTTCTGCAGGAGAGGGGAGGCTGTCCCTGTCCACCTTGAAGGTGTATGTAGCTGCTATCGCAGCCCACCATGATGCAGTAGAGGGCAAATCTTTGGGTAAGCACGACTTGATTATCAGGTTTCTAAGAGGCGCCCGGAGGTTAAATCCCTCCCAGCCAAGCCTGTTGAATCCCTCCTGGGATCTCTCAGTGGTCCTCTCGGACCTTCAGAGAGTTGGACTCAGGGCCCTCTCCCTCGCCTCCATCAAGAGGGTCGGGGACCTGCAAGTGTTCTCTGTCAGTGACATTTGCCTTGAGTTCGGTCTGGCAGACACACATGTGATCCTAAGACCGCGGCCGGGCTACGTGCCCGAGGTTCCTACCACGCCCTTCAGAGACCAGGTAGTGAACCTGCAAGCGCTGCCCTGGGAGGAGGCAGACCCAGCCCCTTCGTTGAAGGAGGGGATTTAAAGAGGATTTAAATTGGACCCCTAGTGTCGCTTCTTCGACACAACGTCAAAGTGTGAGACAGATGTGGAACGTCTAGGTTACGCATGTAACCTCCGTTCCCTGATGGAGTGAACGAGACATTGTGTCCTTCCGGCCACGTCGCTGAGCCGAGCCACTGTTGTGGCCGGACCATTTCCGGCTCCTCAGAAAAATCCTAAATGAATCAGACATATTTCCCCACCTTTACCGGGGGCGGGACATGCAAATTCTGTCCGCCAACTTCTCATTGGCCTTTTTTCATAGATCAGAGGTATATTCGGCACTTAAGAGAGACCCCTAGTGTCGCTTCTTCGACACAACGTCTCGTTCCCTCCACCAGGGAACGGAGGTTACATACATAACCTAGACGTTTCTGCCAACATACCATAGTTACCACAATTACTGTTATTTCAAGGAATTTTCCAACTTCAATACAACTTAAGCTCAGTGGACAGCATTTGTGGCATAATGTTGATTATCACAAAAAAATCTTTTGACTTGTCCCTCCTTTTATCAAAAAAACATAAGAAGCAAAAATATGGGTTACTTACTGTAGAAGTAACATTTTTAACATTAAAATACTAACTTTTTAAAAAAAGATTAGCCACAAGACATAAACAATATGCGTGTTAACATGATTTTAGTTTGATAAAATTGCTTGTGTAAAGTTATAACCAATTTTACAACTTCGTTGTCATGACAATGTAATGTAAACAAACCCTAAACCCTAAAACAACAGTAAAATTACAATTTAAACAACTTTACAGCTCAAATAATACACATGTTTTAACAGAAGAATTAATGTAAGTGCTTTTATAACATTATAAGCTTCACATTTCTGTGTTTCACTTCCATTGTATGTGCCTTACAGTAACCTCGATTGTTCCTTTTTTTTTTTTAAGAAAATGTATCTTTAATTTTTGTGGTAATCAACATGATGCCACAAATGCTGTCGATTGAGTTTAACTTGCATTAAACCAGAACATTCCTTTAAATAAATCTGTGGTAACTATCATCCACCACTGTCATGAAAAAAGAGAGAAATCAAACAAAATTAAAGAAACATCCTGACAGCTTCTTACACTTATTGAAAGAGATCCAGCTCTTGGTGGAAAATGTAGTTACCATGGTAATCTTCTGTTCACAGTTTTTCAGTGTTTAACATTGTAGCATTAGAAAATTAGCTTGTGTTAATGCTAATGTAATGGGAGCCAGCTGATATATAGCTGTGCAATGTGTATAAACTTTCCTGACCTCAAGTGGTGCACTAGCGACTGACGCTAGACGCTGTAGCCTTTAGCCTTATTGTTTGTGTACCCGCCTCCCATTCCGGAGACGCCGGTTCAAGTCCCGTACAGAGAGGCTAGAACAGGAGCGTCACACTAACATCACTTGCACTTTTGCATATGCAAACCATTGAGTCAATATGTAATGTAATCATACTGTATATAACACATGGTAGTACTTATAGGGATACAATGAGTGTTGGATTCTTCTGCAAAAATGTAATATTTTCACATGTGCCCAATAATTTTCTAAATGTTGTGGTGGATTCAGTAATCAGGGACACTATCTCTCTGTTTGCTTGCAAATTAGTCACCATTAGCTGTCTGATTTGCTTTCCAGCAAATGCAAAGTAAGCTTGTGTTACAAACACCCCCTGTCCTGTACAATTACAGATCTCCATGGCCATATTGTTTCTGTTTACTGTAATAATATCATGCACATGGCCCATAAAGCACAACAGCAAACCAACAGCAAATTAAGGGCAATTTCACCTGCCTACAAACTTTCCTCCAAAATTATCCTGACTGACCTTCCATCAACTGTGGATTGTTTTTGTATTAATCTTCATAGAAATTCCCTCATGAATGTGAATACATTTAAATGATAGAGGCAATTTTCAATTAATTATTTTAGAGAGCAGGACAAAATACAGAGCAATGGCTGCCTTGAGAAGGTTTTTTTCCCCTTATAAAACAAGTGTAAACATAGACTGAATGATGTCTTTGAATGAAGAGGAAACTGTGGTGCTGGCTCTGGTCCCAGAATTACTGAAAAAGAAAAGAGGAAAATTAAGTCATATATTAATCTTTGGTAATTGCAGGATACAGTGAGGTATATAGGATAGCCTTTGGACATAATTTGAGCTGAACTCAATGGCATGTAAGTAGAGCACCACTTTTGGTTTTGGCAGTGCACTAGACTGAAATTCTGGAGGAATGTAAAACCACACAGTTTCTCTTTCTGTCCATTTAAAAGAGAGAGAGAGAGAGAGAGAGAGAGAGAGAGAGAGAGAGAGAGAGAGAGAGAGAGAGAGAGAGAGAGAGAGAAATAGGATTACAACTCTCTGATAGTTAAGGTAAAAGGTATTTGAAAAATTATGAAGGCCCATCAACATAAATACAGACTTTTAAATATTTTATCATGATCTGCACAGCGTTCCAAAACAGTAAATTATTTGCCTGTCTTCTGAGTGCTTGACTACATTTAAAATGGAAGACTGGGTTTAAACTCTAGAGACCAAAACAATTTGATGTTTCCAAATTTATGTTAATATTAGCTAATAGACTTTGATTGTGTGTGTGTATATATATAGTATATATAATATTAACAGTGTAATAATATTAACCAAGATTGGTTATTGTTCATAGTTCAAGCATTAACAAATCTTTTTGCAAATCTTATTGTGAATCTTATTGTAAAGTGTTACCACAGTTTTGTACAGGCTTATTTATTGAAAATATTATTGAAAAAAAAAAAAAATAAATCACTATATATAAAGAGTAGTTTGGATATTGTGTGTGTGTGTTTTGTTGAAAATGTAAAAATGCAGAAAGTCTTTTGTGAGAGTTGGTTTAAGGGTAGGTTTAGAGGATAGAATCCATAGTTTGTACAGTATAAAAATCATTATGTCTATGGAGAGTCCTCATATAGCTGCACCAACAAGTGTGTGTGTGTGTGTGTGTGTGTGTGTGTGTTTTTCATTTTAAAGCTAATCTACCATTTGACTGGCAGTAGGAAGTAGAAGTTCAATGTTCTGGCTGGTTTAACCCTTTAAATGAGGAGTCATAGCTCAGGAAAAGGAAAAGGAGAAGTGAGCATGCATCCTCATTACTTCTATAAGCAATTAATTATTTATCAATGCAAATTTCAACTTCACATTTTCCGTCTTTTTCAAGAGAAAAAAAAAGGGAATTTTGTATAATTTTGAGAGGTCTGTATTAATAAAACATCAACTCTTTGCAATGTAGTCATCTTTATTCCTTCCATCTTCCACAAGAATATTCTCTTTTAGTGCCACAATGCACTCTATTGAAAAAGAGTGACAGGGAGAATTGCTTTTTATTCAGAGAACCGGGGTGGAATGCACCTCATTTGAACACACCTGGAGGCTGCAATTCGAGGTTAGCGTCATTGATCAAAGAACAAACCAATTCGTGAACGTGAAATCTCTCACACTCTGTAGAGCCAGTGTATCCTATTTCAGGGACAAGGACTGCATTATAGCCTTTCCTCTCCAAAAAACACAACACAACAAACTGAGGAGCCCATCTTAACCCAAGACTCAGCAAACAATATATATGCACTGATGAAGGTGGAGCGTTCAAATAACAATCCTGTCTGGGGTTCAACAGTACCGAAACCCTGAACAGGAAATGTCTATCTCAATTTTTATTTAATCTAAAAGCATTGTCGGGAGGAGAAAAAAAAGAAAGAATAAGAAACCAAAATTAGCCTGTTGACAATCGCCCTGATACACAAATCCTCTCTCATCTGCATGTATCGCGCTTCTCTTTTTATTGTACTCAATCAAAGCAACAATCAGTCTGGAATATCAGTGTTGTAGGATCTCACTTAATTCTTTGAAGATTTACTGTAGTGAGCTGTATAAGTTGAAAGTGGTGACTTCAGTAAATGAGGGTTAATACGCAGACTAGTTTTAACAGCCTTGAAATTTAGCCCAGGGCATTCAACATTTCAGATCTCTCTGTAATGACATGACTGCTGCCAACATGAAAATTCAAACTACAATTCATTGGTGCTGACAGATGGAATAGTCTGAGAGCAGGATGAGTTTCTCAGTTCAGGGTAGCTTCTCTGTGCTTAAATTCATTCTCATCTTTTAACACTGTGGATTGCAACAAAGATAATAGTAGTGCACTGGAACAGCATTTATAAGCTACTGTGATGTGTTTCATAAGCATGCAAGTTAAACCACTATCATGAAGGAAAAGCTCATTGTGGCACAAAACGGCAGCCTGATTGTAACATTGTAGACAAGCTGTTAGGTCACAAATTCACAAATCTGGCCATTTGTGACTGTAGATGTTAAAGCAACTGCTGTGGTAGTCACACGTTTGCCAATTTGTTTCTAAATAATAATTAAAAAAAATATTAACATTTAAAAAAGTGATACTATCAAGGATAGAGTACATGCAGCATTCTTAACTGTGAAATAAGCGGGAACCCAGGGCCACACGAGATTAATAACATATCCTGTGGCATTTTCAAGAGTTCACAAAGTTGAAAATAGTTTCTTGCTGTTTACAGAAATAATACAGAAAGACCCTTTCATGGTTATACACATCATACTGTCAAGACAGAAATCAATTAGAAAGCTAAATTCATTTTGAAAATAAATCCTGCAGAAGTAATGACCATTTGAAAGACCATTTGTGAATTTCTCAAATCCATTTTTATGGTTGAGAATTCATAGGGAGAAATTTGGGAAGATGGCCATTTGGGATTATGGGGAGGCTGCATTTATGTGTTATTGATTATTCTGGTGATGTTCTTTTCCTCTTTAAACATATTCACGTGAATTCACCATTTTGATTCCCCCGTGTCTTTTATGTGTTCCTTTTTCCACAGCTAGCAGTTTATGGTAAAAATGTAGTGAATTTGCCAACTGAAAGGAATAGTTCACCCAAAAATGATAATTGTCTCATCATTTACTCACCCTCATGCCATCCCAGATGTGTATGAATCTCTTTCTTCTGCAGAACACAATGAAGATTTTTAGAAGAATATCTGTAGGTCCATACAATGTAAGTGAATGGGTGCCAACATTTTGTAGCTCCAAAATCCACATAAAGGGAGGATAAATGTAATATGTGACTCCAGTGGTTAAATCCATGTGTTCAGACATGATATGATAGGTGTGGGTGAGAAACAGATCAATATTTATGTAATTTTTATCCCAAATTCTCCTCCCTGCTCAGACAATCTCCACTTCTGTTTTACTTTCCCATTCTTCTTCTTCTGTTTTTAGTGATTTACAGTCTTAATGCATATTACCCCTACTGGGCAGAGAGGAGCATTTATGATAACAATTACTTATATATTGATCTGTTTCTCACCCACACCTATCATATCATGTCTGAACACATGGATTTAACCACTCATATCATATGTATTACATTTATCCTCCCTTTATGTGGAGTTTGGAGTTTCAAAATGTTAGCACCCATTCACTTCCATTGTGTGGACCTACAGAGCTGAAATATTATTTTAAAATGTAATTTATGTTCTGCAGAAGAAAGAAAGTCATACACATCTGTATGTTGATGTAGAAAGGGAGTAGGGCGTTTTAGGGAGTAGGGTTAATAAAATATGCATTCTTATGTATTACGTCATTGTAAAGGGGTTAATGGAAAGGAGGAGGCAAGAACCGTCTTGACAATATAAATAATAGTTTAATATAAAACTCAACCAAAAAGACAAACACACACAGGTGTTTGACAGCTGTCCATAAATCATTCTCTTAGGCTGGTGTAGCGAATCAGCTCTATATTCTTCCACCATTAGGTAGCGAATCAGCTCTATGAAATATTAATAATCAATCATAACTCGCTATAATCAATTATGAATATTTGGATCAGTTAATCGGGTTAACTTGATGTAGCTACATTAACATTACAACCAAATACTCGGTTCATCCCGTGAACACTCAATTTTGGTTATTAATTAATTAATTAATAAAAATGTACATTTCGGGGCAAGGGAAATGTCTTTCTTACTAAGTATTAAGAGCAAGTAGTCAAAATCTATGATTAGTGACTTTAGATATGAGCTTGATACACAGACAACTTTACATGTGACATGAACAAGACTTTATTAACTAGACTAAACATTTAAACTACTCTAACATACATATACATACATTCATACAGTTTACCAAGGGAAAGAGGGCTGAAGCAGAATACAGGAAGGCAAGAAGTTATAGCATTGTTTGACGTTCAGCAGATCAACAGCCTGAGCAAACCATCATATTAGTTCTGACACGCCCTTTTTAGAAAGGGGTTAAGGATACTTAATGTATCAAATAATGAGACTAAGTTTGATACTTGCATGTCCCATTTGAATTAAACTGTCCTGATGCAATTTGTTGAGGCTCCAGTTGATCTTTGATGATGTTGTCTTGATGAGAGAGAGAACCAGTGAGAGTCAGAGGATCTTGGTGAATGGGCAGTCAAGGCCGTAGCCTGGCACACGCTTGGGAGTCCTTGGGGCCTTCTAGTTTGGCATCATTCAGCGAGAGAGTGAGAGAGCACAAGGCTCAGAGAACCAGAAAGCAAGAGATAAGCGACAAGAGAGAGGAGAGAGAGAGAGAGAGAGAGAGGAAGTGGGCGCAGCAATTTTATACCCTCAGGAAACAGGTCCCACCTCTCATTGGCTCGACCAATAAGAAGGGTTTGAGTTCTAGGCGGGAATTTGGTTTATTGCTCTTTGTTGTAAAATTGCCCATTGCATGTGCAAGAAAGAAAATAGGAAACATACTTGTAATACTAATATGTTGTTGTTATCGACATATCATGTACACAGTCATTTCAATCTTCAGAATACCAAGTTATAGAGACCAAATATGCCACACATATGATTTTGGTTAACCATAGTATGCAAAGTCTGAAACATTAACCCATTAGTTTGCAAGAAAACATAGATCAAGCACATTTAAGGGAAAATGTGAGATGGCACATTAGATACATGTCAATATTTATCACATGGATATATAGAATATATATATAGGATTAACAGGGTTCATTTCTCTTTCTCAGTAAGAGAATGAAGTGAGGGTCAGCACTTCTCTGAACATTCCTTTGGAGGTCGTAAAAGTCTCCCTTACTCTGGGCATGAGAGAGTTCCTTTGTCAAAGCTCATTTGCATGTTTATGACAGTAAGAGATTTTGGGCTGAATGACTCAAAAGATAGTAAAACATCGCGTAATATCATTCTACAGAGATCTTATATTCGAATTCAGCTCGGACAAATCGTAAGGTTTAATTTGATACCAAGAAACATGTGTTTAGTACACTTAGAAAGGGAATATACACTGAGGCTATTAAATATGAGGCCTCAGAGTTTAAAACACACAACGAAACAGTTCTAACGAGTTTGATATACCTCAGAAATACACAACATACAGGGATTACACGTATTTCATTAGCAATATGCAGTTCTGTGTTTAACTGAAAAACACACACACATTTTTACGTTCAAAGTTTCCCCCTTCCTGTCCACACGATAAGCACGTGGTGAGCATGCGGATGTCACATGCGGTTCTCTGTCAATAGTTCATTGTCTCTTTGTCAATACATTTATTGTGCTTGTGGAGACTGGTTGGCGCTATTTCAGTAATTAGGGGAGTTTTTAACAGTAAGTTCTTGTTTGTTCGTGAATCTGTTAAGGCCACTGATCCTCCGCCATACCTTACACCGGGAAGTCCCCGACATGACTTACACCCCCCCCCCTCCCTTTCCATGGGAGGGGCATGCCTTCCACCCCGTCTGCCGGCAGGTCATCCCTGTCTACCTGGATGAGGGAGGGGACAAGGGGAGGGAAACCTTCACGCCGTAACGGCGATCGTGCCAAATTACCAAAATATTTAAAAAAAAGAGAGAGGGAAAGGCCAACAGTGGGAGAGGGAGGAGAGAGGGAGAAAAAAAAACGTACTCACCTGTTCTCCGATATGCCGTGGCTTGGCCCTCGGCCACTCCTCCACCCTCTAATGGATGACAGCCATGGCTCCCTGGGTGGATCGGAGGCAGTCCTCGGGCTCCTGGCTGACAGAACGCCTCGGCACGTTTTTGGTGGACAGTAGGGGTCTCCCCCACTCCTGGCAGCGGTAATCGTGGTCGGCGGCCGTTCCTCCACCTTCAGGCGGCCAGGCTCCTCCGTCCTCCAGTGGATGGCCACAGCTGCTGAGGTGGATGGTAGCAGCGAGAACTCCACTACACCGCATTCGTCCTACTTCCCGAGTTTCGGCACCAGTGTAAAGGGATTAATGGAAAGAAATGGGTGAGAACCGGCTTGACAATTTAAATAATAGTTTAATTGTAAACTTAACCAAAAAAGACACACACAGGTGTCGGACAGCTGTCCGTAAATCTCTCTCTCTCTCTCTCTCTGTCACACTGCCTTCTTTGGTCGGCCTTCATCCCTCTTGAGGGCTAATTAGCCTGAATAGGGGCCGGGTGTGTGGAATCTTGACCCGGCCTCGCCCTCCGCCCTGCCACAGTCATTTACAATAAAATATGGAACTCTCTTTTGGTGCCATCCTGTGGACATTTCAACTCAACAACACTTCCAGCTTTGGACACTAGGCGCAGTGGTTTCAAATTTCGGCAAGCACAGACTCATTTCAGCAGCAGAACTTTTGACCTCCTGTTGCTGAATTCACAGTGTGATCAGTCTGTTTGTAATAAAGGTCAGTCTTCTTCCAGTGAAGCATAAATTATGGTCTTTGGAACATTCTCAAATCATACAGTCATAACATGGACCATCGGGTTTTGCATAAACTTGTGGAGTCCATGCCAGCTCGAGTACATGTTGTCATTTAAGTAAAAGAGGGACATGCCAAATGCTAAAATATTCTGAAATTCATGAATATTATTTACTAAAAATTTTATTCTGATCATATAATTTAAAAAAGTGTTCCACACAGTTTTAGATCCCACTATATATTCCCAATTATCGGTACAAGATCCTGTTTTCCATAAAACGATGTTAATTTATGATTTGGATATTATTATCAATCTGTCAATCAATTTGTTTGTTAGACATTTCTGTCACAATAAAGACAGATATTTTGGGGGGGGTGATATTGTTCACTCATCTCATTTTAAATTCATGCTGCAAATTAAACACAAAGCAGAACAACCATAATTATCCTGAGGACAACATTTTCACATAATCTATTAATGATGGAAAAATAGTTCCTATAATCATTCAAATTTTCAAATGCCTTGCATTTCTCTCTTTAAAGTTTTTTTATGAAACAGTGATATGGTAATTTTAGGGTTTCTGTGGCTCAGTAATTACTTATTGTTTATGCTCTGTATTGTGGGAGTTCTCTCCCACTATAGACAAAACTGGCTTATGGGGACATTCATGCTGTTGGTACATTGCTTCTGTTATAATGTATAGAAGAAAATGAATGCCAGTCTTCTCTTCTCTTCTCTTCTCTTCTCTTCTCTTCTCTTCTCTTCTCTTCTCTTCTCTTCTCTTCTCTTCTCTTCTCTTCATGCGATTCAACTACATTGATACAAATGCTTGAAGGTAGACAATTTATTTACTGTTAGAGTCACCTCTTTTTGTTTTGAGAATTATAAATAAGTATTGTTTAGATGGTCAATAAAAGTGAGACCATGTGGCTGTCCTTTTTATGAGAAATTAGTTCTGCAGTAATCACACTTCTAGAGCAATTCATCAGTTATTAAAGTCCAGTTGTTCCTGTAACCACCAATGCTCCTGCACCTTGCATGTATTGACATTTGTTAATGCTTGGGTTTTCCATTTTCCAGCCATATATATATTTTATATACAGTTTATTAAGTAGTGGAACATATGCAAGCCGGTTTCTGTGACACTTGAATAAAAAATGTGAATGTGTAACCTGTAATTAATGAGAAATTTCTCATAATATTGACTTAGTATCCTAATATAATGAAAAATATTCTCAGAATATTAGTTAGTATCTTGTAATTATTATGCCATAATATAACATGAGTTAATATGCCATAATATTGAAAAACAAATCTCATAATAATGACTCAGAATCTCCTCATAATAGCTTAGTTTAAAAAATAAAAAGAGAAACCTTTTCATAATAATAATTTAGTGTCTTTATAACTTTCTCATAAAAATCACTTAGAATCTCATAATAATTACTTAATAAATAAAGTTTCAAATTTGAGTTAGGAAGGAACTTGTTTATTTGGTCTTACTAATCAAATTTCAAGGATGTTAAGAGGCTGAGCTTCCCTCACATCTGTGACAATTCTTCCTGAATCCCTCCATCTTTATGTTTCATAATGCCTAAATCAATTATTATCTAAAAATTCTGTTGCTTTGCATTATTCAGATTGCACAGGGGAGAAAAAGCTCAAGCACAGTCCTGTGCATGAAGATATGCATATCCAGAACTCTATTTGGATCAACCATACGATTTAGCTAATCTAAAATTGAGATAACCTTTATATCAAACTGTCAGCTACAAGACACATCAATATGTGTCAGACTCATTAGAGTGGTTGTTCAGGAATCCGAATACACTGGTTGCACTGTTTGTTTAGCACTGTAAATGTGTTTTGATTCATTAATTCATTAGAACCGTTTAGTATTCAGTATTTTTTATTTTTTTTAAAGAAATCTTGAATGAATCACTCTTATGAGCTGGACACATGTGGTTGTGTCTTGGTGCTGTCACTTTGCCATTATAGTTATCTTGATCTGAGATGAACAAAATCATAAAATCTGTTGCATAGGTAGAGTTTCAAAAAGAGATCTGTCTATGAAGCCATGAAACATTTTTAATGTAACTAAGGGGATTGCCCTCAGGACTAAGCTTGAGCACTTTTCCCCCTGTACAGTCTGAATAATGCAAAGAAACAGAGAAATTTTAGATAATAATTGATTTACACATTATGATATATAAAGATGGAGGTATTCTGGAAGAATTGTCACAGACGAGAGAGAAGAAATGGAAGCAGCCACTTATACATCCCTGAAATATGACTAGCAGGACAAGATCAACCTCCATCCTAACTCACATTTGAAATATCATTTATTAGACTAGAAATTATCATGAGATACCAAGTACATTTTATGAGATACCAAGTCATTATTATGAGAACGTTTCTCATTTTTATTAAAAAAAGTAATTATTATGAGAAACCAAGTAATTATTATGAGAAAGTTTCCTCATTATTATGAAATACTAAGTCATTATGAGATACTAATTCATTTTTATGAGATACTATGTAATTAATATGAGAAAGATTCTCATCATTATGAAATACTAAGTCATTATTACAAGATACTAAATCATTATTATGAGATACAAAGTCATTATTATGATAACATGTATCATTATTATTAGATACTAAGTAATTATGAGATACTGAGTCATTATTATGAGACACCAAGTCATTATAATGAGATACTGAGAAATTCTTATGAAATACTAAGTCATTATGAGATACTAAGTAATTATTATGAGAAACAAAGTCATTATGAGATACTAAGTCATAATGAGATACTAAGTAATTATTATGAGATACTAAGTCATTATGAGATACTAAGTCATTATGAGATACTAGGTAATTATTATGATATACTAAGTCATTATGAGATACTAAGTATTATTATGAGATACAAAGTCATTATTATGAAATACTAAGTCATTATGAGATACTAATTAATTATTATGAGATACTAAGTCATTATGAGATACTAAGTCAATATGAGATACTAATTAATTATTATAAGATACTAAGTCATTATGAGATACTAATTAATTATTATAAGATACTAAGTCATAATGAGATACTAAGTCATTATGAGGTACTAAGTCATTATGAGATACTAAGTAATTATTATGAGATACTAAGTCATTATGAAATAATAATTCATTATGAGATACTAATGAATTATGTAAGGAATAATTGACGACGGGCCGTTGAATTATTAGAAAAATAATGCACATCCGGGGTGGTAATGCGGTCACGACGCGAAGCGGAGTGGCCGTTACACCTCGGGTGTGCATTATTTTTCTAATAATTCAATGGCACGGAGTCAATTATTCCGCTTATACTACAGTTACCACACCTCGAAACATTGTTCAGATGATGTGATTATAGACGTTTGTCAAGTTTTTGTCATTAAAACGCTCTTGTATGTAGGACTAATTTCTTACGCATCTAATGCCATGCCTCCGTTGCTAATTCCAAAACGTCATTTTAGAGTTAGTAACGGAGGTTTGAGCCACTGACAGCAGACTAATGCAGTTATTAGTGTAGTTATTAGAGAGACAGAGGTTGCAATAATGAGACAGAAAATCATGTGCGTCATATTATTTAATTTATTTATTAATTCATACGTTATAATTCATTCGTTAATTCGAACGAATTTATTTATTAAAATTAAACTGCACGTTAAACACATTGACAGCCCAAGCTGTTGTTTTTTTGGTGTTTTCTTCATGTTTTTCAGCCCTCTAGTCGGTCTAGCTGTTCTTCGCTGGTTGTTTTATGTCTTTTGTTGTTGCCGGCTGCCTTTGATGTCCTCTTCCGTTTATTTGTTTTTTCATCTGAGCTATCCAATACTGCGGTCGCCCAGTTGTTAAAATGTTTATGTTCACCATAAATATTAAAATTTACTTCCGGAAAATCAAAATAGTCTGTCATTTTTTTTCCTCTTGAAGTTGAAGTGGATTTGTCGCTGTCACTTCTTGTTATGAATTGTATCCTATTTTCCGTTATTACAGTTGACTACGCGAAGTGATATGGAACTGTAATGCGGTCAAGACCTGCCTGGAACTACTTTAGCCGTGCGTTTCCCTGAAAATAATTGCACACCTTAGAACGTTCTCAACCAATCAGAATCAAGCATTCAACAGCCCTGTAGTATAATATAAGATACTAAGCCATTATGAGATGCTAAGTAATTATTATGAGATACTAAGTCATTATGAGATACTAAGTAATTATTATGAGATACTAAGTCATTATGAGATACTAAGTAATTATTATAAGATACTAAGTCATTATGAGATGCTAAGTAATTATTATGAGATACTAAGTCATTATGAGATACTAAGTCAATATGAGATACTAATTAATTATTATAAGATACTAAGTCATTACGAGGTACTAAGTCATTATGAGATACTAAGTCATAATGAGATACTAAGTCATTATGAGATACTAAGTCATTATGAGATACTAAGTCATTATGAGGTACTAAGAAATTATTATGAGATACTAAGTCATTATGAGATACTAAGTAATTATTATGAGAAACTAAGTCATTATGAGAAACTAAGTCATAATGAGATACTAAGTCATTATGAGATACTAAGTCATTATGAGATACTAGGTAATTATTATGAGATACTAAGTAATTATTATGAGATACAAAGTCATTATTATGAAATACTAATTCATTATGAGATACTAATTAATTATTATAAGATACTAAGCCATTATGAGATACTAAGTCATTATTATTAGATACTAATCTATTATGAGATACTAAGTAATTATTATGATATACCAAGTCATTATGAGATACTAAGTCATTATTATAAGATACTAAGCCATTATGAGATACTAATAATTATTATGAGATACTAAGTCATAATGATATACTAAGTCATTATTATGAGATACTAAGCCATTATGAGATACTAAGTAATTATTATGAGATTCCAAATCATTATTATGATAAAGTTTCTCATTATTATGAAATACTAAGTTATTTTGAGATACTAAGTTATTATGAGATACTAAGTCATAATTATGAGATAATAAGTAATTATTATGAAAAAGTTTCTAATTTTTATTTATTTATTTGAATTTTTATGGGATAATATGTCATTCTTATGAGATATTAAGTCATTATTTTGAAAAGGTTTCTCATTATTATGAGATTATAAATGATTATTATTAGATTATAAATTGTTATTATTAGATTATAAATCATTATTATGAGATAGTTTATCATAATTACGAGATAAGTCATTATTATGAGATACTAAGTCATTATTATAACATACAATGTTATTAAATGTTGCATTAATTCAATATTATGAGAAAGTTTCTCATTCATTTGAGATATTATTGCAAAATAATATCTTAGTATCTCATTATTGCTTACAGAATCACATTTTTTATTCAAGTGTGGCAGAAACTGGCTTCCATAGGGAACATGATAATAGGCAAGCTAGAGTAAAGTAGTCCATTAGCAACACAAAGAAAGACCATCAGTAATGAACATAAAGTAATATAATTAATAGTCAGGAGATGTAGAACAGTAGTGAAATATAAGCTGCCCTGTAGTGTATTTTCTGTCTCCAGAACAGAAGGAATAATTTAGCAAGATTAAGAAGATAACCATTTCACAGAAGCATCCTTCACAAGCCATTACGGCTGACAGCCTATTACATTTCAGATTGAGGAGGTGAAATGATTGAGAACATTGTACAATGTTGCCATGACAGCATGCATTTTTTCATCCTAAGAGTGTATTCACTATAGTTTCAATAATGTACAATCAAACCAGATGATAATAAGGAGTGGAGACATGGAGAAATTGGGTTTGGATGGATGTTTCCATGGCAACTGAAATAATAATCCTCATGATTGATGTTTTCTTTTGCATTTCCCCTTTGTATGGCTGTAAGATTCAAACCCTGTTTTTTCCCCCCTGTTTTTCCTCCTCCATTGCAGCTTCATATAGTTTTATTAGTCTGTCAGAATAGTTTATGAGATGTTGTTGCAAAGGAAATAACCAAGTTCTCCTGCTTAATAACATGCCGCATTTTCTGTTTACATACTCTTTGGGTATAAAACAAACATCAATGGATTCATCTTTCTCAAATACATTTTCCAGTTGCATCCTGGGTAAACAATTTTGCTGTCTATTAGCATCCAGGTCACAAATAAATGTCAGGCAGATTGGGTAGAAACGAAAATAACAGACACAGAATGAGTTGCCACTATTTATTTATGAAAGATGTTAAAAATATGACACCCAATTACTCAAACATTAATTCTGCATTCAGTTATTCTTCATAAATAAAAATAAATTTCTCTTCATAATGAAAATGTGATCAACTTGAAATAAGGTTAGCTAGTGAACATGTGGTAGAATTAGTTATTTGAAAATGTAATGTTGTACTGGGACTTTGTAAATAGTACAGTAATTAAATACTGTATGTATTTGTTGTGTGAAATGTGGGAGCGGAGATATAAAAGAACAGATGGCTCTTTCAGTATTATGCATGTTGTTATATTCTTGGTTTTAGGAGAACATAAAACTAGTCTGGCATGGACTAGATACAGGGCCAAATTAAAAAACTTCTACGGGCCCTCAATCTGAAACATTCTTTTAGAGTAATTCTATTTC